>NW_028227260.1:116976960-117576960 GCF_978045245.1 Mus caroli | reverse complement strand
CAGCACTGACCTTGTATTTGCATTTTTTTAAAACGTAGGAGTTATTCTAAGCATCGGTCAAACATTTCCTTAAGTCTTTATTTATTCATATGGTTTGGTATATATGTGAAGTTCAGAGCATAATTCATGCAAGTTGCTTCTCTCTCTCCTTTTTCTTCTACCTTGTTGGATAGAACTAATGTGGACATGTTTGGTAGCAAAGGCTTTTACCCACTGAACCATTTTGCATGTTTTAAAATATGTCTCTGTTGCGGGTTGGTTACTCACTTGCAAATATTTTGTCTGATTGAATTGTTGCCTTTTTAATCTCAATTATTTTCTTCTATATTCAGAAGTTTCAGGGTTTGATCATTTCTTTCTTTCTTGACAGGGTTTTTCTGTATAGCCATGGCTATCCTGGAACTCACTCTGTACACTAGGCTGGCCTCGAACTCAGAAATCTGCCTGCCTCTGTCTCCCAAGTGCTGGGATTAAAGGTGTGCACCACCACTGCCCAGCCAGGTTTGATCATTTCTAATTGCATGTATTTTGTATGTATCACCTGTATCAGAACCCTACATTTGTACATAAAATTACATCAAAATCATCTTCATGAGCATGGAGTACTTTATGTATCTGCAGTGATGCAGCACACCTGTAGAAAGCTTATGCTACTAACTGAGGCTGCTAGTGTAGTCCTATACTCTGAGATGCATCGGTTCCTAAAGCAGGGCGTGCAAGTTCCAGGTCAACCCAGCTGGAGAAAAAAGTCTAAGTTCTGGCTATGAAACTTAATAAGACACAATTTCAAAATAGAATATACAAAAAGCTGGGGATATAGCACCTACCTAGCATGTCCAAGATCCCATGTTCAATCCTCAGTGCCATAAAATGTATTTAGACATTGTTGTTATTTATCAATGTGAGGATTAACCATTTTCCAAATTGTAGAGATATTAAAAATCTTTTAATTTGTGAGGAAGTGTAACCACTGCTAAACTACACTTTTTCTAATAATTACAAGGAAAGTGTACTTGGGGAGATGTGTGAACGGATATAGCAAACTTTAAGCCACACAAAAACAAACTGGAGAGGTGACTCACCAGTTATGAGCACTGGCTACTCTTTCAAAGGACCTGAGTTCAATTCCTAGCAGGCACATGATGGCTCACAATCATCAGTAACTCCAGTTCCAGGGCATCTTGATGCCTCTTCTGACTTCTATGAGCATGAGGCATGTAAGTGGTACAGAGACACACATGCAAACACACACACACACACACACACACACACACACACACACACAGTCCCATGCAAACTAAAGAAAAAAAACAAAAAACTTTTAAAGAAGTTTAAAGCATGCACAGACCATCCACTTGTGCTTACTTTTACCCCTAATGCCAACTATTAAAGCCTGATGCTTTTTTTCTCCACAGGAAAGAGATTGCAAAGCTCATGAATGTAGAAGAATGCACTGTGAAGGTCAGTTTATCCATAATAAAACTGTAACCAGGCGCTTCATCTCAAACCTGCTTCAAGACATGAGCAGTCTTAGCTTAAATGTTGAGAAGTTGCTGGATTTTTGCTTCTCTACTTTAAACTGGCAAATGAGATTTGAACGAAGGGATATTTGGGGGTGTAAACTGGGAAAGATGGTGAGGGGAGCGCCAGCTACAGTTTCTTTTCCATTACTGAACAAAACATAGTTTTCTAAGTGAAAAGTAAAGCAAACTGTTCTGCTTCTCCTAGGCTCTATGCAAAAGGACTTGTGCTTATGTTTCTATGTAGCTAATGGGGGCTGGAGAGATGGCTCAGGAGTTAAGAGCACTGACTGCTCTTCCAGAGGTTCTGAGTTCAATTCCCAGCAACCACATGGTGGCTCCCAACCATCTGTAACAGGATCCGATGTCCTCTTCTGGTTTACAGGCATACATGCATACAGAACATTATATACATAATAAATAAATCTTTATATGTAGCTAATGAAGGTATAAATATGCACGTATATCAGTCATACCATATAGGCATGTACCAAAATTAATATTCAGCCCCTTATGATAACAGTGTCCTTCAGGGGTACTTCTATGTAGAGTCATGCTAGAACTCCACGTGACTTAGTCAGTGTTCCAAAAAGTAAGCATGTGGCAGAGCTGGAAATGTGGGGCTGTCCGTACCTTTTAGAGCTGAGCAGATTATGAGTCTCAAGTGTTGAGCATTCAGCTATAGGATTCACAGTTACACGGATGTGTTTTTCGTTTGCTTACATGTGATTGTTCATTGTTGATGCCCCAGTTCTTCCTTTTGGAATAAGGATGTTTAAGGAGATAACTTGTTCTATTTTGTTTTTAATTTCACAGGAGCTTGCACTTAAGATACTTGGACTTTAAAGCCTTGGAATTTTAAAAACTGTGGTTATTTCTAAGGTTATACTATATTTTTCATTATGATATTAACATGAGACTTTGGGGACAAGGGATGAAGTGTTATGGCTTAAAGGAATGTGTCAAGTTGGCAAGTAGTGGATTATGATGTTTGGTTTTTAAATGTCAGCTTAACCCAATCTAAAATTATCTGGAAAAGGAGTCTTAATGAGGAACTATGTAGATTGAGTTAGTTTGGTGAGATGTCTGTCAGGTTTGTCTTGATTGTTAGTTACTATAAAAGGGCCCAGCCTGTTTGGGGAAGCACCATTCCTTGGTTTGTGGCACTGGCTTTTATGAAAGTAGAGAAAACTCGCTGAACTATAGCAAGTGAGCTAGAGTCCATGTATTTCTGTGCTCTTTAATTGTGGATGTGATGATTTAAGTGTCTGCCTTGACTTTCCCTTAGCAATGGTCTGCAACCTGAAACTGTAAGTCAAATGAACCCTTTCTTCATAAGTTGCTTTTTCTTAGGGTATTTGATTCCAGCCATAGAAATGAAATTGAAATGCATGTTGGTGATGGTGGTGGTTTATGATGGTGATGGGATGGAAACCAAGTACTCACATGATATAGGCACCTTCTTGACCCTGTAAGGGAGAGAATCTTAGTAACATGAAGTTGAATGGTGTGTTTCTCCATCATAACGTTAACTACTTACTCTGCTTAACCAATGTTTCTGTTGCTCTGATTTCAGATTTGGTTCTGCAATCAAAGAGCCAAAGTTAGGAAACATCAGAAGGTATTACCGTCCACCAACACCCTACCTGATAAACAGAGCTGCTTTCCCCGGAAGGTTTTGAAAGAAACCAAGAACGTTGTTGTTCTTCAGGAGCCGCTCGCAGATGAGTTTTTCTGCTGTCAGCCACATGTTAGCCACCCAAATTGGCGGTGACAACACTATCGCTTTATGTAAATTAGCAATAAAGAGGAGAAATCTTTTTGCTTCAATTGCCCTCTTTTTTTCTCACATAAAATAATAAATTTCCATTCAATTTAATGCAGAAAGCAGACTATAGAAGGAGAGCTCCAACAAAGAGGATCGTCTTAGTCACTGTTCTATTGCTGCGGAGAGACATCATTACCAAGGCAACTTTTATAAAGGAAAGCATTTTACTGAAGCGTTACTTAGAGTTTCAGAGGCTTAGTCCATTACCATCATTTGGGGAGCACAGTAGTATTCAGGCAGGTACTAGAGCAGTAGCTGGGAGCTGCATCCTTATCCACAGGCAGACAGGGAGAGACTGGTCTTGGCATGGACTTTTGAAACCTCAAAGCCATACAACACCTTCTCTCTGTGACATACTCCCTCCAACAAGGCCACACTTCCAAATCCTTCTAATTCTTCTCAAATAATACCATTCACAGATAACTAAACATTAAAATCCTTTGGGGCTCATTCTTATTCAAACTACCAGGGAGATGCCTCTATAACTTGTTGAGACATTATGTAGCCCTCTTCGCTCTTCAGCAGTGATGTAGAAGTCTAGCACCACTAGACTTAGGACTAGGATGTCAGTGACCTAGCCTGCTGTGCACCAAGTCCATTGCTTCCCAGGGGATAGAAGTGTCAGAAGAATGTGGCCATGAAGATAGCAATGCAAGTGGAAGCAACAATACATTAAACACAAAACTATACAATTAACCACAGGTAGCTAGTGGACTGAAGAAAAGATGGGGCTCAGAATTTGGCAGCTGGGGAGGAGCAAAGCAGGTAGAAAGAGATAGCTGCTTGCCTACAGTACCTTCTAGAAGGGAAACAGCCTAGAGCAGAAGTAGGGATGATGGTAGAGTGCCATGATCTGCCTTAGGCGACTGCCAAAGGAAGCAGTCACAAGTGGGCTGCAGTAGACTCTGCAACTAAAACAGTGCACACAAGGTAGGTGAGGCCCCCACAATGCCCTTCCTGTAACCACAAAGGGGTACTCCAAATGAGTGCAAGCTATAGGTAAGCGAGGAAGAAAAGTATGTGTGAAGCCCCCACCTGATATCAGAGACATTTAGGGTCTGCAATATCCACGGGTCTAAACATTGCTCCCAATGACCACACCTGTTGCTGCTGTCTCTCACTGTAGCAGTGTTTGAGACCCTCTTGTAGCTAAGAAAGACCTTCAAAGGTCTTCTAGTGAAGACATAAGGACCATGGGGGAGAGGCAGAAGATGATCTCCTCAAATCAAAAGATTTGTTGATGGCCAGATGCAAGCCTTTAATCCAAGCACTTGGGAGGCAGAAACAGATGGATCTCTGAGTTTGAGGCCAGCCTGGTCTACAGAGTGAGTTTCAGGACAGCCAGGGCTACACAGAGAAACACAATCTTGAAAAACGGGCAGGAGAGAGAGAGAGAGAGAGAGAGAGAGAGAGAGAGAGAGAGAGAGAGAGAGAGAGAGAGAGAGAGAGAGAGAGATTTTTCCACGAAAAGAGGGGCTAAGTAGCCAGGCTGTAGCCTATGGCTAACTGGAGTTTCTAAGATGGTGTACATGTATGTAGAATGGTGATATGATATGAGGTGGGTAGTATTCTTGGTGCTGAGAAAGGGCCACGTCACTCAGGCAACAATGCTGGTGTGCTTGTGTGCTGGTGATATGTTGTAGGGTAGAGTAGGATTGAGGGAGTTGGGAAGGGCTAGGGTTGTAAGGGAAGGACAAAACTGTCCAAACCCCCAAAGGAAGCTGCCCTTCCTTGAAGAAGGATCATGTAACACTACATTCTCAAACTCCAGCATTGAAGACCCTTAGAAATGGCCTCCTCTTCTTCATTATCTAGGATTCTCACTGTGACCCTGTCAAAGACCAGCTTTGACTCTGCAGAGTAAACTGAGGCAGGCAGCAAGGTGTGGCATTGGCGATTGGGGTCAGTGCTGAAAGCAGCTGACAGAGGGAGGGCAGCACTAAGAAGGGCTCATTGTAACCCCAAAGAAATAATTCTCTTGTCATAGATTAACAAAGCTTAAGTAGGCCAAGTCTATAGTAGCAAGTTTCTTGCTGTACTTGGCTGGAGACAATCTGCATTTACTAAGGAACAGGTCATCTGTCTTATGACTTTTGTTTTTGTTTGTTTGTTTGTTTGTTTGTTTTAGTCTTGATCAGCTAGACTGGCTAGTCATCTGTTCTCTGTTCTTATACTCATAATATAATTGTTTACTCATTATTCATAACCTTATTATTTCTTAGTACAAACCAAAAACATGTTACCACATCCCTAGAACACAAGATCAAGGAACTCAGGCCTAACTTAGAATGCATGCTTACTTTGATGATTAACTTGTCTCAAGCCAATTTTTCTTGCTGCCGCCATTCTGTGTTTGCAAGGCTTGAATGCTCACAGTGTTCCTTTCTCCAACCCATGCAGCTCTTGTCATTCTATGACAAAGGGGCACAGTCTCTTCTTGATTCTAATTAAACTTTCTAGAAACTACCCGAACATCACACAATTACTTAAATCACGCTAACTCTCTAGAACGACTTAAATCAAACCAGGAATTCCATAAAATCATTAATTCATCTAAACAGCATTATCTCAAGAACTTTCCTCTTCATGTTGATCTGCAGGAAACTTGCCCAATAGGATGGGCTATCACTCAGGAAGTAATCACACAAGGCTATAGGCAGTGAGGGTCTCCCGGTGTCCACTCACACTAAGCTACATAAATGAGGAGTATGGCAGTGACAAATAGGAAAAAGCACAGTAGTGGCAAGAAGCAGTCCACGGACGAAGGCTCTGGGGCCAGGCCTTTCCAGAGTCTACTCCTCATATCTGAGCAAGAAGATGGGCTGTCTCCAGAGAGTCCATTTGCCTACTGCAGCTCTTCTTCCATGGGATCTGACATGTCCCTAGATTTCTTCGCCTGAATTGTGGTGCTTTTCTGGTGATGGACGGAGTACTTGTTTTCATGCAGTTTTTTTGATTTTAGGGTGTTAGCTATTTGCCAGGTTCCTGCTTACTCTGTCAATACCATCCCGGGATTCACTAGAGCCTGCATGTCTGGTCTACCCCACTTTCACTTACCAGGTCCACCCTTCCTGCTTAGAGGCCAAGACCTGTGTTGCAATTCCAGCCCAACTCTGTCTTCCTTCTCTAAGCACTGGATAAATGAGAGCTGGGGTGTGTACCTGGGCTTGTATCCAGGGGAATGTGGTAGGGGGTGTTGGGAGCAATGTAACTCATTACAGATGACCAACCTGGCTTGGCACAAGCTATTACTGTAGGGAAATGCTATGACAAGCAAGTGAGTGTTCTAGAGATAGTTCACTGTTTTACATGGCTATGATGGGTATGCTCTGAGATGCAGGGTCCTCAGAGACTTCATCCCAGGGTTGCTTCTTGCTTTTTACTGATACTATTACATAGCCTAATGATTCTTGGGCATCAGCCCACTATTGGGTAAATCCCCTGCCGATCAACATAAAGATGAACGTTCATGAATTAATGCTGTTTAGATGTATTAGTGACTTTATAGAATTACTAATTTGATTCAAAGAATTTTAGGAAGAAAGTTTAAGGAGATGGTTTTGATTGTTTTACCAGAAAGAAAAATGTTAGAATCAAGAATTGAATGTTCTCACTCCTCATAGAATAGTAAGTAAAGGCTGAATACAATGAGCTCTCATAAACTGCACTAACAAGAGAAATGAGCTTGGGACAGATGTGTGGTCAAGGAAAAACATTCACTCTAGGTAAGGTTCAAGGATGAGGCCAAGGATGAGGTACACTATGATAAAGCAGGGCCATGGGAAACTGTTACTTTGAACTTGAATGAACTTACAGAATGAAACTCTCCTTTGAATTTGTTATCACCGTGCTCCTGTAACTCCCCTTCTGTGTAACACTTGATCAGTGAGGTCATTTCATGAAGAACTTTTGTCTAAGAAGCTACAAAAATGCTGAGAAAAAAAGAAATGTGGCTTTTGGGGTTCTGCTCCATCCACCAAATATGTGTATGTGTGTGTGTGTGTGTATGTCTGTATATCTGTATGTGCACTATGTATATATGTCTGTATGTGTGTCTGTATGAATGTATGTACATACGTATGTAGGTATATGTATATACATATGCATTTGTACTTCTGAAAATGAATGAAACTGGTGGTTGGGCCTGGCCAAGTGTGTGTGTGTGTGTGTGTGTGTGTGTGTGTGTGTGTACACGCAAGTGCATGCACACATGCAGGAGTGCATGATTTCTCTCTCCTGTTCCTTCTCACTGGCCCCTAAAGAGTTAAAAGTGCAGATTTTCTCACAGGTTACCAAGAGTATCAGCCCAGATAATTACATTTTGCTCCCATCAGCACTATTAGTGCTAATGTTGCTACCAGCAGTGCCCCCGCTGGCTGCTATCAACACTGACCCCAATCACCAATGCCACACCTTGCTGCCTTCCCTGGTTTACTAGATGTTGAGTTGGCTTTTGACACTTGCTCCAATATTCCATCCAACCTAGTTCCAATGCTCCACCCAACCTGGCTCTAGTGCTCTAACAGCTGGTAGCACATGTGGATGCTTTCTTGGAGGCTCATTAGTATCAGAACATATTCCCTCCTGGCTTGGAAGAGTCTCAGCTGGAGGACTTTTCATATACTTCTTTCCAGGAACCTTTTAATTTTCTGTATGTATCATAGGATAGTTGATGCCTTAGGCACACTTGAAGAAAGCTGGGCATTTAAAGGCTCTCTTGTTCTTCATTGGCTTCATTGAGCTTTGCAAGGAAGGCCTTTTCCCAACACATGTGATGTTCAATCAGGACCACATTATAAGGCCTCTCCAGTCTCTTGAATAAGATTAAAGTATCACTAATAAGAAGTGACAAGGGGTAGATGCACAGATAGTTGTCAGATGTTAGGATGCAGACTATTTCATCCTCTTCTGCAGCACTGAGATACCATCAAGGACTTGGGGCTTCTCATAACCTAGTTATATGTGACAGACTTCCATCAAACTCTCAGCTCTCCTGAAGGCCACCATCAAACAGTTGCCACCACTGTAATAGTCATGTACTCCACAGGCCAGGTGGGGGGACTGGGCATTGCAAAACATTGTTATTGTTTAGTTTGAGATAATTCTGAAAAAGCAGAGTCAGGCCCTTCAAGTTGTTCAATGGTATCCCCAGTTCAACAAATGACCCGAACTCCAGTGCATTTTAATCACTGAGTCAACTTTTCAGGTGGAAAGCAACCAAGGACTTGGCAATTTTTGTTTTGTTCTCAAATAGAACAAAATTGTACGAAGTTCTGTTGAGGTTTTCTCGTGTTAGTCTTCCGTAGTTCTGGTTATTGTTCTCCTTTAACTGGACTGTTTTAGTCCTTAAAGTAGGGAGACTTTCATTTTTACTAGATTTCTTCATATTAGTTTATGTGGGAGTGTTTTGCCTGTGTGTATACTACATGCATCCGTGATGCCCTCAGAGGTCAGAAGAGGTATTGGGTTCCCTGAAATTGGCATTAGGGATGGTTGCAAAACATCACCTGGGTGCCAGGAATCAAACTGGAGTCCTCTACCAGAGCACCGAGTGCTCCTAACCACTGGGCCACCCCGCTAGCCCCTGTGGATAGAATTTAGAGACACTGTAAGACTGCTTTTCATCGAGGAAGAGCTAATGTTCACTTAGTAATGTCTGCACTGCCAGAACGATTAGGTTCCCAGGTCTTACAACTGTAACTCTAGACAGAAGACTGATGTGAGCTGGCTAAAGGCTCTTGTTATGCAAACCTGGTGACTCCAGTTTAATCCCAGAATTAAACTTAAGGGGAAAGGAAAGAACCCTCTCCAAGAAGGTGTCTTCTGATCTGCACACACACACACACACACACACACGCACACGCACACGCACACACGCACACATGCACACACTGGGGCATGTGCACTCTTCCCTAGTTAGGTCCACACACACAATAATAAACAAGTAAACAAACAAATTTTAAATAGAAAGGATTACCATGATGGGGCGAGTTCATTCTCTGAACACCAGTGTTCACATCTCTAAAATGAGATATTTATATGGGGCTATTCTTAGGCATCGTGCAGACCAGCTTGCAGTTTTATAGCACTGTGCTCTATGTCTAGGCTATGTATGTCCAGGCTATAGCAATGCCCTACTACGGGGAAAAGGATCGCATTTAATATGTAAGAAATGATTCACAATGAAGCCCTTTTATTCAGTGCTAGGAAGGGAACATTGGCTCTCACTCTATTAAGCAAGTGATATCTACCACTGAGTTGTGTTTCAAGGAGTAGTGTGGTAAATCGTCAAAATGAACCGAACAAAATTTTCTCTAATGGGTGTGTTTCTTTCACATGTAGGCAAAGTGCACTGTGTATAAAATATACTGTGTGCTGGAAGATGTTGTAGTATCTCTCAATACTACATATTTGATATTCACAACACAAAAGGCTGGACTCCATATAGTATCAGGATGATGGCTTTGATCGCCATTAGGCAGGGCATAACATGTGACCTTTGAGAAAGATGGCTCTATCAAAACTTTTGGAATATTTGACCTTTCCCAGCAGTTATCATAAGGGGTTAATGGGACTCACTGGTGAGCATGCTTTTGATCCTAGCCTGAAGGTATAGTTTCTGCCATCGATAAAAACCAAGGCCTCGAGTGTCCGTGAAGAAATATGAAATAAATAAGCCTCTTAATGCAATAATGTCCAGTTAATTCCCAGCCTATGGATAGTATAGATTAGGACTTTGAAGGGTTGACCACAAGAAATTCCTCAACAAATAATTCAGGATTATCTTGGTCAGAGAACATTCCCATGCCTCCCTTTCTTTCTGATTACAAATCAGCTTTCACACAGTGTCAACCCTTCTTTGGGATCCTCTCTGGGACAAAGGGTGTTTCACTGCTCAGATTCCACTTGGGTTATATTTCTCCAATGCCTCCTAAAAGCAGATTCCTGCTCCAAGTGGCCCCTTTGGCAACTGTCTTCTCCTTGGATGGGTCCACACACATGTTTATGACCACACCACACCCCGTGAGTGCCTAACTAGCCCTACTCAGGGCTGTAAACCAAAAGCTGATGGCAGACATGAACAGAGAGGACAGTGTGCATCACTGAGTGACATGTGCAGCTTGGGGTAACAATTTTATTTTACTCTGGAGAACCCAGTGTGCTCCCCAGGAGTTCCATGGCTTATAAATTTTCACAGCAGCAGCCACAGCACAGCCATAGTACAGCCCACAAGTACTTCTCTTTTGATTAGATGGGGTGGGCTTCTCTGACAAAGAAATTAATAGTTGAGGCTGAGCAAGTAGTGACCATGTCAGTGGACTGTGGCCACTATGGCGAAAAAAGCTGTGGACATTTTGCCTGAGCAGCGTGTTGATGGCTAATTTGAACCTTAGAGGTGATGACAACTACAAGAAATGTGGCATAAACCACACCCAAGGAGCTCACCAGGAGGAAGAGCTGGAGGAGGCAGAGAACATGGCCCGGGAGCACCCATCATTCTTCAGTCCTCAGAAACCATCCAAGTTCACAACTGGGCAGCTGTGGGAGCTACAGACAGTATTCCAAGAAACTCAGAACTTAGATATACTTCAATGGTATTTACCAGGCCTATTCATCAGAGTTCTGGTCTCCTTTTCTCTCCCCTGACCTCTCTATACCCTTCTTAAACATTTTTGTGAGATTGGGCAGGCAGATTCACACATACCTTGCCATTGCCAGGCACTTGTTTAGATAGGTTGGATCAGGGTCTAGTTGTGCAGGCTGGCCTTAAACCAACTTTGTAGCCTAGTTAGTCCTTGAAATTGTGGTCCTCTTGACTCAGCCTCTCCAGTAGCTGAGATTACTATTTTGTACTGGGAGGACTGCCTTCCCCTACTGATCCTGAGACTGCCACCCAAATAATATCCTGAAGGGAGAGAAGAGGCCTTTGTAACTTTGATGAAAACTAAGTCTCCAAAATCTTCACTAGCCACTCATTTTGATTCTTTTCATTAAAAATATGATCCTGAAACACAGAAGCATACAGTAAAATCACTTCTAAAGAATGCCTTTTCTAAGAACTACTGGAAACTAATTGTGAAGGTGTCAGAAGGGATAGAAAAATTTAAAAACATGCACAGAGTATCCAAACTGTAGTTTATTTCCTACCTAATATGGAATATTAAGTGTTCTTCTTTTTCTTTTATCCACAGAAATGAGCTGGCAGAGCTCATGAATGTGGATGAATGGAAAGTGAAGGTCAGTCAGCTTGCACATGTAGTTTGGAAGGGCACTCCATCTGAAGCATGACTTAGGACATAGATGGCTTTGTCCTATGATCTATGCAATTGCTGTGGGATCTTTCCTTTTCTTCTTGGTACACTCTTTTCATTCACAGAAAAGGATATTTTTTATTAAAATTATTGCAAAAGGCAGATCAGATCAGGAGCAGAGCTGGGACACATAATGGCCACACCATCCCGGAAGAACAAGGGAAGATGGAGTCTCCGAATCTTTATGGTCAGTGTTAACCTCTCTCCTGCCTCCAGGCTGTCTGACACCACCTTTCCTGGGACTTCTCTGGTCAGTGTCCTAATCTCTCTACCTGGTTCCTGTTAAGGATGTCTCAGGAGAAGGGCGATGTGAGAGGGGTTAGTAGGTCATGAAGAATAGGAAGAGGAATACTTGACTCTGGGAGAAGCAACAGTTCAATGTTAAATCTTATGGAGCTAAAAATCAAATGTTTAAGTGGCTCTATCTGGGACAAAATGGGGAATCAAAACCTTAAGGGGTGGAAAGGGAGAGGCTATATACTTGTTTCTAGTGCTCCTGGGAAGGGAAACAGCATAGAGTGGGAACAGGGAGGGAGTCAGCATGGCCTGACTCAGAAGCCTTGCTTAAGGCACTATCTGAGACACTCTGCTATCTAAAAATCTCCAGAGTTCCTTCTTACTCATTACTGACCTCACAACGAAGGTGACCAGTCAAAGCCGGCCCTTTGCTTGCTTAGGACTGAAAATAAGAGTCATTTTGAGACTTCTGTATTTTTCCTACCAGAAATGAACACTTATCAAGAATAGCAAGGGGCAGCTTCATATCTGGTGGTCAGATGTCAGTATCCTACTATGAGGTACTGGGACAGTATCAAGGACTTGGAGCCCCTCATAATCTAGTCATGTCATTTAATCTTGGAAGAAACTATCAAAACATTAAAACTGTAGGGGAGAGTCAACAGCCTCAGCTGACTGTCTATCCTGACACAAAGCTGGTCCTCACTCTGGGTGAATCAATCACAGGCACATGGAGTAGACATTCCTCATGCTTTCTTTGCCCGTGGCTCTGAGGATGGAACCCAGTGTCACACTTGGAAGCCATCTACCTCTCAACAACACCAATTGTCCCATTAAGTATTTGAAGCATGAGAATACAAGTTCTACCCATAGCTTCAGGCCTCAGTTTCATCTGCATGCTTGCTTGTTTTCTCCATGATGATATTTATTACTCAATGGGCTAAGCTGGCCCCTTCTCTCTGTGATTTCAGGCACACCTTGATAACAGGCACTCCATATGGCATGGTTAATATAGAAGAATCCAATGCTCATGGGTATACCAGCTGAGTCTCGGGCCACATTTTCTTGGTGGCCATGAAGGGTCCATAGAGAGCCCTCTTTGTACCCACCATTCTAATAATGCTTTCTGTGACTGATAACAAGTGTGAAGAGCCAGGATGCAGGATCCAGAAGCCAGGGCCCAGAGCCCAGGAGCCAGGGGTCAGGGCCCAGTGGTCAGAGGCCAGGGGCCAGGGGTCAGAATCTAGGAGTCAGGGACCAGGAGGCAGGAGCTTTAGGTCAGAAAGCTCCATTAATGATGGCCTGTGGGGACACACTGATGGAAGCAGGCCTGTTTGGGACATTTCACCTTCACTCAGAGTGTAGCCGGGGTCTTATTGGACTAGTGTTTCCACAGGCAATTCCCTTCCTGTGGTGGGTGAGAATGTCAGAACCCCAGGTGTCAGAGGAGCAAGTCTTCTAGGAGAAGTCTTACCTCACAACTCGGACAGAGTTTCACAGGAAATTTGCATATGCCCGTGCCCCTTCCTTTGTTTACTCTTGGCTCTTCTCTAGGTTTGGCTGAGAACTCCCTGGTAAAGGCAGCTCCTGACACTGTGACTCATTCACACAAATCATTGCAGGGAGTTCAATGACAGCTCAGTAGGAATGTTACACTTCTAACATTTCAAACAGCTTGGCACTGTTCTTAGCAGTAATGCAACAAGACTCAAGACTACTTGAAGCCTGCTTCAGGTTAAGGATAAGTCTGCAAGAGGATCAGGTGATCTTAGACTGATGGAAAGATGGATGATCCCTTTAAGAGGGGCATACTTCTAGCTCTTAGAGTAGTAGTCCCCTATCCAAAACCCAGAACAGTATAATTATTTCAAAGAACTGTTAAAATATTATCTTTTAAAATATTAAAAGAAAGAACAACTTCTTAACTTCAATTTGTAAAAGAATAAAGAGCTCTCCCTAGAGAGGTTATCCCTAGAAGGACCAATACGAGAGGAAGAGAGGGAGTCCCAACAAAGGATCCTATAAAATCTCAAACACACACACACACACACACACACACACACACACACACACACACCCGGAGGGCTCTCAGTTTGGTGACTCTCCTATCCTGACGGGTGCTGTTTGCTCTCATAACATTTGCAGTTTCTGTTCTCCTTCCTCCCTGGCTGTGGCTTCTCTGTTTTTCATGTCTGTGACCCTCTTGCCTGCCCATCACGTTGAATTTCCAGGCAGGTGCTGGCCATCACTCAACTCAGTCTGTAGCTCCCCCAACCCCTCCCAACTCATCATGGCTCTCATTTCTCTGATTTTCTCGGTGTATTTGCTACCTACTAAAATAAAATAAAATAAAATAAAATAAAATAAAATAAAATAAAAATCAGCAGTGATCACACAGGTAGGAGAGGAAAGGAGTGAGATGGTATCAGCCACACAGACTGCAACAGGGATAGAAGAGGAGAGAAAAGGATCCAGGAGAACACCACACTGCTGCTAATGCTCCAGGCTTCCTGGAATAGAAGTTGGTGGCATCAAAGGCAATGTCGAAGAAGAGAAACATCACAAAGGAAAGCCCATTGCAGGGAGCTGAGAACACATACCATCTACAGGCTACACAGGCACAGGTTCCCCCTTTTGCAGATGCAATTAACTAGAGAGCTCTCTCCAAATGTATCACTACCCCAGCTTTCAGGCTCAGTAAACAGAGATGCTTGTCAAGGCCACCTTAATTTCTCAGCATTTATCTCAGCAATAGCAAGGTGAATTCTCAACATATTCATCCTATTTGTTTTCTTAATTTAGTAAAATGTTGGTGTATAGTTTTCTTTTTCTTTTTTTTTTAGCTACTGCCATGATTTTGTCTTTTTTATTGGATATTTTCTACATTTACATTTCAAATGTTATCCCCTCTCCCCATTTCCCTCCCTCCCAGAAACACCCTATCACATCCTCACTCCCCTTGCTTCTATGAGGGTGTTCCTCCACACACCTACTCCCACATCCCTGCCCTCAATTCCCTTACATCTATCTAGCCTTCATAGGACCAAGGACCACTCCTCCCATTAATGCCTGACAAGGCCTACTCTGCTACATATGCATCTGGAGCCATGTGTACTTCTTTGTTGATGGCTTAGTCCCTGGGAGTTCTGGGGTGGGGGGGTCTGGTTGGTTGATATTGTTGTTCTTCCTATGGGGTTGCAAACCCCTTCCTTCAGTTCTTTCTCTAACTCCATGGAGTGCACTCAGTTCAATGGTTGGCTGCAAACATCTGCCTTTGTATTTGTAAGGTTCTAGCAGGGCCTCTCGGGAGGCAGCCATATCAGGCTCCTTTCAGCCTGCACTTCTTGGTACCCACAATAGTGTCTGGGTTTGGTAACTGTATATGTGATGAATTCCCAGGTGGGACAGTCGATATTCCTCAGTTGAGAATTCTTTGTTTAGCTCTGTATCTCATTTTTAATAAGGTTATTTGATTCTCTGGAGTCTACCTTCTTGAGTTCTTTGTATATATTAGACATTAGCCCTCTATCAGATGTAGGATTGGTAAAGATCTTTTCCCAATCTATTGGTTACCGTTTTGTCCTATTGACAGTGTCCTTTGCCTTACAGAAGCTTTGCAATTTTATGAGGTCCCATTTGTCAATTCTTGATCTTACAGCACAAGCCATTGGTTTCAGTAAGTGAAGGAAATGTCACCTAAACAGAAGAGCAAAGAGACTTCCCATGAGGTGATAGCCCAAGTCCCATATGCTTTGCTCATCACCATTTTCCCAAGTACCTCTGTGGGTTACACTGACACATAATATTATTTGCTTTGCCCCATTCATACTACTCTCACTTCTTCTGCACTCATGTTGGACCACAGATATGTACAAGGGTGGGAATGGAAAGAATCTAAGGGGAACAGTTTATTTCTGCACAGGACTGAGTTCCACCTATACTCAAGAAATGAAAGACAGTCTATGGTTCATTTCAACCATAGACTTTAAGAGAAGTTTCCTAAGAGGTTACTCCCAACATTCACAGGAAGGAGGTACATGAAGGTCAGGGGTCAGCCCCAGCAGGGTCTTCTTTCTTGTCGGTTCTTCTTGAGGCAGGGGAGGGGAAAGAACATCTGCTGAGGGTAAGAATTTTTCTTATGAGATATTTAGGATTGCAGTATAATAAAAAGTCTAAGTCTAAGTTACTACTATGTCATTGCAGCTGACCTGCCTTCTGTGATTCTCTGAGGCCAGAAACTGCACTTTCTGGCATCTCGCACCTCATCCTAAAACAGCAAGAGATTAAGTAAAGCCTAGAGCCTTTTCTTTATTGTCCAGATGCCTCTTGCTTGTTGGGCTAGACGGAAGTTTGGAGCAATAAATGTCTATTGAACCAGGAGAAGCATATAACCCTCGAAGAAGGAAAAAACGTTTACATAAGCAAATATGCATAAACACATAAATTCATATACATATTCATGCATGTATGTTCATGCATTTCTATTCAACCAGTTAGGTTCAACTTGCATGCATTCTCATAATTACATACTTACACACATCCATACTTACATATACTTGTGGAGCAAAAGACCAAGCACCAGTGCAGAAAGAACTCACTCATTCTGGATGAAAAATGAGCACCAATCTTTATTGCATAAAGTAAAAGCTTCTACTATTTTAATGTTAAAAGAATTAAACCCAAGTTCTTAAGAAGAAAGCTGTGTTCCTTTAATAAGACTAAGCCTGCCTTGTTATTAAGAAAAGACCTGTTATGTCCCATGGTGAGGAAAAGGGTGCCTGCTCCTTCTGCTCTCTCTGCAGCCTCTTCTTTTTTCCTCTTTTCTTCTGCATTATGCACATTTCTCTCTTAGCTTTTTATGTTACCTATAGTTTCTAAGTTATTCCACTCTGCATTGTCCTTCTAATCTTGCTCTCTCCTCCTGCTCTGATGTCACAATAGAGCTCTCACTCTCAATGCTTTTTCTTCCAATGCTGTGCCTATACTTCTAGGTTCTTCTTGAGTTAGGTTCTGTCTAAAAAGTGTTCTATACACAATGGATTACTACTTAGCTATTAAAAAGAATGAATTTGTGAAATTCCTAGCCAAATGGATGGACCTGGAGGGCATCATCCTGAGTGAGGTAACACAATCACAAAGGAACTCACACAATATGTACTCACTGATAAGTGGATATTAGCCCAAAACTTAGGATACCCAAGATATAAGATACAATTTGCTAAACGCATGAAACTCAAGAAGAAGGAAGACCAAAGTGTGGACACTGTGCCACTTCTTAGAACTGGGAACAAAACACCCATGGAAGGAGTTACAGAGAGAAAGTTTGGAGCTGAGACAAAAGGATGGACCATCTAGAGACTGCCATATCCAGGGATCCATCCCATGATTAGCCTCCAAACGATGACACCATTGCATACACTAGCAAGATTTTGCTGAAAGGACCCTGATATAGCTGTCCTTGTGAGACTAAGCCGGGGCCTAGCAAACACAGAAGTGGATGCTCACAGTCAGCTAGTGGATGGATCACAGGGCCCCCAATGGAGGAGCTAGAGAAAGTATCCAAGGAGGTAAAGAGATCTGCAACCCTGTAGGTGCAACAACATTATGAACTAACCAGTACCCTGGAGCTCTTGACTCTAGCTGCGTATGTATCAAAAGATGGCCTAGTCGGTCATCACTGGAAAGAGAGGCCCATTGGACACGTAAACTTTATATGCCCCAGTACAGGGGAACGCCAGGGCCAAAATGTGGGAATGGGTGGGTAGGGGAGTGGGGGTCGTATGGGGGACTTTTGGGATAGCATTAGAAATGTAATTGAGGAAAATACGTAATAAAAAATATTAAAAAAAAAAAAACAGTAAGTTTCAGGACAGCCAAGGCTGCAGAGAGAGATACTGCCTCAGAAAGAACAACAGCAATACATCTTAAAGAGAGACAAAAATATCACTTTTATCAGCAGTAGATTTAGAAAAAAAGAAAAAGAAGAGATCACTGGGATGATGTCATTAACTGTACTTGTTATAGAGTTTGTGACCTCTGGGAGGGTAACAGAGACTCAAAAGATTTATTGATTATCTACTACCAGGACCAATAATATCTGAGTCAAATTTGAGATTATCATGAAAGAGAGGTCTGGGGAAGAATTAAAAAAAAAAAAACCTGAAGATCTTCAATATCTACACAAACAATCAAAAACTGTTCTGTTAAGTAGTTAAGGCAAATCAAAGAAATCTTGTGTATTTGTGTAGCAAGTTCTAGAAGCAAAAAAAGCAGTTAGTCATAGCAGAACAAAATAGTCATGACTGTACATTTTGGGGGAGGCATCATTGAGTCTGAGTTACTGGGAACTTATCTTCCAGGGACTGGAGTCAGAGACAAATGGCTAGTGGGTACCAAGATGGATGCCTAACATAAAATGGGCTTTCTTTAGCCATAACATACTCAGCAGTGTCCTTGTATTAATACAGTTATGAAAGGGTATCTGCAGATTCGGGGATGGTGCTTATAAAACAGCAGCCCAATATAGCAGGCACCTGACGCTGAGGTCCAGAGCCCCCATCTGGGCTCACAGGCTCAGGGTGGGGTACAAGAACTCCACATTCTGGGGCAGGTAATGACAGATACAGAGCCAGGAAACTGAAGATTGTTGAGCTGCCTGTCTCTCTTCAAGTTGGCCTGGAATGCTCTCAATGAGTTTCTGAAAGCAGGGGGACACATTGGCTACAAAGAAGTGAAAATACAATGTTATTATTCACTTGCAAACCTCTGAGCATGAATATCTCTGAAAGATTTTGCTCAGGCCTCTCCTGCTCTGTTTTATACACATCATAAGATCTGTGTTCTGAAACCAGCATTGGGAGCATATGTTATGTGTATGATTCTGGCCACTACTGCCCCAGAGTCTTCCAACAAGAATACTATTGCTCTGGATTTTCATGCTAGGTACTAACTAAGGGTAAGGACTCCAAAGAGTAAGAAGAGGAGCATTGGCACTAAACAAGAAGGGCCCTTTGTCTCACAAATCAGTAGTTTGGGAATATGCGAGAGGACAATACAACAGCAACTTCATTAAAGTAGGACCTGGCAGTTTAACAGGCATTGCTTGCCTATGACCTTTTCATGGTTCAAGGGTATTTGAAGAGTAGTTGTTTTTCATAGCTCCTCACATCAAAGATTGGGAGCAACTCATAAGCTAGAACTCGAATATCCTGGAAGAAAGCATTAAAATATTTAAATTGGAGGGAAAACTTAAAATCCTGGATATACTGTCAAGCCTGAAACAGAACCAGTGCTCTGTAGTCACATACTGAAGAACTGAGTATGGCATTATCCATACTGAGGCAGTTTAGTGGGGCAGTTTATTATTATACTCACTATTGTGGTACTAGGAATGGAAGCCATGGCTTCTCACATTTATGAGAAACCACTTAACCCCTGAGCTATACTATCAACCCTTTAAAGTATTTGAGCAATTAAAAATAAGTTCTTCTGTGGCATTTAAAAATCTCACTGCCACATAAAGTTACAGGATGTATAGCTTCCATCATGAGTTGAACTGTTTCATATATTAAAGGTACCCTCCTCTCCCCCTGACTTTTAGGGTAAGTTTCAGGCTAGAAGAGTGCAAATTAAGAGAAAAATCATTGCACAAAGAATACCAGCAGATGGCCAGTCCATCTTGTCCTGGAAATCTTGGAGAATCCTTATAATTCTTATCCAGGAGCCAGTTAGAGATAAGGATGAGTTTTCCCAGTGCTACCAACACTGGGACCATCAAAAAGATGTGAATTCTTAGTGTATTTGTTCTTATAAAATACTTGTAGTGGTCTGAATATGCTTGGCCCATGGGATGTGGAACTGTTAGGAGGTATGACCTTGTTGGAGGAAGTATGCCACTCTGGAGGTGGGCTTTAAGGGCTCTTCCTGCTCAAGCTCCATCCAACACAAAAGAGACCCTCCTCCTGGCTGCCTGCCAAGGATAGTTTCCTTCTGGTTACCTTTGGATCAAGATGTAGAACTCTCAGCTTCTTCTCCAGCACCAAGTCTGCCTGAACCCTGCCATACTTTCCACCATGATGACAATGGACTGAACCTCTGAAACTGTAAGCCTTAATTAAATGTTTGCCCTTATATGAGTGGTGTTGGTCATGGTGTCTCCTTACAGCAATGTAACCCTAAGACAATTCTATTATGCTATACTATACTATACTATACTATACTATACTATACTATACTATATCATTGTGATTTTGACTGTGGTAGAACGCACATTAATGGAATTTTATAACATTTTTTTCTATTAGATCTGGATTATGTCTTGACACAAAGTTTTCAAAATTCAACTATATTATAGTATTGGAAAATCATTCCATTTTTAAAGAGTGATTGCATCTACGGGTTTGTTCCTATTTAAGTATGAATAATGTCCCATACTGCATACAGACCACATATTTGTTCATTTATCAATCATGGGACCTGTGAGTTCTTCTACTCTCAGCTGTTATGAATAATGCTAGTATGACTCTGTGTGTATATCCATGTGTTTGAATCTGTTCTTTCAGTTCTTCAGAAATGGAATAAATTAACAGAGTTGTAATTTCATGTTGATGGCTTTGAGGAACTTGGCACCATTTTTTCACAGCAGCTATACCATTTTTACATTCACTTGGTAAATACTTTACAGGGTGACTTTCTTCATCCTTGCCCACAGAAGTTATTTTTTATTTTGTGAGTAATAGACATGTCATTGGGTTGAGTTTGATTAAGACTAACATTTCACAAATATAGATTTTGGTTTTCAGTCTCCAAATTTTTATTCTTTTCTTTTTCTTTTTCGAGACAGGGTTTCTCTGTGTAGCCCTGGCTGTCCTGGAACTCACTCTGTAGACCAGGCTGGCCTCGAACTCAGAAATCTGCCTGCCTCTGCCTCCCTAGTGCTGGGATTAAAGGCGTCCGCCACCACTGTCCTGCTTATTCTTTTATTTAATGGTTATTTCTAGTATTTCCTAAGAGAATATCATTAAATACACAAAACATCCTCAAATAGGAAATGATAATTGATAAGAGTGAGTTTCCCAGCCTTGGTTGCTCTAAATATCTGATGGACTAGTCTTCTATTTACTACAAGTTATCAAAACTATGTAATTTCCACAAGGAATCAGAACATTTGATTAAAGACTATGGGTTCCATGTTCTCAGTGAAACTACTTATCTGTGCTTAGATAGTTACCCCATAATCAGTAGCTTTTTATAGTACAGTTTTAAATTTTTTCTTTATTCTTATACATTCATGCATGAATACAATGAAACATTACATTTAACCCTATTTCCTCAATCCAGCTCTACATATTCCCTCACAACACATCCTCTTCCCAACTTCACATCTTTTTAAAATTGTGTTTTTAATTGAAATAGAATCACATCATTTCCCCCTTCCATTTCCTCCTTCCAGCTTTTCCCAGGCAGCTTCCTTCAGATTCATCCCATGTCCCTCCACCACTCTCAAATTGATAGTACCCTTTTACTTTATTGTTAGATATGTATGTGTGCACAAAGAGGATATAAGTACAGCCTGCTGGGTCCACTTTCGTTGTTTGTGTGTATATGATTTCAGTCCTGACCACTCTGCGTTGGATAATGAATAAGGGAGTTCATCTCTGGAAGAGGCTTGTAGAGGCTGTTGTGGCAAGGGATTATATTAGAAGACCTAGGTCTATGTAGTCCAGCTGGAATGCAGACATGCCACATACCTTTAGTCCCTCTGGCCAGAATACAGACATGTCCTTAGTATATACCTTTAATCCCAAAAATGATGGTAAAGTTATGTAGTGAAAGAAAGATGAAATTTCAAGACCTGTAAATCATATAAAGTACTCAGAAATTGCTGGTTGTTTGTGAGCCTAGAGGCTTCCTGGGGCTGAGAAAAAAGAAAAACAAACCTGGGTATGCCCCGTAGTTAAAACATTCCTGGGAACAGCTTAACCTTAAAGATAAAGAGGAATGTGAGGACATAACAGGGCTATCTAAACTGAGTCAACAACTCACAGAACTCTGACACCCTGCACTTACATGTAATTTTTCTGCTGATGTTTGAATAAGCCAATAGTTTGTTGCTATACTGAATTCCACACCCCTAAGCCCCTTACCCCATAAAAACCCCTAGCTTCCGAGCCTCATGGCTGACATCCGTTATCTCCTGTGTGGGATGCATGTCGGTCTGGAGCTACATCCTTAAACTGCCTCATGTGATTACAGCAAGATGGATTCTCATTTTCTTTGAGTGACCCCCAAGACTAGAGTGGGGGTCCCCGAAAGGGGGTCTTACAGTAGAACAAAGTAGTCATGTTTGAAGGTGCTGTCTAATTGAGTGGCAGACAAAGTGGTGAATCAGAGAAAGATTTGATAGAATAGGATATACCCAATTCTCACAAGAAAAGAGTAGAAAGGGAAGCTACTTAAGGGAGAAGCACAGAAAAGGAGAAAGTTAAGAGGAAGTTTTACTGGAAGACTTTTATGGAGACAGGTTGAAAAGAGAAGAACTAGATATAGATAAAGACAAAAGGAGCCAGAGAACTAGAAGGAGCCAGAAAATTCGAAAAGATTGTTAAGAGTTAGTTTGAAGCCAAGCAGAGCAATTCAGAGAAGGTAAGAGAAGCCAGATCAAGTCACTCAGCTAGGAGAGTAGTTTGAGCCAGAACAGCTGAGTTGAATCAGCCAGCCAGAGATCATAAAGAGCTAGAAAGGGCAAGCTTACTCAGCAGTAAGTCTCAGAGGCTGAAAACATTCAGGCCTAGATAAGATTGTACAGAGGCTAGACACTTCCTGGACTAGGCCTAGATTAGCAGACAGAGGCAGTAAGCATCCAAGATGACAAATAGGCAAATAAAACTTACTTTTACAGAGGCTCCTTCTCCCAGAAGTCATTAATTGCCTATAGTCCTGTTGTAAGGGTTGGGCCTTGCAAAAATGTCCTGTCCACATTAATGCATCCGTTGATAATGTTACTCTTATGGTCGTGTTTTTGCAGCCATTTATAGGAGAGACTCTTCGCAGTAGCTTTCCTGGTATTCTGGTTCCCTTGTCTATGATGTTCCCTGAGCCATAGATGCAGGAGCTGTGATATAAATGGCTCCACTTGATCTATTGCTCTCTGAATTGTGTCCCAGTTGTGGTGTTCAGTGATGGTTTCTGTTTGCTGTAAAGAGAAGCATCTTTGGTGAGAGGTGGTAGCTAGACTTGTGGGTATAAGAATAAATATTGAGAATATAGTAAGGAATTATACTGGCCTAGCAAAGTGCATACATAGAACGTATTTTTTTCTAAGGATCTTGGCCTCACTGGCCTTAGGATGCTGGTTGGGTTTCTAGTACCAGGCCTAATTTCCCTCCTGTTGAGTAGGCCTTAGGCCAAATTAAACAGCTGGTGGTTACCATCAACATGTAAGTGTCGTTTATTGCACCTTTATGTATATCATGCTGTGTGTAACTGTTGTGGTTCATAGGTGTTGAAAATGAGGACGGCTGTTTAATTGCTCCCCTCCATGGCAGCTTGTATAGTATTTTCTGGAACCATGGAAACTAGACTACAGAAAAGAGGCTTTCAGGTCAGCTCCAGCTTGAACCATCTGGTCCTATGCCCTAAGTGTGAGTGTCTTCAGCAAAGGGGTACCACCCTCAACCTATGAGAGGCAACCAAGGGCTACATCAATAGCCTATATTATTTGATGAGTCACCTGTATTACCCTACTGAACCATTTGAAAAGATGTTTCTCATGCCTGGTACCAGGGGTTTTGTTAGTGTATGACTTCTGTGGAGAGCAGTGCCAACCCAAGTGGCTTAACAATTTTTTTTATGGCCCACTAATTCCAGTTAGTGTTGCCCATGTTTGCATGGATGTGGAGCCACCGCTGAAGTCTGGGACTCCTATTAGTGGCTAACCCTCAAAGAATGACGTTCCCTCCCTCAGCACCCATCAACTGTCAATAGCTTCTCGATAAAGAGTGAGACCTAGAGATCCCTGCCTTGATCTAGGATAGAATTTTGGCTGGCTTGATCGTCTGTAGGTAACTCAAGCTGCTCTGTGTCACAAGTTCCATAACCATCTTATGTCCAGAAGAGTTAATTCCACAGCCCTGCTCTCCTTCCTCCAGCTCATCGGTTCATTTTCACTTCCACATCCAGGATGTTCCTTAAGCCTTGGTGGGTGGTAGGAGGAACTGCATCAGGTGGTTCAATTAGGGCTCAGTGCTAACTCTCTTCTCGGCACGCTGACTCCTTAGATATCTCCCTGTTGATTTCTGCCCACTGCACAAAGAAGCCTCTCTGTGTTGAGAACAGCCCAGGTCTATGGGTATAAACCTAAATATTTAGAAAGTAGTTTGGCAGAATGACCATTTAATAGCAACAGCAAGTTCTGATACTATCTGAGAGTACAGAGATTGGCTCATTTTCTCTGCGCACACCTTTAGTCCCAGCAATCAAGAGGCAAATGCAGTCAGATCTCTGAGATTGAGGCCAGCCTGGTCTACAGAGTGAGCTCCAGGACAGTCATGGCTACACAGAGAAACCCTGTCTCAAAAATAAATAAAATAAAATAAGTCAGGAAGGACAGGTATCTGGAAATCTTGGCATCTCAGCAGAGCCACAATATGATACCTGGAAACTGGGGTCCTCTCTTTGGATTTCTAGTCTCATTAGTAAAATAATAATAATAATAATAATAATAATAACAATTTAAAAACAGACACAAATGTAAATTAAGGGAAAGAATAAAGTCAAATAGAAGCTGAAGTACAAATTCTTCCAAAAAGAAAAACTCCGCATAGGCAAGCTACAAACCTCACAGCTGCCTGCAAGGGAAGACCTGGGGTAGCGATGAGAAGGACCAAGGACCATGCTGCTTGAGGTAAGTCTGCATGAAGGTTTGCCTGCAAACAGGCAAACACATGGTGAGGAGGGGAGCTTTCGAAAAAGAGTAAGCTAGGGAGTTTAGAAGTATCTTTTGGCTCTGGCCAGCATCCAAAAGGAAAAAGACAATGGGAAATAAAAAGAAATTGTTACCCCTTTCTCAGTGTGGGCCTGGGAAAAGGCTGGCAAGCCCAGCCCTGCTTCAAGGTGTGATGGTTTCTGGGAACTGCACTAAGGGAGCAAGAACTCTGGAAAGGAAAAGTATACTGTCTTAAGGTGAATCCACCTTCTGAGGGTTGGTCCTCTAGCCAGGAATCTGACTAGCCCTACAGGATGAGGACTTACGGAAGGAGACAAGGGCATGTTCCACCTAGAAGCAGATCCCATTCTTTGCCTATGCCCACTCTGAGGAGACAACACTGAGATCATTTAGGAGGTGACATAAAACTGTGGAACAGCTGTGATCCCATTTTTACCACGAACATCTAGAGGTCAAGTTTTTGTTCACTTAGAAGAGATTAATGTTTGGACTGGCGTTTTAAGTTCTCACTCTCAGTTGATAGCCTCCAGGAAGAGGTGTTCATTTAGGAGGAGATAAGAAAGCAGGGCTTCTTGTTGGTTGGCATTCCTGGTTTGAGAAGCAAGAGCATCTTTGAAACTGTTATTTTTTAGAATTCCTACCCTAATCCCTGTCCAGTTTATGTCTCCTGTCTGCATCATCATTTTTCCCTCTGAAGAGGTAACACAACTGTCACTTAGGGCAGCTTGAACAACAACCATATATATATATATATATATATATATATATATATATATATATATATTCCATCTATGTGAAGATAAGGGGAGAAAAGCCTTGCCCAACCATGCCTTTGCTTGACACATGGAATACATCATTTTCTCTGGCCTAGCCCCATGCCCCCATGCACTTTGGTTAGAGTCCGCACTGTAGCGTTTCCATGGCTTCCCTGAGAAAGAGAACCAGTGACTCACCAGGACATTTGGGAGCGTTCCACAGTCTTCTGGGACACAGTTGGCCTTGGAAGTCAAGGAGTACAATATTGTCCCTTTTTAATCCCTCTAACTACATTATTATATGCCTCCAAGTATGATTTTTGAATACCAAGAATGTCAACTATGTAGGTCTCATACTGTGTAATATTTACAGAAAGCCTGAACAGAAAACAATTTTGAATAAACCTCGATTAGACACATTTCTTGAAGATTCATTTATCTTTATGTGTATGAGTGTTTTGCTTGCATGTGTGCTAAAGCACCATATGTATGCCTGCTACCCTGGGAGGCCAGAAGAGGGCATCCGTTCCTCTGGAACTGAAGTTACAGAGGATTGGTAACTGCCTGCTTGAAGCTGGAAATGGAACCCAGGTCTTCTGGAAGAGCAGCCAGTGCTCTTAATCACGGAGCCACTTCTGCAGCCTCAGATCTTTGTTTTTTTTTTTTGTTTGTTTGTTTTTTTTTTGGTTTTTCGAGACAGGGTTTTTCTGTATAGCCCTGGCTGTCCTGGAACTCACTTTGTAGACCAGGCTGGCCTCGAACTCAGAAATCCTCCTGCCTCAGCCTCCCGAGTGCTGGGATTAAAGGCGTGCGCCACCACGCCCGGCTCAGATCTTTGTTTTTTTGTTTTTTTGTTTTTTTGTTTTTTTGTTTTTTTTTTGTTTTTTTTTTTTTTTTTTTTTTTTTTTTTTTTTTTTTTTTTTGGTTTTTCGAGACAGGGTTTCTCTTTATAGCTCTGGCTGTCCTGGAGCTCACTCTGTAGACCAGGCTGGCCTCGAACTCAGAAATCCGCCTGCCTCTGCCTCCCAAGTGCTGGGATTAAAGGCGTGCGCCACCACGCCCGGCTTCAGATCTTTGTTTTTAAAGCCAATACTTTTTACCAAATGCATTAACTTAAAACTTTTGCCAAATGTAAACACTTAAGAGAATTCCATTGACTTAAGTAGAGGTTTGATAGCAATATATTGAACTTTTAATTGGAAACGTTGTTAATGTATATTCCCCTTTAAGTCTTATCATTTATAACTTACTCAGGTATTTTATGGTTTTAGGGTTTTTGGGTTTTTTTGTTTTGTTTTGTTTTTTCTTTTCATTTTGGAAAAACACCCAATCATCTTAATCTGCATACCGAAACCCTATCCTTCTGCGCATGCGCGCCTGGGTGCGTGCATGTTTTCTCACAGAACCCAAGAGTTAAAAAAAAGGGTCAAACGTACTAAGATCTTTGGCACACTCTCACAATGACCTTGAAGTGAGGGAGGACTCCATACAAACAGGAAAAGTCTAAAAAGAGATCACATCTAGAGCCCAAAAAGCACATTAGCCCTGTAATGGCTGAGCGCGAGGACTGTGCGTTTGAGCAGAACATTTATTTTCTCTCTCTCCAGTCCCACCCTGAAATACATCAAATATTCCTCCTGAAACTGATAAAAAGAACCTTTGGCTCCTTTACTTCCTCCACTCCTCATCAAAGACAGGGGGATTACTTTTTGCTTTTGTTTTTGTTTGTTTTTTGGTTGGTTGTTTGGGTTTTTTGGTCCTGTTTTCCCATCCATGTAATACTAGCCATCTTATTGCGGCTTAATCTGAATATCATTTTTACACTCTTTTCATTCCCCCTCAAAGCAAAAGTAGGGTGGCTTGGGAAATGGTTCAGTGGTTAAAAGCACTGGCTGCTCTTCTAGAGGACCAAGGTTCAATTCGTAGCTATGTGGGGCTTCACAGCGACCCCTAACTCCACTTCCAGTCAATCTGGTGCCCTCTTCTGGCCTCGGTAGTGCTTTGCAGTCTGATCCTCTAGCTCCGGCCCCGAGCGTTTTTGCCCTGTATTTTGTAGTTTACAGTCTGCCATGCCACACTGTTGGTTTGTGTGGATATAAGTAGCTAGTCCAGGTGCATAGTGGGGCATCAGCAAATTGATGCGTACAACATCGCCAGGAATTAACTGAGAAAGCCCTGTTAAAATGTTCTTACTGGTGTTACTGGTTAAGATACTTTCACTCAGGAAGAAGGCCTCTGTGTCACGTGTGCAGGTGAGCACCTGGTTAGCTGTACTCACTCCAAGCGTCCTTATATCAGTGGCCTCTTGTAAATAGTTTACCATTTAGCTCTTCTAAAGGACACAGTATTTTGACTCCTCTGCTGTTGGGTTGTTTTTCCTTTACCTGTCACAGACTCAGTAAGCATATGTGACTCAGGAAAGGGACTTTGGAGAAACTTTGAGACCAGTGCTGGGGTCTGAGGTGGGATGGTCAAATGCTGTCTTCAAAGCTCTCCTGTCAGCAAGCTCAAAGAGTGCTTAGCAATTTACTGATATAACCTATTAACAAAAAAGCACGCGCCTCTTTATAAAACTGAAGATAGAAAATGGTTGCTTTTTGGAATGCTCATAGAAGAAAGAAGTTACAAAGGGCTGTATACTGGACAACAGACTGTATGTTGAGTTGGGTGCGTGCAGGCTGGACCCTAGGCATCTGTCCTTCCTTATAACCTACATAGGCCTGTCCAAATGAGTCTTCTCTGTTGGGAATGGGGGAACTGACAAGACACAGAAAGCATTTTCTTCTTCGGAGTGGTATCCAAGACAGAACAGTTGCTTTTGAAGGATCACCCTCTAGTTTCTAACTTTCTAAGGTCCTCGTGGGTGCACAGCAGTTTGTGTTCATGATGAGGCAAAATCAAACCAACAGAAGTATCTGCCTTTAACAGTCTCTAACCTGAGATCTTCCCTTGCTGGATCTGGGGTGCCCAACTGTTTGAAAGCCTTAAGCAAGCATGTAAGTAGAGGCAGACAACCTGAAACTTAATTCCCCTCCCTCTTATAAGAAGACCAAGTCTTAGGATAGTAGATGCACTGATAGATATCTCCAAGTGAACAGCACTTAAAAAACCCTTTAGCCTTAATCTTAGACCAGGCTTGAGTGCAGAAAAACATGAGGGATTCTTTCTAACCAACAGAAATACAGGCTAGAGTGGCCTTCTTATTCCTCTGTGAGACAAAAGGAACATATATCAGAATGCCTTCTGTGTCGTCCTTGTCTTTGTCCTTTAGCACCTGGAGTTTTCTCCTTATCTTCCCATCTTGAGTGACCACAGGGAAAGGAAAGACTGGTTGGATGAGTCAGTTCTCCCATTATTGACGGCACAGAAGTCTGCTGTCTCTTGTCTTCCATTAAAGGAGAAGTCCATTTGTTCTCTCTGACGTGACTAGACATGAGTACCCCAATAACCTTGGTGAACTCCGCCCCCCCCCCCGAGTTTTACCTTGTTAGCCTTAGCCTGCCTCGTGCAGAAGCCTTCGTCTGTTGAAACTCGAATAAATATTGTAACTCAGATAAAAAAAAAAAAAACTCAGCCAGTTTTTAATGATAATATGAGTATGGGGAATTTTGACTCCCTTGTGGTCTAAACCTCCAATATCCTCCTTAAATGTCCCCTCTGTGCCCTTTTTTCCTTCAAATGGGGTCCAAGTCTGTCCTAGAAGTAACACTATATCTTTCCAGGCAAAGTCAGAGAGCTGAGTGATTTGTTTAAAAGTCGGTATTTGCTCAGTTTAGCTGACCACAGACTGAGTTAGCTCTCTTAGCTCTCAGAAGAAAAGTGAGAGATGAGCTAATTCTGGTCAAGAGGCCCTTTCATTCACTCCCAAAGCAGAACGCTCCTGTGAGTGAGGCAGGGCCAGCGTAGTGACTGGTCAGGAGCATGTCTCCCGTAAAGGAAAACAGATTCCCTGGGGACTGAGCAGCTACACGGGAGATAGGAAGTATGGACAGATAGCCTGTGAGAAGCACAGAATCCTCAGTGGAGGGCTTAAATTAATAAAAAAAAGCTGAACATATGGATTTTCAATTCATTTTCCTGACCTCCCATAAGATAGGTCTAATCCAAATATTGTATTGTAGTTAAAACTGCTCTCCTGTGCCTGCAGTGGTAGCACATACCTTTAGTCCCAGCACTTAGGAGGCAGAGGCAGGAGGATGCCGGAGTTCAAGGCCAGTCTGGTGTACAGAGTGAGTTTCAGGATAGCCAGGGCTACATGGTAAAACCACGTCTTAAGAAACAAAATAAAATCAAGCAAGCAAGCAAGCAAGCAAGCAAGCAAACAAACAAACAAAAAACCCTGCTGCCCTGTGACCAGGATTCCCCATCACTTAAGGGCTATTCCAACCACAGCCAAACTGAGTCTAGAATGAAATCCTTTCTCGTGGTCTATGTGGGTCCAATTCATTCTGCCTTTTTAGGAGGCAAGATAGCAGAATGACAGCAGACATCCTAAATCAACTTGTAATTAAAACCAAAGCGTAAGTAGAAGTCGAGTAACTACCTCCTCACTGTCAGCCCTGTGCTTGGAGGGGTGTCTCCGATCCATTATCAGAGTTCTCCTCAAAGACTGGTTGCCAGGTCTTGAGATTAACCCATGCTTTTCCATGGCCTGTAGTCATTCCCAGATACTTCTGCTTATACCTAAGATATTTCTGGCATCTTCATTCTTCATTCCTCACGTGAGCTAAGAGGGTCAGTCTCTCATGCAAGGGAAGATGCTTGTTGTCTCTGGCTCCAGTAAGCAACGCACGTTTTAAAATGATGGTTGCCTAGCAGAAATGTCCCCAATTCTTTTTCATTCAGAAACCACACAATTTTCTTACAACAGGATAAATCTAACAAAAAAGGTGAACTGAGTCACAGATGTGACGTCTCAAATGATGCTGTCTAGGAGTGAGGCCTCACTGTCTCTGGCGAGAGGGCAGGTATAGAATAAGGGGCTAGAGGGAACAGATAGACCTTGTTAAGAAAATGAAATAGAATAATTATTTGTAGATGGATTGGGGGGCTTCAATAGAAAGATCAAGTTAGGAGGGGCAGAGAAGAGGGTTTGGGGGAGAGAATACAAGAAGAGACAGCTAAATATTAGAAGCATATAAGGGGGTTGTGGAGATGGCTCAGTGGTTAAGAGCACTGTCTGCTCTTCCTAAGGCCCTGAGTTCAAATCCCAGCAACCACATGGTGGCTTACAACCATCCGTAATGAGATCTGACACCCTCTTCTGGTGTGTCTGAAGACAGCTACAGTGTCCTTATGTATAACAAATAAATAAATCTTTAGGCCAGAGCGAGCGGGGCTGATCTATTGAGGTCATTTGGAGTGAGCAACCTTCATTCCCAGCATCCACATGAAGGCTCACAACCATCAGTACAGCTACAGTGCACCCATATACATTAAATAAATAAATAAATAAATAAATCTTTAAAATAAAAGATAATAAATAAATAAATAAATCTTTAAAATAAAAGATAAACTTTAAAAAAAAAAGAAGCATAAAAGGGGTCCTAAAATATATACACATTGTAAAGTGGTAGATGAAAATATATACACAACAGAGCCTTCAGCAGAGGTGAAGCATACAAGGGTCCCCCCAAAAGATACTCACTGGGGAGGGGGCAGGTCAATTTGAGCGCTCAGATTTTCACAGCTCCATATGTTTCCCTGTGCATTGTTCAACGCTCAGAGGACCATACTGCCCTGAAAATAGTACCCAACCCTGCAGTTAATATTATTCAGATTATGGATCACTACAGTCCCTGTGGGACTGATAATAAAACTAAGACTGCCTGAGGCACAGCAACCCATGGATTATGGTGGAGAGCAAAGGTGTGCCACGTGTGCCCATTGCATTTCCAGCACAGTAGCAAGAGAAGTGGGAGCCTTCCCCAGCCTATTATGATCCAAGACACGACTCTTCATCTTGCACCCGGTGACCAAATGGGAGTCATCCCTGTCCCTTGTGACTCCATTCATCTGACATCCTTCCCTGACTCATGTCAAAAACCCAGAGTGGTATCATGAACTGGCTTCCACTACATAGGCCTTAGCAATATCGCACCCTATGGCAGATGACATCTGCCAGCATGCTGTGAGGCATTATCACTCTTTCCTCGGGCTCCCGAATTTCTAGCCATCACACTCTGGAGACTCTGATGGGCGAGTGGGACTACAAGTTAGGTCTTCATGAGCTGAAAGATAGATTAATTTGCTCCACCATGATGCTCTGTGTCGCCAGAACAAGAGAAAAAAAACTGGCTGAAAGTACTAACATTACACACATACACAATTTCATTCATTTCTTTCAAAGCCATATTCATTCATTAAGGACTGTAGTGATCCATAATCAACTGAATAATATTCACTGCAGGGTTGGTGCTAGTATCAGGGCAGTATGGTCCCCTGAGAGTTGAACAATACACAGGGAAACAAACATATGGAGTTGGGAAACTCTGAGTCCTCAAATTGACCATACTTGCTCATGGGAGCAGCTATGAGGCTTACGGATTATCTACCACTTGCCCTCTCTTGTGACACATGGATAGCATACAGATTCTGCTTCTTTGGGAATTATGTACCTTAGTCTCCTCATGGCCTTCTACAAACCCCCAGGATCCAATTGAATCTCCTGAAGGCATCTTTCTTGCAAACACCTAAAGGAGACCAATCTTGGCCAAGCCCCCCAGGATAAAGACTAGCATTTGAGGACCTGGCTCAAGCAGGCTTTGTGTCCTGGACTGAGGCCTTCACAGTCACTGATCAGGCAAGGCCTCTCTCTGGGGCCATGGGTTACTTTGCAGTGTCAGTAGCATTCAGCCTGCTCTTCTGTGGCCAGGAGAGGGAGCTGTGTGATTAGATAATCCAACTGGACAGCACATCAGGTTTACACAGCAAAAAGCTAATTTTGAGTTTGCTGAGTCCCCCATCAGAGAACCAAACCTCTACGCATAACTCCTTGTGCCAAGCCCTGGAAGGAATTTGCCAGTGATAAAACAATAAGCCCAGGGTGCTGTGACCTCTAGAGAAAGAGATGGCAATGAACAGACTTGGGGTACTCTGAATATCGCATGATCTCTTACCAGCTTCCCCCAAACCCTGAGAGCAGCGTCTTGGGAAATTTATCTCAGAATCCAGGGTTGATACTGATGCAGTAGCTAGGCCTCTGTTGGTGGTGAGAAGGAAGCACCCAAGTTCGAGTTTACAAGTTGCTCACATATGTTGCAGAGATGCTAGGGCTACAAGGAGGGTGGAGTGGACACAGCCAACCCAGAACATGTAAGGAAGACAGAGAGTAGGGTTGTGCAAGCTCAGCACGAGGCAGACAAACCAACAAGGGAGGAGATGGACCAGGCTTGCAGCTAGTGTCAGCAGGCCAGCGGGCCCACCAAGTCCTAAAGGAAAGCACACACAGCACTCCTGTTCCCTAATAGAGTTGGGCTTCTAGAGCAGCTAATCCTGAGAGCAAATAAAGAGAGTCCTAAGCGAGCCTCCCTTCCCTGTTTCTTGAAGGCCCTCACCACCCCTCAGGGAGGCACAGAGAAAAGGACTCACAATGACAGCTGCTTCTTGGTAGCTGTGAGAAGAAAGAGGAGTAATACAAGAAGACAGGGGGAGCTGACATCTCAGACACTGCAATACCACCCAGAGACTAACTGCTAGGAGACAGTCAGGGTTTAAAAAATCACCCAAAAGCGGGAGGGGGGGGGAACGCGGCAGTGCCGGGCAGTGGTGGCACACACCTGTAATCCCAGCAGTCGGGAGGCAGAGGCAGGCAAATTTCTGAGTTCGAGGCCAGCCTGGTCTTCAAAGTGAGTTCCAGGACACCCAGGGCTATAGAAACACTGTCTCATGAAAACGAACAAACAAAAAAAGGTGGGGGGAGGGGTCAGGGTCTGAGAGGATTGGTTCAGCCACCCTAACTACACAGGCTAGAGGAGAACAGAGCTTGATCAGTTTTCTGCCTGGCCTGACCACGTGGACTCCCCACTGTCTCAGCCTAATGCCACCTCAGAGAACCAACTCATATCCTAACAATTACCTCAGTCATTGTCCAGGCCCAGCCATGATCCTACTACAAACAAAACCCACTAGATGACAGAGCTCAATGGCATTTTTAAATTTGGGGGACACCATCAACTCTGGGGAATTTCTCTGAATTTTCCTCAATTTCTCTCTTTCTTGGTAAAACCTGCATCCAGAATTGCTTACCCCACACACATGCCTTTGACCTTCACGGCTGTGAGACAACAGCTTTGGAGCCAGTGGCCAAGGTGGAACTTGGATGGCCACGAATGTCCTTGGGACACCCCGAGTCCTTGGGTCAAATACAGCTAGGCACAGAAAGGTCTCTTCCCACACAAACATTCCATGAGATTAAACTTGTGGATGATGGTGGGTGGGATTGAGCCCTGTTGGGGACACAGTCTCTCAGGAGGATCTCACCCTGGCAGTTCCCGAATATTTGCCACCACACAGGGCTACTCAGGGCAGCACAACCAAAGAAGGGGCAGGGAAGAGTGTGTGCATCCGGGCAAACCATGATGTGGGCCAGACGTGACAGAGTTCAATTGGTACCACTTTATTAAAGGGTATGCCTTTGCCATTTGCTTTGAAGGGTATTTACATAATTTAATAAAATTATTCAGCAGGGCTCAAAGGCCTGCTGAGCTTGAGGAGGTCTTTGTGTTAGTCCTTGTGAAGGAATTTGAACCGTTCAGGAATACTGGTGTCCCCCAAGGGCTACAGGTGTCCCCCAAGCAGCACCTTAGAGCCACGAGTTCTGCACCCGTACACACCCAGTTGCTGCATTCCTTTTGAAAAGGACTCTGCTCTTTGGAGTTCTGAAAGGCTTCTGCTTGTGCGCCTCAGGGAACAAGCCCACAGCCACTGCGACTGTGCGAGAAGCCAGGACAGAACGCCTCTCAGGACAGACCATAATTTGGGTGAGGCGCCAGAAGAAAAACTCTTCCGGGTCAAGGATCAGAGCAGAGATATATATTCAGGCTCCGGAACTGTGAGCACACAGCGTTGGAAGCCTCTTCGGGAGCAGGGTCGGATCCAGAGATTCTCGCAATGGAGACTCCTCAAGACAACCTCCAAAGCATCCAAAAGCCTCCGAGTCTGGGAGCCGAGGAGGACCAGGAACCACAGCCTGGTGAGTAAACTGGTTCTGACTGGACTTGGGTGAAATTTGGGGAGAAACGGTGGGTGTAAAGAAGAGTGGACAGGCACTTCGGGTCGGTTACAGAGCCCCTGCCTGTGCTTCCTCTCTGGGCTTTCCAGGCATCCCTGGGCCATGATGCTCAGATCTTTATCTCTGTATCTTCCTTCTGTCTTTCAGGTGGGAAGGCAGTGGTCTCTGAGGCTGGAGAGGAAGGAATAGACAAGAAAGAGCGTGTTATGAGCGGGCTTGCTCAGGGTGGGCTTGATCAGGGCGATGGCGCTCAGGGCGAGGTTGCTGGAGGTGAGCAGGCTCAAGAAGAGCCTGCTCCATTGAGTCCAGCTCAGGAAGCCACTGGAGGAGGAGAGGAGGGAGAAAACAAGGAAGGAGAAATGGAAGGAAGACATGCTGGTGATGGTGCTTCTGGCCCCGAGGATGACAACATCCAGGAAGAAGGCGGCGAAAACAGAGATCAACAACCACCGCAACAAGAGGCAGCCAGTCCTGAGGGCATGAGAAATCCACAGGCTGGGAACTCTCTGGCTCACCAGCGGACCCGCCGCATCAGATTCACCCACTCTCAGCTGCGTGATCTGGAGCGACTTTTCCAAGAGAATCGCTTCCCCAGCTTGCGTGTAAGGTAAGCAGATGGCCAGTGCTTGGCGCCATATTTACAGGTCTCCTTTGGCTCTCCCTGGCCGTCTGATTCCCTCCAGAAATAATGGCACCTGCCCCAGTCTTGCGCCTGCAATTAGGATCTTCCTCCTGCAATTAGAACTGTCCGCCTGCAACTAGCTCCCCGGGTAGGGGTATGGGAGCTATGCGGTCTGGAAACAAATGTGTTTTGTTGCCCTGTTCAAGACTGGGACATTTAGGCATTGTTTAGTGTTGTAAATGAGTTTCCAGCAGTATGGGTGAGAAGTCTGGGGCGTGGCTAGGAAAAGCAGGAGGGATTCCAACTCGCGTTAAAATGTTTCTAGTGCTTTCATCCCAGGTGCTCTCTTCACTGATTTTTACACTTTCAGTACACCAAAGAGGCATCTGTGTATTGGGGGATACCCTTAAATTTGCTCTGTGAAAGAAACCCATTGCTAAAGCTAGGTTTAAGGTAAATGTTAAGAATAGTGACTGTAAGTAAACGTGTATGCGCACTCAAGTGTGGACCCAGACATATAAAACCATATCGGACATGTCCTGACACAATTGATTTCCACCAGAAAGGCTAAATGTTGGACCTTTTTCTCTTTAGGAGGGATCTTGCACGATGGATGGGTGTGGATGAATCTGATGTGCAGGTAAGTGTTCTGAAAAAACAAAACAAAACCTATTTTTTGGAAGGGTGTCACACGCGGTGATGTTGCCTTCAGAAGTCTGTGCAGCCCAAATGCCTCACAGGAGTGAAGAGACCATGGGCGTGGGCTGGAAAGGTTTTGATATTTTCCCACAGCAAAGCTCAGGAACCACCCATGAGCTACAAGTGAATTCTTTCCTGAAGAAATGCATGAAAAATATCGAGGACGGAGAGAGGAGGCGGTGTTTTGGGTCTGTTCCGCGGTTGAAATACTGGGTGTGGTGTCCCATGTCCTAAGGGGCTTGGGAACCTGTTTTGATTTCAGAGACAATGAACCCTGTTGCTTGCAGCATACTGAATAATCAGAATACACCCGAGGAACCTCTTCAGCCCCTCTTGGGTTTAGACCAATAATCACATAGTTTCTGGGTATTTAAAAGATGCAGTGATTCTTCCAGGGGAGTGGCTCAGTGCTACAGCACATGGCTAGCACACAGCTGGCCCTGGGATGGGTTCTGAATGCCTTCCAAACTGTTAGGAAAATGAAGAGGGCGTATAGTGCTCCAGCATGTGTGCTTTATAATGATAGTGTTCAATGGACTAAAGCGTCTCTGTCTTCTGCTTACAGGAGTGGTTTAAGATGAGGAGAGCCCTTTTCCGCAGACACAGCAGACTGATGATGTTCTGCGAACTGCCACCGATTACAGAGAACAACTCTCCCTGAAGATTTTGGAGCAGCACTTGAGTGCCTCCCCTATCGTGGAGCCAGATGAGGATGGCTTCTTCTGAGCCACCCATGATGGCCACGACAACCTTTTCTTCTCTACAATTATTTCAGCAATAAAGATGTGCATTCTGAATATGTTGGCTCCATTGTCTTTGATGTTACTAAAATATGGGTATAAATATTTAAAGGATAGCAGTCAATCCCAGGCATGACATACAAGCAGGCCGAATAACCAGCAGCCCTTCGTCTATAAAGGGCACCAACAAGCTGCAATCACTGCCAGTGTGGACACAAGTCATTATAAGGACAGAGAGGGAAAAGCCCCTATGAGAGGACAGTCTGTTTCTAGACATGGCTGTTCCCACCCACACTCCAATGAGCCCTCCCTGACCCGGTACCCCTAGATGATGGTGGAAATATCCCAGAGGCTACTCCCAGGCTTGATGGGCAGGAGGGATGGCAACATTATGTGTGCTGCCCTCTCTCTCTCTCTCTATCTCTCTGGACATTCAGGGGACTAGGGGAACCATTAGGGCCAGAGGTCCTGCTGCATCAAAGGGCTTGGAGAATCTGTCCATTAAGGCCAGAGTGAGGTTTCTGTCTCCTCCTATTAGGTATCAGGGAGCATGTGGTCCCAAACTTGCCTGTTCTGCAGAGAAGAGGACTGATAGGTCTTCTGTCTGTATTTTGTCACTGGCCTTGTAGAACTCTCTGTATGGGAGATTGGGTCCTTGGCAGGGGCGAGTGTTGGGGGGTCCTTCTCAGCAGGTCTAGGTGTATAAGCAAGGATGAGCCCCTACCAGTGTACCTGAGCAGTCAGTGCAGAGAACTTGCAGCACACACTCCTGCCATATGTGAAAGATCTTCCTCAATGGTCCCTACCCATGTCTTATGATCAAGGGCTACAATAGAGATTCCCCATTTAGACCTGAGTATTAGGCAGGAGGTTTACGGACAAATGCAAATGGCCTGGACCAACAGGTCCCCGCCCTCCTCTCCTTATCAGAAACCTGTGCTTGCAAAAGCCCGCCCTTGCAAAAGCCTGGACTTTCCAAAAGCCCGCCTTTACAAAAGCCAGGTTTTCAAAAAGCCCGCCCAAAAGCTAGGTTTTCAAAAAGCCCGAGCAAAAGCCAGGCTTCTAAAAGCCCGCGCAAAACACTGGACCAAGCAAGCTCCTAGTTCCTGATTCCAACGTGGCCAGTGCACCTAAGATCCACCCACAGGGTCCAAAATTCCCCAAATAAGGCTATGGCCCCAGTACCTCACCATCACATCACAACTCTCTCTATTTCCCTTAAGGAAACCTTTACCCCAGCCCAGTCTTCGGACTTCCCAGACCGCCTCCTGAAAGGTCAGTGAACCTGCCCTAGAGCTGCACCAATAAAACTGCCTTTTCATTCTGCATTCAAGGGGCTGATTCAATTCATTTGGTCCCCGGAAAAACCATTCACTGTGTACTCCACACTCTCTTAATAACTGTGCATTGTCCCATTGTGAGTCTCTCCACTCACAAACAAGCTACCATGAGCTGGTCAGGAGACATTACGTAGTTGGCGATGAGCAAAGAGGGTAGGTCCTGGAGGCTAAACTAGTTTCTCTTTGCACAGGGAATGCTGGGAGGAGATCTGGAGGGAGGAAGGAGGACTGAGCAGAGCTCAGGCCCTTAGGCTGTATGAGACTGATGGAGCCCAGTGCTTATCTCCTAGATCCAAGGGGGGTTGCAAAACTCGGAGAGCTGTTCTCAGCTTTGAAAGCCAGTGTGTGTGAGTGGCAACAGTGCTTTTCAGGGGTATCAGGTAGTCTCTGGGAATCTGATATCCCCCAAACTTCCACCTTCTTCCCACAGGGAGACCTCCTCTTTCTTCCTGACCACCCTGCCCCCACCTGGTCCTGCTGCTGCTGCTGCCTCTGCTGCAGCTGACAGTCCCACCCGGGCTCCTGCTCCTAGCTGACTTCCTGATGGTGTTTCACAACCACCTTTCCCCTAAGATAATCACCAAGTCCTCATGGAGGGGGTCAACCATGGCAACTCGGAGAGAAAGAGAGATGGGTTCACTAGGGATCCCCAGGTATACAGAGGAAGAATCCCTGGACTCTTGGTTTGTCATTCCAGCAAAGATTACGTTTCTGAGTTCCATTTGCATAGCTGCCACCACACTTACAAGTCCAAACTGTTATCTGCAGACTGCTGGACTTCCAGGCTGCCACATCTGGTCCCATCCACCACTTCACAGGGCCAAAACTCCTTGGATTGAATCTAGAGGTGGCTTGGGCTTCTCTTCCTGTAGTCCATGCTGCGGACTGGAGATGTGCCCGTGACATCTCTGGGCAGAGATGTGAGGAAATGTGAACCAATCTCTACTAAGCCCAAAGGGCAGGATTGAGCTGTTCCCTCCCAGGTCGAAATGAGCTCTCCCGGAACATGAAACATTCATCTCTATCCACAATATCTTAGGTCTTCCGGAGATTTCCTCCATGATGGAATGTCTTCTCTTGGAGGAAATTGCAGCACAAGGTGTGTATCCCGCCTCAGAGCCAGTCCTGGTGAGGCAAGCTCCTGGTGGCCGAATGCCTGAATCGGATGCTGACTGAACTTCCTAATGTTTAGAGGAAGGGTCCCTTTGCTGTCCCTTAGAGTGCTGTGCGGGGATCATTTTCAGTGTGTATATAAGTAGGCACCTTCATGAAATGTTGGCAGAGCTAGGTAGGAAACCTGCTAAAGAGGTGTTCAAAAGGGTTCTCTGATTCTGATCAGAATGCCTAACCTGGGGAACCTGTCTGAGGGATAGAGCATCCATCGCCACACTAAGAGAAGGATAAACTCTCTGCTGTTCATCGACAAAATTATGTAAATAGCCCTTCATCCAGCTATCCAAAATCCACACTGCCCTTCCAGGTGAAGGGGCCATGACCTGTTTCCAGTGAGTTTTCTTGGGGACTTAGCGTTACTTGGATCACAGCCAGCACTGGCAGGGCTCTGATGTACCTATCTTACTGTGGGGTTTACCCTGCACTTAAAGAACTTTTCAGGCCCCAGAGAGTGCTCACAGCACTTCTCCATGCAATGGTCACCTCTCACCTTCTCAGTCTTTCTCTGAAACCATTTCACCCCAAAGTGGCAGTGCTCTGTAGTCCCCTTCAATAAAAGCTGGCTATTTATTTCCTTCAAAACCAAGCTGGCCTGCTTCAACCTGCCATGGCTGCAACTGTTTCACAAGGCTTTAATAGGTCTGGGCATTGATTGGAGTTGATATTAACAGGTGGAGAGAGCTGACCTCGAACATATTTCCAATTCCTGTCAGCGGTCTTGCCATGAACTGCTCTACACACAACTAAGTGAACACTCTTCTTAGCTGTCTTTTGAAATCATGTAACTGAGCCTGACCAGGTATCTCTGTGCAGACCTGTGATATTTGAGGCTTTGGGGCTGAAACGATGGGATAGTACCACACTAGGCCAGTGTGTTGTAACAGTAATGATGGGGCAAGTAGTGTTCAGGAGATCCAGAAGTACATGAGAAGTTTCACAAATAAGCAAAGGCAGAACCCAAAGGAAAAGTGCATTTACTATCTCTGGTCCTATTACCATCCCAACGATGCTGGAACACATTGATCTGAGGAGTCCCTCTTCCAGGAGGACTACACACAATTTCTTCTCTTTGTTCCCTTAAAGTGTCTGTAGTGTTTCCTCTATACAGATATCATTCGAATACACCCTTACTCCTATGTTGTACACCTACATTACTACACCAAGAGGGCATTTGCCCATGCTGTTCAGCATCTGCAGACATTAGAAGTACTATACTGCTTATTCTACAAGGTTTCTGGTGGAGACACTTTACCAGCAATCTAGAGTATGGTGCCCTTTTCAAGGGCATCATTGGGTTACTTACAGTATTATGTTGGACAAAACAATGGAAAAAGCAAAAAGAACAAGATGTCAATGGTGAAAGTGGAGGTCTGTGACTAGCTTGTGCTTTCAGAGTCCCTGAAGACTTTTGCAGCACAGACATTCAGAGCTCGCCACGACCGCTCAAAATCTTCTCATGCTACATACAGACACTGCACTTGGGAGTCTGGGATCACGAAAAATTCCCTGGATGAACACCCAAGCCTTAAATCTCACGTGACCTTTTGCCCTCTTCCCCACATTCCATGCTAAAGTCAGCTTGCAAGCTCTCCCATAGCCCCATTCCAAAGGTTCTCTCTGGGGCCCAAGAGCAGTAGCTAGACTGCCTGGCAGACCTGAGCAGGGGTCCTGAAACTATGACTCCATGCACAGGTACAGCCTGCCTCCACCTACCCCACAATTCAGGCCATGCCTATCTCCATGCTCCCTTCAGAGGACCACCCACTGGGAAAGGAAGCAAACAGAGGGCCAATAGCAGGCTTGCAAGAGGAGGAACTGAGCCTGTTTGTCCCTAACTTGCTGAAAGCCCCCAGGCAAGGGTGCTGCCAAATACACCAGCAAAGGGCAGGCCTCTAGACTCTGAGGAACAGCAGCCATGGAGCCTCAGAACTATGACTGCTGTGAGGACCTATACTATTATCTGGAGGATTATGGGGAGCATACTGGTCCCCACTCTGAACACGTGGCAGCAGCGGCAGCAGGTGGCATTGCCTGTGATGACAGTCAAAGCCAGGGTGACAGTGAGAACCAAGGTGACAAACCGAACAATAACCAGGCCCCTGAGTATGACCTGGACCCTGAAAGTAACCAGAGGGAACAGGAGCCCATGGAGACCGAGCAGGAAGAGCCAGCCTTTCCGCAGCCGGCTGTTCCAAAGCGCCAGGGCAGGAGGCACCAGATCCAGTTCACCTTCATGCCCTGGCAGGTACAGGAGATGGAGACCATGTTCCAAGACACTCAGTACCCAGATGTGCTCACAAGGTATGTGGATGGCACCCGATCTCCAGGGCTAGCTAGAACCCCCTTTGAGCTGACCTTTACTGCTCCTGGGTACTGTCAATCTCAGTTCCTTCCCAGCTACAGGTAATGTCTGCCCAGAGATGGGAGTGAGGAAGGTGCTTTGTGGCTCAGGGTAAACTAGTCATTCAGTGGTGACAGGAAATGGGTGTGCTTGATGCTCATATGCCTCTTTGCCTCCCTTCTCAATCCTGGCGCGTAACTGAGAAAGGAGAAAGGAGAATCTTAGCTACTCTGGTGCTGTGTCAAGTCATTTATGATTTACCTGACACAGCTCTACCAGCCAGTTCCTCCTGACAAAGAGTAAGAAACCCTTGTCCTAGTCTCCCACTCCAGAGCCTGACCTCTCCGTCCCTTGACTAGACAGGAAGACTCTGAAAACCTCCTGTGACCGAGCAGCAATTCCCTTCCCTGACTGTCAGAGTTACCGAACTTTCCAGCTTTGCTTCTGTGCTGTCGGTGGTGGTCACTTCCCATGGAGTCTGAAAGTCACACCCTTGTTTGGACATAGCCCTTCATTGTTTAGAATCCCTCCCCCTGGGAGTTGAGGGTTGTTTTGCCTTGTGGCTGTAGGGAGTGGGGTAGCTGCTACCTGGAGTGTCAAATACATCTTCAGCCCCAGACTTTCTGTCTTTCTTAGGTAAACCTGAAATGGATTTACTGGCTTGAGTCCTTTCAGTCTCAATTCTTCTGTGCCTCTGTTGTCTTAGTTGGTATTTAACTAAAAGGGAGTGAGGTGACTACCATGCTGTCATCACACAGCCTTTCATATATTTCAACCTTTTCCTATGTTCAAACTTTGCTTAACACATTCATCATTGACTTCTGCCTCCCTGCTCACTTATAAGATACTCCATTAAAATTGTCAGTGTGAGCTAATTACAGTTAAAAAAATTATTGTCTTGCCCAGCCAAGTACAACACAACACTTAAAAGATTGTTTTGAGATGAAAGCCTTTGTGAAAGGAGCCTGGTTTTGTCAGCTACTTGTGTGTCTCCCTGGAGCTGTGCAGGCAGAGGAGCGCACACCATGCCCATCCTCTGACTTTCCTGATGATGTGGACTAATGAATGGTTTGTGGCTTTCTCTACACAGAGGGGTGCTTGCCAGAAGCATGGATGGGCCTGAAGCCAAGGTGCAGGTCAGGAGATCCGAGAAAGCAAGGTGCAGGGCAGTCAGTCCATCTAGATCTTGCTTGGGGTATTAGGCTGAGTCGTCCTGTGTGTTCTACAATAGGTGTGTGCTTTCTCTCTTCCTTTGATGGAAGTCACTGGCTTCATGATCAGAAGGCAGACTTACTCCACCCCAGCTAGTGCTCTTCACCAGGTCTCGAGGGTACCTGACTTCCTGGAGGAAACAGAAAGGCAAAGCCATCATATGCTGCTTACATTCTTTCTGTGAATCCAAGGTATTTACACAGCATAGACTCTGTAATTGTGCACATGCAGAATCCCCGCCTGTGCGTTCCTATATGTTTACCCAGTACTTCCTTTTAAACTGCCTCCACACCGTTGTCCTTTACAGGTGACTTCAGTGGAGTCATGCTGAAACCAAGGATGCTCTTGTAGATCATCTAGTTAACGTAGGATGGAACAGGGCCATTAAAGCCTTGAGCTGCATTAAGTTCCTAAGAATCAATCCATCCCACACACTTAACTAAATAAAGAATAATCACTAACTATTGGGGCAAGTGAAGAATCTGCCCATAGAGCCCTGGGTAAGAATGAGTGATGTGTGGTAAGGCCAGACTGACCTGGAATAGAGCTTAGCAGCTCTTGTGCCGGAGGCTCCTGCTCCTTTATTTGCTTGCAAAGGGCAGCACTGTAGAGTAACTTAGATGATTGATTCCAGTTCAGATATTATCCCCACCTGACCACAAGGCCAAAACTCTCCCAATGGCATGGGGAGAGGGCAAGAATAAATGCCCTGGGAAATTTGTCTAATGAACCAAACAATATGAATCAGCAATATTGAATTTATGAGAAGCCAAACAACATGGGACAATATAGTACTAGTAAAAGGACACTTTGCAAATCCTTTTTGTTTGTTTATTTCTTTGTTCTTGGTTTTTTTTTTTTTTTTTTTTTTTTTTTTTTTTTTTTTTTTTAGACAGGGTTTCTCTGTGGAGCCCTAACTGTCCTGGAACTCACTTTGTAAACCAGGCTGGCCTCGAACTCGAACTCAGAAATCAGCCTGTCTCTGCCTCCCAACTTCTGGGGTTAAAGACATGTGCCACCACGCACGGCAATATCCATTTAATGTCCATGTGTCTTGCTCAGTCTGTTCCAGAACTGAGCCCATAACTGCTGCTGTCCAAGTGTGGTCTGCAGGAGCAGGCTTGCAGTGACTCTGTGTAAACTAGTGACGGGTGCTGTAGGTTTTTCAGGTTTGTGTGTAGAAGGCAGGGTTACATAGATTGAAGCCATGGTCTCCAACACTGAACCCACCCTGCCTGAGGCAGTCCAAGGAGTCTGTGCTTCTCCACACAGCTTCTGCTATGTGGGTTTGAATGCCACTGACTGGTGTAGCTGTGGCCTTGTCAGCAAAACACTCAGCATGCTGAGACATTGCCTGTTCTCCTCTGCTTTCAGATGTGGTTTAAGAACAGGAGAGCCAAACAGAGGGCCAGGGAGAAGAAAGCAATGCTCAGCAGCACAGCAGGTGGGAACCAGGACCACATTTGCATGATGAACCCAGAGGAGCCCTAGGGGACCAAACCTCCAGGAGCCACAGGGAGATGGGCTGGCTGTGTGCAGTCACAGTTTTACCATTCATGAGGGAAAGCCACCTTTCTCTGTCTCCATTCCCACCACAGCAACAATAAAGAGCAAAATTTCTGTATCTTTCCTTCTGACTGTGGCATGTAGATGCAAACCATTCCCTAAATGAGATGCAAACAGATTGGCAAAGAGGTCTTCCTGTTGGAGGCAGCATGCCTGTGTCACCTTCGGTGGCCCCAGCACATCACATTATTAGCAGGCAAGGAGCTTGCACCTCTCACTACTGCAGACCACACCCCTGTTCTGACCATGAGGGTGCAGATACAAGTTCATGGAAGTCCCAGTTGTCCCCATAGGCTGATGGTGAGTTTTCCTTCAGTACTGTCCCTTCCCTAGCTCATGAGTTCAGTAAGATGGTTGGTCTGCAACTTCCTCAAGGCCAGTCTCAGGATTCAGGGGAGCAGGCAGGTAAAAGTTCAACTCAAAAGTAACAGGAGACTCTATCCTGTGCTGGTTAAAGGGGAGCAGGCTTCCTTTCCTATTCTCCTAACCATGAACAGACACAATATATTTGTATATAATTTTCATCAGTTATATCTCTGAAATTTAGGAATTGAATAAACTCTGTAACTGTGTTACAGAAAAAAAATGGAGACATCAGAACCAATTGATAGAAACGAATGTGCTGTTGCTACAGTTGCTTTGAGAAAGAGTGCTGTGAGTGACATGGAGCTTAAGCCCATCTCTCCACAGTTGCCTCTGATTCTTGGGTTATCATGTAACCTGCATCACTGAGACGGAAAGCCAGTGGCTTTCCACAGTCGGAAGAATCTAAGGCAGGACTATATGCATGCTAGACAAGCACGCTGCCTATGGGGAACAGTCTTGAGCCCTAAATAGGGGTCTTCCCAAAGTTGGGCACAGTGAAAAAGACAAACATGTTCAGCTCCTGAACACCTTATCGAGACTAGTTGCACATTATCCACAGAAAGACAGGAAAGGACAGGAAACATGCCTGTGCAGGTTTGCCCCTGAGTGAGTTTACCAGAACTCTGAGGTTAGCCTATGGATGAGGGACAAACTCTTATTCCGGCACTAGGGCTACAAAATATTCCCAAACCAAATAATGAACTGGATGTGCATATGCTAGGTATTTATGCCTTTCTAGTCTTATAGTGACCAGAGCATGTTGGAAAAAGGTGGTTGCCATGGTATCAGACTAGCCACAGGTCAGGGAAGGGGCTACTTGACTGATAGTTCTGGGATGGAGACCGAGGCACAAAAGCCAGCTCTTGACACTTTGACGTTTCAGTGTGTGTGTGCACGTGCATGCTTTTGTGTGTGTGCATGTGCGTGGTGCGTGTGCATGCTTGTGTGTGTGTATGTGCATGGTGTGTGTGTGTATGTGTGTGTGTGCTCAAAACAAACGTGAGGAACTTCAGTGCACATATGAAAATTCTCGCAGTTTTTAGCAGAACTTATCAAAGCCTGACAGTACTACTCAAATCCCGGAATACCCTCTCTGCTACACCCATCTCCATCCCCCACACAGTAGCCCCTTCCAAAGGTTAGTCCTCTGCGCTGTCTGTTGAGCCAGCAAGGCCTGCAATTCTGCCAAGCCCCCCATACACGATACACTATGTGAGCTTCACTTTCTGTGAAAGGAAGAACCTCCCAGATATGCACAGTCTGGGCCATGACCTAGGGAACCAATCACTGTTCCTAGACCGAGAGAGATTTTCTGCACAGGCTTCAAAAGCAACTGCGGGATCGATGGTTACTTCCGGTTAAACAGTCCACTTCCTGAGGAAGTTACCTAGGCAGGGCAAAAGGCCCCACCAAGTTGCAACCTGGAAGGCTCCATTGACACCTCACTCGCCCTGGCCTACAATTACATCATATTCAGTGCAGCTCCAAAGAGCTCTCAGTTTTCCTCTTCAGAGGCTCAACCCATAGCAACTGTTCCGGAAGTCAGGAAGGGTCGCCCTGATTGGATAAGACAAGCGGGGTCTTTTCCCCTGGGCTAGATAGGAGCTCCCTCCTCCCGGAACTCTAGGGGGCTCCAGCACAGAGACTGAAGAAGCTTGAGGGGCTGCGGACGTCCAGCGACTTTGATAGGCTCCAGGTCATGGAGCATGGAAACCCCACCTACCCAACCCATGTGGCGCCTAAGGAGGAGAAGCAGAAGGGTCAGTGCAGGCTAGGGGTGTGGGTTGGCCACATCCCCGAGGGAAGGCGTGTCCCTCAGAGGTGACTCGAGAGGCTCTGTACACCTGACTTGACCTCATGGAACTTTGCCCCACCCTAGTTCCTGTCACCTGATCTTTCTGTGTCCTCACTTTCAGGTGCGAAAGCCCCCCTGGTCTTGCCGGGTGGCAAGGAAAGAAATGGGGAAGATTCGTGTGACCAGTCGTCCCCTGGGCTGGGAGCCTCAGCAGCAGAATGGGGCGGAATACAAGGACCAGGGGAACTGGGGAGAGAGGGGGAGAATGGAAACACTCCTTCTGATGTAGACACCTCTGGCTTCAGGGGTGACTGGACCCAAGAGGGTGCCAGCAGCAGTAGCCAGAAAAATGAGCGTCGGCCTCAGAAGCGGGTCCCTGAGTGTAGATAGGGCACCGAGGACGTGCACCCTGTGCTGGTGCCTCGTGTCCAGAGGAGGCAGTGTGTGGGAACCCGATCCCGGGTACAGAAAGTGTCCCTAAAGTTGCCCGGTGTACAGCCTGTGCCAATTACTGTGTCCCATGTGCGGGGTATGCAAATCAGTGTTCCGCAGCCCCAGTCTATTCCTGGGCCCCATGAGCAACCTATGCCAATCAGTGTGCCCCAGGTCCAACCCATGCCCATTCCTGTGCCTCGTGTGCAGCCTATGGCCTTTTCTCTGCCCCATGTACAACCTTTGCCTGTTCCTTTGCACCATGTACAGTCTATGCCAACTCATGTGCCCCAGGCACTGCCTATGCCTGTTCCTGTGCCCCAGGTACAGCCTGGGCCAATCACTGTGCCTCACGCACATCCTATACCTCTTCCTGTGCCCCATGTACAACCTTTGCCTTTTCCTGTGCCACAGGTCCAGTCTATGCCGGTTAGGGTGCCCTACATAAAAACTATGCCGGTCATTGTGCCTCTGGCACAGCCTATGAAGTATATGCCTGTTACTGTGCCCCACATGCAGCCTATGCAAATGGACATACCTCAAGTACAGCCTATGCCAGCTCCTGTGTCCAGTGCACAACATAGAGCAGTTAACGAGCCTAGCATACCACGTATGCCAGTGCCTGGTGAACTGCCTACATTAGTTCCGATGACCTGTGTCCAGCCCATTCCAATTGAAGTACCCCGCATACGGCCGGTTTCGGGGTCCACTGTACAGCCTGTGCCAGTGCTGGTGCCCCACCGCCCCCTCCGGGACAGATTTACAGAGACACAGCTGCAGGAGCTAGAACGGATTTTCCGGAGAAACCACTATCTCCTTGCTGAAAACAGGTAAGCATCGTGTGGTATTAGTGCTTTAAGGAGGGAGCAAGCTGCTACAGAGAGGCCTCTGACCCTCTGGCAGCTGTCCTTCTTGTCTTCATTTATTAGAAACTTTAAATTACATTTTAAGTGTTTTTTTATTGCCTGAGTTTTTTTTTTTTCATCCGGGGTGGAGGCAAGATGTGTGCCTCATGTTTGGATGTCAGGGGCCAACTCTAACAGATTGGCTCCTCTTCTTCCACTCTGGGCCCTGGGCTCAAAATCAGGCTCTGCTGCAAGCAGGATTATCAGCTGAGTAATCTTGCCTACCTCCACATTGCCTTCTAGAACTAAGGCTAAAACTAAGAGGAGTCGTCCAGCCTGCCAGACCCTGTCTTGCTGTCCCAGGGCTCTGGGATGGGAGTGGGAGCTATGCTAAAGGCTGTGCAGCTTGTAGTATCTACTTGGAGCAAGTAAAACCTTTGTCAGTGTCTGCTGATCTAGGTGAGGCCCTGTTAGGACAGGCCTCAGAAGCCCGAGAGGTGGTTGAGATGACACGTGGTGACAGTCACTCAATGTGCTGATACATCTTTGTATCGTCCATATTTCCCTCTCTTTCCTAATATAAACACATCGGCTGGACCTTTCTCTTTACTGCTGGTTTTAGTAGTTTCTGAAAATTGTGTGCCCTGCCTAAAGACTATTGTCCCTAAAGATAAGCCAGTGTTGGGTATGGTGGCTTCTGCCTGTGGTCTCAACACCCAGAAGGCCAAGCATGGGCTATGGTGGTGAGTTCTGCAGGCCCAATCTGCAGATAGGAACCCTAAGTCAACAGAGAAAAATAACTTGCTTATCAGACCAGGCATGTCTGTGCCCCAGTACTTCAAGGTGAAGGAAGAGGTCATTCAAGGTCATCGTTAGTTATGAGACTACAGTCCACTGCCAGGAGGGTTTCTGCTGCTCCTTTAGGCCTAGATTTTCTTTTTTGTTCTGTTGGGTTTTTGTTTTGTTTAGTTTTGTTTCATTTGTTTTGCATCTCTTTCCTTCTGATTGTGTCCTGTGGGGTCTCCCAACTGTACCAGGGATAGCCTGAAACTTGCAGGGACCCCTTCTTTCTGTCTCCCTCCTGCTGGGAATTTGGAACTGTGTGGCCATCTCTGAGAGATTTTGTAACATTTCTTTTGTGTCTGGCTTGATTTATCATTTTAATTCTCGGGACTAGTGAGGTGGATCAGCACTTAAAAGGTCCTGCTAGCCTGAGACCAAGCCATCAAGGCTTGATCTGATCTTTACAAGTACACTGTGGCCGCAGGCAAGTGTGTGCATGTGCCCCCCCACACACACAGCTGCACAAATGCACAGGCACTCATGCACTCACACAGTAAATGAAACAATGTAGCATGTAGTTTTCCTGATGATCAGCATGCTGGACATCATCATGTGCTCAGTGGATGATAGAGTCCTCATATGATCTCCATGAAATAATCCTCTTTTCTTTCCATTTCTCCTTTCACCATTGCAGAGTCCTTCACACAGGATTTTCCCATGTGCACTTGTTTCTGTAGATCTTCTTTGTATTGTGTCATTTGAGACAGCTTTAAGCTCCACCACAGCCAGTATTAAGAGCATTTTCTCTGTCTACATTAGTGGTTTTCAAGTGTGTTATTAGATATGGGCTTAGGTTTTTATGTGTATTGATAGTACCCTGCTAATGAATCACACTCACTTGTACAAATTGAGTGTCCTAGAGGGTAGGAGATTGAGACAAATATTTTCTTAACTATAAACTGACCTTTATGCTTTACTTCATCTTGGTGCCAAATATTGAATCTCTGTCATTTTTGTCTCAGAAAACAGCTGGCAAGGGGAATGGGTGTGACTGAGGCCAAGTTGCAGGTGAGTAAGAAAGAAAAAGCCATTTGACATCCCAGCCATTGGAGAACTTCCTTCAGGGCTCAGATATGGTTGTTCTGTTCCCGAAGTTACACTGTTCATTTTGTGTCACTGTATGTCAAAATGACTAATTTTATATAGTTCTTTTAAAGTCTCTCTCTCTCTCTCTCTCTCTCTCTCTCTCTGTGTGTGTGTGTGTGTGTGTGTGTGTGTGTGCCAGCCACATGATTGTTTATCTATGGATGTCATGAGAAGGTTCTGGATCCCCATAGTTGGAGTTGCAAGTCATTGTGAGCCTGGAGCCATGCTTTCTGGGAATGGAATTCAGGGTCTGTGGAGCCCTAGGTGCTCTAAATTTTGAGCCATTTCAGTAGGCTCCTCAAAATAATTTTTCAGACCTGTGGTCTTTGTTGGTAGAAAATAAATTCAGGAGGCTCACTGTGCAGACTGGGCACAATTCACATGGAATGTACCTTGCAGGGGCAATTTTAATGTATGGAAGTTCCCAGGCCGAGCTCAGCACCCAGAAAGCTGAAGTTAAACAGGGACCTGGGGTGTGGGAATGTAGGAAGGACACTTCTAAAAGGCTGGTCCTCAGGCTAGTGCCTACTGAAGCCATGCAGATAAGGACAGCCATCAAGATAACGCTCGTGACCACAGAGGTGCATCTGCCCGAAAGTGCTGATAAGAAACTTCAGAGGGCTCCAGAGTAGAGACAGAAACCAGGTGTGCAGTGCTTGGTTGATTGTCCGGGAACTATTTTGCAATGCTGGGGCCAGAAGCCTGGGGCTCCCTCCCACATTCAAGGCAAGCCCTGCACTCACTACCAGGCCTTCAGCCCCTCACAGAATTACAGCAGTGAGACACCAGGGTCTTCTGAGCAAGATAATATTAATATAAATTCTTTTGATGTAAAGTATAGAGGGCAACTAATATTACATGATGTGGTTTCTGATGTATAATCCTCATTATGATACAGAACTAATCCCTGTTCCCTCTCATTGTAGAGATGGTTTAAGCAGAGGAGAGTGCAGTTCAGGAGAGGACAAAGTCAGTCAAGGATGAATGGTGATACCCCACCCAGGGCCCACTCCACCTCTCTCTGAAGATGGCACAGGAGCCCTAGTGTATCACCCTTGACCAGGAGCCACTTGCTTTCTTCCACCAAAGTGTTATTGCATCTTTATTCCCTAAGCACTTGTATGTGAAATAAATAGATTCTCGGGTTTATTTGCCTCATGTGTCTTCTGGATTAGTATGGTAGGGGTGGCCCTGGTCAAAGAGCTGCATTTGTGTATTTAATAATTAACTAATTAACTTATTTTTACTAATTGTTCCATTCGTTTACATCTCAGATGCTTTCCCAATTCCTGGTTACTGCACACACACACCCATCCAAGGATATCCCACTTCCCAATTACCCCTCCAACAATTCCCTATCCCACATCTGCCAACCCCCTCCTCTTTGTCTGTATGAGTGTTCACCCCCACCCTCCCACACTCTCCTGCCCTACCACTGCAACATCCCCTTACTCTGTAGCATTAAACCTCCCCAGGACCCTCCCATTGCTGTCAGGCAAGGCCATCCTCTGACACATATGTATCTGGAGCGATGAATCCTTCCCAGTCCACTCCTTGGTTGGTGGTCTAGTTTCTGGGATAGTCAGGCCAGCCTATGTTGTTCTTCCACTAGGGTTGCAATTCCCCTCAGCTCCCCCAGTCCTTCTGCCAGCTCCCTCACCAGGTTCCCTGAGTTCATCCTGATGGGTGGCTCCAAGCATCCCCATTTCCATTGGTCAGTTGCTGGCTGGAAATCCCCAGGAACTGTCATACCCGGTTCCTGTCAGTAAGTGTCTCTTGACCATAGCAACAGAGTTGGGTTTGGTGTCTGCAGACATGATGGATGTATTGCCAGGTGAGGCATTCCCTGTGGCCCTTCCTTCGGTCTCTGTTTCATTTTTTGTCTCTGTACTTCCTTTGGACAGGAACATTTCTGGGTTCAAAACTTTGAGATGTGTGGGCGGCCCCACCCCTCCACCAGGGGCAGTTCCTATCTGCTGGAGGTGGTCTTCACAGGTTTGCTCTCCCCATTTTCTGTGCATTATGGCTAAAATCAGTCCCATTAGTCCCGGGAGCCTCAAGTTTCTCTGGTGTTTGGCACCTTCAGAGGCTATTCCTCACAACAAGGTCTCCTTCTATGGGGTGATGTTACTGCTTGACAGTCAGTAGCCATTTAATATCACAGAAGGTTGTCAGATGTCACAGTGAGCTTGCAATTCCCCATAGGTTGTTCTGTCCTCTATTGTGACCTCTCCCTCCTCACCCTGACCTGAGTGTACCCCAGATGTGCAAGAGGGACATGGAAAATCCCCAGGAAAAGACAACCTCCATCCAGACAGAGTCGGTTCCAGCCACTGGTGGGATTCCATGCACACCACTGAGTCTGAGAGAAGCTTTTTGGGAGGTCTTTGTTTGTTTGAATGTTTGTATGTTTGCTTGTTTTGTGTGTGTGCACATGTGTGCGTATTTTGTTTTTCAGGTGTGTTAGAACTGGACAAAGTGTCAGTGTTGCTGATGAAGACTTTTGTTGTTACCTACATAGAAGCTAGAGACATCTGGAAAGAGGGACTCTCCATTGAACAATGTCTGTGTACTTGTGTAAGCAGTCCTGTGGGCATTTTCTTGATTACTGATTGATATGGGAAAGTCTGTCCCTGACTGTGGGCAGGACCGACCATGTGCAGACATTCTGGAGCATAAAGAATGCAGGCTGAACAAGCCACAAGGGGCAAGCTGGTGAGAAGCATCTCTTCATGGCCTCTGCCTTGGCTCCTGTCTCCAGTTCCTGCCTCCCCTTGCTAAATGATAGACTGTGAATTCCAAAAGGGAAGGGACTCTTTCATCCCCACATTGCTTCTGATCATAATGTTTTGTCACAGGACCAGAAAGCAAGGTAAAACTAACACACACAATGGAAGATGGACTGATAGAACCCATCCAAGCATTTCTAATATTCAATTAGCTGTGAGGCCGTCTAAACTCTTCATTATGAGGTCAATGCAAATTTATTCATTTTGTATTCGTGTTTTTATGTATTTATGTATTTATTTATTTTCTATTTGTGTGAATCATTTTAGAGTGCACACATGGGCAGGTCAGAGGATTCTGGTTCTGTCCTTCCTGTATGAATTCTGGGAAACGAATGTGGGTCATCTACCTTCGAGGCAAGTGCCATTGTCCACAGAACATCTCTCCACACCAGAAAATAAAGTATTAAAATGAATTGGGGCACAGAATACAGGGACACACACACAAACACACACACACTGAGACATACACACACACATCTCAGCTCATAATGCTGGCTGCAGAGTCCTGAATTCCTATCCTGAGAAGATAGCCCGAGGCCTGCAGCTCACTGCCAGTTCCATGAGCCTCAGCTAAAGAGTCAGATCCTGCATCAGCTACTGGAAATAAACTATAGCCTAGGCCTAAATTCCTAGCACATGGAGTCTCTTAGAGACAGGTCTGAATATGGCCTGGGGTTTCTGGTCTGCCTGCCTCTACCTTCCAAGCACTGTAGGCAGCCGGTGCCTAAAAGACACCATTGCTGTAAACACCACCACTGCACAGGCGCTAGCCCGAATCTGGCACCAACCCCTCCTGAGCAGGTGTATGCAAATTAAAGTGCCAGCAGACTGACCAATCCCAGGAGGACACATAGCCCTCCCCAGAGCTGGGGTGTATATAAGCAGTCCTCCCTGGGTTCCCGGGGTTCCCGTAGCATGGAGGCGTTCCTGGAATAAAGCTGTTGAGAAGAATCAGACCCTGTTGCGTTTTCCTTGCCGGACGAGGTGAGCAAAACAAAGCACTACATATATATGTGTATATGTATATATATATATATATATATATATATATATATATATATTTGTGTGTGTGTGTGTGTGTGTGTGTGTATCAGGTTAGCCAGAGTGTTTATCATATATTTTTAAATTTATTGAAAATGGAAACCTAATATATTTATATTCATTGTGTTTGAGTGTGCGCAAGCAGAAAGAGCAGTTGTAACAGGACATTTTAAGCCACAGTTGTCTCTAATTTATTAATTCTTCTATTTTATGCATTCTAGTTACCATCCTCTCTTCCAAAGTGTCCTAAGTCCTCACTTCCATGCCCTCCCTCATTCCTCTCACATTTACTGCCTCTTTTCTTCAATTATTCTTCTTAGAGATACACATACCTGTGTGTATAAACGTATAAATATGGCCTGATGAGCCTGCTGTGTGTGTATGCATATATGGTTTCATGCCTGCCCCTTTGCTTTGGACAATCAATTGGAAGGCTCATCCCTGGTAGGGGCCAATCTCCCTATATCTGCAGTCACTATTTGTTTATGGTTCCCTGTTTAGCAGAACAATAAAACCCAGGGCAACATTCCCAGGACACAGTGGGTCTCCTTCCTTTGAGACTTTACCCTCCCTCTCCACAGTAGCTTTTCAGTTGAGTTTGGCACTTGGTGTCCTTTATGCAGCCAATGCTGAGAGAGACTCACAGCAGAGGTCCTGATATTAGGCCTCTTGAAATCTTTTCCTTCACCCTTCCCCAAGAGGTCCTGAGCCAGAGATGCAGGAACTGTGATGTCAGTGTATTCATGCGACTGGGCTCCCCATGATCCTTTGTTCTCTGAACCTTTTCCAGGCTGGCCTTGAACTCAGTAATCTGCCTTCCTCTGCCTCCCAAGTGCTGGGATTCAAGGCATGTGCCACCACTGCCCAGCTTTTTCAACCCTTTTAATGATGGTTCTTAAATGCTTTCACCGCCATTTTAGGACACCACCCAACAGAGGTAGGGGAAAAGAAAGGATACAGGGGAAGTGGACCTGTTTAGAAAGGGTTCTTGGGTTCAACTTCTGTCTGTGTTGTCTGTATATCGGCATTTCAGTTCACAGGTTAGCAATGGCATCTCGATCCACTCCCAAACCCTTCAGGGATACACCAGCTATCCGGTTTGGTAGAGTCTGGATGGCAAACAGGAAGCAGCAGTGGTGACCACCTAGCAGAGACAGCCACGCCCCAGCCTAGGCGCCAATCATCAGGAGGCACCAGGAGTGAAGTCAGGAGAAGTTTTTGGCTGTACCCCTCTCAGTGAAGCAAAGATCAGGGAAGACAAGAGACTCACAGGCATTGCACAGTCAGCTGTATAAGCAAGCCTAGCTAAGCCTCCATCACTGTCCCTCGAGTCTTTGTATACTCTCTCTAAACATCACTTGTCTTCTGCCAGTCTTGCTTCAGCATGTGTCTTGCCTCAGCACTCATCTTGTCTCATCTGACATCACTCTGCCAAGCATCCCAAGTTTGCAGAAGCCCCAGGGAACTGCAGCAATCCACCAGCATTTTTTTTTTTTTTGGTTTTTTTTTTTTTTTTTTTTTTTTTTTGGTTTTTCGAGACAGGGTTTATCTGTATAGCTCTGGCTGTCCTGGAACTCACTTTGTAGACCAGGCTGGCCTCGAACTCAGAAATCCGCCTGCCTCTGCCTCCCGAGTGCTGGGATTAAAGGCGTGCGCCACCACACCCGGCTAATCCACCAGCTTTTTGGCACCATTCTTTCTATGGAGTCCTGACAAAGAGAGCTTGACCTTGCAATGCAAAACAGACCAATACATGCCTGTCCTTAGCGAAGAATCTTTCATCACTTGTCCTTTCACAGGCTTGCTTTACCAGGACATCCTTCCTCCTGTGTCTGCTTCAGCTAAATAGTCCTGCACGCGCCTGCCTTAGTTTTTCACCTGTGTCCACGTCAGGAAAACTCTCCTTCACATGTTTGCCCCAGCAAAACACCATCCAACACAACTGACATTCCAAAGAACACTTAAGTTTCTACTTCAGGTAATCACACTTATCTAAGATTTCTTGGCCCCAATGCTGGGATCATTGTTTGTTCTTTGATGATTTTGTACAATGCATTTTGATCATATTCACCTTATAGTTTCCAGCAACCCCTCTCAGAGCCTTTTATCCCCTCCCACCCCACTTGGTGGCATTTATTTATTTATTGGTAAACCTCTCAAGTCCTATTCATGCTGCCTCTGCACTGTAGGTTGTTCAGCCATCCAGCAGCAACCTGGCACTGCAGCTTAAAAGAAAACTCACTCTCCCTTCCCCAGCAGCTATCTGGAAATGGCTTGTCAGCCAGATGTGGGACTTTTTGCCTAACTTTAACTTTGTTTGCCTTGAGCTTGCACAGACCTGGGCATGCTGTCACAACTGCTGTGAACTCAGATGTGCAAGGGCCCTGCTCTGCCAGGGGATGGGTTCCCTGTAGTCATCTACCACCTTCTGCTCTCTCTCTCTCTCTCTCTCTCTCTCTCTCACACACACACACACACACACACACACACACACATACATATACACAGATAGACACAGACAGACACAGACAGACACAGACACACAGACAGACAGACACACACACACACACACACACACAATCTGAGCAGAGGGGCCATGCATGTTCTGCCTTTCAAACTGGAGCCCTTGCCCACTCAGTGACTCATGTCAGACCCACCATGAATGCAAAGTTAGCTTAAGAAAAAGCTTTTCATCTTAGGCCATAAAATACACTGTACCAGCTTGTAATTTAAAATGTCCCCATCTGAAGGACTGAACAGATACTTGTGTGGTGGCGAGGATCTACTGCTCTTGCACAGGACCCACCTTAGGTTTTCAGCACCTTCGTGGGACACCTGCACACACCTGCACACACTGGTACAGACACATACACACTCGTGCACATCACTTAAAAACTTAAACAAAAGAAAACGTCCTGATTAGTAATTAACTGAATTCTCACCCTTGATTACATACTTTCTTTGTCTCTTTTCATATCTGGAAAATTTACATTGAAATTCGCATAGGTTCATCCAGGTTTTCTATTCCTGTTTATGTTAGAAATGCTTCCCAGTTACTTTTGTTGGTTTTGTTTTTGTTTGTTTGTTCGCTTGGTTGGTTAGTTTTTTTTTGGGGGGGGGTCCTTTTTGTTATTTTGTCTTTTCTTTTTTTCAGAGCTGAGGACAGAACCCAGAGCCTGTACTTGCTTGGCAAGTGCTCTGCCACTGAGCTAAATCCCCAACCCCTACAAATACTTCCCAAACTCTCATAATTTTCATCATAGTATTATAACCTATGCTTGATCTACTGTAATTATTAAATATACTTTCATTTTAGCCGATTTTTGAGATATTTAAAATATTGATTCTGTAATATTAAATGAAATGCATATACATATACACACATATATGTATATATGTACACATACTTTTATTGCTAAGTTTATTACACAGATTTAGAATATGTTTTGGAAACCTCATATGTTACCTGCACAGAACCTTTCATAAACTGCCAAGTATCCAAATATACCATATTGATGGCTTGTAAAATCAAAGTGGCTTTCTGTATGTCTATCTACCTGACTCTTCCACTGTCTGTCTGTCTATCCATCTGTTTTTTGTAGTTGCTGCTGGTGAATGGGTTTTATATGTGATTTTTTTTCAGGATCTCATACAGCCCAGGCTAGCCTGTAGCTACCTATGTATTTAAAGAGGACTTTGTTTGAAGCAATGATCCCCTTTCACCACAGTCTGGGTGCTGGGTCTATAGGGGTCACCACCATTCGAGGATTAACAAAGTCCAATAGCCACTCCTTCTGGCATACCTCTCCTGGTTATAGGTATAACCCACATCTCATTTAGAAATTATTGTCTCACATACAATATGAATAGCTCTCCTCCATTCTGTTCCAGTGTTATGTGTCTGCTATTGTTGCCCAGTGTCCTCCAGGTATAGTTAAGCTGATATCTCCTATACTCACGGCAGACGTGACTACACCAAGGAGACAAGATTAGATCCATTAACATTCCCTCCTGGAGGAGATGGGGGGTTAAGATGAGGAGAACAGAAGTTAGGGGGTGCACAGGGAATTCATTGGTCACTAAGTAGGGGGTGATCACCCCTTCACTTATCCTAAAGCATATATAAGCAGTTTGTCCGTGCAAAGGGTAAAGGGCCTTTCATTGGTGCTTTAGCTGTTCCGAAGTTGCTCAGGCTATTGTTCACAGATCCACCCCTCTGCTCCTGTTTGTAACTCCCATTAAACCAATTACATAGTTGTATTAGATTTTAATAGATTTGGTTTTTGATCTGAAATTCGCGCTCTATCTTTGTTGAATAAATTTTTGGTATGACTCCCCAAGAAGAACGTGTGGGGCATTTGTAGCTCTAATAGGAATATAACCAAAATGATCTGAGTACGGGTTGTGGTTGCATTATCCTTGCTATAGGTGATCAAGTGCAAAGGGAGCTCTGCTGTCTGAGAGTGCTGGCAACCTGCTAAGGCGGTGCCTTCTGCTCACTCCGCTCCACTAAGTGAGGGATCTGTGAGGAAACAAATGATAAAAGTAATAGGCTCTTTCGGTGCCTTATGTGAACTTAATATTTTTCTTTCTTTTATTCAGACAGACACAGAGAGAGAGGGAGAGGGGGGAGGGGGGACTGAAACTGTGTGTTTAGGTGAACATTTGGGTACACATGCATATGGAGGCTAATGTGAACAGCAGGTGTTGTTTCTCAGGTGCCATCAAACCCCGTTAGAGTCTAGATCTCGTACTGTCCTGTACAAGTGGACAAAGCTAGCTGGAGAAGAAATATGGATTGTGGGGTACTAAATAAGACAGCGCCTACCATCTGCGCCACTGAACCTCACAGGGATCTTTCAAGGAAGTAGTTGATAAAAGTGATATAACCTTTCCGTGCTGTGTTTGATTTTGCTAAAGATGAGAGGAAAACAGTGCAACAAGTGGAAGGCCTGGGAGACAGATAGAGGTACTTCCTGATCAGGAAGAGGCCACAGAGAGGAGCAAATGTGCGAGAGTTGCTGCTATCGGTCATCTGCCAGAGCGTATGAATGGTGTGGCTCCGGAGACATAAGACTCTACAGGAAGAGTACGGTGCCAGGGGCAGAGAATGTTGAAGAGTCCCTGGAATTCCAGAAACACAGAAAGCAGACAGCCCACAAGATACACGTGGTAATTACAGGGTCAGCTTGGTTAAACAGGGCCACTGTGTGTAATAGAAGCTGGGCCCTGTAGGATCTTAGGACTCTCTATCTCCTGCAGTGGGTTTAAGCTCCCAATATTAATGGAAAGCTTCTGGTGTGAGACCATTTACCCAGATTAATCCCTGTAACGGGCTGTAAAGAGGTTCACACTCAATAGAACTAAGGCCTGGCTGGGCACTCCTCATTCCTTCTGTCCAGCTTCTGAATGGATTGAAGGGCTTGTATCTGCTTAAACCTCATGGAAATGCTAGATATGAAAGAAGACATTTTTGTCAACCTTCTGTCAGGAAGTACTCACAAACTTAGGAAAAAGGGAGAAAGGGAGGGAGGAAGGGAGGGAGAAAGGGAGTGAGGGAGGGAGAGACAGAGAGACAGAGAGAAACAGAGAGAGACAGAGATACTGAAAGAGACCCAAAGAAGAAACTATAATAAGAAAGATACAAAAAACATATGGACCCCAAATGACTATCAAAATTCTTAAGCTGAGAAATATTCATTAAAATATACTAACTGTCTCTCTTCTTTCATGCCAATAGCTCCTTAGTGATGGATGGGACTTTTGCATCCTGACATACACTCCTCACCACCATTGAAAGCCACACATGCAAGAGAATATGGGCAGTGTAAACTGTACTTGATTGTATTTTATTTTGTTTAGAAAGACACAATGTTGTTTGGCGATAGATCTGGGAGGAATTGGGGAAGGCAGTGAGTATGATTAAAATATATGAAATCAGCAATAAAATGAGAAAAATTATACATATATACATATACTATCATCTATAGTAATGGGGAGATGCTTTCAATTTGCTCTGTGTTTGCTAGAGTGAAATAGATTCCACACCCTCTCTGAAATGATACTGAATGCCTCGAAACTTATGCATGTTTATTGCCATCATGGAAAGTAGAGCAAGAATTCTGTATGCAGTTATACAAGCACATTTAGGTCCCCAGAGATTTCCTCCTTGTGCCACCACCAGCACACGCCCATGCAGACAGGGGAGACAGGCAGGATGCTGACTTAACATTTATGCTCAGAAAGAGATGGTACTCACATTGTTTGTTCATTTGTTTGTGTGTTTATTTATTTATTTATCTATCTATCTATGTGTGATTATATGTGCACATGCCATTGGTGTGTTTGTGTGTAAATGCACATGTATGTGTCTGTGTAGGTGCACATAAGGCAAAGGGTATGTGTGGAGAGAGGTCAGTGTGACTGGGTTGACTCCCCTTCTCCTTAGAGAAGAGGAACCTTCCTTAGCTACCACCCTGCCCTGGGACATCCAGTCTCAGCAGGATTGAGCACATTCTCTCCCACTGAGGCCCAGCCAGGCCTCAGTTAGAAGAAGGGGATCCAACGGCAGGCAGCAGTCCTTGGATGTCAGTCCTCACTTGCTGCTTTGTTTAAGACAGGATCCCCTTGTTTTTCTGCTGCATACAACAAGCTGACTGTCCTGGGAATTCCCTAGCATTCATTTGTCTCCATCTCCCATTTCACCACAGTTAACAGTGGGATTACAGGTGCTTACTCTCCGGCTTTTTGTGGGCTCAGAGATTTGAACTGAGCTCTTCATGGCTTCGTGGGAAGCATTCTACCCACTGATCCATTCCCCTACCCTCCTTACACTGTTCTTTCCGTGTGTGAGAACCTGCTGAGTACATGGGGGTGTTTCCTGGAAACTCCTGAGAGCTCAATATGAACTCATGAAATTGTAAAACAAACTCAAAACTCAAAACAAAACAAAAAAAACCACCCTCAAACAAATGCTTATTTTTTCACCTTATTTTTTTTTAAAAACAAATCACTGCAAAAAATCTGTGTCATCTTAAAAGCCAGTCTTTAATAAAGTAGATGAGTACACTATCAAAATAGAGCCAGTGCCAGCATCAGCCACGGTGGGTACTTTACTAAGCTGTCAAGCTGGCTCCTCTGATGTCACCGTGTCCTTACTTCTGCCACATTTCTAACTCTGGTTTCTTTGTGTTTCTAGCCTAGCCTGCTCCCATGAAAATAGACAAGAAAAGGCCACCTCATTCCAGAAAGGTCATTATTAGACTTGTTGTCCGACACAGGAAACACCAAGGGAAGCAACACAAGCTTGTCTCCAGATGACTCAGGAACGGGGCCTCAGTGTAACCTATATAAGCAAAATCCCGAAGGGGTATTTGAGACAATCACAGCCATTTGTTTAATTAATCATGGTTCAGTATAGAGCACCAATTACAGTCATTAAAGCTTGCACTTTTGACCCTGCCCCCAACCAGGGAAAGAGCTCCCACAGAGCCAAGGTGGAAATGGTTAAATCAAGCTTAAGTACCTGGTATCTAGAGCTTCAAATTGTCCTGACTGGGGCTGGTCTTCAGGAGATGGGCCAATCAGATAGGTCTTTTATAATGGTGTCAAGACTTCTGTAGAATGTTTGAGACAGCTGATGCAAGCAAGAGGATAATCTAGGTGGATATTAGATAGTCCTTGTGCTTGCGGCAGCTTGGGTAGCAAGAGAGAGTCTGATAACGGCTAATTAGGGAGTCGAATTGCCCTGGCTCCTTGCTTATTTAGAAAACTGATAATCACAAATAGAAACCTGAAGAACTTATCATTAAAACTAACAGTATTTATTTATTTATTTATTTATTTATTTATTTATGCACTTTACATCCCATTCACAGTACCCCTCCCTCCTCTCCTCCCAGTCCCACCCTTACAAATCCCTCCCCCATTACACCCTCCCCTTCTCCTTAGAGAAGAGGAAACCTCCTAGGTACCACCCTGCCCTGGGACATCCAGTCCCAGCAGGATTGAGCACATTCTCTCCCACTGAGGCCCAGCCAGGCAGTTCAGGTAGGGGAAGGGCATCCAATGGCAGGCAACAGTCAGAGTAAGCTACTGCTCCAATTGTTAGGGGACCCACATGAAGACTGAGCTGCACATCTGCAACAAATGGGTGATGGCTAGGTCCAGCCCCTGCATGCCCTTTAGGTGCTGGTTCAGTTTCTGTGAGCCCCTATGGGCCCAGGTTAGTGGGCTCTGTAGATCTTCTTGTGGTGCCCTTCACTCCTCTAGCTTGCTCAATTCTATCCCACACTCTTCCACAAGACTTCCTGGAGGAGCTCTGCCTGATGAAACCAACAGCAATTTTAACACAGTTTAACACCTGATTACCCCGAGAGAGAGGCGAGTTGCTTCATTTGCCTAACCAGGACCTCTGTGAAGTATTGGCTTGTCCAATGCAGGACCTGGGCTTTCAGTTAGCGCTGGTCTTACAGGGTGTCTGGGAGCAAGTAAAGTCTTGGGGAATGTGGACTGTTCTAGGCTGAGAGTGCAATTAGTGTGACTGGGTAGACTCCAAGCCAATTAAGGCAGCGGGATGGATAATAGTGTCAACTTTACAGCATCTACAACTACCTAAGGAGAATAGGTCTCTGGGCATGCCTATAAGAGCATGTATTGGCTATTTCTCTAGTGCTATGATAAAGCACCATAACCAAGGCAACTTCAAAAATAATTTATCATGGCTTATGTTATGACCTGCATGACTCTGAGATTGACCTGACAGGGGTGATGGGGAATGAATGAGTGGATGAATGAATGAGTAAATAAATAAATAAATAAATAAATAAATAAATACCTCTGGGATCGGGTGGGTTGTGGGCACTGATGGAGACACACTAGTACCAGGAAAACTCAGGAAATTCATTACATAGCGTCTGAATGAGGTGGAGGGTTAGAAGATCTCAGTGTAAGATCTTTGTAGGGGAAGAATTCAGGCTCCAGTCACCTGGGAGGAAGAAGCTGTCATTAATATTTTCTACACACTGTCAATGTCCACACTAAGGCCCTGCCATTTCCCATGGGTCTGAGGAATTGACATCTTTGATGGGCCATTCTCATGTCGATCATACATATTCACTCAGTATTTCATCAACTCTCCACAGGCTTCCCGTTCTAGAAGGCTAGGAGTCCATGATGGCAGAGCAGAGACATATTGCTGGAGCAGGAGCAGGAATCTGAGAACTCACATCTCCAAACCTCAAAAGCATGAAGCAAAGAGAGCAAAATAGAAGCAGGGGAGGCTTTTCCCACTCAAAGCCTAACCTATACTTTCTCCAGCAAGGCCACACCTTAAACAGAAGCACCAACTGGGGACCAAGTATTCAAATGCTCTAGACTGCAGGGATATTTATCACTCAAATTACCACAGGGACTACCTAAATTAACTGAGGTGAGAAGGCACACCTTAACTGTGGGCAGCACAATTATTTAGTGTAGGTTGGGGTCCTACACTAAATAAAGAGGAGAGTGTGAACAGAGAACAAGTATCCATGTTTGTTAGGCTTTTCTTCCTGGCTCTGGATGCAATGCGATCAGCTGTCTTGAGCTCCTCCCACCTTGATGTCTCTTCATGGTGGACTGCTCCTTGGTGGCATGACACCAAATAAACCCTTTAAGTTGCTATTGTCTGGAAATTTTGTCATAATGATCTGGTGCTAGAGTCTGAGAGGACTCCTAGAGGGCAGCTGGTCTTTGGTCTGTTTCAGAATTCAAAAGTAGTTTCTAATACCTTCAAAGGGGCACCTCAGCAACAGAATTGATGAGCTTGTCGCTGAGACTGAGGACAAAAAATGAAAAAAACCAAAGCTTCCTTCTTTCACATCCTTTCGAGGGGTCTGCCCAGATTTAAGGTGTGTCTTGCCATCTCAAATGATCCACTCATGACAATTCCTCATAAATCTAGCTAGCTTCTTGAGTTTTAGATAATTCCAGATGTTGTCAAGTTGACTACAAAGTTTAGCCATGACAGCCAACCTCAACAAGCTCCAGAACATAGTGAACAAAAGTATATCCTGTGATTTCAGTCCAGAATCATCAGCTTCCTGCCCTGTGAGTAGTTTGAACAGCCTCTCTAGACCCACAGTGGGATTGTGTAATTGTCATCTACTTCTCCCTGACCTGCCTATTGAGTGGTACACATGTCTGTGTTAGTCTCCTAGCTGAGCTGGGGTCCACCAAGTGCTTATTTTTAGCTCCTAGGTGGAGGATATGTGGAGGTGAGGCATTCAAGACCATTGAGTAGCCAAGAAAGAGATGCCAGACATATGCAATATTTATAGCTGTGTAAGATGCTTGCCTCAAAAATCATGTTATTCCCAGGGTGCCATTTTAGTCTCCCTCTTTCATGAACTATCCTGACTGAGGTGAATATTCCTGAATCATTCCCAAGCCTTGGGATATTGAGAACTCAGCTCAGCCCCTCTCATCTGCTATGGCTCCCCAGAGGCTACTTAATTGGGAAGAAATTTCCCAAGAAGCAACATTTCCCTGTGGCTAGGCATAGATACAGTGTAAAGGCTGACCAGGGATAGAAAGTGTACCTGCACAACAGGTGAACAGGAGAGCAAAGCCTTGACACACACGGCATAAGAGAAGGGAACCCTCACATCTCCCAGTGGCACTGGGCTCCCGTAAAGCACTACTGAAGCGTTGTGAAGATCTATTGAAAGATCACCAGTAAGGCTAAAGATAAATTCTTTACATTTATATTGAAGTCCATTTTCCTTCAAACTAGCAAAGATACAAAGATGAGGCAATCTGCCCCCCCACACACACACACTAAGTAGGGGATGTTGGATTCTGCCTTGCTCTCCTGGCTGCCCTGAGCTGAGTTCTGATGATCAGCCTATAAGATTGCCCTCATGCCAAGATTGGCAGTCTTGAATACTCTTTAAAAAATGACAAGAAGATCACAGTGATTGTCCTGGCTTCTGTAGGCGTGGCTCACTTTGGAAAACACTTGGTGCTACTGACCTCAGACTCCAGATGACTCTGAAAGCATTTTCACCCAGACAGAAGGGAAGACGTTGCCCTGGAGGCCTAGAAGAGGGACTTCTGGGCCTGATACTTTAAGCAGACTTTGGATGTAAGGCTGGGATCGATCTGAACACAAGCTTCCATGGTTGTAACTGGTGCTAAAATACAAGATTCTCTTCACAAATACTTGAGATTAGCCCAAACTCTTCTTTTTAGGTAATATAAGCAGACTTGTTAGGCTGTGTTGCTTCTTGTGGTGTTGTGACCTTAAACCTAGTAAAAGTCCCTTTTCCTTGTCTACTCATAATGTGTCTCTGGTCGGGAAGCAGGACCCCAGATAGCTGATAGCACACATAGGGACCCAGGCCACCAGGGCTTTCAGGCAAGACCAGAGGGCTCTATGACTCAGAGGCAGACTCTACCTCTTACTCCTCTTTTTTCCTGGGACAACTTCCTTGAAATGAGCTTCAGAGTTGCATAAAGGACCGGGGCATTTGTAGGAGGCAGATGTTAGTGAACGCATTTATTTCCAGCAGATGGTTGAAACTGAGGCACTGAAGCTATCTGGGGCTACACAACTTATAGCCCTAAGCACTCCTGTCTCTCAGAGGCCATCATGGCACGCCTTTGTGAGTTTCCTGTGTGGGTTCAGGACTGAGACCAATTTAATAGTGTGTGTCTTTTTTTTTTTTTTAAGACATTGCCCTTTCCTTCTCTAGTGTCATAGGTGTCATTCCACAGGAAATGGGGAACAGGGTGGTGGACAATGACTTCTTAGCTTCCCAGTCACATGCCATTTCCTGTTTATCTTAGTGATCCTTGGCACACCTCACTTGGGTAGCAATAGTTAAACAAAGCACTAAACTATGTTACTGCCATAGATAAAGTGTAATGTGGGAAAGTGTGGTTAGAGGCAGCTGGGTCAGCCATTTTCCTTCACAATCCTTATCACCACTCTCTTTAAAGTCCTAACAAACATAGGAAGTACAAGGCTGTTTCTGACTGTCGGATCCAAAGGAAAGTTCGATTCTACAACCCCAAAAGGGAGTCCAAATATCCAGAAATTAGCTCAATGTAGACTATAAGAGAATTTTTGACATTTTAATAAAAGCCAGCATTCCTCAGGAACTCTGTGGAGCTGGTTTCTATCTGCCAAAAGAGTCACTTCCCTTACCTCTGGCCAAAGGTATGGGTTAAAGGTGTGGACTACGTGTGACCCCATATCAGCTTATCAAAGTGCATGCTGGCCTTCAGCTTCCCACACTGTCATAGGTACCTGTTACACAGTTCCCAGTCCGTGCTAACACCTTAGCCCTTCTCACAGCCTCCCTTACTCTAAACTCCCTCCAGGTCATGGGCCTCTCTTCCGCAGCTACTCATTCTCCTTATAACCTGTTGTTCTCACTATGTTTTTTCCTGCCCAGTTCCTGCTTCACCCACTCTTTTCTCTATTCTTTATGCCCTGCTATTCTCCTGACTCTCACAGGTATCCGTGCTGTCTGATGGCCATGTTTCATCTACTTCTTTTTCTCCCTGCTTGGACTCTTCCAAATGTCTCTAGTTGTTCTTTTCTCTCTTTCTTTTTATCTACAATAAAAAACATTTCCCCTAACCTTACCATGGAGTGATCATGTCATCAGAGTATACCTTTTTTACACAGCTTGAATGTACCTACTTCATTGGCAAAGACCATCCAGCCCAGATGAGGAAGATAGGGAGGAACAATTCTGACAGAAATGCATGGATAAAGCCTTGAACAACAGAATGCGTCTAAGCTGTGGGTCAAAGATGATTGTTCCATATAGGATCAAGGGTTAAATATGGCACCCAGGGTCCCAGAGACTGCAAAACTGGAGCTGCCTTGACCCATCCTGTCCTTTACTATGGCCAGTCTACCAGGCTTGGGGAATCCTTGCTCTCTGAATGTAAAAGAGATCAAAGGGATTAAAGCAGGTCTCCATTTGTGTCCAATGACACAGGAGTCTACGGCTCTGAGAGACAGACTCATACTGGTTATCCAGTTCATCCACACAGTGCAGAGAGACTGGATTGTTAAGTTTGGTGGAACACATCATAGGAACACCTGTGTTACAGGTATCCATTCTCACTGCCTGGGCTGGAGAGTGTGGCATTTGCCTTTTCTGAAATCCCTGGATGGCCTTTTGATTAATATCACAGTGCTCCATATTGCCGGGAACTTGACTATGGGGCCTCTGGAGTTTGACGGAAGCAATAGACATAGCAATTTGCCTTTGAGAAGGATGCATTTTTCAAGTCATAGTTCTATATGCCTGAGATTCGAGTCATCTGGCGACAACTATTTATTGGTCAGCTCAATAACTCATTTAACTGACAACTCATACATAATATTTGATTGGGAAGACTTTGGTTTTCATACTCTCATGGAAATTTCTAGTCTGTGGTTCTGTGGAGTTCAGTATGACTGAAGTAATCCTAGTTGTCCATAGAGTTAAATATTTATTCCACAGGGGATAAAGATTAGGGTTGAGGAAAATGACTTCTTGGCTTCTGAGTCCTATGTCCTTTGGTCCTTATCTTAGTTGTCCTTGCTAGATTTATCTTCAGTGTACCAAATGGTTATCCATGGCCCTAAATTATTTTGCTGCTATAGATAAGAGTGTAGTGTGAAGAGTGGTTCTCCAGATTTTTCTTTTACAATCCTCATCACTACTTTCTTTACATTCCCAATGACAGTGATACTACAAGGTAGTTTCCCTACATGTCCTTCTCCCATGTTCTTGCCATTGATTTGGGACCCACTGATTTTAACCTGGATTGCCTGTGTAAACACACATTTGGAACTGTTCGCTAGATCCTAGAGGGCGCATTATTTACTATACAACTGAAGGAGTGACTGTACCTCCTCCAGAATCTGTCAGTTGCCAATAGTTCAGCACAGAGAGTTCGGGCCTCTTCAATCCACAATTTGCTGTTAACAGGTCTATTTTGTGCAGGCCCAGTACAGGCTACTCAGGTGCTGTGAGATCATGTTTGCAATGGCTATGTCATGCCCTGAAGAAACAGCTACAGATTATAATTATAGAAGTAACTAATTATACCAGAGACTGGGATTTGCAGTTGACAATATTGTGTTGTATTTTTGGATCTTCTGAAAAACCCAGACCCAGTGTATGAGCAGCAGCTATGAGATGCCATGGGACTAGGCAAAGAGGATGAAGAATTACGTGTAGAGTAGTTTATTAGAGACTTACAGACAGAAGTCTGGTCAAAGGTGGCGGTGATACCTGGGCATTCCTTGCTTGGCTCAGGGTAAAGCCTTATATAAGTGTCTGGATGGAAGCAATTTTCTTCCCTCATCCTAGGAAAAAGGATGCAGCCAGATATTGACAAGTTCTTTACTTTGATGCCTTCTGCCTTGTACACTTGTGGAGCCTTTTTGCTTAGTGTTTGCAAACATCTGTTAGGAAGTTAAAAACTCCCTCAAAGCCACTTTAGGCAGGGATGGAGGGCAGAGAGCAGAGCACACATGGGAGGAGGCCTCACAGTGAGGACTGTCACATGTCAGAACAAAAGTATGTTAGGGTTTGGGTTTTGAGATGCTTTACAGTACATTCTTCTGCTCTCAAGAGTGAAGATGACTTAAAATTGACGTCACTGACAGAGGTTGAGTAACTAGGGCTGGAGTTTTGCTGACCTTATTTAGATCGTTGAAATTATTTTCTAAGAAAGATGGCAGAATTGGTTGACTAATGTTTCGTACAAACACTCTGACTGGGGGATAAGCTTTGAAAATGGAAAACATCTGATGGTAGTAGCCCAGTGCTGAGCTCCAGGAACTCTGAGCTGGCCCCAGGCATTGGCTGTCCCTTGGGAAGAGGCATATTCTTTCCCAGTTGGCCACAGTCTCCACTCTGCTTCCTTCTTTCCTTTGGTTACCTGCCTGGCTGTGATGGCAGTGTTTTAAGGCTGAGCATTCAACTTAATGATGCAAAATGTCAGACATATCAAGGCAGAGGGGATCGCAGACTGAAGCTCCTGCACCTCTCAGCCAGTTTTTATTCTTACTCACGAACTCCGGTAATCATGTAGTTATTTTCTAAATATGGAAAAAGCAATATTAATATACCACCTTCAGAATCTGAAGGGCAAAAGTTCCTAAGACCTGCATCAAGCTTTAGAATAGTTGCCCCCACCAAGTACAATTCTGCAGCTGGTTTTGATCCAGCTTATGCATCTTTCTATCTGGTGTCTAAGAGGAAAGCCTGTTCTGTATTTGTAGGTGTGGATGAAATGAAATAGGCATCATTTGTTTCAAATTTTCATGTTAGTGGCTGACTATTTATACCTCCCGTCCTGGACATTACTTCATTCTATAGTATCCAGATGAAGGTTTCTTTTCAGGAGTGTTTTCCACTCAGCAATAAGCTGAAGGAGATCACAGAACTCAGTGACAAATAAACAAGACTTTGTACAGTAGATTTGAAAGTTCAAAGAGATTCATTTGAGCACCCAGTGGATAGCATACACACAGGTGGGATGTCAGTGCTCTTTGTCATGACAATGCCTTATGGTCTTCACTTTTCTAAGACCCTAGTTTCAGTCAAATCCATTTACACGAGCCTCTTGTCAGGCTAAACTTTCCCGGTTTGATTCATTAAAATTTCTTGGTAAAATAACTACCTTACCAGTAGGCATTCTGTACATGTTGATGCCTAAGTTTTATAGGTCCCAGCAATCTTGAATCTTGAAGTTGGTGTTGGTTCAAGAAAAGTGGGAAGTGGGTCCAGAAGTAGAGAATGGGGTCTGGGCTTAAGTCCTGCTCCTTTAGACTGGGTACCTCATTGAGCCAGGTGCCTAGCCCACAACCACTTTGTAGATTTAGAATACTTGGGGAAATTCTGACTGTCCCCTGGCTGCCTAAAAGCCTCTTTCATCTTTGACTGTGAAAGGGGACAAGAATTCTGGCAGCACTGTCCTGGCTAGTTTTGTGTCAACTTGACACAAGCAAGAGTCTTTCTCGTTTAGAGTTCCACTAAAACCTGAAACTCGCTCTGTAGACCAGGCTGGCCTCCAACTCAGGCCTGCTTGCCTCTGCTTCCCAAGGGTTGTGATTGCAACACCACTACCCAGCTCTGTTTTGTTGTTCTTTTTTGTTTGTTTGTCTGTTTGTTTGTTTAGTTTTCTTCTTAGGCAATCAGCACCGAGTTTCTGACTGCTTGTGAGAGGACTCATCATTTGTGGTTGTTGCTGTTTTGCTTTTGTTTGTTTTGTTTTTTAAAACTAACTCAACAAGAACACATGCTGTTTTCAGCAGACATGGATAGTGTGCAAATAGGCTGCTGGACCCATCAAAGGCGTGAGCTCATCAAACCACTTCTAACCAGTTCTGAGGAAATCTGGTTAGGTTTGTGTTGTGGTTTGAAGGAGACAAACCCAAATAGGCCCATATATTTAAATGCTTGCTTCCTAGTTGGTGGAATTCTTTGGAAAGGATTAGGAGGTGTGGCCATATAGGAGGAAATGTGTCATTGGGAGTGGGCTCTGAGGTTTCAAAAGCTCACAGCACTCCCTGTTAGCTCTATTTCTGCCTTAGTCTTCCAGATAAGAATAGAAGCTCGTAGCTACCACTACAGCACCATGCCTGTCTTCCTGCCGACATGTTCCCTGCCATGATGGTTCCAAAACCCCTTTTCTTCTGTTAAAGGAAAAGAAAGAAAGAAAGAAAGAAAGAAAGAGGGCACCTCAACTAAGGAAATCTCTGGATCAGATTGCCCTGTGGCCAATCACTAGTGCATTTTCCTGATTAATGATTGGCATGGGAGGGCCCAGCTCACTGTGGACAGTTCTACTCCTGGGCTGGAGATTCTGGGTGGAACAAGAGCAAGACTGAGTAAGCCATGAGGTGCAAGTCAGCAAGCACCACTCCTGCATGGCCTCTGTATTAGAGTCTTTCCCCAGATTCCTGTCATGTTTATGTTTCTGCCCTGAGTTCCCTCAGTGATGGATTGTGATGTAGATCTGTAAGCCGAGATATACTCTTCTGTCCTCAAGTTGCTTTTGGTCCTGAGGTTTTATCCTAGCAATAGAAACCCTAACTAAGACTACTGCCAATGCCAGTCAGCTTCCAGCTGCTTCTAGGGCTTCTGCTTCTGGGTAAGGCAATGTGTTTGTTACCTGTATCTACTTCTCCCCATACAAGCACCAAGTTCTTAGAATAAGGTTTCCCATCTGGAAAGAGCAGGGAGAGAAAGACAGAGATAAAAGCAAGGATGAAGGATCAATGTATCAGGTGCCTGGGTACATTGGGGTTCACCAGAGCATCTTTTTGGGTTCTGGCCTATATCCAGGAAATTCTCCCTTGACATTCTCGACTCTCAGGCTGCTACATTTGGTGTCATCAGTCCCTTCCACTGGGTTGAGGTTCAATGGGCTCAGTGTGGTGTTTGAGTTGTGTGCCACAGCTGACTCTAGGCTGTGATCCACAACAGTCTTCAGTCTGGCTCAGAGGGGTCATTAGCAGCAGGATCAGATTCTCTGAAGGTCTTATTAAGCTTGCTTTGAGCATTTGCAGTTTAGTGAAAGTCATCTCTCGTTGTTCTCAGTGGATCTAAGATTGTCATATGATTAAGTTGCTCAGATGGTCTGTGACAAATACCAAAGCACCTGTTGAGAAAGTACAAGGATGGGGTTTTGGAGTGGTGAGAACTACTTAGCAAACACATACGGAATCCCGGTCAGTGTTTACCTCATTCAACACCATCACCACCACCACACCACACACACACACACACACACACACACACACACACACACACACGCATACACACTGCCTGGGCTCTGGAGTAGGCCTGGGTGAATTTATATTTTCCTCTGCTTCCTCCCTCTAATTGGCTGCTTCATGTGTGAGTAGTACCAGAGGTGTGTCAAGAAATTGTTTCTCTCTACCTGCTGACAGGGTTCTATTTTGGGGGTCCGTTGCACGTTGCTACTAGATGTACAGAAATGATGTCATACTCATTTCCTCGTATGAAATGCCCTTTCTGAGCCTGCTCATAAACTGGCTTTTTAAAAAAGCATAATCATGTCTGTTATAGAGGCAAGTTCCCAGCTGTGTTGGGAGTGTGCTTTTGCTCACTTTGCCTCATACTAACGTTACTTTTATGGATGGAGAAGCTGGAAGCCAGACAGATTCTTCCCAGGCTGCGCCCAGCTCAGGCTTTGAACCTGGGTTTCTGATTCTTGCCTCCTGCCTGCTTTCATTCTCTTCCCGCCTCATAGCACTCTGTTCTCACTCTCCCTTTCCCTTATGTTTGGTCTTATTTTCATTGTATTAGTATTTTAATTATTATTTTAATTGTACAACTTCCACAACTCTGGATTTTATAGAAAACCATTTATAATGCACAAGATTTTCAGCAACTACACACACACACACACACACACACACACACAAGACCCCATATGTTCACATAATAATTATACAGGCCATTCTTAAGCTTTGTATTTAAAATATTTGTAGGAAATTAAATATTGAAATACCAGTCCCAAGTTTAAAAACTATGATTAGAGGTCAGGCATGCTGGTATATACTTTCAATGCTAGCACTTGGGAGGCTGAGGCTGGTGAGTTCTAGGCCAGTCTGGTCTACACAGCAAACTCCAGGTCAGCCAAGATAGAAGATAGAAAGCAGCTGAGTTTAGTTCCTTCTAGAACACACATTAAATGAGTGAATTGCTCATTTGTCATTGGCAGCAATTCAAGCAAAGAGATTCCCTGAGGAGCTTCAGACACAAGACATCTAGACAGCACTGCAGGTCCACCAGGGTTGGTTTACACCTCAAGAGCAAACACACAGGCCTCCCTCAGGAGAACACTTGGGAATGTGTCTCTGAGTAGTCTGATCCAAGCCAAGAGGTAGACATCACTCTTTGCAGACTAAAGAGAACATATGGGGCAGGCATCAGGTAGGAGCTAGGTTAACTGGACTGAGTCTAAAACTGGACAGTTCTATAGACAAGGAGAGCAGTGAGTGGCCAGGAAGCATCAGTACTGGACAAGTGAAGCTACTTTTTAAAAGAAAGACACTTCTGAATGTCAATCCTTCCTTCCTACAAGCAAGAAAATTTGAGTTTGGCCTCAGCATTGCGGAAGTTTGTCTCCATGTCAGTAGCATAGTTTTGCAGATATTGCTTTCTTGGACTCTCCCTTTTTCTGGATGACTACAGTTCCTAGAAAGCTTCAAGAGCACCTATGAATATCCATTTCTAATTTTAATTCAGGAAGAAACGGTCTCTGCGTAATTTCTTTTTTCTTTTTTAAATTAAAGATAATCTTTAATGCAAATTGAAGTAACATAAATAAGAATGCCTATTTGGGTGTTGTTTTTTATTAGATATTTTCTTTATATACATTTCAAATGCTATCCCGAAAGTTCCCTATACCCTTCTTTCTCTGCATATTTTCAAAGCTCTTAAAGGTTCTTAAGTTAAATGTACTCTCTTCACCTGGCATGTGCTCTCTCGTATTCCACATCAGGGTCTTTTGAACAAGGACTCTAAGAATCCCAGAAGACTCTGTTATGTCTTAGTTGGCTTAGGAGCCAACTCTTAGCCATACTAGAAAGGACTTCCCATTAAGCAAACACAGAAAATTCCTGGATTCCAGCTGTGTCACTTTAATTCTGTTGTTATAAAATCCATTCTCTAAACTCGTCTCATTCATCCTTGTGGGTATTCTTAGGAAACCTCTCTCATTAACTCACAAGTATCCCATGACTTCAGTAAGATAAGCAAATATGGGAAGTTTTGGCAATTTGGAAATGATTGATTCACATGAAGAGAAAATTTATAAAATTTTAAAAGGATTATGGTTACCATTGAAGCCCAGTAGCTTGCTTACAAGGCCCCTGCATAAACTGTGGTTAGGAAGCCCAGTCACGTGTACATCTAAAACCCAAACCAAGCTTGGTTCAGATGAAAGTGTGGTCTTCTAACTACAAGTACTGGTTAGGGAGAACATGTCTTTGCAAGGTGGTTAAAGCAAGAAAGAGATGCTCAGAAAGGTCAGTATTTTGGATGTTGGCACTGTTTAAATATTTGCTATTAGCTAGCACTACAACACAATAAATGGAACATTCTTTCACCAGCCCAGATATTACCCCTATTGATTCCTGGAGATAGAACACCTTTCTCCCAGTGCTTGAAGGCTGAATAATTTCTCTCCCACATGCTTGATGGGAGAAGAGTTGTTTGTGTGACTGAGGCAATAGCCTCCTCCACCACCCAATGCCAGCCAACATCATAGTTAAGGATAGGAATATTGACATAGGTGAACCTTTACATTGCTTTGTGCACTACCATATTTTAAGCTGTTCCTTCCAACTGTAAGAAAGGCAGTGGGATTACCTGCACACTTCACACGTTTGTCATCTAAGAAAGACATCTTCTTTCTGCTCTTTATCAATATTGTATCACTCTAGTCTTCAAACAGGGATAGTAAGGATCAATGATGACAAAACAAAACAAAAGAAACTCCATCACCTTTTATTATGGAAGTGACTAAGGTATTCTTTAACTGCGGGTTGAGGTGTTGAAGGAAGGCGACACAGCGATTAGTTGTACAGTTAGGGTTTCTATTGTTGTGGCGAAGCACCATGACTAAAAGCAAGTTGCTGAAGAAAGGGTTTGTTTGGCTTACACTTCCACATCACAGCCCATTACTGACAGAAGTTGGGGTAGGAACCTGGAGGCAGGACCTGAGGCCGAGGCGATGGAAGGGTAATGATTACTGCCTTGCTCATTTTGTCTCACTCAACTGCTTTCTTGTAGAACACAAGAATCCATGTTCCCAGCCAGACCTTCCCACAACAATCCCCCCCAAAATGCCCTACAGTCTTGCCTACAGCCTGATCTTGTGGAGGCATTTTTTATTATTATTTTTAAATTGAGGATCCCTCCTCTCAGAAGATAGCAGCCCTTGTCAAATGGATATAAAATTATACAGTACACTAGTCCCCCAGCTAAAGGCAACAGCGAAGTCCCTTACAACAAACAGCTGACCTTCGGAATCAAGGGACTGTTGCTAAAAGCAAATGGTGCATGAGTTGTATAAGAAAACAAAATCCATCCCATTACAGACTGCAAAATAGTGAAGTTAAAGGCACATCATTTTATGTGCATGAGTGTTTGGCCTAAATGTATGTCTGTGCTTCATGGCTGTGCTTTGTGTTCACAGAAGCTAGAAGATGCTGTCAGATCCCAGGGAATGAGAGCTAAAGATTGTATGCCATCATGCAGGCACTGGGGAGGGGACTTGGGCCCTCTGGAAGGTCAGCCTGTATTTTTATCTACTGAACCATGTCTCCAGTTGCCAACATTTTTAAAGGCCATCATTATTTAAGAGTGCTTTTTCCAAGGTTGGAATCCAATGACATTATTTTGGTTTAATATGCAGGGGGGGCAGAGATGCTTTTAACTTGTATGAAAGAGCAGCCAACAGTGTGCTATCTTACAATTCTCTTGTCCATACATGATATAAAAGTGAGGTCATAAAATAATTTTCCTACACAGAAACAGCTTCTCCTCATGAGTCTTCAAGAGAATAATATATAATGTATGTTAATATTCTCTAACAAGTTTCAGGTGAGCAAAATGCCTATTGATAGTGCATTCTTTGGCAGAAGACAAGAACCTTAAGTACTTTGTAGGGTGCACATAAATTTTTTATCAGTATTACAAAGAGTGAAGAGAAGATAATTAAAATCAAATCGTGTATGATGACAGAAGATACTACTGCAGTATTGCTTTTTTCAATTTTATAAATGTTCGTAGTCACAGAGCAAATAATCAGGCAAATACATAACATTATACTGACTGAGCAGGTTGTATTTATATATTTATTTAAATACATGGGTGTGTAACAATTAAAGACAAAGGGGACATGTGTTTGAAAGAAAGCGTGGGCATACATGAAAGAGAAAAGGGAAGGGAGATATGATGTAATTATATTATAATCTAATTTTTTTTTATTTTCAAAAAGAAAATGCATATGTAAGATACATCTATCAGACTCTCAGCTCTCCTGAAGGCCACCATCAAACAGTTGCCACCACTGTAATAGTCATGTACTCCACAGGCCAGGTGGGGGGACTGGGCATTGCAAAACATTGTTATTGTTTAGTTTGAGATAATTCTGAAAAAGCAGAGTCAGGCCCTTCAAGTTGTTCAATGGTATCCCCAGTTCAACAAATGACCCGAACTCCAGTGCATTTTAATCACTGAATCAACTTTTCAGGTGGAAAGCAACCAAGGACTTGGCAATTTTTGTTTTGTTCTCAAATAGAACAAAATTGTACGAAGTTCTGTTGAGGTTTTCTCGTGTTAGTCTTCCGTAGTTCTGGTTATATGTTCTCCTTTAACTGGACTGTTTTAGTCCTTAAAGTAGGGAGACTTTCATTTTTACTAGATTTCTTCATATTAGTTTATGTGGGAGTGTTTTGCCTGTGTGTATACTACATGCATCCATGATGCCCTCAGAGGTCAGAAGAGGTATTGGGTTCCCTGAAATTGGCATTATGGATGGTTGCAAAACATCACCTGGGTGCCAGGAATCAAACTGGAGTCCTCTACCAGAGCACCGAGTGCTCCTAACCACTGGGCCACCCCGCTAGCCCCTGTGGATAGAATTTAGAGACACTGTAAGACTGCTTTTCATCGAGGAAGAGCTAATGTTCAGTTAGTAATGTCTGCACTGCCAGAACGATTAGGTTCCCAGGTCTTACAACTGTAACTCTAGACAGAAGACTGATGTGAGCTGGCTAAAGGCTCTTGTTATGCAAACCTGGTGACTCCAGTTTAATCCCAGAATTAAACTTAAGGGGAAAGGAAAGAACCCTCTCCAAGAAGGTGTCTTCTGATCTGCACACACACACACACACACACACACACACACACACACACACACACGGACACACACACGGACACGCACACGCGCACACGCATACACATGCACACACTGGGGCATGTGCACTCTTCCCTAGTTATGTCCACACACACAATAATAAACAAGTAAACAAACAAATTTTAAATAGAAAGGATTACCATGATGGGGCGAGTTCATTCTCTGAACACCAGTGTTCACATCTCTAAAATGAGATATTTATATGGGGCTATTCTTAGGCATCGTGCAGACCAGCTTGCAGTTTTATAGCACTGTGCTCTATGTCTAGGCTATGTATCTCCAGGCTATAGCAATGCCCTACTACGGGGAAAAGGATCGCATTTAATATGTAAGAAATGATTCACAATGAAGCCCTTTTATTCAGTGCTAGGAAGGGAACATTGGCTCTCACTCTATTAAGCAAGTGATATCTACCACTGAGTTGTGTTTCAAGGAGTAGTGTGGTAAATCGTCAAAATGAACCGAACAAAATTTTCTCTAATGGGTGTGTTTCTTTCACATGTAGGCAAAGTGCACTGTGTATAAAATATACTGTGTGCTGGAAGATGTTGTAGTATCTCTCAATACTACATATTTGATATTCACAACACAAAAGGCTGGACTCCATATAGTATCAGGATGATGGCTTTGATCGCCATTAGGCAGGGCATAACATGTGACCTTTGAGAAAGATGGCTCTATCAAAACTTTTGGAATATTTGACCTTTCCCAGCAGTTATCATAAGGGGCTAATGGGACTCACTGGTGAGCATTCTTTTGATCCCAGCCTGAAGGTATAGTTCCTGCCATCAATTAAACCAAAGCCCTCTCTGCCTCGAGGGTCCGTGCAGAAATATGGAAGAATAAATAAGCCTCTTATGCAATGATATCCAGTTAATTTCTAGCCTATGGATGGTATAGATTAGGACTTTAAAGGGTTGGGCATAAGAAATTCCTCAAAGAACCAAGTCCTGGTTTTGTTGAGAAATTGTACAGTTCTTTCTGGTTTTATTTGGTTGATTTTAGCCCTGAGTTTGATTATTTCCTGCCGTATTATATACTCCTCTCAGGTGCATTTGCTTCCTTTTGTTCTAGAACTTTCATATGTGCTGTCAAGCTGACTGCTAGCATATACTGTTTTTGTTTGTTTATTTGTTTTTGTTTTGTTTTTTTGTGGAGGCACTCAGAGCTATGAGTTTTCCTCTTAGTACTGCTTTCATTGTGTCCCATAAGTTTGGATATGTTATACCTTCATTTTCATTAAACTCTAAAAAAATTTAATTTCTTTATTTCTTCCTTGAACAAGATATCACTGAGTAGGGCATTGTTCCGCTTCCATGTTTATGTTGGCTTTCTGATGTTTTTGTTGTTATTGAAGACCAGCCTTAGTTCATGGTGATCTGATAGGTTGCATGGGATTATTTTAATCCTCTTGTATGTGTTGAGGCCTGTTTTATGACCAATTATATGGTCAACTTTGGAGAAGGTACTTTGAAGGGCTGAGAAGAAGATATATTCTTTTGTTTTAGGATGAAATATTTTATAAATATTTTTGTTAAATCCATTTGTCCATAACTTCCTTTTTTTTTTTTTTTTTTTTGGTTTTTAGAGATAGGACTTCTTTGTGTAGCTCTCACTGTCCTGGAACTCACTCTGTAGACCAGAAGGGCCTCGAACTCAGAAATCTGCCTCCTGAGTGCTGGGATTAAAGGTGTGTGCCTGGCTGTCTATAACTTCTGTTACTTTCACTGTGTCCCTGTTTACTTTCTGTTTCCAGGATCTGTCCATTGATGACAGTGGGGTTTTGAAGTCTCCCACTATTATTGTGTGGGGTGCGATATGTGCTTCGAGCTTTAGCAAAGTTTCTTTTCTGAATGTGGGTGTAAATGTGGTACACTTATACAATGCAATACTACTCAGCTATTAAAAACAATGACTTCATGAAATTTGCAGGCAAATGGATGGAACTAGAAAATATCATCCTGAGTGAGGTAACCCAATCACAAAAGAACACACATGGTATGCACTCACTGATAAGTGTATATTAGCCCAAAAGTTTGGAATACCCAAGATATAATTCACAGACCGTATGAAGCTTAAGGAGAAAGAAGACCAAAATGTAGAGACTTCAGTGCTTCTTAGAAAGGGGAACAAAATACTTATAGGAGGAAATACGGAGACAAAGTTTGGAGCAGAGACTGAAGGAAAGAATATTCAGAGACTACCCTGCCTGGGATTCCATCCGATATACTGTCGCCAAATCAGCACGTTATTGTGAATGCCAGAAATTGCTTGCTGACAAAGTCTGATATGGCTGTCTCCTGAGAGGCTCTGCCAGTGTCTGACATGTACAGAGGCAGATGCTCACAGCCTACCATTCGACTGAGCGCAGGAGTCCCCTATGGAGGAGTTGGAGAAGGGACTGGAGGAGCTGAGGGGATTTGCAGTCCCATGAAGGGGGCAGCAGTATCAACAGGCCAGATCCCCTGGAGATCCTGGGGACTGGACCACCAACCAAAGATTACCCATGGAAGGACCCATGGCACTGGCCACATATATGGCAGAGGATGGCCTTGTTGGACATCAGTGGGAGGAGTGGCCCTTGGGCCTGAGGGGGTTCTTGCCCCAGTGTAGGGGAATGTCAGGGTGGGAAGGCTGGAATGTGTGGGTAGGTGGAGGAGCACCCTCACAGAGGCAAGATTAGGGGGGATGAGATATGGGGGTTCCAGAGGGGATACCTGGAAAGGTGAATAACATATGAAATGTAAATAAAGAAAATATCCAATAAAAAAAGAGATTCCTCAAGGTATGGTAAAGGATTGTCTTGGTCAGGGAATGTTTCCAGGCCTCCCTTTGTTTCTCATTACAAATCAGCTTACACCCAGTGTCAATCCCTCTTTGGGATCCTCTCTGGGACAAAGGGGGTTTCACTGCTCAGACTCATCTTGGAAGGGTTTTTTTTGTGGTTGTTGTTGTTGTTTTTGTTTTTAGAGACAGGGTTTCTCTGTATAGCCCTGGCCATCCTGGAACTCACTTTGTAGACCAGGCTGGCCTCGGGAAGATTTTTATTAAAATTATTGCAAAAGGCAGATCAGATCAGGAGCAGGGCTGGGATACATAATGGCCACACCATCCCGGAAGAACAAGGGAAGATGGAGTCTCCGAATCTTTATGGTCAGTGTTAACCTCTCTCCTGCCTCCAGGCTGTCTGACACCACCTTTCCTAGGACTTCTCTGGTCAGTGTCTTAACCTCTCTACTTGGTTCCTGTTAAGGGTGTCTCAGGAGAATGGCGATGTGAGAGGGGTTAGTAGGTCATGAAGAACAGGAAGAGGAATACTTGACTCTGGGAGAAGTAAGAGTTCAATGTTAAATCCTATGCAGTTAAAAATCAAATGTTTAAGTGGTTCTATCTGGGACAAAATGGGGAATGAGAACCTTAAGGGGTGGAAAGGGAGAGGCTATATACTTGTTTCTAGTGCTCCTGGGAAGGGAAACAGCATAGAGTGGGAACAGGGAGGGAGTCAGCCTGGCCTGACTCAGAAGCCTTGCTTAAGGCACTATCTGAGACACTGCTATCTAAAAATCTCCAGAGTTCCTTCTTACTCATTACTGACCTCACAATGAAGGTGACCAGTCAAAGCCGGCCCTTTGCTTGCTTAGGACTGAAAATAAGAGTCATTTTGAGACTTCTGTATTTTTCCTACCAGAAATGAACACTTATCAAGAGTAGCAAGGGGCAGCTTCATATCTGGTGGTCAGATGTCAGTATCCTACTATGAGGTACTGGGACAGTATCAAGGACTTGGAGCCCGTCATAATCTAGTCATGTCATTTAATCTTGGAAGAAACTATCAAAACATTAAAACTGTAGGGGAGAGTCAACAGCCTCAGCTGACTGTCTATCCTGACACAAAGCTGGTCCTCACTCTGGGTGAATCAATCACAGGCACATGGAGTAGACATTCCTCATGCTTTCTTTGCCCGTGGCTCTGAGGATGGAACCCAGTGTCACACTTGGAAGCCATCTACCTCTCAACAACACCAATTGTCCCATTAAGTATTTGAAGCATGAGAATACAAGTTCTACCCCATAGCTTCAGGCCTCAGTTTCATCTGCATGCTTGCTTGTTTTCTCCATGATGATATTTATTACTCAAGGGCTAAGCTGGCCCCTTCTCTCTGTGATTTCAGGCACAGCTTGATAACAGGCACTCCATATGGCATGGTTAATATAGAAGAATCCAATGCTCATGGGTATACCAGCTGAGTCTCGAGCCACATTTTCTTGGTGACCATGAAAGGTCCGTAGAGAGCCATCTTTGTACCCACCATTCTAATAATGCTTTCTATGACTGATAACAAGTGTGAAGAGCCAGGATACAGGATCCAGAAGCCAGGACCCAGAGCCCAGGAGACAAGACCTGGGAGCCAGGAGCCACGGGTCAGGGGTCAGGGCAGAGGCCAGGGCCCAGGGGTCAGAATCTAGGAGTCAGGGACCAGGAGGCAGGAGCTTTAGGTCAGAAAGCTCCATTAATGGTGGCCTGTGGGGACACACTGATGGAAGCAGGCCTGTTTGGGACATTTCACCTTCACTCAGAGTGTAGCCGGGGTCTTATTGGACTAGCGTTTCCACAGGCAATTCCCTGCCTGTGGTGGGTGAGAATGTCAGAACCCCAGGTGTCAGAGGAGCAAGTCTTCTCCTAGGCAAAGTCTTACCTCACAACTCTGACAGAGTTTCACAGGGAATTTGCATATGCTCTTGCCCCTTCCTTTGTTTACTCTTGGCTCTTCTCTAGGTTTGTCTGAGAACTCCCTGCTAAAGGCAGCTCCTGACACTGAATCATTCACACAAATCATCGCTTGGTCCTGCGTAGAGATGAACATGTCACAGATAATCTTGGTTAGTACCTCAATTATGTTTCGAGGCAAGCTGGCCACACTAGTGAGGATTTTTTTCCCGTAACTATAAAAGTTTAAGCAATGATTCAATTTAAACAAATGAATCGTCTCTCCCATAAGGAAATACTTGCTATCTGCACACTACAGAGGATCCACAAGCCTTTCACAGTTCGTAGAGACAAGAAAGTATAGACATTTTGGTAAGGAGTTGAGGAACAATTCAAAACCAGGGAGAAAATGTGGATGTGCTTGAAGGGGAACAGTCCTGAGCAAGGCAGTGGCAGACACACCTTTACTTCTGGCACTTGGGAAGCAGAGGCAGGCAGATAAAGTGACAAGTTTTCTTATTGTGTTTTGTATGTATTTAGTTATAGTTGACCGTCTCTCTCATCCCCTCCTTTTCCTCTCTTGCCTCTCCTTTCTTCCATCTCCCTGCCTTACCCCATCTGTACTTAAACCTTTTCTATCTCCAGAGGATATGTCTCTTTGCATTTTAATATCGCATATGCTATATTACTTTCCCTCTCCCATTCCCTTTAAGTTTCTTCCTCCCTGCCCTATGGGTCCCTTTGTAGTTTTCTGGCATCTATATACATTAACCACCATGTAAGTATATATGAATAAATATTAGATCTGTATATGAGAAGGAACATGTGCTGTTAGCCTTTACAAGCATAGGTTTGTCCACTCAATACATTTTTCCAGTTCTACCTGTTTCTCAAAGTTTCATAATTTTGTTTTTATTCATAGCTGAATAAAATTTCATTGTGTGTATCTATCACACCCTAGTTGGCTTTATTGGTCAACTTGACAGGGCCTAGAATCAACTTGGGAATGAATCAATTGAGAGATTGTCCAGATCAGAGCACGGTTTGGGCATGTTTGTAGGGGGCTGTCATTATTGTTAATTGATATAGGAGAGCCCAGCCCACTGTGAGCTGTACCCTGAGCAGGCGGCCCTGGGCTGTGTTAGAAAGCTAGCTATACGTGAGCCTGTGAGGGAGCCAGCAAGCCTGGTTACTCCATGGTTCCTGCCTCTACATTCCTGCGTGAGCTCCTTCCTTGGCTTTCCTCAGTGATGAACTGGAACCTGTAAACTGAAATAAATCTTTGCACCCTCTAAGTTGATTTTAGTTAGAGTGATTACAGCAACAGAAAGTATCATATATTTTCATTACTCAGTCATGGGTTGATGGACACTTAGGCCTATTCTAACTTCTGTTAATATGGAAAATGGTTAATTGTACTGCAGTGCCGCGGACATAAAGCTGGTTCGTGCTCATTGAGAGTTTGTGAAAATGAGTGTCTGTGCTATGCTCTGAGTAAGTTTTTGTTTGTTTGTTTTTGTTTTTGCAGTGCTAGGGATAGAATATTAGTTTTAGGCAACCACTATATCCCTGATCTACAACCTCATCCCTTCATGCAATTAAATCAATAAGAAGGATTCTGTGCAATCTAAATGGTCAGTGACATACAAAGTTATCTTTTGTGTTATCTGATTACGACTCTAATATGTCAAACCAGTCCCTTTCTACTTGAGATTAGAAGATTAGGTATTTTATTTTATCTGACTTGGTCTCACTATGTGGCCTTGGAGGGACTTGAACTCATTATGTAGACTATGTCAAACTCAAAGATGTCTGCCTGTCTCTCCCTTGCCACGTGCTGGCAATGTACTACATCTACTTCACACTGAAGCTTGGGGCTAGGATGCTGTGAGACTGCTTGGCTGACATGTATGAAGCCCTGAGTCTGATCCCAGCACCTCAAAAACAGGGCATGGTGACGCAAAGCTGTAATTCTAGCTCTGGGAAGGTAGAAGCAGGAGGGTCAGAGGTTCAAGGCCATCCTTGACTACATAGAAAACTGAAGGCCAGCATGGGGTACATTAGCCCCTGTCTCAGAAAACAAAACACAGAAATCATACTGAAGTCTGCTGGTTTACTTTTTAAGAACTAAGAGATTTGTTTTATTTTAGTAATAGTTGAGTATGCTGCCCTGCCCCACCTCCACCCCATGCCAGGTATTTAGATAGCAATAATTAGAATATATTGAAATACTAAACAAAGTTATGCACAATCAGGTAAGATCATGTGGCCTTCTAAATGAGCATGTGAGAAATTCCACAGCCTGGAGATTAGTGCTCATATGTGGCTCATAGGCAGGCTCAGAACTCCACAATGCTCCAGAGAATAATTTCAAAGAGAAAGAATCTGCTTTCACAATAAAATAGATATAAAGATGGGCTGACATTCAACTCTCAAAAATGGAGTACAAAATTAAGTACGAAAACCTAGCAAAATATGTATTTAGACTGAAGTCAATGGAAACTTGAATTCCTACTGGGTACAATTTAAAAAGGGTTTCTCCTTGATTTTAAGAACATTGCAAAATTTGGTATGAAAATGGTAAAACAGCTTTGACAAAATGAATATTTCAATGACTTGCACTGAGACCACAGCTATCTAGAACTAAGCCTGCCAAGGGACAGGCCCACTCCTTCCCCCAAGAAACCACAACACTAGCAAACTCACAGTAGAAACAAGATAGAAGTGAACATTAGTTTAGAGCTATGCTTTTAGCATCCTTTACATATTTAAGAATATTCCTTTATCTATCATCCTTCCAGTTGTTTAAAATCACAACTTTCCCCATATAATGTTAACAACTTAATATTGTTGAAGTGAAAAAAACTTTAGATCACCATAGGGGCCAAGATATGTGTTGTCATAGGACCATGTTATAAAAGTTAACTAGAGAAAACAATTAACTACAATTTTGGGACTCACACTATCAAAGTATTGCTTCAAGGTTAAATTATATTAATAGGCAACCATAGAAGTCCAAGCCCAGAAAGTATTTATAGAAAAGCAAAAGAAAAAAATAATGGTTTTATACAAAGAGATTCTATAGCTGCTTATGAAACAGAGGAATCCCCATGCCTAGAATGTCAACTGGGGAGACCAACAGGTACCCAGGGAGCCTGAATTTCAACAGGAGCAGATGGTACATCTGGAGCTGGCAACAGAAAGTTAATTTCCTCTAGCAGTGGCAGAGACTGGGCCTCCTGGGTCTACTGATGATTTCTGCTGTCCTGGATCATAAAATAGGACTTCAACTACTCACTAAGCTTGTCTAATTTATAGCTTTGGCAAATGGCAAAAGTCCATCTCATACCACAGGCACATGTCACTGACATAACCTGATACTAGCAAATTAAGTCCCTTTTCATCATATGGTCATAAGAACTGATCTCTTGCCAGACAGCAGTGACGCACACCTTTAATCCCAGCAATTGGGAGGCAGAGGCAGGTGGATTTCTGAGTTAGAGGCCAGCCTGGTCTACAGAGTGAGTTCCAGGACAGCCAGGGCTACACAGAGAAACCCAGTCTCAAACAAACAAACAAACAAAAGAACTGATCTCTTTCACATGTGATCATCATATCTACTGGGGCTGAGGAGACAATTCAGTTGGCAAAGTGTTTGTCTTGCAAGTGTGGGGACACACAGGAACATGACTTCAACCCCTAGAAACCATGCTTAAAAGCCAGAAGTGATGGCGTATCCTTGTAATCACAGCGCTGGGGAGGTGGGAAAGGTAGGTTCCTGACCACCCAGTCTGGATCCCTTAGTGAGTTTCAGTCCAGTGAGTGATACTGCGTCAAAAGACAGGTGGATGCCACTTGAGGGACAATATCTAAGGTCCTCTGACATGAAGACACACACACACACACACACACTCACACACACAGACCCCTTCTAGCCTATGTATACTTCCTACATGAACATGTACATACAAACCATTCACTGACTGACTTTATGTGAATATGTTGATATTGTACATTCAAAACAATTTGAATTTTCATAATTTTTGTGTTGTACCTAAAAGTAAGATTCTCATGTATTTTCCCTGTCTGCCTTTGCATACACACACTTAAACATTGTTTCCCCAATGTTTCTGGAAAAAAACAGATCTATTATAAGGGGGAGGCAGATAAAAGAGATTATGTGGTCAGAGAATGCCCACTCTCACACTTGAGATGTGTCTGTGATATACTCAATGGTGTCACCTTGTGGAAGAGAACTTTGTTATTCTTTTTAATGGCATTTTGTTGATAATTTACACACATATCATGCTAATAATCCCCAAAGACTCATGAAGCAAATATATTGAGATTTCACTTTATTGCAAATGAGAGAGAGAGTGGGGGAGGGGGGGAGGGAGAGGTGAGTGGTAAAATAATGCGTTGGTGGCAGCAAAATCTCATCTGCTTCTGTCTCCTGGGCACAGTTGGTTCTCCAGCGCTCCTCCACAATCTTTAGAGCACTTCAGAGCACTTACATCAGGCTTTTCCTGTATTTGGCTCTCCTACTCTTAAACCAGTTCTACAATGAAAGAGAAAAATCAGTTGTCTCAGTGTGTGGAATAGTCAGGATCATGACTGAAGAACCTATCAGGTAAGTTTATATACCACGGAGAGTTTATAGTCCATGAAAGAACCTTCTTTCTCGTTCTAATCCCATGAGGGGCACTCCAAGGCTTGAATGTTTATAAACTCCTTCCATGAGTATAGAGTTTTAGGATAGTTTATTACTCATAATAATTCATTATCACCTAGACTACTTATATAATGAATATGTATTTTGTAATTTAGAATATGTATTAACAATTTATTCATAAATACATAATATAATAGAGTTTTCTTATATTTAAGCAATAAAACAGTTTCTGTGATGGCTAAAGAAGGTCCATTTTATGCTAGGCATCCATCTTGGTACCCACTAGCCTTTGTCTCTGACTCTACTCCCTGGAAGATAAGTTCCCAGTAACCTTGACTCAGTGATTCCCCCACCCAAAAATGTACAGCCAGCACCATGTCTCTTGTTATTATATGACTAAGTACTTTCCCCCTGGCTTCTATAATAGGCTTGTGCAGACATTCAAGGACTATTTTGAGGCTTTCCTGACTACCTAATCTTGGCAGAACAAGAATAGTTCTTGGAAGACTTCTGCAAGATAGTCAAAGTATTCTGGTGGTTTCGCTTTTAAAAAGTTTTCCCTTACCCAGTTTCACTGGGCAAGCTCAAATTTGGCCCAGAGATTGTTGTTCTGCTAGCAACTTTAATACATTTAATTAACTATAATCTATATTGAATCTGTACCCTTCCCCCGAGGTTTATGAACTCCATATAGTTCAATACTATATACCTATATTTTCCATTTAGGAAGTCATGTTCCCTCTGAAAGTGAGACATTTTGGTAATGTGGAACTTTCTTATTCCATTTTCCATGAATAAACCCCACAAAGTTCAAAATTCATTTCCCAGCCAGGCATGATAACACATGCCTTTAATTCCCATGGAGGCAGGTGGATCTCTGGATTTGAGGCCAGCCTAGTCCTCATAGTAAGTTTCAGGACAGCCACGGCTATGTAGAGAGACTGTGCCTCAGAACAAAACAAAATCCCTTCCCTTCCGAAACATAGAACAGTAAAAACTACAACACAACTTCAGCCATTGGACAAAGGTATTCACGACCTGAAGCAAGTTCTAGAAGGGCTGTATTATTTTCTAGTTACTGACCTCCACTCTGGATTCAGTCGCACCTATCCATCTCGCGAGCTCCCGTCTGTGGGCAAAGTTGAAACTGTTCAGTATTTGGACTCATGGATAAAATAAAACTAAGAAGGGCATTTTCTATCTGCTTTTATCCGTTTGGCACCATTCCCTTTCTGTGGCATTTACCTTGAGGATTTCGACACTTTTAAAAGGTATTTCTATCAACAATTTTCTTTTCTTTTCTATCTGCTCTAGATTGAAATGTGAAGAATTAAATATGTCCCTAAGACACCCCTACACAATTTGAAAATCAGCGAAACAGAAAATGTCACAAGAAATGTTACTGATGACAGCATATGGTGGTGCCTGGGATTCTGCTCACAAAATGAAAAGAAAACAAACAAACAAAAAAAAACTGTGAAGAAAAACACACAAGAGGAAAGAAATTTTTAGGAACTCTGTTGGGCTGGATGATAAATTCAAATAGAAGAAAATGGATGACTAGAAAGCACATGAGAATTCCTAATGTTTAATTATCATGTAAAAATATCCAGCCTACTGATTGGATACTAAACACTAAACCACAAAATAATAAAACCACAGCAGGCACAAAACAATGTTGAAGGTCTCACAAGGCTGGCAGCACAGGTCTGTACTACCAGGCCAATCTGGGCTGTAGCGAGTTCTTCTATCAGCAAAGGAGGAGGAAGAGGACAGGGAGAAAACAAGGGGGAGGGTGGGGAGAAAGGAAGGAGGGGGTGAGGTAGGAGAAGGAAGGAGGAGGGAGAAAAGGGAGAGGGGAGGAGGGGGAGGAGAGAGGAAAACCAGGCAGTGGTATTGCCTTCTTTCAATCCTTGCTCCTGCTTTTGTTTGAGGTGTCCTGAGGCACAGGCCTCCTGCAGCTCTGTAGCTGAGGACAGACTTTCTTTAACTCATCCTACCACCTCCTAGGTGTCCAAGTGGTGTGATTACAAACAAGGACTACCACGGAAGTCTTTGTTTGTTTGTTTGTTTGTTTGTTTGGCTGTCTGGTTGGTTGGTTGGTTGGTTGGCTGGTGGATCAGGCTATAAAGCAAGATGTCGTGGAATTTGCACGGAGCCTCTCGCCTTAGTTCTGTTGCTCAGGCTACGCGTCACCATGCCAGAACTTTTATCTTGCTCTTAAGAACAGTTTTCTTTTTCTTGAATAGAAATTTTAAGGGGAAGAATACACCCTCCCTCATCTGCAAAATAATCAGCAGTTAACAGTCCAATCAGTGATAAAGAAAAATGTTCCAACCCACTTAGAAAACTATAATGTAATGCCAAAGCTACACAATGTACAATTACATTTTAAACAAAGACCATCCTGTATTTCCTCAGCCACCTTCAGACTTTACACCCCTCTTCAAACCTTACTTTGAGTCCTTTAAATATTGCATGAAAATATCTTCGTATGCGTTTGCCCTCCCCCACCTCATCCCAGAACCCAAGCGCAAAAGACTAGGGTATGGGAGCCTCTAGTCTGCAGGTAGATTCTATTTTCAGGAGGGGAAGAAAAGATACAGATGCCTCTCCAAAGCATTGGGTGCTCCCAAACACAAGCCAGACAATGTTCTTACCGGGTCGCAGCACTGGGATAGTGATTGCGTTCGAAAATGCGTTCCAGCTCCCGTAGCTGGAACTCGGTGAACCTGTATCGGTTGCGGGGCAGCTGGCCTGATGGACTTGGGAGAGCCTGAAGGCCCTTTGCGCCCCCAGGGATCAGCTCCTCTCCTTGATCCCTATCCTGGCCATTGCCATTGCTGCTGGTCCCAGCATCATGGCTTCTGTCATCTACTGGGGCTGAACTGCCAGTAGTAGTTTCATCTCTGGCTTCTTCTCCTTCCTCCTCCTCCTCCTCCTCCTCCTCCTCCTCCTCCTCCTCCTCTTCTTCTTCTTCTTCTTCTTCTTCTTCTTCTTCTTCTTCTTCTTCTTCTTCTTCTTCTTCTTCTTCTTCTCCCTCTTCTTCTTCTTCTCCTTCTCCCTCCTCCTCCTCCTCCTCCTCCTCCTCCTCCTCTTCTTCTTCTTCTTCTTCTTCTTCTTCTTCTTCTTCTTCTTCTTCTTCTTCTTCTTCCTCCTCTTCATTTGCACCTTCTCCTTCTGCAGCCATGGCCCCCAACAAAGGGCAGTCCTGTATACCTTCGATCTCCTCTCTCTCCTTCATCTCCTGTGAGACTATCCACGCAGCTGCTTCTGCACGGAGGAAACAAGAAGAGAATGATCAGGGAATCAGAGTCCAGGGTGAGTGGGGAGGGATAAGGAAGGGCTGTAGGCAGAGCCGGCAAGTGTCTGTCCATTTTAGTCTGCAAAATGACGGAAATAATTAGAGCATCTGTTCTATCCCTATACTCACCATCGCTTTCTTTAATTTCATCATCTCTCAGAAGAGACGACTGGGTGACTTCTTGAGGTTCCATAGCATGGATGCTGTTGACGGTGCTCCTGCTTCTGGAAATTCTGGGCTTAACCTCTTGGTTAAGCCTTAAGAAGAAAAGCATTGACCCATGACCTGGAAGTGTTCTCTTCTGGCCTGGCCCACTTTACAATGTATCTAGTTAGTCACAGCTATCCTAACTCAACCTGCCTTCTCAATGCCATTTATTGTGGGCTGAGCGTCTTCAGATACAACCAGTGACAGCAGTTTGGGGTTGCAATGAGCAGAGTGTGCTTTCAAGAAGGGCACAACCCGTGGGAATGTGGGGGTGTAACATTGGGCTTCTGAGCTGCAGGCCTGCTGATTGCTCTGGCCTTGGTGAAGTATCTTCCCAGAGAAGGGAGTATGTTGAACTGTTCCAACAGATTTTCAGGGAGTAAGAACAGTTCTCCCGGGAGCTCAGAGGGTCTGCTGAGGGATGTTGCTGAGCACCTCCTGCTCTGCTGGTCTACATCTGGAAGCTGGTACTTGACAGAAATTCAGGAAAGATGATCACATAGGAGTCCTCTGCCTCTGAAGAGTCGCAAAGACAGAAGTTAGAGCCTGGCAAGCTTCCGGGGCTTCCAGCTGTAAGATAGATGTAAAATATTGAAAAGGGTACATACGGAGGCTGCCGACTGCTCTGAAGAGCACAGGGACCCACATCTGCTGGGGCACTGGAGTGATTTACACTGTTTAGCATTGCTTAATACCATTAAGATGGGTTGCAACCTATTAGCATGATCTGCTGCATGCTGGGATTCCCTTGAGCCTTTATTGTAAAATCCTTCATAAGACTTTATATGGCTAAATGAATGTGTTAAGAGTCGCCTTTTATCTATAGTGTCTTTTAAAAGGGTGATTACGTATAGATCCATGTGTTCATATGTATGGATATGTGTACGTGCAGGCACATCTTCAGGAACTCTACCATAACCTTTGAGAGGTCACAAATGAGGCTAGACTAGCACTGGTCAGCAAGTCCTAGGAACTTGTGGGACTTGACCCCACCAGTGCTGAGATGACAAACAAGCATAAGAATGCCTGCAATTGATGTGGGTATGGGACTCTAACTCAACATGTCATGCTTGTACACTTTACCAAATGAGCTATCTCCTCAACCTGCCTTGTCTTTCCTATTTGGAGGCAGGCTGTCTGGAACACTGTCTCGTCACTCTAAATGCAGCAGGGTCACTAAAGAAATAGAATTGTTATAGGTAATTGCATGCTGAACCCTAATACCTTTGTGGAGAGTATATGCCACTGGCATTCTGAAACACATGGCACAAGCTGTTTTCTAAGTGTTCAGACACCTTCAGCAGACAGAAACAGACAAAATGTTCAGTGTTGGAGTACGGGGCTAGATTCGATATGATCTTACTCAAGTCTAGTTCCATGATGCAGTTGGTTTAACCGGAGTAACACAGGAGCAGAGGTGTGGGCTTGCACCAAACAAAAGTCCTCTATAGATGCATAGGAAGTTACAGGCTAGCCTGGGCTACATGAGATCCTATCTCAGAAAAAAAAATCATATAAACACACAGATCCCAATCCCCAGCAGCAACTACAAAAAAACAGAGGTAGAGACAGAGACAGAGAGACACAGCAAGACACAGTTACAGAGACAGAGAGACAGAGAGACACAGTTACAGAGACAAAGAGAGACACAGTTACAGAGACAGAGAGAGACAGGACAAGATAGAGGAAGAGTCAGGCAGATAGACAGACAGAAAGCCATTTTGATTTCACAAGCCATCACTATGGTATATTTGGATATTTGGCAGTTTATGAAAGGTTCTGTGCAGGTAACATGACGCCTCCAAAACATGTTCTAATTCTGTGTAATAAACTTGGCATTAAAAGTATATATGTTTGTGTGTATGTATATGCACTTCATTTAATATTACAGAATCAATATTTTGAATATCTCAAAAATCAGCTAAAATGGAAATATATTTAACAATCACAACTGCTCAAGCATAGGTTATAATACTATGATGAAAATTATGAGAGTTTGGGAAGTATTTGTAGGGGTTGGGGATTTAGCTCAGTGGCAGAGCACTTGCCAAGCAAGCACAGGCTCTGGGTTCCGTCCTCAGCTCTGAAAAAGAAAAGACAAAATAACAAAAAGACGAAAAACAAAACAACCAGCCACAAAAGAGAACAAACAAAACCAACAAAAAAGGTGACTGGGAAGCATGTCTAACATAAACAGGAATAGAAAACCTGGATGAACCTATGCGAATTTCAATGTAAATTTTCCAGATCTGAAAAGAGACAAAGAAAGTATGTAATCAAGGGTGAGAATTCAGTTAATTACTAATCAGGACGTTTTCTTTTGTTTAAGTTTTTAAGTGATGTGCACGAGTGTGTATGTGTCTGTACCGGTGTGTGCAGGTGTCCCATGTGGGTGCTGAAAACCTAACGTGGGTCCCTGCAAGAGCAGTAGATCCTCGCCACCACACAAGTATTTGTCCAGTCCTTCAGATGGGGACGTTTTAAATGACAAGCTGGTACAGTGTATTTATGGCCCAGAATGGAAAGTTTTGTCTTAAGCCAAGTGGACAAACACAGTTGGTCTGGTAGGAGGCACTTCGTGGGCATGTGCTCCAATTTGAGAAGCAGAACACACATGAGCCCTCTGCTCAGATTGTGTGTGTGTGTGTGTGTCTGTGTGTCTGTGTTTGTGAATGTGTGTGTGTGCATGTATGTATGTGTGTGTGTATGTGTGTGTGTGTCTCTGTGTGTCTGTGTTTGTGTATGTGTGTGTATGTGTATGTGTGTGTGTGTCTGTGTGTGTGTGTGTCTGTGTGTCTGGGTACGTGTGTGTGTGCATGTGTGTGTATATCAGTGTGTGTATGTGTGTCTCTGTGTGTCTGTGTTTGTGCATGTGTGTATGTGCGGGCACGTGCCTCTGTGTGTGTGTGTGTGTGTGTGTGTGTGTGTGTGTGTGTGTGTAAGAGCAGAAGGTGGTCAGGGACTACAGGGAACCCGTTCCCTTGCACATCTGAGTTCACACCACTTGTGACAGCATGCCCAGGTCTGTGCAAGCTCAAGGCAAACAAAGCTAAAGTTAGGCAAAAAGTCCCACATTTGGCTGACAAGCAATTTCCAATTGATAGCTGCAGGGGAAGGGAGAGTGGGTTTTCTTTTAAGTTGCATTGCCAGGTTGCTGCTGGATGGCTGAACAACCTAGAGTGCAGAGGCAGCATGAATAGGACTTGAGGAGCTTTACAAATAAATAAATAAATAAATAAATAAATAAATAAATAAATGCCACCAAGTGGGGTCAGAGGGGAAAAAAGGCTCTGAGAGGAGTTGCTGGAAACTATAAAGTGAATATGATCAAAATGCATTGTACAAAACCATCAAAGAACAAACAATGATCCCAGCGTTGGGCCCAAGAAATCTTAGATAAGTGTGATTACCTGAAGTGGAAACTTAAGTGTTCTTTGGAATGTCAGTTGTGTTGGATGGTGTTTTGCTGGGGCAAACATGTGAAGGAGAGTTTTCCTGACGTGGACGCAGGTGAAAAACTAAGGCAGGCGCGTGCAGGACTATTTAGCTGAAGCAGACACAGGAGGAAGGATGTCCTGGTAAAGCAAGCCTGTGAAAGGACAAGTGATGAAGGATTCTTTGCTAAGGACAGGCATGTATTGGTCTGTTTTGCATTGCAAGGTCAAGCTCTCTTTGTCAGGACTCCATAGAAAGAATGGTGCCAAAAAGCTGGTGGATTGCTGCAGTTCCCTGGGGCTTCTGCAAACTTGGGATGCTTGGCAGAGTGATGTCAGATGAGACAAAATGTGTGCTGAGGCAAGACACATGCTGAGGCAAGACTGGAGGAAGACAAGTGATGTTTAGAGAGAGTATACAAAGACTCGAGGGACAGTGATGGAGGCTTAGCTAGGCTTGCTTATAGAGCTGACTGTGCAATGCCTGTGAGTCTCTTGTCTTCCCTGATCTTTGCTTCACTGAGAGGGTTACAGCCAAAAACTTCTCCTGACTTCACTCCTGGTGCCTCGTGATGATTGGCGCCTAGGCTGGGGCATGGCTGTCTCTGCTAGGTGGTCATCACTGCTGCTTCCTGTTTGCCATCCAGACTCTACCAAACCGGATGGCTGGTGTATCCCTGAAGGGTTTGGGAGTGGATCGAGATGCCATTGCTAACCTGTGAACTGAAATGCCGATATACAGACAACACAGACAGAAGTTGAACCCAAGAACCCTTTCTAAACAGGTCCACTTCCCTGTATCCTTTCTTTTCCCCTACCTCTGTTGGGTGGTGTCCTAAAATAGCGGTGAAAGCATTTAAGAACCATCATTAAAAGGGTTGAAAAAGCTGGGCAGTGGTGGCACATGCCTTGAATCCCAGCACTTGGGAGGCAGAGGAAGGCAGAATTCTGACTTCAAGGTCAGCCTGGAAAAGGTTCAGAGAACAAAGGATCATGGGGAGCCCAGTCGCATGAATACACTGACATCACAGTTCCTGCATCTCTGGCTCAGAACCTGTTGGGGAAGGGTGAACGAAAAGATTTCAAGAGGCCCAATATCAGGATCTCTGCTGTGAGTCTCTCTCAGCATTGGCTGCATAAAGGACACCGGAAGGGTGCCAAACTCAACTGAAAAGCTACTGTGGAGAGGGAGGGTAAAGTCTCAAAGGAAGGAGACCCACTGTGTCCTGGGAATGTTGCCCTGGGTTTTATTGTTCTGCTAGACAGGGAACCATAAACAAATAGTGACTGCAGATATAGGGAGATTGGCCCCTACCAGGGATGAGCCTTCCAATTGATTGTCCAAAGCAAAGGGGCAGGCATGAAACCATATATGCATACACACACAGCAGGCTCATCAGGCCATATTTATACATTTATACACACAGGTATGTGTATCTCTAAGAAGAATAATTGAAGAAAACAGGCAGTAAATCTGAGAGGAATGAGGGAGGGCATGGAAGTGAGGACTTAGGACACTTTGGAAGAGAGAATGGTAACTAGAATGCATAAAATAGAAGGATTAATAAATTAGAGACAACTGTGGCTTAAAATGTCCTGTTACAACTGCTCTTTCTGCTTGCGCACACTCAAACACAATGAATATAAATATATTAGGTTTCCATTTTCAATAAATTTAAAAATATATGATAAACACTCTGGCTAACCTGATACACACACACACACACACACAAATATATATATATATATATATATATATATACATATACACATATATATGTAGTGCTTTGTTGTGCCCACCTCGTCCGGCAAGGAAAAACGCAACAGGGTCAGATTCTTCTCAACAGCTTTATTCCAGGAACACTTCGATGCTACGGGAACCCCGGGAACCCAGGGAGGACTGCTTATATACACCCCAGCTCTGGGGAGGGCTATGTGTCCTCCTGGGATTGGTCAGTCTGCTAGCACTTTAATTTGCATACACCTGCTCAGGAGGGGTTGGTGCCAGATTCGGGCTAGCGCCTGTGCAGTGGTGGTGTTTACAGCAATGGTGTCTTTTAGGCACCAGCTGCCTACAGTGCTTGGAAGGTAGAGGCAGGCAGACCAGAAACCCCAGGCCATACTCAGTCCTGTCTCTAAGAGACTCCATGTGCTAGGAATTTAGGCCTAGGCTATAGTTTATTTCCAGTAGCTGATGCAGGATCTGACTCTTTAGCTGAGGCTCATGGAACTGGCAGTGAGCTGCAGGCCTCGGGCTATCTTCTCAGGATAGGAATTCAGGACTCTGCAGCCAGCAGTATGAGCTGAGATGTGTGTGTGCATGTCTCAGTGTGTGTGTGTTTGTGTGTGTGTCCCTGTATTCTGTGCCCCAATTCATTTTAATACTTTATTTTCTGGTGTGGAGAGATGTTCTGTGGACAATGGCACTTGCCTCCAAGGTAGATGACCCACATTCGTTTCCCAGAATTCATACAGGAAGGACAGAACCAGAATCCTCTGACATGCCCATGTGTGCACTCTAAAATGATTCACACAAATAGAAAATAAATAAATACATAAATAAATAAATAAATAGTGAATAAATTTGTAATTGACCTCATAATGAAGAGTTTGGGCGGCCTCACAGCTAATTGAATATTAGAAATGCTTGGATGGGTTCTATCAGTCCATCTTCCATTGTGTGTGTTAGTTTTACCTTGCTTTCTGTTTCTGTGACAAAACATTATGATCAGAAGCAATGTGGGGGTGAAAGAGTCCCTTCCCTTTTGGAATTCACAGCCTATCATTTAGCAAGGGGAGGCAGGAACTGGAGACAGGAGCCAAGGCAGAGGCCATGAAGAGATGCTTCTCACCAGCTTGCCCCTTGTGGCTTGTTCAGCCTGCATTCTTTATGCTCCAGAATGTCTGCACATGGTCGGTCCTGCCCACAGTCAGGGACAGACTTTCCCTCAGTAATCAAGAAAATGCCCACAGGACTGCTTACACAAGTACACAGACATTGTTCAATGGAGAGTTCCTCTTTCCAGATGTCTCTAGCTTCTATGTAGTTAACAACAAAAGTCTTCATCAGCAACATTGACACTTTGTCCAGTTCTAACACACCAGAAAAACAAAACACGCACACTTGCGCACACACAAAATAAGCAAACATATAAACATTCAAACAAACAAAGACCTCCCAAAAAGCTTCTCTCAGAGTCAGTGGTGTGCATGGAATCCCACCAGTGGCTGGAACCGACTCTGTCTGGATGGAGGTTGTCTTTTCCTGGGGATTTTCCATCTTCTTCTTGCACATCTGGGGTACACTCAGGTCAGGGTGAGGAGGGAGAGGTCACAATAGAGGACAGAACAACCTATGGGGAATTGCAAGCTCACTGTGACATCTGACAACCTTCTGTTATATTAAATGTCTACTGACTGTCATGCAGTAACATCACCCCATAGAAGGAGACCTTGTTGTGAGGGATAGCCTCTGAGGGTGCCAAACACCAGAGAAACTTGAGGCTCCCGGGACCAATGGGACTTATTTTAGCCATAATGTACAGAGAATGGGGAGAGCAAACCTGTGGAGACCACCTCCAGCAGATAGGAACTGCCCCTGGTCGAGGGGTGGGGTCGCCCACACATCTCAAAGTTTTGAACCCAGAAATGTTCCTATCCAAAAAAAGTACAGGGACCAAAATGAAACAGAGACTGAAGGAAGGGCCAACAGGGAATGCCCCACCTGGCAATACATCCATCATGTCTGCAGACACCAAACCCAACTCTGTTGCTATGGTCAAGAGACACTTACTGACAGGAACCGGGTATGACAGTTCCTGGGGATATCCAGCCAGCAACTGACCAATGGAAATGGGGATGCTTGGAGCCACCCATCAGGATGAACTCAGGGAACCTGGTGAGGGAGCTGGCAGAAGGACTGGGGGAGCTGAGGGGAATTGCAACCCTAGTGGAAGAACAACATAGGCTGGCCTGACTATCCCAGAAACTAGACCACCAACCAAGGAGTGGACTGGGAAGGATTCATCGCTCCAGATACATATGTGTCAGAGGATGGCCTTGCCTGACAGCAATGGGAGGGTCCTGGGGAGGTTTAATGCTACAGAGTAAGGGGATGTTGCAGTGGTAGGGCAGGAGAGTGTGGGAGGGTGGGGGTGAACACTCATACAGACAAAGAGGAGGGGGTTGGCAGATGTGGGATAGGGAATTGTTGGAGGGGTAATTGGGAAGTGGGATATCCTTGGATGGGTGTGTGTGTGCAGTAACCAGGAATTGGGAAAGCATCTGAGATGTAAACGAATGGAACAATTAATAAAAATAAGTTAATTAGTTAATTATTAAATACACAAATGCAGCTCTTTGACCAGGGCCACCCCTACCATACTAATCCAGAAGACACATGAGGCAAATAAACCCGAGAATCTATTTATTTCACATACAAGTGCTTAGGGAATAAAGATGCAATAACACTTTGGTGGAAGAAAGCAAGTGGCTCCTGGTCAAGGGTGATACACTAGGGCTCCTGCGCCATCTTCAGAGAGAGGTGGAGTGGGCCCTGGGTGGGGTATCACCATTCATCCTTGACTGACTTTGTCCTCTCCTGAACTGCACTCTCCTCTGCTTAAACCATCTCTACAATGAGAGGGAACAGGGATTAGTTCTGTATCATAATGAGGATTATACATCAGAAACCACATCATGTAATATTAGTTGCCCTCTATACTTTACATCAAAAGAATTTATATTAATATTGTCTTGCTCAGAAGACCCTGGTGTCTCACTGCTGTAATTCTGTGAGGGGCTGAAGGCCTGGTAGTGAGTGCAGGGCTTGCCTTGAATGTGGGAGGGAGCCCCAGGCTTCTGGCCCCAGCATTGCAAAATAGTTCCCGGACAATCAACCAAGCACTGCACACCTGGTTTCTGTCTCTACTCTGGAGCCCTCTGAAGTTTCTTATCAGCACTTTCGGGCAGATGCACCTCTGTGGTCACGAGCGTTATCTTGATGGCTGTCCTTATCTGCATGGCTTCAGTAGGCACTAGCCTGAGGACCAGCCTTTTAGAAGTGTCCTTCCTACATTCCCACACCCCAGGTCCCTGTTTAACTTCAGCTTTCTGGGTGCTGAGCTCGGCCTGGGAACTTCCATACATTAAAATTGCCCCTGCAAGGTACATTCCATGTGAATTGTGCCCAGTCTGCACAGTGAGCCTCCTGAATTTATTTTCTACCAACAAAGACCAGAGGGCTGAAAAATTATTTTGAGGAGCCTACTGAAATGGCTCAAAATTTAGAGCACCTAGGGCTCCACAGACCCTGAATTCCATTCCCAGAAAGCATGGCTCCAGGCTCACAATGACTTGCAACTCCAACTATGGGGATCCAGAACCTTCTCATGACATCCATAGATAAACAATCATGTGGCTGGCACACACACACACACACACACACACACACACACACACACGAGAGAGAGAGAGAGAGAGAGAGAGAGAGAGACTTTAAAAGAACTATATAAAATTAGTCATTTTGACATACAGTGACACAAAATGAACAGTGTAACTTCGGGAACAGAACAACCATATCTGAGCCCTGAAGGAAGTTCTCCAATGGCTGGGATGTCAAATGGCTTTTTCTTTCTTACTCACCTGCAACTTGGCCTCAGTCACACCCATTCCCCTTGCCAGCTGTTTTCTGAGACAAAAATGACAGAGATTCAATATTTGGCACCAAGATGAAGTAAAGCATAAAGGTCAGTTTATAGTTAAGAAAATATTTGTCTCAATCTCCTACCCTCTAGGACACTCAATTTGTACAAGTGAGTGTGATTCATTAGCAGGGTACTATCAATACACATAAAAACCTAAGCCCATATTTAATAACACACTTGAAAACCACTAATGTAGACAGAGAAAATGCTCTTAATACTGGCTGTGGTGGAGCTTAAAGCTGTCTCAAATGAACACAATACAAAGAAGATCTACAGAAACAAGTGCACATGGGAAAATCCTGTGTGAAGGACTCTGCAATGGTGAAAGGAGAAATGGAAAGAAAGGAGGATTATTTCATGGAGATCATATGAGGACTCTATCATCCACTGAGCACATGATGATGTCCAGCATGCTGATCATCAGGAAAACTACATGCTACATTGTTTCATTTACTGTGTGAGTGCATGAGTGCCTGTGCATTTGTGCAGCTGTGTGGGGGGGGGGGGGGCACATGCACACACTTGCCTGCGGCCACAGTGTACTTTTGAAGATCAGATCAAGCCTTGATGGCTTGGTCTCAGGCTAGCAGGACCTTTTAAGTGCTGATCCACCTCACTAGTCCTGAGAATTAAAATGATAAATCAAACCAGACACAAAAGAAATGTTACAAAATCTCCCAGAGATGGCCACACAGTTCCAAATTCCCAGCAGGAGGGAGACAGAAAGAAGGGGTCCCTGCAAGTTTCAGGCTATCCCTGGTACAGTTGGGAGACCCCACAGGACACAATCAGAAGGAAAGAGATGCAAAACAAACAAAACAAAACAAAACAAAACAAAAACCCAACAGACCAAAAAAGAAAACCTAGGCCTAAAGGAGCAGCAGAAACCCTCCTGCAGTGGGCTGGTCTTAGTCTCATAACTAACGATGACCTTGAATGACCTCTTCCTTCACCTTGAAGTACTGGGGCACAGACATGCCTGGTCTGATAAGCAAGTTATTTTTCTCTGTTGACTTAGGGTTCCTATCTGCAGATTGGGCCTGCAGAACTCACCACCATAGCCCATGCTTGGCCTTCTGGGTGTTGAGACCACAGGCAGAAGCCACCATACCCAACACTGGCTTATCTTTAGGGACAATAGTCTTTAGGCAGGGCACACAATTTTCAGAAACTACTAAAACCAGCAGTAAAGAGAAAGGTCCAGCCGATGTGTTTATATTAGGAAAGAGAGGGAAATATGGACGATACAAAGATGTATCAGCACATTGAGTGACTGTCACCACGTGTCATCCCAACCACCTCTCGGGCTTCTGAGGCCGGTCCTAACAGGGCCTCACCTGGATCAGCAGACACTGACAAAGGTTTTACTTGCTCCAAGTAGATACTACAAGCTGCACAGCCTTTAGCATAGCTCCCACTCCCATCCCAGAGCCCTGGGACAGCAAGACAGGGTCTGGCAGGCTGGACGACTCCTCTTAGTTTTAGCCTTAGTTCTAGAAGGCAATGTGGAGGTAGGCAAGATTACTCAGCTGATAATCCTGCTTGCAGCAGAGCCTGATTTTGAGTCCAGGGCCCAGAGTGGAAGAAGAGGAGCCAGTCTGTTAGCGTTGGCCCCTGACATCCAAACATGAGGCACACATCTTGCCTCCACCCCGGATGAAAAAAAAAAAAAAAAAAACTCAGGCAATAAAAAAACACTTAAAATGTAATTTAAAGTTTCTAATAAATGAAGACAAGAAGGACAGCTGCCAGAGGGTCAGAGGCCTCTCTGTAGCAGCTTGCTCCCTCCTTAAAGCACTGACACCACACGATGCTTACCTGTTTTCAGCAAGGAGATAGTGGTTTCTCTGGAAAATCCGTTCTAGCTCCTGCAGCTGTGTCTCTGTAAATCTGTCCCGAAGGGGGCGGTGGGGCACCAGCACTGGCACAGGCTGTACAGTGGACACCGAAACCGGCCGTATGCAGGGTACTTCAATTGGTATGGGCGGGACACAGGCCATCGGAACTAATGTAGGCAGTTCACAAGGCACTGGCATACGTGGTATGCTAGGCTCGTTAACTGCTCTATGTTGTGCACTGGTCACAGGAGCTGGCATAGGCTGTGCTTGAGGTATGTCGATTTGCATAGGCTGCATGTGGGGCACAGTAACAGGCATATACTTCATAGGCTGTGCCAGAGGCACAATGACCGGCATAGTTTGTATGTAGGGCACCCTAACCGGCATAGACTGGACCTGTGGCACAGGAAAAGGCAAAGGTTGTACATGGGGCACAGGAAGAGGTATAGGATGTGCGTGAGGCACAGTGATTGGCCCAGGCTGTACCTGGGGCACAGGAACAGGCATAGGCAGTGCCTGGGGCACATGAGTTGGCATAGACTGTACATGGTGCAAAGGAACAGGCAAAGGTTGTACATGGGGCAGAGAAAAGGCCATAGGCTGCACACGAGGCACAGGAATGGGCATGGGTTGGACCTGGGGCACACTGATTGGCATAGGTTGCTCATGGGGCCCAGGAATAGACTGGGGCTGCGGAACACTGATTTGCATACCCCGCACATGGGACACAGTAATTGGCACAGGCTGTACACCGGGCAACTTTAGGGACACTTTCTGTACCCGGGATCGGGTTCCCACACACTGCCTCCTCTGGACACGAGGCACCAGCACCGGCACAGGGTGCACGTCCTCGGTGCCCCATCTACACTCAGGGACCTGCTTCTGAGGCCGACGCTCATTTTTCTGGCTACTGCTGCTGGCACCCTCTTGGGTCCAGTCACCCCTGAAGCCAGAGGTGTCTACAGCAGAAGGACTGTCTCCATTCTCCCCCTCTCTCCCCAGTTCCCCTGGTCCTTGTATTCCGCCCCATTCTGCTGCTGAGGCTCCCAGCCCAGGGGACGACTGGTCACACGAATCTTCCCCATTTCTTTCCTTGCCACCCGGCAAGACCAGGGGGGCTTTCGCACCTGAAAGTGAGGACACAGAAAGATCAGGTGACAGGAACTAGGGTGGGGCAAAGTTCCATGAGGTCAAGTCAGGTGTACAGAGCCTCTCGAGTCACCTCTGAGGGACACTCCTTCCCTCGGGGATGTGGCCAACCCACACACCTAGCCTGCACTGACCCTTCTGCTTCTCCTCCTTAGGCGCCACATGGGTTGGGTAGGTGGGGTTTCCATGCTCCATGACCTGGAGCCTATCAAAGTCGCTGGACGTCCGCAGCCCCTCAAGCTTCTTCAGTCTCTGTGCTGGAGCCCCCTAGAGTTCCGGGAGGAGGGAGCTCCTATCTAGCCCAGGGGAAAAGACCCCGCTTGTCTTATCCAATCAGGGCGACCCTTCCTGACTTCCGGAACAGTTGCTATGGGTTGAGCCTCTGAAGAGGAAAACTGAGAGCTCTTTGGAGCTGCACTGAATATGATGTAATTGTAGGCCAGGGCGAGTGAGGTGTCAATGGAGCCTTCCAGGTTGCAACTTGGTGGGGCCTTTTGCCCTGCCTAGGTAACTTCCTCAGGAAGTGGACTGTTTAACCGGAAGTAACCATCGATCCCGCGGTTGCTTTTGAAGCCTGTGCAGAAAATCTCTCTCGGTCTAGGAACAGTGATTGGGTCCCTAGGCCATGGCCCAGACTGTGCATATCTGGGAGGTTCTTCCTTTCACAGAAAGTGAAGCTCACATAGTGTATCGTGTATGGGGGGCTTGGCAGAATTGCAGGCCTTGCTGGCTCAACAGACAGCGCAGAGGACTAACCTTTGGAAGGGGCTACTGTGTGGGGGATGGAGATGGGTGTAGCAGAGAGGGTATTCCGGGATTTGAGTAGTACTGTCAGGCTTTGATAAGTTCTGGTAAAAACTGCGAGAATTTTCATATGTGCACTGAAGTTCCTCACGTTTGTTTTGAGCACACACACACCATGCATATACACACACACAAGCATGCACACGCACCACGCACATGCACACACACAAAAGCATGCACGTGCACACACACACTGAAACGTCAAAGTGTCAAGAGCTGGCTTTTGTGCCTCGGTCTCCATCCCAGAACTATCAGTCAAGTAGCCCCTTCCCTGACCTGTGGCTAGTCTGATACCATGGCAACCACCTTTTTCCAACATGCTCTGGTCACTATAAGAGTAGAAAGGCATAAATACCTAGCATATGCACATCCAGTTCATTATTCGGTTTGGGAATATTTTGTAGCCCTAGTGCCGGAATAAGAGTTTGTCCCTCATCCATAGGCTAACCTCAGAGTTCTGGTAAACTCACTCAGGGGCAAACCTGCACAGGTATGTTTCCTGTCCTTTCCTGTCTTTCTGTGGATAATGTGCAACTAGTCTGGACAAGGTGTTCAGGAGCTGAACATGTTTGTCTTTTTCACTGTGCCCAACTTTGGGAAGACCCCTATTTAGGGCTCAAGACTGTTCCCCATAGGCAGCGTGCTTGTCTAGCATGCATATAGTCCTGCCTTAGATTCTTCCGACGGTGGAAAGCCACTGGCTTTCCGTCTCAGTGATGCAGGTTACATGATAACCCACGAATCAGAGGCAACTGTGGAGAGATGGGCTTAAGCTCCATGTCACTCACAGCACACTTTCTCAAAACAACTATAGCAACAGCACATTCGTTTCTATCAATTGGTTCTGATGTCTCCATTTTTTTTCTGTAACACAGTTACAGAGTTTATTCAATTCCTAAATTTCAGAGATATAACTGATGAAAATTATATACAAATATATTGTGTCTGTTCATGGTTAGGAGAATAGGAAAGGAAGCCTGCTCCCCTTTAACCAGCACAGGATAGAGTCTCCTGTTACTTTTGAGTTGAACTTTTACCTGCCTGCTCCCCTGAATCCCGAGACTGGCCTTGAGGAAGTTGCAGACCAACCATCTTACTGAACTCATGAGCTAGGGAAGGGACAGTACTGAAGGAAAACTCACCATCAGCCTATGGGGACAACTGGGACTTCCATGAACTTGTATCTGCACCCTCATGGTCAGAACAGGGGTGTGGTCTGCAGTAGTGAGAGGTGCAAGCTCCTTGCCTGCTAATAATGTGAGCCACAGAAACAGCTGTGATGTGCTGGGGCCACCGAAGGTGACACAGGCATGCTGCCTCCAACAGGAAGACCTCTTTGCCAATCTGTTTGCATCTCATTTAGGGAATGGTTTGCATCTACATGCCACAGTCAGAAGGAAAGATACAGAAATTTTGCTCTTTATTGTTGCTGTGGTGGGAATGGAGACAGAGAAAGGTGGCTTTCCCTCATGAATGGTAAAACTGTGACTGCACACAGCCAGCCCATCTCCCTGTGGCTCCTGGAGGTTTGGTCCCCTAGGGCTCCTCTGGGTCCATCATGCAAATGTGGTCCTGGTTCCCACCTGCTGTGCTCCTGAGCATTGCTTTCTTCTCCCTGGCCCTCTGTTTGGCTCTCCTGTTCTTAAACCACATCTGAAAACAGAGGAGAACAGGCAATGTCTCAGCATGCTGAGTGTTTTGCTGACAAGGCCACAGCTACACCAGTCAGTGGCATTCAAACCCACATAGCAGAAGCTGTGTGGAGAAGCACAGACTCCTTGGACTGCCTCAGGCAGGGTGGGTTCAGTGTTGGAGACCATGGCTTCAATCTACATAACCCTGCCTTCTACACACAAACCTGAAAAACCTACAGCACCCATCACTAGTTTACACAGAGTCACTGCAAGCCTGCTCCTGCAGACCACACTTGGACAGCAGCAGTTATGGGCTCAGTTCTGGAACAGACTGAGCAAGACACATGGACATTAAATGGATATTGCCGTTCGTGGTGGCACATGTCTTTAACCCCAGAAGTTGGGAGGCAGAGACAGGCTGATTTCTGAGTTCGAGGCCAGCCTGGTTTACAAAGTGAGTTCCAGGACAGTTAGGGCTCCACAGAGAAACCCTGTCTCAAAAAAAAAAAAACAAGAACAAAGAAATATGGGGGGCGCTATGGGGGACTTTTGGGATAGTATTGGAAATGTAATTGACGAAAATATGTAATAAAAATATTAAAAAAAAAAAAGAACAAAGAAATAAACAAACAAAAAGGATTTGCAAAGTGTCCTTTTACTAGTACCATATTGTCCCATGTTGTTTGGCTTCTCATAAATTCAATATTGCTGATTCATATTGTTTGGTTCATTAGACAAATTTCCCAGGGCATTTACTCTTGCCCTCTCCCCATGCCATTGGGAGAGTTTTGGCCTTGTGGTCAGGTGGGGATAATATCTGAACTGGAATCAATCATCTAAGTTACTCTACAGTGCTGCCCTTTGCAAGCAAATAAAGGAGCAGGAGCCTCCGCCACAAGAGCTGCTAAGCTCTATTCCAGGTCAGTCTGGCCTTACCACACATCACTCATTCTTACCCAGGGCTCTATGGGCAGATTCTTCACTTGCCCCAATAGTTAGTGATTATTCTTTATTTAGTTAAGTGTGTGGGATGGATTGATTCTTAGGAACTTAATGCAGCTGAAGGCTTTAATGGCCCTGTTCCATCCTACGTTAACTAGATGATCTACAAGAGCATCCTTGGTTTCAGCATGACTCCACTGAAGTCACCTGTAAAGGACAACGGTGTGGAGGCAGTTTAAAAGGAAGTACTGGGTAAACATATAGGAGCGCACAGGCGGGGATTCTGCATGTGCACAATTACAGAGTCTATGCTGTGTAAATACCTTGGATTCACAGAAAGAATGTAAGCAGCATATGATGGCTTTGCCTTTCTGTTTCCTCCAGGAAGTCAGGTACCCTCGAGACCTGGTGAAGAGCACTAGGTGGGGTGGAGTAAGTCTGCCTTCTGATCATGAAGCCAGTGACTTCCATCGAAGGAAGAGAGAAAGCACACACCTATTGTAGAACACACAGGACGACTCAGCCTAATACCCCAAGCAAGATCTAGATGGAATGACTGCCCTGCACCTTGCTTTCTCGGATCTCCTGACCTGCACCTTGGCTTCAGGCCCATCCATGCTTCTGGCAAGTACCCCTCTGTGTAGAGAAAGCCACAAACCATTCATTAGTCCACATCATCAGGAAAGTCAGAGGATGGGCATGGTGTGCGCTCCTCTGCCTGCACATCTCCAGGGAGACACACAAGTAGCTGACAAAACCAGGCTCCTTTCACAAAGGCTTTCATCTCAAAACAATCTTTAAAGTGTTGTGTTATACTTGGCTGGGCAAGACAATAATTTTTTTAACGGTAATTAGCTCACACTGACAATTTTAATGGAGTATCTTATAAGTGAGCAGGGAGGCAGAAGTCAATGATGAATGTGTTAAGCAAAGTTTGAACATAGGAAAAGGTTGAAATATATGAAAGGCTGTGTGATGACAGCATGGTAGTCACCTCACTCCCTTTTAGTTAAATACCAACTAAGACAACAGAGGCACAGAAGAATTGAGACTGAAAGGACTCAAGCCAGTAAATCCATTTCAGGTTTACCTAAGAAAGACAGAAAGTCTGGGGCTGAAGATGTATTTGACACTCCAGGTAGCAGCTACCCCACTCCCTACAGCCACAAGGCAAAACAACCCTCAACTCCCAGGAGGAGGGATTCTAAACAATGAAGGGCTATGTCCAAACAAGGGTGTGACTTTCAGACTCCATGGGAAGTGACCACCACCGACAGCACAGAAACAAAGCTGGAAAGTTCGGTAACTCTGACAGTCAGGAAAGGGACTTGCTGCTCTGTCACAGGAGGTTTTCAGAGTCTTCCTGTCTAGACAAGGGAGGGAGAGGTCAGGCTCTGGAGTGGAAGACCAGGACAAGGGTTTCTTACTCTTTGTCAGGAGGAACTGGCTGGTAGAGCTGTGTCAGGCAAATCATAAATGACTTGACACAGCACCAGAGTAGCTAAGATTCTCCTTTCTCCTTTCTCAGTTATGGGCCAGGATTGAGAAGGGAGGCAAAGAGGCATATGAGCATCAAGCACACCCATTTCCTGTCACCACTGAATGACTAGTTCACCCTGAGCCACAAAGCACCTTCCTCACTCCCATCTCTGGGCAGACATTACCTGTAGCTGGGAAGGAACTGAGATTGACAGTACCCAGGAGCAGTAAAGGTCAGCTCAAAGGGGGTTCTAGCTAGCCCTGGAGATCGGGTGCCGTCCACATACCTTGTGAGCACATCTGGGTACTGAGTTTCTTGGAACATGGTCTCCATCTCCTGTACCTGCCAGGGTGTGAAGGTGAACTGGATCTGGTGCCTCGTGCCCTGGCGCTTTGGAACAGCCGACTGCGGAAAGGCTGGCTCTTCCTGCTCGGTCTCCATGGGCTCCTGTTCCCTCTGGTTACTTTCAGGGTCCAGGTCATACTCAGGGGCCTGGTTATTGTTCGGTTTGTCACCTTGGTTCTCACTGTCACCCTGGCTTTGACTGTCATCACAGGCAATGCCACCTGCTGCCACTGCTGCCCCGAGTTCAGAGTGGGGACCATTATGCTCCCCATAATCCTCCAGATAATAGTATAGGTCCTCATAGCAGTCATAGTTCTGAGGCTCCATGGCTGCTGTTCCTCAGAGTCTAGAGGCCTGCCCTTTGCTGGTGTATTTGGCAGCACCCTTGCCTGGGGGCTTTCAGCAAGTTAGGGACAAACAGGCTCAGTTCCTCCTCTTGCAAGCCTGCTATTGGCCCTCTGTTTGCTTCCTTTCCCAGTGGGTGGTCCTCTGAAGGGAGCATGGAGATAGGCATGGCCTGAATTGTGGGGTAGGTGGAGGCAGGCTGTACCTGTGCATGGAGTCATAGTTTCAGGACCCCTGCTCAGGTCTGCCAGGCAGTCTAGCTACTGCTCTTGGGCCCCAGAGGGAACCTTTGGAATGGGGCTATGGGAGAGCTTGCAAGCTGACTTTAGCATGGAATGTGGGGAAGAGGGCAAAAGGTCACGTGAGATTTAAGGCTTGGGTGTTCATCCAGGGAATTTTTCGTGATCCCAGACTCCCAAGTGCAGTGTCTGTATGTAGCATGAGAAGATTTTGAGCGGTCGTGGCGAGCTCTGGATGTCTGTGCTGCAAAAGTCTTCAAGGACTCTGAAAGCACAAGCTAGTCACAGACCTCCACTTTCACCATTGACATCTTGTTCTTTTTGCTTTTTCCATTGTTTTGTCCAACATAATACTGTAAGTAACCCAATGCTGCCCTTGAAAAGGGCACCATACTCTAGATGGCTGGTAAAGTGTCTCCACCAGAAACCTTGTAGAATAAGCAGTATAGTACTTCTAATGTCTGCAGATGCTGAACAGCATGGGCAAATGCCCTCTTGGTGTAGTAATGTAGGTGTACAACATAGGAGTGAGGGTGTATTCGAATGATATCTGTATAGAGGAAACACTACAGACACTTTAAGGGAACAAAGAGAAGAAATTGTGTGTAGTCCTCCTGGAAGAGGGACTCCTCAGATCAATGTGTTCCAGCATCGTTGGGATGGTAATAGGACCAGAGACAGTAAATGCACTTTTCCTTTGGGTTCTGCCTTTGCTTATTTGTGACACTTCTCATGTACCTCTGGATCTCCTGAACACTACTTGCCCCATCATTACTGTTACAACACACTGGCCTAGTGTGGTACTATCCCATCGTTTCAGCCCCAAAGTCTCAAATATCACAGGTCTGCACAGAGATACCTGGTCAGGCTCAGTTACATGATTTCAAAAGACAGCTAAGAAGAGTGTTCACTTAGTTGTGTGTAGAGCAGTTCATGGCAAGACCGCTGACAGGAATTGGAAATATGTTCGAGGTCAGCTCTCTCCACCTGTTAATATCAACTCCAATCAATGCCCAGACCTATTAAAGCCTTGTGAAACAGTTGCAGCCATGGCAGGTTGAAGCAGGCCAGCTTGGTTTTGAAGGAAATAAATAGCCAGCTTTTATTGAAGGGGACTACAGAGCACTGCCACTTTGGGGTGAAATGGTTTCAGAGAAAGACTGAGAAGGTGAGAGGTGACCATTGCATGGAGAAGTGCTGTGAGCACTCTCTGGGGCCTGAAAAGTTCTTTAAGTGCAGGGTAAACCCCGCAGTAAGATAGGTACATCAGAGCCCTGCCAGTGCTGGCTGTGATCCAAGTAACGCTAAGTCCCCAAGAAAACTCATTGGAAACAGGTCATGGCCCCTTCACCTGGAAGGGCAGTGTGGATTTTGGATAGCTGGATGAAGGGCTATTTACATAATTTTGTCGATGAACAGCAGAGAGTTTATCCTTCTCTTAGTGTGGCGATGGATGCTCTATCCCTCAGACAGGTTCCCCAGGTTAGGCATTCTGATCATAATCAGAGAACCCTTTTGAACACCTCTTTAGCAGGTTTCCTACCTAGCTCTGCCAACATTTCATGAAGGTGCCTACTTATATACACACTGAAAATGATCCCCGCAAAGCACTCTAAGGGACAGCAAAGGGACCCTTCCTCTAAACATTAGGAAGTTCAGTCAGCATCCGATTCAGGCATTCGGCCACCAGGAGCTTGCCTCACCAGGACTGGCTCTGAGGCGGGATACACACGTTGTGCTGCAATTTCCTCCAAGAGAAGACATTCCATCATGGAGGAAATCTCCGGAAGACCTAAGATATTGTGGATAGAGATGAATGTTTCATGTTCCGGGAGAGCTCATTTCGACCTGGGAGGGAACAGCTCAATCCTGCCCTTTGGGCTTAGTAGAATTGGTTCACATTTCCTCACATCTCCGCCCAGAGATGTCACGGGCACATCTCCAGTCCGCAGCATGGACTACAGGAAGAGAAGCCCAAGCCACCTCTAGATTCAATCCAAGGAGTTTTGGCCCTGTGAAGTGGTGGATGGGACCAGATGTGGCAGCCTGGAAGTCCAGCAGTCTGCAGATAACAGTTTGGACTTGTAAGTGTGGTGGCAGCTATGCAAATGGAACTCGGAAAGATAATCTTTGCTGGAATGACAAACCAAGAGTCCAGGGATCCTTCCTCTGTATACCTGGGGGTCCCTAGTGAACCCATCTCTCTTTCTCTCCGAGTTGCCATGGTTGACCCCCTCCATGAGGACTTGGTGATTATCTTAGGGGAAAGGTGGTTGTAAAACACCATCAGGAAGTCAGCTAGGAGCAGGAGCCCGGGTGGGACTGTCAGCTGCAGCAGAGGCAGCAGCAGCAGCAGGACCAGTTGGGGGCAGGGTGGTCAGGAAGAAAGAGGAGGTCTCCCTGTGGGAAGAAGGTGAAAGTTTGGGGGATATCAGATTCCCAGAGACTACCTGATACCCCTGAAAAGCACTGTTGCCACTCACACACACTGGCTTTCAAAGCTGAGAACAGCTCTCCGAGTTTTGCAACCCCCCTTGGATCTAGGAGATAAGCACTGGGCTCCATCAGTCTCATACAGCCTAAGGGCCTGAGCTCTGCTCAGTCCTCCTTCCTCCCTCCAGATCTCCTCCCAGCATTCCCTGTGCAAAGAGAAACTAGTTTAGCCTCCAGGACCTACCCTCTTTGCTCATCGCCAACTACGTAATGTCTCCTGACCAGCTCATGGTAGCTTGTTTGTGAGTGGAGAGACTCACAATGGGACAATGCACAGTTATTAAGAGAGTGTGGAGTACACAGTGAATGGTTTTTCCGGGGACCAAATGAATTGAATCAGCCCCTTGAATGCAGAATGAAAAGGCAGTTTTATTGGTGCAGCTCTAGGGCAGGTTCACTGACCTTTCAGGAGGCGGTCTGGGAAGTCCGAAGACTGGGCTGGGGTAAAGGTTTCCTTAAGGGATATAGAGAGAGTTGTGATGCGATGGTGAGGTACTGGGGCCATAGCCTTATTTGGGGAATTTTGGACCCTGTGGGTGGATCTTAGGTGCACTGGCCACGTTGGAATCAGGAACTAGGAGCTTGCTTGGTCCAGTGTTTTGCGCGGGCTTTTAGAAGCCTGGCTTTTGCGCGGGCTTTTTGAAAACCTGGCTTTTGCGCGGGCTTTTTGAAAACCTGGCTTTTGTAAAGGCGGGCTTTTGGAAAGTCCAGGCTTTTGCAAGGGCGGGCTTTTGCAAGCACAGGTTTCTGATAAGGAGAGGAGGGCGGGGACCTGTTGGTCCAGGCCATTTGCCTTTGTCCGTAAACCTCCTGCCTAATACTCAGGTCTAAATGGGGAATCTCTATTGTACCCCTTGATCATAAGACATGGGTAGGGACCATTGAGGAAGATCCTTCGCATATGGCAGGAGTGTGTGCTGCAAGTTCTCTGCACTGACTGCTCAGGTACACTGGTAGGGGCTCATCCTTGCTTATACACCTAGACCTGCTGAGAAGGACCCCCCCAACACTCGCCCCTGCCAAGGACCCAATCTCCCATACAGAGAGTTCTACAAGGCCAGTGACAAAATACAGACAGAAGACCCAGTCCTCTTCTCTGCAGAACAGGCAAGGAGTAGCCTCTGGGATATTTCCACCATCATCTAGGGGTACCGGGTCAGGGAGGGCTCATTGGAGTGTGGGTGGGAACAGCCATGTCTAGAAACAGACTGTCCTCTCATAGGGGCTTTTCCCTCTCTGTACTTATAATGACTTGTGTCCACATTGGCAGTGATTGCAGCTTGTTGGTGCCCTTTATAGACTAAGGGCTGCTGGTATTTTGGCCTGCATGTATGTCATGCCTGGGATTGACTGCTATCCTTCAAATATTTATACCCATATTTTAGTAACATCAAAGACAATGGAGCCAACATATTCAGAATGCACATCTTTATTGCTGAAATAATTGTAAAGAAAAGGTTGTCATGGCCATCATGGGTGGCTCAGAAGAAGCCATCCTCATCTGGCTCCACGATAGGGGAGGCACTCAAGTGCTGCTCCAAAATCTTCAGGGAGAGTCGCTCTGGGGAAGAGGTGGCAGTTCGCAGAACATCAGCACTCTCCTGTTTCTCTGGAAAAGGGCTCTCCTCATCCGAAACCAATTCTATAAGCAGGAGACAGAGATGCTTTAGTCCATTGAACACTATCATCATAAAGCACACATGCTGGAGCACTATACGCCCTCTTCATTTTCCTAACAGTTTGGAAGGCATTCAGAACCCATCCCAGGGCCAGCTGTGTGCTAGCCATGTGCTGTAGCACTGAGCCACTCCCCTGAAAGAATCACTGCATCTTTTAAATACCCAGAAACTATGTGATTATTGGTCTAACCCCAAGAGGGGCTGAAGAGGTTCCTCGGGTGTATTCTGATTATTCAGTATGCTGCAAGCAACAGGGTTCATTGTCTCTGAAATCAAAACAGGTTCCCAAGCCCCTTAGGACATGGGACACCACACCCAGTATTTCAACCACGGAACAGACCCAAAACACTGCCTCCTCGATATCCATCCTCGATATTTTTCATGCATTTCTTCAGGAAAGAATTCACTTGTAGCTCATGGGTGGTTCCTGGGCCTTGCTGTGGGAAAATATCAAAACCTCTCCAGCCCACGCCCAAGAACCATAGGAAGGTGGGAGGCAGTCTGCCCAGGATCCACTGTGTTAGCCTCTTTTGAGCACCCAGAATGCACAGTTATGAGACCAGGGCACCTCTTCCTGAATGGTACTTCCTTTCTGGCCTTCCAAATTAGTGACTATAGGCCTTTCCCCTTGTGGGTAGGGCTGAGTGCAATTGTGGTCAGAGTACAGACAGATACACACTCAATAAAACAATGTGCCACAGGCTGTTTCAGGTCCTTGGTCCCAATTTTGCTTTTAGAAATAAGATAGGTCTGACATTTACAGACTAGACCAAGGAGAATTCTGAGAGAAAATTCTCCGAGTGACAGTGTTAAAAGTGAGTAAGAACATGGTCTCTTCACTCCTGTGAGGCATGTGGGGTGCACAAACTTCTGAATGTTTTCAAGCACAGGCCCAGTCCTCTGAAGGACAGACAAAGCACCTTAGCCTCTTAGCTTTTCTGTTGGCATTTCCTGCCTATAAAAATGGAGGCCTGGCGTGGTTGTGTACTGGTCTAGCAGCCTTTTGATGGAACTGCAGGGTCCTGTTCCGCTGTTGTACTTGCGGAGGGCAACATAACCTGGTGTGACATCCTTCCAAAAATTGTTTGTTTTTTTCAGAACACTTACCTGCACGTCACATTCATCCACACCCATCCATCGTGCAAGATCCCTCCTAGAATGAAAAAGGTCCAACAGTTAGCCTTTCTGGTGGCAATCAATTGTGTCAGGACATGTCCGATTTGGTTTTATATGTCTGGGTCCACACTTGAGTGCGCATACACGTTTACTTACAGTCACTATTCTTAACATTTACCTTAAACCTAGCTTTAGCAATGGGTTTCTTTCACAGAGCAAATTTAAGGGTATCCCCCAATACACAGATGCCTCTTTGGTGTACTGAAAGTGTAAAAATCAGTGAAGAGAGCACCTGGGATGAAAGCACTAGAAACATTTTAACGCGAGTTGGAATCCCTCCTGCTTTTCCTAGCCACGCCCCAGACTTCTCACCCATACTGCTGGAAACTCATTTACAACACTAAACAATGCCTAAATGTCCCAGTCTTGAACAGGGCAACAAAACACATTTGTTTCCAGACCGCATAGCTCCCATACCCCTACCCCGGGATCTAGTTGCAGGCAGAGGGTCCTAATTGCAAGCGGAAGGTTCTAATTGCAGGCGCCGGTCCCGGACCGGTGCCATTATTTCTGGAGGGAATCAGAGGGCCAGGGAGAGCCAAAGGAGACCTGTAAATGTGGTGCCAAGCACTGGCCATCTTCTTACCTTGCTCGCAAGCTGGGGTAGCGAGTCTCTTGGAAAAGGCGCTCCAGGTCATGCAGCTGAGAGTGGGTGAACCTGGTGCGTCTGTAACGCAGTTGAGCCAGCCTGTTCAGAACCCGTGGGTTTCTGATGCTATCAGGACTAGCTGCATCTTGCTGAGGCGACTGTTGATCACTGTTTTCGCCGCCTTCTTCCAGGATGCTATCATCCTCGGAGCTAGAAGCACCATCACCAGCATATCTTCCTTCCATTTCTCCTTCCTTGTTTTCTCCCTCCTCTCCTCCTCCAGTGGCTTCCTGAGCTGGACTCAATGGAGCAGGCTCTTCTTGAGCCTGCTCACCTCCAGCAACCTCGCCCTGAGCGCCTTCGCCCTGATCAAACTCACCCTGAGCAAGCCAGCTCAGTACAAGCTCTTTCTTGTCTATTCTTTCCTCTGGAGCCCCAGAGACCACTGCCTTCCCACCTGAAAGACAGAAGGAAGACACAGAGATAAAGACCTGAGCAACATGGCTCAGGGATGCCTGGAAAGCCCGGAGAGGAAGCACAGACAGGGGCTCCGTAACGGACCCGAAGTGCCTGTCCACTCTTCTTTACACCCACCGTTTCTCCCCAAATTTCACCCAAGTCCAGTCAAAACCAGTTTACTCACCAGGCTGTTGTTCCTGGTCCTCCTCGGCTCCCAGACTCGGAGGCTTTTGGATGCTTTGGAGGTTGTCTTGAGGAGTCTCCATTGCGAGAATCTCTGGATCCGACCCTGCTCCCGAAGAGGCTTCCAACGCTGTGTGCTCACAGTTCCGGAGCCTGAATATATATCTCTGCTCCGATCCTTGACCCGGAAGGGTTTTTCTTCTGGCGCCTCACCCAAATTATGGTCTGTCCTGAGAGGCGTTCTGTCCTGGCTTCTCGCACAGTCGCAGTCGGCTGTGGGCTTCTTCCCTGAGGCGCACAAGCAGAAGCCTTTCAGAACTCCAAAGAGCAGAGTCCTTTTCAAAAGGAATGCAGCAACTGGGCGTGTACGGGTGCAGAACTCGTGGCTCTAAGGTGCTGCTTAGGGGACACCTGTAGCCCTGGTTAAGCCTGAACGGTTCAAATTCCTTCACAAGGACTAACACAAAGACCTCCTCAAGCTCAGCAGGCCTTTGAGCCCTGCTGAATAATTTTATTAAATTATGTAAATACCCTTCAAAGCAAATGGCAAAGGCATACCCTTTAATAAAGTGGTACCAATTGAACTCTGTCACGTCTGGCCCACATCATGGTTTGCCCGGATGCACACACTCTTCCCTGCCCCTTCTTTGGTTGTGCTGCCCTGAGTAGCCCTGTGTGGTGGCAAATATTCGGGAACTGCCAGGGTGAGATCCTCCTGAGAGACTGTGTCCCCAACAGGGCTCAATCCCACCCACCATCATCCACAAGTTTAATCTCATGGAATGTTTGTGTGGGAAGAGACCTTTCTGTGCCTAGCTGTATTTGACCCAAGGACTCGGGGTGTCCCAAGGACATTCGTGGCCATCCAAGTTCCACCTTGGCCACTGGCTCCAAAGCTGTTGTCTCACAGCCGTGAAGGTCAAAGGCATGTGTGTGGGGTAAGCAATTCTGGATGCAGGTTTTACCAAGAAAGAGAGAAATTGAGGAAAATTCAGAGAAATTCCCCAGAGTTGATGGTGTCCCCCAAATTTAAAAATGCCATTGAGCTCTGTCATCTAGTGGGTTTTGTTTGTAGTAGGATCATGGCTGGGCCTGGACAATGACTGAGGTAATTGTTAGGATATGAGTTGGTTCTCTGAGGTGGCATTAGGCTGAGACAGTGGGGAGTCCACGTGGTCAGGCCAGGCAGAAAACTGATCAAGCTCTGTTCTCCTCTAGCCTGTGTAGTTAGGGTGGCTGAACCAATCCTCTCAGACCCTGACCCCTCCCCCCACCTTTTTTTGTTTGTTCGTTTTCATGAGACAGTGTTTCTATAGCCCTGGGTGTCCTGGAACTCACTTTGAAGACCAGGCTGGCCTCGAACTCAGAAATTTGCCTGCCTCTGCCTCCCGACTGCTGGGATTACAGGTGTGTGCCACCACTGCCCAGCACTGCCGCGTTCCCCCCCTCCCGCTTTTGGGTGATTTTTTTTTAACCCTGACTGTCTCCTAGCAGTTAGTCTCTGGGTGGTATTGCAGTGTCTGAGATGTCAGCTCCCCCTGTCTTCTTGTATTACTCCTCTTTCTTCTCACAGCTACCAAGAAGCAGCTGTCATTGTGAGTCCTTTTCTCTGTGCCTCCCTGAGGGGTGGTGAGGGCCTTCAAGAAACAGGGAAGGGAGGCTCGCTTAGGACTCTCTTTATTTGCTCTCAGGATTGGCTGCTCTAGAAGCCCAACTCTATTAGGGAACAGGAGTGCTGTGTGTGCTTTCCTTTAGGACTTGGTGGGCCCGCTGGCCTGCTGACACTAGCTGCAAGCCTGGTCCATCTCCTCCCTTGTTGGTTTGTCTGCCTCGTGCTGAGCTTGCACAACCCTACTCTCTGTCTTCCTTACATGTTCTGGGTTGGCTGTGTCCACTCCACCCTCCTTGTAGCCCTAGCATCTCTGCAACATATGTGAGCAACTTGTAAACTCGAACTTGGGTGCTTCCTTCTCACCACCAACAGAGGTCTAGCTACTGCATCAGTATCAACCCTGGATTCTGAGATAAATTTCCCAAGACGCTGCTCTCAGGGTTTGGGGGAAGCAGGTAAGAGATCATGCGATATTCAGAGTACCCCCAAGTCTGTTCATTGCCATCTCTTTCTCTAGAGGTCACAGCACCCTGGGCTTATTGTTTTATCACTGGCAAATTCCTTCCAGGGCTTGGCACAAGGAGTTATGCGTAGAGGTTTGGTTCTCTGATGGGAGACTCAGTAAGCTGTATAGCACAGATGAACTGTGGAGTGGACAATGGGACTCTCTAACACAGGAAACACCAGGGCCTGCTCTACTTCAAGCAGTTATCTATGTGAGGCTGGAAACCAGCACCTATCTCTCCCTTTCAGTTGATCCTCCTGGCCTTCTTGTACCCGTTTTATGCAGGGGAGTCTCTGTACTCCATTGAATTCCTAGGAAGTCCACTTCTAGCCTGCAGCATCCCTACTTCTCCCTGATGTAAAAGGAAACGGGCACCCATGCACACCTTTTACCATGGAATAGTAGAGGTGTTTGTGAGAGCTCAATTTACTGCCGCAATGTGATTTTCTTAAGTAATCTTCTGTGACTGGCTCTTTTGGGGGTGACATGAATTATTGTCTCCTCCTTGTTTGGTTACATGTTCAGATTTTTTTCGTCAGCACTTGTCACCCTTACTAATGCTGTGACCTCATTGGTGACCTCATTTTATACAGTTCCTCATGCTGTGGTGACTTAAAATTATTTTTCCTTGCTATTTCATAGCTGTAATTTTGCTACGGTTGTGAATAGTAATGGAATATCAGTGTTTTACAATGATCTTAGGTGAAACAGAGTGAATTGTCAGACTATTTTATTAAAGATGCACGAGTTTAAAAACAAAACAAAAACTTGAATCACCGCCTATCTAAAACCCAAGACATTGCTAAGTTTACTGTATGAGCATTAAGGGAATTCAAACTAACAATTTTAGAAGGAATCCACCAGCTTCAAGAAGAAACATAATTGATGGAAAATGAATTCTTTGATGAACTTTTATCTGTACTATTACATAATATCACAAACAGAAAGAATATTAACTGAGGAACGTTTCCCAGATTTGAGCCATCTCCCACAAATCGGTGGTCAGCATTATTAGGGACTCTTGATATTTTATGACCTGGCTGTATCCAAGTTCACTCTCCTATGAGGCCCGGTGGCTCATGGTAGGGTATACAGTGAACCCTACACTTCCCAATTAGGTGCAGTTCACCATGTCATTTTTCTATTCTTTACTTGGCACCTCATGATCATGAAGTGAAAACCAGGTCTTTCTAGACTCTTCCTAGCCCCTTGGACATGAACGCCATGTGCTGCCACCTAGTGCACCTGAGCTGCAACTTCAGCTTACATCGCAGCTGCGTGCTGGAGCTCCTCCTCTCTTCTCTCTGTCTTTGTCTCTCTGTGTCTCTGTGTGTCTCTCTCTGTCTGTCTCTGTGTCTGTGGTGTGTGTGTGTGTGTGTGTGTGTGTGTGTGTGTGTGTGTGTGTGTGTGTGTGTGTAGAGGGATAGTGAAGTTAGTAAGCCCCTCTCTGAACCAGGAAAGGAGTGGGCAGATCAGGCCCTGCCTTTCAGTCCCCTAGGTCTCTGGAGTGTTCTTACTTAATTAACCCTTCTGGTATGCTCTATCCCAGCCACAGGCCCTGGAGCGTTCTTACTTAAGCCCTTTGGCATGCTGTATCCAGGCCACAGGTCCAGTCCCTGGTCACAGGTCTCATTCTTCAGGGGCTCGGGAAGTAGTCTTCCTGGTTGTGGGAGGTCAGGACTGGGAGGTAGGTGGGCAGACATCTAGGAGGATAATATAATCAAGAAGGGTTAGAGAGGATGGAGGAGCAGAACTGAGTCCAGAGAAGGATGCCTCTGATAGAGATGAAGAGGGTCTGGAGACAAGCTGGGCCAATTTTCTAGCCAAAAGGAATTAGAACTGGGAAGTTAGGTGTACAAATTATGAGCCCCGAGGAGAAAGTTGGAGTTGGGGATACCCATCAGGGCCCCGGAGAGAGGTTGCTTAGTGGTCAGAAGATGATGCAGTGGCATGAGGACATGGTGTGATGGGCACCAGTGCAGAGTGGCACAGGCTAAAGGTGTGGCTGGAGGACTATGGTTGGTGATTTCCCATGTCAGGTCAGCCTGGTCAACTAGGGCTCGGTGTTCAGAAGGCAACCCTGGGCCCTTATATAATCTCCAGAGCCCTAAATCTACCCCTGTGTGCCTCAAAGACTACTAATAAAGATCTTTCCTCATGCTAACAGATTTTGGTGTGTGGACAATTGACCACATGGCACCCCTCTCCCATGCCGTCAGAGAAAGACCAAGGATTGGTCAGATGCAAGTTTATACTGGCATACCAAGCTCTATCACAGTTCCCTGGTGGGATGGTAAGAGGATTCGACTTCCTCAGTGGCGCCCATCAAGGCAACTTACTAGTAGAAACTGATTGAGAAGGCTCAACCTGTATTGATTTGGCAGTGATACTCACTGCAGAATTATGTCTAACCAGAAATCTGAAAAAAGGCCTTGATATCCATCATCAGGGAATTGATTCCACAGACAAAATTCTCACCTGAAGCTAGATGATTTTGCAGACTGAAAGCCATCAGGCTCTTACAAGTGTAGTCAGGGTGATCTTTGCCAAACTCCAACCCAACTCTCTTGCTCCCCTGCTCAGAGAGTGCCCACAGCCGCCCACAGCTGCCCACTGCCCTCCTGGCCTTGCCAGAGCCCAGTGCTGTCCTTCCCTGACTCATTTTCCATTTGTATTTGTCACCAGACATTGTTCCTTGGCTCACCTTTGCTCTCTGATTGTCTTCCCTCCTGGCATGTGCTTCTTTAAACTCAACTCTGGGGCTCTACTCTGTGCACGTTGCCAGCTCTTCCCCTGCTGTGTGGGAATCTGTATATTGTCATTGGTGCATACTATCACTGGGTTGGAGGCCACTGAGGGCCTCTGATATGCTCTTGTGGGGCAGAGCACTTATGCTGGGAGCATGGAAGTGTTTAAGCAGGTAGCTTGTCCCCCAGTTAAGAGCGAAGGCAGTCCACCAGTATACCTGTACCAACAGCAAACCTGCTGAGGCTGAGAGGAGGCTACCAGATAACAGCAGTGTGCCAGCATTTTGCTATGTGAGTGAATGTCTGAGGGGCTGAAGGAGGATTGGCATCAGAATGAAGGCAGAGGAACCCACAGGGACCTTGTGACCATCTTGTCAACAAGCTTCCAGGAGTCCCATACACTGGTCTCCCATCCCACAGCTTGCACTACTGCTGGGACCCTCTGATGTCCCTAGCCCCACCAACTGCTTAACTCCATTTCTAGCCCCATTTCACTGTCCTGGAGCAACAGAGGCCTCCACAAGTCCCTGCTGTGGCCACCCCCAACAACAGTCACAGGATCCCGATGCTTGGCACTTTGGGAGACCAAGTCCACAAGCCCTTCCTTTCCCCACACCCTCCTGCAGAGATGGTATATTCTTATCTTGGTTTCTTGTCTTGCCCTCCCTCCAGGAGCAAAATGGACATTCAGTGAAGGGAGAACAAAACAAAACAAAACAAGAAGAGCTTGTATTTTCCAAGCAGAACACTTTAAACAGCAGACTGGACATTTAAATGGGGAAATAGAATGAGGACGCCAACCTAATGGAAGATAGTTGGTTGTGTTTCAACAGTTAGAGTTCTCCGCAGGCTTCAGTGTGGCTAGTCAAGCCACCATCAAGTGTCCCAGTGGCAGGTTCTCAGAGAGGCTCGGTTTCCCACCTGGGAGCAGTCGTTTTCAGAGCATGGCTGCAGAGAGTCCCTGCGGAACCATCTCCTCTTATCTCTGGCACTTCTCAAAAGCTGGAGGAGTTGCCCTGCTCATGGCAGAAGCAGCCAGTCTCAGAGGCTGTGGCTGCAATGGTGGACCTCAGATCGAAACAGCATCTCTCAGAGCAGTGGTGGGAATGGGAAGAATGCCTCTTGTCTGAGTGTACTTCCAGTGCATTTGTCTCTATCAGGCCTCGGAAACAATCTTCCTTCTCAGATGACCAAGAGCTGGTTGAGAACTGGATTCCATATCTGAAATGGATCCCAAAGCCTCTCTAGACCAGAACCAGCACCAGCTGAGTCAGGCTCTAGACAAGAACCTGTGTGGTTGCTTTTTTGTTGTTTGTTTTGTTTTTGTTTTTGTTTTTTGTTTGTTTTTCTTTTTTAGATAGATGTGGGGACGGACTCGGTTAGAAGGGTAGCATCAAAGGTGTGTGTGTGTGTGTGTGTGTGTGTGTGTGTGTGTTCCTTTTCACTTTTGTTTCCCAGCCAGGTGAGGGGCTTGGTCACAATCTTCCCCTAAGACCTTGCAATTGATTATCTCGGTGAGCTGTCAAACAGCCTGTTACTATTTGGTGGCTGCTGCCCTAAAGGTAGGTCCTCTGGACCACAGCCTGTGGTCTCCAGCCTCAGCCAGCTACTTCTCCAGCCTCAGCTGTTGCTGTAGAACTCCCATCTCCTATGTTGAGGGGTCTCCCTAGTACTGCCATCCAGAGCAGCATTCCATAATGGTCCCTTTTATTCATATCAACCCCACCCACCCAAGGCCCACCTTCCTGGGCCTGCCCTCTACCCCAGCCTTTGAAGCTGTTTAAGTCAGGATTCAGAGCAGAACATAAGGTTCCTGAGGTCTCTGTGCTGTGGCCTTTTCACTGCTCAAGAGCCTCATCTGCAGGGCCTTCACCGGTTGGGTGGCTTTTCCTGAGGAGATATGAACAAACTGTACAGTTTCCCGGATTCACCTATGGTAAGCCAAGTATGTGTTCTGCTCAGGGAACTGGTCAGTCTATTCCAGTTTTCAAACAGGAGAGTATGTGAGGTTACAAGAGCAAAGGTCACTCAAATGTAGCTCCATCATTAAAAGTCCCACCATAGCACGAGTGACAGCTCATGACAGCTGTGTCCCTGGAGCTCTGGTCTGGAGGGTCTCCTCTCCCCAGAATTTCATTTACCTATTTCACAACCCTTGGAGGGCTGCTGTGAATGTTGTGATTCTTCTGAACTTAGTACGTTTCCTTAGCTTTCTGAGTCGCTTTTCTTTTTTGAGAATAGGGTTTCTCAGTGTCACCCTGGCTGTCCTGGAACTCACTTCTAGACCAGGCTGCCATCAAACTCAGAGATCTGCCTGCCCCTGCCTCCCAAGTGCTGGGATTTAAGGTGTGTACCACCACCTGGCTCAGCTTCCAGAGTCTTTTCAGAGCCTCTGACCCCTCTCTCTTCAAGAAAGAATGTTTTAATTCAGAGTAAATAAATAGCTGCATAACTTTGGGGGGGTGCAAATGGACTCCCTTGAAAAGCAAAAATAAACGGGGGACAGCATACACAAAGGCGCATTCTACCACACCAACATAATTTTTACCCCCTAGAAGGCACTTGACAGAACACATTCAGGCTCCCGGGGAACACTTCTGGGTTGCCTTCTCGATATGAGCTTCTTGTACTTCATTATGCTGCCAGCTATGGGGAACCCAAAGAACCAAGCAGAGTCCATTACTTTTCTCAACCTCCCATAGGAAGAGACCCCTTTAGGCAGGGACTTCTCAAGACAATGCCATTCCCCATGGCCGGATGGGCTGGGAGTTTTAAGTCTGACCTGAAGAGGAGGGTGGCATTCCAAACATGGGGACAGCACACAATTGTCTGGACTTACATGATATACGTAAGGTGATTTATCTTCCCCCCCCCAACCCCGCCGCCCGAGGTACTGGAAAGGTGTTTTAAAGTACTGCTGAAGAGATATGAAAATCTATTTCACAATCACTACTAGTAGTGAGTATAAGGTCTTAAGAGTTAAGTTATCCTTGCCTGTTCTAATACTTGCTTTCCAGTAAGGAAGCAAAGGCATTAGAAAATGGGACTAATTGCTGCAAGTCAGGAGCTGCAAGATTCTCCCATACTGCCTAGGCAGCCTTGAGCGAACAGACTGTCAGAAAGTCAGGCCATGTCTTCATGTCATTGCCAACAGTCTTGAATGCTCAGAGGACACTCAGGCCCTCATGAAAGTTTCCGAGCTGATTGTCCTGGCTCCTGAATGTGCAGCCCCTTACACTACTGACCTCAGCAAACTCTGGGTGACTTTGAAACCTTTCCCACCTAGGGGAGATGGTGGAAACCTTCCCCCTGGAGGCCTAGTAGAAGTTGTGATTCTTCTAAAGGGGAAGGGCTAAGATTGGTTCAAGCATAGTCCTCCAAGGCTAAGACACAAGGCTGTGATTGGGCCAGATGCTTCTTCTCAGATGACGTAAGCAGGCTGCTTAGGCTGTTAGTGAGTTCTCGCTCCTGAGATGTTGTAGCACTAAACTCAGTAACAATTGTTTTCCCTAGCCTACTCACTGTTTCTATCTGACTTAGCCAGTAACATAGGATAGCAGCCTTCTAGGACTCATGCCATAGATGACTGGTCCTACAGCCCAGCTGGACAGATGCAAAAAAAAATCCCTGCTGATCTTCACTTGTTAGTCCAGGCACATGGCAGGGCTGACGGAGAAAGACCAGTTCTACTCTAAGCACCAATGGCTGTGTGGGAAGTGATGTAAATTACTACCATTTCTAAGAGGTAGGTAAACTGAGGCATGGGTGCTATCTGAAGTTGGAGAGGACACCCACACTCATGAGTGTACCCTGCCCTTGGGGAGACCCCATGGGGCCCTTTTGTGACTTCCTGCGTAGCCTCTACCTGGCCCATACACCCAGATTTCTGAAAGATTTCTTCCCTGTTTCCCAGCCTCAGAAGGTGACCCCGCTTCTGTCTAGCTGCCCTTGTCCCAGAGTTGGGAAGCTTAATGGGGACTGAAGAGTTGAGTGACCTGCCACGAGGGTGTGTACTCAGTGAATAGACAGAGGCCACCGGGCTCAGAAAGCAGGGAAGATTGGTTGTGGGGGACTCAGATCACAATCCTGGCTGCGGCCCTGACCAGTACCAGGCAGATAAGCCAAGGGCGGGGAAATCGCCATCCCACCAGCAGAACTCGTATGCCCACACTTGCAGAAACTGGGGAACCATACGTATCTCTACTCTGACAATCCCCCTAGACTCACTGTGGCAGCAAAGCTGAGCAGTCCTGGCTCTGCTAGCGGCCACAGGCCTGAAACATTCAACCTCTACGCTTGCCTATTGACACAGTAGCCTGTGGTCTCCCAATACAGAATCCCCAGCCACAGTACTTGTACCCAGGTCTTCACAAGAAAACACTGGAACAATGTTGGGGTGCTAAGAAGGTTGGAGTGCTAAGACCACAATGAAGCCCGAGAAAACCGTTCCTGCCGGGGGCTCACACCCACACCCTGAGAAGCAGATGGCTGCCTCAGCCTGGCTCAGGCTGTGGCCTTTGTCCTTTCTTACAGTCACACATTCCCTTAGGCACCATGAGCTAAGCGGTTTCACATCAGTGAGGATGGGGTCTGGTCTCCTGGGAGTTAATCAGCAGACACACCTGAGGGACAGGCGCTCTAAACTGACAGTCCCTGGAGCCATCCATGTGGGATTGGTGCCGGTAAGTAGATAACCATCAGTGCTCTGAGCAGGGGATTCTGGTACACTATGCTGGGCTCACCCGTAGTCGCCTTAGATGGCGACACAGGGGCAGAGAGCCTACAGCAAGTTGCTGTAAGATAGAAAGGCAGCCCACCCCTGAGTCACAGCTCTTCCACAGATCTGCGTACCGGAGCAGATCTGGAGGTACTAGAGACCACCATTCTCTACGGAATGGGGGCAAGGTAACTTGCCCACAGAGACAACACCTTTAATGTCCCATATGCTAACTTGGAGTAAACCTCTGTCTAATTCCAGGGTCTGAGGAACAGCAGGAGACACTGTCCACTGCTCTGTGCAGTAGAGGCCCTGCTCAGGCCCAGCAGTAAATACCCTTGTGTTGCAGGCAGGGAAAGTGAAACAGAGGTAAACGGCCTTGAAGTCACCCAACAAGCTGAGAAAAAACCCAACAAGACAAAGGCTCTCTATAGTACACAGAAGAGGGAGAGCCGGCAAGATTAGCGTGAGTCCTGGCACTTCAGTACTCCCGACTTATCACATTGCAGGTCCACGTGGCAGAGGGAGGTCTGCCCAGGTTTCATGGCCCTGTTCCTTCTGTGTCAACAGCATCCAGAGCCAACACAGCCAGGTTAGCAACTACTCCATTTGGATTTTACTGTTTTAAAAATTGTACAAAGAGCATGTGTAGATGAGTTTTTAATGTAGAAAATACAGGGGGTTAAAAAAAAAGTCCTGGCGGGGGGGGGGGAGGGTGCACGCCTTTAATCCCAGCACTCACAAGGCAGAGGCAGGCAGATCTTTTTGAGTTTGAGGCCGGCTTGCTCTACAGAGCGAGTTCCAGGACGACCAGGGCTGTTACACAGAGAAACCCTGTCTTGAAAAACCAAACAACAACAACAACAACACACACACATAAGAAAGAAATTCAAAAGAAATTTGAGATGTGAAAGAAAAACATTCATCCTGCAACTTATAATCAAATCGATTTCACCTTCTGTAGTGTTGATTTGATGGTGTATTAGGGAGTCATTTTATTCAGGTACAGCCCAACCTTTCAATTATTCATTAACAGATCATGCTGAGTCTCAGCACATATGGAGAGAATCGTGACACGACCTCATGGTCACAAACGGGGACTTAATGTGAGTGGAGGTAGGACAATGTGCATGAAGCAAATTCATTAGCTTGGCAACAATGCCAGCACTGGGTATCACTACTTCAGTTGTCCCTGGGAGACCCCCATCTCCGTCCTTCTTCCTCGCATGCCGTGCAGTGAGGATCCCTCATATTTATAAAGCAGAACTCGGAGTTGCAAAAGCAGCTCACTCATCTCTTTTCCCCCCACCCCCCAGCTGCTTCTTTGGACCCTGTTTCTGACTCAGAAGGAAAATCAAACACACACAGAGAATCCTGTGCACATGCGCAGGAAGGGGGTTGGGGGCGGGGCTGAGGATCGATGCACTCTGGACTGTCAAGATTCTGTTGTCTTCTTTTGCTTCCTGGTGGAGCATTTTGAAATCCAGGAAGCACAACTTGATCCAGGCAAGAATGGATGAAAAGAAGCCCACGAGCAATGTGTCTTGAGAGGAACGCTTTCAGAGAATCTCTTTCGCTGATCACAGCTGTCATCAACTTTACTGCCCACTAGTGGTGAGGCGTTGTGCATGCAGCAGAAGCAAGTACACTGAAAACCTGTCGAAACAATTATCGAAGTGCACACAGTATTGTGTAGGGATCAAATGGCAGAATCGCGTACTTGCTCCCCACCTTAACTCTCCCAAGCCAGCCCTTTTCATTTATTGCTTCCCTATAAAGGCAGAGAAGGAAATCAGATGAGGATACGAATCCGGAGAGGAACGTTCAGACCCTAAGCATGACATATATGCAAATTAAAGCTATCTGTGGCACATTTGATGCGTGTATGCGTCACGAGGCATCCTACATTAAATATGAGAAAGAGGAGGAAAGGATCTACATTTCAGAGATGCCAAAATACTTAAGTACAAAATACTTAAGCATTGTGAGGTGTGGGTTCTCCTAAAAAACATTCCAAGGGTAAATGTAAGGTGTTGGCAATTGTGTTAGGGTACTGATCAAATTTAACTGGCTGTGAATAACTGATGAGTACTGCATGCTCCTGTGGTCCTCTCTGCTTATTTATAGGCACAGCATATTCTATAATGGAAGTACCATGGTCCAAACCATTTGCCATCCGAGGTAAGTAGACAAGTGATACATGAAGGAAACCAGGGGGAGGGGGCCCTGATGTGGGAAAGACAAGGCCTCCTGCAATCTCAGTGCGTCTTGGGGAACACAGGAGCACATTTGCATGATGTTCCAATCTCTCAAGGCTGGCTGGAGGGAGACATCGTACTGTATAAATCCTCTAGTCATTAAATGCTAGCAGCTACTTAAGACATTTTATGCTGGGCGTTATAGACAGATTTCTGGGAACCAGAGTCAGAGGGCAGTTGCCCATGGATATAGTGTTTCTGAGAAGCTGGCAACTCCTCTGAGGCAGCAGAATGTCGCAGAAGCCCTTCCAAAGCTGGCATTTCCAGACCGCCACCATTTGCCCATTACATCCATATTATATGTCTTGATCCAGCACATGCTCTGTCCTCCAACTCCACTCCTGTGTGTGAGATCCCTGATTCCATTTTCTACCCTCTTTGCCCAGCTCTGAGCCACTCCTGGCCACTAAGTGCCACCACATCAAGTTTGAAACCCAGGCTCTCTCAGACTGACAACTGAGGTCTAAGGGTCACAGCTGACTTAAAGCTCCTTTCTGGCACATTTTATGGCCTGTGTTCTTGACATATGGGTAGCTTGAGGGTGTCTTAAGAAAATCACCTCAAAAGATAAAATAACAGGCTACATAGGGAGAACTGAGAATTCCAAAAAGGGGGGGGGGATATGTCACAATAACAATGTTTTTTTCAAGTGTCACAGTTCCTTGGATCTCCTCTTTCTTTCTTTCTTTCTTTCTTTCTTTCTTTCTTTCTTTCTTTCTTTCTTTCTTTCTTTCTCTTCTGTTAGAATTTTTTTGGGGACTCTTGTGATGGCTCAGTGGTTAAGAGCACAAGCAGGCTCTTCCCCAAGGACCCAGGGTCAATTCCCAGCAGCCACATAGCACCTCACGCCTGACTGTAGCTCCAGTTCCAGGGGACTGGCCTCCTGACCCAGACCTCTGTGCAGGCAAAACGCCAAGACACATAAAAATAAATAATAACTGAAATAATTTTCAAACATGTAGAGCACTTCTGTGTTGTTCAGCTGTCTAGCACACCTGCATCTTGTTGTTATGAGAACATAATGCATTCTAGCACGTGATTCACCTAGGTACTCAAGAGAATAGAGCAGAAATTTGATACCTGTATGACCAAGATCCTAGCTAGTGCTTGAGGGGGTCAGGCCCATTTAAAAGATGTCCATGGTTTATAAAAAAGAAACCTGTAACAGAGTGCTCTTGCACATACCTTCATCTACAGCTGCCTAGTATCTTACCTCGTTCAATTTTCTGAGTAATTAAGCAACTCTCAGCACCCCCCCCCCATATATTGAAAATAGACTGTTTTCTCACACAGTACAACCTGATCACAATGTCCTCTCCCTCTACTCCTCCCAGTTCCTCCCAGTGCCTCCCACCTGGTTCCACTCCCGTTCTGTTCTCGCCCTCTTTAGAAAATGCAAGGCTTCAGAATAGGACAAAGCTGACAAACAGGAGGAAAAGAGCCCTAGAAAAGAGACAAGAAACAAATATAAACACAGAGACACACTCCTTCACACACTCTGGAATCCAATAAAAATGCTAAACAAGAAGCCATAATATGTATGCAGAGGAGCTGTAGGGTTGAAAAAGAGAGAAAAAAAGATTTTAAATTAAATGAAGGAGGAGGAGCCCTGACATGACATTATGAGACAAAGAACCTTCAAAGATGTCCTTGAGATCCCTTGAATTGGGGTATTACTGCTGGGCATGCAGCCTACGTTTAAGAGTACTTTGTTCCCCCAAGGAGACTCCCCAGTGGTTATCAATTGGAGATAGCTAGCTTCTGGCTTAGGGCTAGGAGCACGTGTCCACTTCTTTCAGCTGGAGGACGCCATCTGCTGTCCACCCGCGCAGGCCATGTGCATGTTGCCTCAGTCTCTGTGAGTCACATGAGTTTTGATCCTGTTGATTTAGAGGGCCTTGCTTTCCTATGTCCTCCATCCTCTCTGGCTCTTACACTCTGCTTCCTCTTTTGTGGGGTTCCCTGAAGCCTGAGGGCAGGGATTTGGGTGGAGACATCACATTTAGGGCTGTGTGTTCCAAGGTCTATCACTCTGGACCTAATGTTCAGCTGTGTGTCTCTGTATTCTCATCTGCTACAGAAGGACATTTCTTTGATGATGGTGGCTGATCTATGAGGATAGCATAATGTCATTAGCACTAACTTTATTGCTACATTCTTTTAATAGATGGCAATATTTGGTTTTTCCCCAGGTTTCTGTCGTATCTAGTCTCAGGCTCTTGGTCACACATGCAGTGTCAAGTATGGGTTCCAATCTTGTGAAGTGGGCCTTAAGTCAAATTGGCTATTAAAAAAATAATGAAATCATGAAATTCACATACAAATGGATGGAACTAGAAAAAAAATCATTTTGAATGAGGTAATCCAGTCCCAGAAAGACAAATCTGGTATGTATTCACTTATATGTGGCTAATAACTGGTAAGTCAATGATAAACATGTTACAATCTGTAGAATCACAGAGGGTAAATATAGAGTAAGGGACAGATCTTCATAGAAAAGGGAAATAGAGTAGTTATGGAGGGGGGACTGGAATGGGAGGGTCAAGTTGGCAGGGAGAGAGAAGAGGGGCAGATGAGAGAGAGAGAATAAGAAAAGAAACACCTAAAATTAAGGCCCATTTGAGCAGTTGTATGGAAATCTAATATAGTAGAAGCTTTCTAAAATATATACAGCTTGGAAGGAGATCAACTAAAATCACCAAATAATGCAGGAGACACCACTCATAGCCAAACGAAGCATCCCGTGCTGGGACTGGGCTACATCTAATTCAGTTGTTACTCAAAGGGGTCCTCTGGGAGCATCCAAACAACCCAGACTGTTTCCAAGACTATAGCTGGCTCTCCCCAAACTGATGACAAGGCTCCATTGCTGAAGACAACACCTATACAACTCAATGAACATGGAGAAGTTGAGTTGGTGCGTCCATGGAGCAATTAAGCTCGTATACAGAAGCAGGGAGAAACTGCGGTTTTTAATTATCTTCAATTCACATTCTCTGGGCGATTTGGCCACTTCCCAGAGACAAGCAAGCACAGTTCCTGTTGCCTTGAAACAAGCAAGGCTCGCTCTCTGAGCAGGAACAAGGCAGTCTGACAAACACTTGCTTCTTTTGGAAAGAAGAAGGGGCTTTCATGAATAGGCAGTGAATTCGTAAAAGCAAAACTTCAGCAAACTTAATTTGTCATCAAGTCAGAAGTATAACTCAGTTTCCTTTTGCTCCCTATAGTGTTTAAGCTTCCTGCCCTAAAAGAGGTGCTTGTGGCAGAGACCCCTCAATTCCATTTCTTCTTTTTACCTAATTTAACATTTTCTGAGTATGTTTATTAGTAAATTCATTTTAATTGCTTTTTAGTTGACCTAAAAGCTTGTCATTATTTCTGTCCTTCACTGTCACCCTTCTGACTTTGCAATGATATACATAAGAATATCTGTGGGAGCTCAGAATGGAATCCCAACACTTGGGAAAAAGAAGCAAATGGATGTCTGTGAGTTCAGAGCCAGGCTGGTCAACACAGCAAGTTCCAGGACAGTCTGGGCTACATACTGAGACCTGTCTCAAGCAAAATACTATCAATGGGAACACAGCATCAGTTTCCCCCTGACTACTTCTTCCCAACAAGATGCTCACAGGCTTGCTCTTCACTCTCACCTAGGTGACTGCCCTAGGCTTTACTGTGACAAATTCTACCATCTGTGGCTTCAGTAACAGGATCAGTGACCAGAAACTCAAACATCAAAAAAAAAAAAAATTGAGTTTTTCCATTATGCCAATTTTGAAACAGAGGAGCTAAGAACTGCACTACAAAAGTGGTGGTGGGGGGGATATTGTTAAGTACTGGGTTTCAAACCTCAGACAACTAGCTGGGCTCTTATTTAAGATATCAAAGTAGAGTCTGGCTACCAGCTTCTCTCCTTGCACCCCTTGGCCCCTACCTGTTACAGGGGCCCTCCTGGCTGGCATCCCCTGCCCTCTACCCTAAACTCTGCAGCCCAGTGGTTGTGCTACTCTTCCCAATATAATCCAACCATTCTGGTTACATTGCCCTTCACCTTTGGGCCTCCTGGCTGCTTCATCCTGTTCTCTCACTTCCCCTTCCTCGTTCCCCACATGGCTTAGCTCAGTCTGGTCAGGACCACTCTGATTATGTCTCCCTTTTATCCTACTATCAACCTCTCCCTCCACCATATCTAGGAACAGTTGTGTTCTTTCTTTTCCTTGCCTTTTTTATTTCTTTTTCTTTTTTCTTTTTTTTTTTTATTTCATTCAAAGTCAACAGGCACCCTTGACATTGTCATTCCCTTTTGGTCCACAAGGGGACGGCAGAAACTCTTAACATTTTGGTTCCCACTTAGTTCATGAAGGGATAAAAGGCACTCCTGACTTTGCCTCTTACCTTTTGTTCATGAGGGGGTGAAAAACACTCAATACTGTCATTATCATTTGGTTTATCCCATTATAGGTGGTATCACCCTGGGCTGGTGGTCTTGGGTTCCTTTTCTTTTTCTGTTTGTTTTTAATCGGTTATTTATTTACATTTCAAATGTTGTCCCCCCTCCTGGTTTCCCTTCTGCAAACCTCTTATCCCATACCCCCTCCCCCTTTGCCTCTATGAGGATGCTCCCACTCACCCACCTATTCCTGCTCCACTGCTCCAGCATCCAACCCCCATGCTGGGGCATCAAGCCTCCACAGGACCAAGGGTCTTCCCTCCCATTGATGAAAGCCATCCTCTGATACACATGCAGCTGGAGCCATGAGTCCCACCATGTGTTTTCTTTGATTGGTGGTTTAGTCCCAGGGAACTCTGGGTGTACTGCCTAGTTCATATTGTTGTTCCTCCTATGGGGCTGCAAACCCCTTCAGCTTCTTGGGTCCTTTCTTTAGCTCTTTTCATTGGGGATCCTATGCTCAGTCTAATGGATGGCTGTGAGCATCCACTTCTGTATTTGTCAGGCACTGGCAGAACCTCTCAGGAGACAGCTATATCAGGCTCCTGCCAGCAAGCTCTTGTTGGCATCCACAATAGTGTATAGGTTTGGTGGCTGTATATGGGATGGATCCCTAGGTGGGACAGTCTCTGTGTGGCCTTTCCTTCAGTCTCAGTTCCACTCTTTGTCCCTGTATTTACTTTAGACAGGAGCAATTCTAGGTTAAAATTTTTGAGATGGGTGGGTGGCCCCATCCCTCAACTAGGGGTTGTGCCTAACCTCTGGATATGGACTCTACAGGTTCTCCCTCCCCTTTGTGGGGTATTTCGACTAATGTCATCCTCATTGGATTCTAGGAGCCTCTTGCTTTCCTGGCATCTGGGGCATTCTGGTGGCTACCCCTAGTTCCCCATCCCCCCTTGCAGCACACCTCTGTTCAATTTCCTGACCCTCTGTACATCACCCCCATCTCCTTCCATACCTGATCCTGCCCCCTTTTTCCTCTTGGAGACTGGGGAGGAGGTATGGGATGAGGAACAGTCAGAGGGTGGACCGGGAGGGGGATAATGACTAGATTGTAAAAAAAAGATTAAAGAATAGTATTTTTAAAAAAGGAAAGAAAGAAAGAAAGGAAGGAAGGAAGGAAGAAACCTAACCGAGTTATGAGGAGCAAGCCAGTAAGCAGCACCTCTCTGTGGCCTCTGCATCAGCTCCTGCCTCCAGCCCTGCATGAGTTCCTGTCCTGGCTTCCTCCCTGATGGACTATTATGTGGGAGTGTACATTTAATAAACCCTTTTGCCACCAACTTGCTTTAGGTCATGGTGTTCCATCATAGCAATAATGGCCCTAGCTAAGAGAGTCCACAGAGGCAACAGGCACTCTTGACATTATAATTTCCATTTATTCCACAGGGGGAGTGATGGCCATCTTGACTTTTATTTTATTTTCTTTTTCATTTTTCCAGACAGTGTTTCTCTGTGTAACCCTGGCTGTCCTGGAACTCACTCTGTAGACCAGTTTGGTCTCAAACTAAAAAATCTGTCTGACTCTGCCTCCCGAGCGCTGCGATTAAAGGTGTGCGCCACCATCTTGACTTTGTTATCCCCCTTTATATATGTGTCCACAAGATGGTGACAGGCATTCTTGACGCAGTTCCCCTTTAGCCCACAGGAGGGTGCCAGACACTCTTGGCATTGTTGTGCACCTTTAATCGACCATGGAGTGAGAGGCACTCTTGATGCTGTCTTTTCCCTTTTGTCCAACAACTGGCAAAAGGACAAGCCCTGCGGGGACTTGATATGCCAGGGTAGGGGATACCAAGGAGTGGCCTCCACCCTCTCAGAGGAGAAAGAGGGAGAAAGTGTGTGTGTGTGTACCAGGAGGAAGAATGCAGCAAAGGAGAATCTGTGATTCTTGCTTCATAAAGGACCCAGTTTGGAGCATAACAGGCCTTGGGTGGTCACCACTTAATTTTTCCTATTGCCCTCACCCTGCCTCACAACTCATCTGAATCACGTGGCAAGCAAGCATCCACCTCCTAGAGTGTGAGCTCATCCTTGGAGAGCCAACCCACCTCCCAGTCATTTACAGTGTCATAATGCACTTACAAATAGTAGAAGTCAGCCCTATCTAGGAACAGGCTGATTCTCAGCAGGAACTTACCCTGCCCTTCCCTTACATACAGTGGCAGGGTGAGCTGAAGGCATCACAATGACAGAGAGTGACAAAGGAGAATGTGTAGGTCAGCATAACCCATTACTGTAGTTGTGGACCTTCTCTGATTTATAGGGAATACCGCAGGTGACTCATTTATGCCATGTTTAAAGGGTATTAACATATTACTAGAATCACTAAGACATTTTTATCAATATTTTAATAATCATAGAGGTAATGGAACAAACATACTGGGAATCCACCTCTTTATTGCTGACAGAATTCTTGAAAAGTAAGGGCTGTCATAGCCGGCATATGTGATCAAAATCTTGGTGTTGCAAAAGGGCATCTTTCTCCCCATCTTACTCCACGACAAGCAGGACACTCGAATGTTCCTCTAAAATGTTCAGGGACTGGTGTTGCCCTCCTCCTGTTTCTTCTGGCCGCAGCCCTCCTGATCTTAAACCAATTCTACATTCAGAAGAATAAGGGGCTTAGTCAATACACTAAACAGGATTCCACTAAAACAAATAAACAAACAAAAGCAAAAACACATACCTTTGAACATAACCATTGATGTTTTGTTGGTATTTTTCCTCCTAGGTACTAGGGATTGAACCTAGAGCTTCATGTATGCATGGTAAACGCTTCATCCCTGAGTTATATGCTCAGCCCAACCAGTGAGATCTTAACGCACACACAAAGAAGCCCTTCGTTTTGTATTGTTCTAATTCAGTGAGGGACTGGGGAAATAGTAATTGCTCAACGTGTGAAGTTCTGGCTTCTAGCTATCGAATTGCAGAATAACATCACAGCCTTCCTTCAACAAACTGCCCCACCCCACCCCACCCCACCCCCAGTGAGAACCCACAGTGTTTCAGGCCCTGCAGTAGACTTGGGCTACTCAGCTTGTTTAATGCTTCTATCCTAAGCAAGATGGAGGCCTAGATAATGGGTTACTCCCGTTTTTGTTGTGGAGTGGAATTCCAAAGAAATACTGGTCTATAAATACCTGTGAACTGCTACCACAAACCAAACCAAAACCTAAACCAAGGCCTGTTAACCTGCTCTATCCTCTCACACTCCTGCTTAATGAAGTCTCCATTTTTCTATCATTTTCCAAGTTCAAACCCTACAGAGTGTGAGACAAAGGGCTCTTCTCCCTAAATGTAACCTACATCCCCACTCTCTTGCCTGCCACTAGTGGGCGTGCTTCTCCCTTTTAAGTAGATAGTGTGCAAATTCAGTGTTGCTCATGGTGAGGAGTGCCAGGACAGTAATACTTAGAGTTTACAAACAGTCCAGGGAGGGAAAGGAGGCCCACGTTCACTCCCAGAACACTTTCAGGATACATTGCCGGTGATGCTTAGAAATCAGAGCTGGAGGGGTCTGTGACAAGTTTTTTGGTAACGCCCATGTTAAAACATCTGAGAATGCATTAAAAGGTCATCTTTCTCCTTCGTTGTGGTGTGTGGGTCACTCTGCCCTCAGAAGGCCATTGAGAACATACTAGGTAAACTGAAGCAAGGCAAGGCAAAGCAACTCTGCAACCAGGAGCGTCTCTGGGGCTGTGGTTAAATGCCTGGGAAAGTGGAAGAGCCGCACCCTGTGCTGAGTAAGTACCCTGAGGGCCCTGAGCAGACCTGGCTGTGAGGCCTCAGAGGCCTGCTGTGCTCAGCCATTGTTCTAGAAGCACAATCTCCCAAGTCCTAAGGGCTCTTCCATTAGTGAAGGCACAGGGGGATGGGGGTGGGGGTAGGGGGGAGAATGACACTGAGGTATAAAGCCAATGCCATTATCCTGATGTTCCCTCGGGATCTTTCACTCCTTCTCTTCCCAAGACAACTTCTGAACTGCTTGGACCTCCCGTGATCACTTCTGAATCCATTGAGCTACAGATTCACTTACTGCTGCCTAAGCAAGTAGAAAAAAAATATTTCCAACTACCCGAGGTGAGAATCTAGCCCATACTGCGGTCTAGTCCCCTACCATCAACCAATCACACAGGACAGTTCTTCCTGATACTACCAGGGGTGGGAAGAAAATAATCTGTTGTCAGGAAGCTATTCACTAACAAGTTAGGTAGTTTCAAAACCATGAATGTGTAGGTTTGAGCTGTGGGCGTCTGTCTGCTTTTGAGACAGGGTCTCATGTAGCCCAGGCTGGCCTTGATTCTTCCTGTCTTCCCTTCCAGGGTGCTGGCATTCTAGACAAGCATCATTGTCCTTCCATGTCAGGATGACACAGCAGGATGTAGGAGGCAACTTTACTCCAGGCTTGCTGTTCATTCTAGTGCTTTACCAAGCACGTACATACAATGGAGCAGTCCTTTGCACCACTGTTCCTGTTCTCGGCAGTCTGTTTAGACACATGCTGTTAGCACTAGTACGTGCTTCAGCTTGTGAGTTATTCTTTACAATGGCTGAAGATCTACGAATTCCTTCCTTCGTCCTAAAGCTGATGCTTAAATTTGCTACCAAAAGTGATACCATAGAGCTCATAGATTTATAAATTTGAATTATTTCTATACCACACTTAACATGGTGTAAAGGGCCGCTGCTATCAGATTTGAACACTTTTAAGAAGTATGTCTATGTGCATACTTTATGCAAGCCTATATTCGTACAAGGTATAAATGTATATATAATTTTAACACATGTATTTAATATTTTACTAAGAGATATATACATGTTATGTATGGGTGTATGTGAAGATTAAATTAGTTCCATAATATTCTTTGTCCGTTTAGCAAGTCATGTTCTCCTATACTGGGACTTTCTGACTCCATTTTGTATTCTCAGACTTTAAAGATCCTCTCCCCCTGAGAAATCAAGAGGCTGCAGCGGCTGCAGCAGCAGCAGCAGCAGCAGCAGCACACCAACTTCAACATAATCTAGAGCAAAGGTTCCCAAGACCTCAGACGAGGTTTACAATGGCTGTCCTGCCAAATCGTTTTTCTCAGGTTACCTACCTGCACTCTGGACACACAGGCATCCATCAGTCTATCAAGATCCTCCCTAAGAGGAAAAAGTGCACATGTTCAATTTGTAGCAGCACAGATGAAATAAACTAGGCAGTGTACTTCATATTCCTTTTTGAATGTGTGCCCCGTCAACCCTTTCTCCTGCCCCCAATAGTGTCTGTAACATCCACTTTTGAGGTTTAGTTTACCCAAAGTTCACCTACTCTACCACCTGGTACCAACTTTAATGGGAAGTTCCCCGAATAATCATTAATCAAAACAACTCATGGACTAACGTAAGTAAATCTACCCAAAGCAATCAAGACATATAGAGATGTAGTCAAATTTCTAAGAAAGGCAGAACCCCACCCTCCCTCACTTCACAAGTCAGACCTCAGGTTCCCCCTCCCCCTTGCTCTAGCAGGACCTTGCATTGCTCTGTTTCCAACCAGCCTCTCTTAGTAAAGAAATAGCTTTATTCACACTTGCCATAGAACCCACCCACGGGGGGGGGGGGCTAGGCAGTCTAGAGTTCTTGGGTGCCCTTTATTTCAAGAGGGGGCATTAAGGGCCCTGGGAGAAAGTCAAAAGCCACTTAGAACTAACAGGTATTCCCTGAAAACTGGGCAGTAGGCAGGAAAATCTGCTTACCTTGGGATATCAAAGGAATTAGTGCGCTGCAAAATGGACTCCAGTTCCCTCAGTCGATTCTGGGCGAACCTAGAGCCCTGGAGGGGCATCTGCCTACCCCCAGGCTTTCCATTCTTCTGGCTCTCAGTGCCCTCAGCAACTGGCTCATTTCGTTCCTGCTCCACACCACCAGCCCTGGTGCCATTATCCTTGTCCCCATCACCCACAGGACCTGGAGCCCCAGGACCAAAGTGGCCTTTTCCTCCATTTAATTCTTCTCCTTCGCCTTCTGTTTCTACTGCTCTCACTCCAGGCTGGCCCTGTGCACCTTTCTCCTCTCTCCCCTCTCCAGCCTGGAAGAAAGCCTCTGCTTTCACATCTGGAAAAGAGAAAACACAAAGGGAAAGATCAGGACCTTTGAGCTCAGTCTGCATGGAAAGATCTGAAAGCCACCGCAGACTGAGCTAACAATGGGCACTAGCACTTTACTCACTTCTACCAGGGCTCATTTGCTTCCCAGAGACCACAAAACATCAATTCAACACAGGTACTGACCATGCTGTTCTTCCGAGTCCTCCTTGACTCCCAGGCAGAGTGGCCTGGTGACCTTGCGGCTGGAACCCTCAGCTTCCATACCCTGAATAGGATCAATGATGAAGTTATGCTTCGGCAGATTCTGAGCTTGGGTCCCTGGTGTCCCCCTGGAACAGAATGAGATCTGTGATGCTCAACCTGGAAGGGATCTCCTCTGGCCTACTTCAGGTTACAATGTTTCCAGCCCTAAGCTGGTCTTTGTGATTTACTCACAGGACGTTCCTGTGGGCCGAGCCTTTGGGGTACACAAGTGATAGCAGTTTGGGGATGTAATGAGCACGATGTGCTTGCAAGATGGACATAGTTCATGGGCATGTGGGTGTGCAGAACTTAGGGTGCCCAGTTACAGCTCAGCTGACTCCCCTGGCTTTGGTAAGACATGTAGCTAGGCATAAAGATCTCCAGAGATCAAATAGGAGCTTTCTTCCCTCCCTCTAACTCAGTCTGTACAGTCAGCACCAACTCTTTTTCTGGGAAGATATTTCATCAAGGCTAGAGCAGTCAGCTGACCCAAAACATGGAGGCCCACCCACATTCTGTTCACGGGGTGGGGGGGGGAGGGATAGAGAGAGGAAGAGGGAAGGAGAGAGAGGGAGATGGAGTTAGGGAGAGGGAGATTCTGTTGACCACCCCCGCTCAGGCTTCAGCCCTTCCCCAGGATCCCCTTATGCCATGAGCATACATACTGGATGATTCTTTGTGCTTCCTCTTGTCCACCTGGGAAGGCAGGAGATGAGCTTGAAGGACTGTGCAGGGAGCTAGAATGGCCACAGCAGCAGAGAGAGAACACAGGGAAGAGAACATAAGGAAGTGAGAGGGTCATAATGGCTCACCAGGACAAGAGGAACCATGGCGAGAGTGGCCTTAGCAGGAGGGACCCAGAGACCCGACTGGCAGCGAGAGGCGCTAATCCCCAAGGGCATAAAGAGTCTACACACTGAGGGCACACTGCCTCGCACCGCTGTATCTGGCTCACCTCGTCACACCTGAAGCATGAGTGGGTGCCCTTGGAGGCTAGAAGAGTATACCAGATACCCTGGAGCCAGTAAGACTTAAGTAGGGAAAGTAATTAGTATACAAGTCTGAGGTCCTGAACTCAAGGTAGAAGGGAAAAAAATAGCTCCTGAAAGTTGCTTCTAACGTCCATGTGAGCACACATGTGCTCAAGCAAGTGGGCATGAGTGCATGCACACACACATGCGCCACACACACACACACACACACACACACACACGTTGCATGCTTTAGCTACCCCACCCTTAACTCCGGAAATGGACCGCTACCAGCCCCCACCCAGCTTCCCTTGAATCCCAAATCCACAGATAAAACACACATGTCAGCGCGTATACACAAACACACACACACTCATTGCTCATTTTCAACTTGTTCAACTTGCCCTCTGACAAAACTGCTGGACGCTACTATCTCCCTCCTGGAAAACCATGCCCTTATCAATAGTCTTATCTCCGCACCTCTCCATTTGTCCTAAACTTTAGTTGCTTAATTACACCTAATCCCTGCTAAACATTCCTGACCACCCGCCTGTAGGAACGGCCACAGGCCGCTGTTCCTCCCGAGATCTCACATGGCTGTTTGGCTCTTCTCTCTCCAAAGTATGGCGACTTCTGTCTCTTCTCCTTGAGTCTCTTTTCCTCCAGAGACCCGGAAGACCCGCCTATTCCTTCCACCGAGCAATTGGCCCATAGCTTCTTTACTGACAAATCAAGAACCAATTGGTGAACAGGACATAGTATCAGACCATCAGACCGACGCCTATGTGCACGCACACAGGAAGAAGGGGAAGAGGAGGAGGACATATTTTAAAAGACAAAACTAATTAAAGAACAATTTTGAGCAATTTCCCACTTTTAAGGAAGGTGAAACTCGTAGGCAAAAATCTTAATTTTAAATATGTGCTTTGGACTGAGTACGATGTTATACATTTACAATCTCTGATCTCTGGACATAGACAAAGGAAGAGTTAAAAGCCAGCCTTGGGTACCAGAGACCCTGAAAAAAAAAAACACCACATGCCTTTGAGAAAGTGCACACATTCCTATGTTGGAGTCTGACAAATGCATTAGTGTCTATTTTCCGGGAGCAGAATTAACAGATTTCCTTTCTTGTCTCTGATAGTATTGGGAAGAATTTGTCCTGGCAGTTTTGTTAGTGGGGACTAGATCTCAGTTTGTGCTTTATCGATACAAATTCTGCTCAAAGGCGTGTGATGTTTCTTCAGGATCTCGGGTACCCAAGGCTCAGGCAGAGGTGACCAATTTGAAGCTCTTTACACTCAAAAGTGACTATAAGAAGCTATAGGAAATTGCAGGTTATATATGAGCTGTTTGGGAAAAAAAAGGGCTAAAGAGGAGAGAACACTGGGATGATGTCATTGGCTGTGCTCCTAAGTGTCCTGGGAATGCAGAGCAGCCCAGCTAGTCCCTGAGGCTCTTTCTGAAACCACAGGCTGAGATCACAAACAGGCCTGGCTGGGGGAAAGAATAAGAAGTGCAGGTTTTCAGGCAGGTAAGGCCAGCTGGGGAACGAAGAGACTGAAGAAGGATGCTTGCTCCTTCTTTACTTTACCGAGTGCACTCAATAGCACTGCGTAAAAGGCGACGTGCTCAGCCACTGTGGAACCTTTCAACACAGCTCATTCCCAGCTGCTTCCTGAAGACCTCCAGCTGCACTATTTAGTAAACATCCTTACAGATAAGTCATAAAAGCTGTATTCCGGGCATGGGGGATGTGGCAATGTATCTCACGGGCAAAGTAATTGCCTCCCATTCACTGGGCCCCAAGTTCAGATCTCAAGCACCAACACACACACACACACACACACACACACACACACCACTATACCACACACACACCACACCACAAACCATAAACCATATATCACACACACACTGTAACATCACACAACACACAACGCACACTCCACAGAAACACCATATAAGACAAACAACACAACTCATACACAATACCACACACACACACCTAAACCCACACATCACACTAAACACACACCACAAACCACACATCATACTACATGCACACCCCAACACACACACCCAACCACACACACACATAACACAAACTAAACATCACACCCATACCACAACGCAAACACCACACAACACAACATACATCCATGCAACCCACACACCATACACAGATACACTGGTACCCACACATCACAGCACATATACTCCACAACCTACACACCACACCATACCACACCACACCACACACATCCCATAACCCCCACACACCACACCACACACACCCTATAACCCACACCACACACACACTAAAACCCATATACCACACCAGGCACATGTATTGCAACTCACATACCATACTACATTACCAACTCCAACCCACACTCCTCAGCACAAACACACCACAACCCTTACACCACACCACACCACACCACACCACACCACACCACACACATGCCACAACCCATGAACCACACAAACACCAAGACTCAAATACCACACCACAAACACCACAACCTGCATACCACAGTACGTCACACACACCACAAGCCACACACCATACCACATACACACACCAAACCACATGCTACAACACACAAACACCACAACCCACACACCATACCACACCCACAAACCAATCCATATACCACAACACAGAAACACCACAACCCACACACCATACCACACACACACACCAATCCACAGACCACACACCACATACACACACACACACACACACACACACACACACACACACCAAAACCCATACACCAAACACAACACAACACATCACACACACACACCACAATCCTCTCAACACACAAACCATAACTCACACACTGCAACCCACACACCATACCACATACACACCCCAACCCAAACACCACACAAGCCATGTATCACACTACAGACACACAGAAAGACGACAGCACACACACCACTCCACATATACAGAAACACCACAGTATACAAACCACAACCCACACACCACACCACACATAGAGAAATGACACACCACATGACACACCACAATCCCCAAACCACATAGACACTGAAACTCACACATCATGATACACAACACACAGAGCACAACCTACACACCACAAACACAGAAACACAACAGACAAATGACAACCCAGACACTACAAAACACACAGAGAAACATCACATCACACACCACACCACAGAGAGAGAACACCACACACCACAAACTACAGACCACAATCCACAAACCACACCATATCAGAAACACAACATAACATAATTTGACTACATACGCACACACTACACTACATTGAAAAACTGTACTCACTATACCACACTAACCACAACCCACATACTGCAACCTACATACCACACTGTAAACACATCCCAACCAACACATCACACCACACACACAACTCACAAACAACACCATTTGTATGACATGACCCAAACACCACACCACACACAAACTACAACCTGCACATCACACCATACACCCTATAACACACACACACCATACCCCCCACACCCCATACCACACCACACATATCACACACACCACAATACACACACAATATTACATAAACACCCCAACACAAACACTACACCACAGACACAATGACCCCCATACTACGCCACATACACAGAAACACCATACCACAAATATACTGCAACCCACACAACATATCACACGTAGACCCCAAACCACACCACACACATGCCACTACCCTCACAACATACCACATAAACACCACAAACCATACCCCACACACCCCACAACCTGACATACCACACCATACACACACACTGCAACATATACAAAATACCACATATATGCTGTAACAAACACATACCATACCACATATACCTTATAACCCATATATCACACATAACCCACACTCATACCACAACCCACAAACCACACCACATACAAACCAACACACCATACCACATACACACTGTAACCCATACACTATACTACATACAGATTGTAACCTACACACCATACCACACACACCCCATCCCACAAACCACACCCCACACACATACTACAACCCATATGCCACATCACACCACACACACACAGAAAGAGCACATTACACTTACACCAAAACCACCAGAACCACACAGAAACACCACACCACCAACACACCAAAACCCACAGAACACATACATAATACCACACATAAAACCACAACCCACACATCAAACCATAGACATACCACAACCCACACACAACATCATACACACTCCATAACCCACTTACCACACCACACACACACACACCAACACTGACACAACACAACACATACACTGCAACCCATATGCCATACCACACACACAGTGCAAGTCACACATCATACCATACACACCCCAATGCACACACCACATCACACCACACACATACCACAACCCATACACCATACAGCATATGCACTGTAACCCATACACCACAGCACATACATACACAACCCATATACCATACTACACACACATCCTAACCTAAACAGCATACAACACCCAGAGGATACCTCCCACATACTACAGCACACACACTGCAACACACACACCATACCAAATATACACCCAACCAATACATACCACACACACACACTAACAAGACCATACACATACTGTAACCCACACACCATAGTATACAGACTGTAGTCTACACACCATACCACACACACACTACAATCCACTCATCACAACATACCACACCACACAGAGAGAAACACCACAGCACAAGATGCACTACAGCCCACACAGTACTGCAGAGGGCCATGCAGTTTTGACTATCAAAAAGGACATAATAGCAGTATTATAAAAAGAGCTTAGTAATTACTATAAATTTAGGAATTCTTATTGGATCATCATTAAGAATTAAGAAGTCATTTACTTGTCTATATAGCATCACTACAAGACAGTACATCTTCTTTGTTCTGCAGAGATATGCTCAAAAGGGTGGGCTGATACATAGTGACTGTTTTATATACATATATATATATATATATATATATATATATTAAAATAACAGGGAAAGCATGTGAATAGCAGGAATCTTTCCTAAAGTGAATTTCTCCTGGCCTTGCGTATGGGAGCAAATCCACCGTGTATTATATAATTCAAGGCATATGAGTCTCAGGAAGACCACCTGCTAGCTATTAGCTTCTCCAATGATGGCTCCTGACAAGGCAGTATCTCTGGCACTTACAATATTAATGTTTGTTCTCTTTCAGGCATTGCTGCTGGAGCAGATTTATGATTCAATCACCATTCTAGGAAAGAACTTAGAGCTGTAGATTGTCAACAATGAAAGCATTTGGAAAAATAAAATTCTTAGGGAAACTAGGTTAAGATGTTTTTGCTAATGGCTCTGACATAGAAAATCTTAGGGAACAATTTGAATTTCAGAAAGGCACACTCTTATTAGTTAAGCTAGGGATCTTTTATGGTCAGAGAACAAGAACAATGGGAGCACTGACTGACATGACTCTCACTGGGGCTGGATTAGTGATGATTTATTTCTTATACCCATTTTTGTCTTCAGCTTCCTGGTATGATTTATTAACAATTGCTGATGACTAGATATGCATTCTAAGGATTTAAAATAGATATGACTGATATTTATATGTGGAGGTTCAAATTTGTGATTCTTTTAAGATTCTTTTTTTAATATTTTTATTAGGTATTTTCCTCATTTACATTCCCAATGCTATCCCAAAAGTCCCCCATATCCTCCCCCTAACTTCCCTACCCACCCATTCCCACTTTTTGGCCCTGGCGTTCCCCTGTATTGAGGCATATAAAGTTTGCAAGTCCAATGGGCCTCTCTTTCCAGTGATGGCCGACTAGGCCATCTTTTGATACATATGCAGCTAGAGTCAAGAGCTCCGGGGTACTGGTTAGTTCATAATGTTGATGGACCTGGAGGGCATCATCCTGAGTGAGATAACCCAATCACAAAGGAACTCACACAATATGTACTCACTGATAAGTGGATATTAGTCCAGAAACTAGGATACCCAAGATATAAGATACAATTTATTAAACACATGAAACTCAAGAAGAACGAAGACCAAAGTGTGAACACTTTGCCCCTTAGAATTGGGAACAAAACACCCATGGAAGGAGTTACAGAGACAAAGTGTGGAGCTGTGACGAAAGGATGGACCATCTAGAGACTGCCGTATCCAGGGATCCGTCCCATAATCAGCTTCTAAACGCTGACACCATTGCATACACTAGCAAGATTTTGCTGAAAGGACCCAAATATAGCTGTCTCTTGTGAGAGGATGCCGGGGCCTAGCAAACACAGAAGTGGATGTTCACAGTCAGCTATTGGATGGATCACAGGGCTCCCAATGTAGGAGCTAGGAAAGTACCCGAGGAGCTAAAGGGATCTGCAACCCTGTAGGTGGAACAACATGATGAACTAACCAGTACCCAGGAGCTCTTGACTCTTTTAAGATTCTTACGACATTACTTTTAAAGATAAATAATAAGATAATTAATCATTTCTTTGTAACTATAAATTGCTACCTGCCAGTAAGAGACACTGGCTGAGAAAACTGCTTGCTTCCTCATACTTATTGTTATCTATAACAACTTGCTTGGTTATGAATGTACATAGGTTCTTAGGAATAATTTGTTTTCTTTACCCGTACTACAGGATGCTATTTCTTGTAAAGGTATTGGAAAACACACTGGGTTTTTTTTTCATAATCATTCACTAGAAGAAAACTAACATGTAGTCACATTATAATTGTATACTGCTTGAAAGATTTTTCTGGGATATATTAGCTATGGGAGAAAGAATAAAGGAGGGCATGGTGTGGCTGGAACACTGTTTCTCCCATCTCTTAACTCTGTGTGTGTGTGTTTGTGTGTGTGAATTTTATTACTCTACTTCTCTTACTTGCTGAATTCATAGTTTTTCCCCTGCCCACCGAGTGCCAGCCCCAGTACATTAAGCTTTGTTTCCTCAGAAAAACTCTGCCGAGTAACTTCCCTAAACACTGGCTGCCTTTGGCAGCAGCCCCTATAGGCATCTGGATCCTCTCCCCTTAGTGGCTCCAAGCTCTGCCTGCCTGCCTCGGTTTACCCACCACATAGATGCCAAAGCCAGTAATTTGCACAACACAACTCACACCACACAGGAACACCAAACTACACACACACACTGCAACCACCACATGACACTACAACACAGTAACACCACACACCTAAACCACACCACACACAAAGAAACACCACACCACAGACACTGCAACCCACATGCTACACCACAGGCACTGTAACCCACATGCCACACCACACACTCATCCCAACCTACACCACACCACACACACTACAACACACACACACACACACACACACACAAACTACAACCCTCACATCATACCACAGCACACACCCACTGGACACCACACACACACACACACACACACACACACACACACACCATACCAAATATACATCCCAACCCACACACCACACCACATACTCATCCCAACCTACACCACACCACACACACACTACAACCTTCACATCATACCACAGCACACACCCACTGGACAACACACCACACACATCATACCACACCATACCAAATACACATCCCAACCCACACACCACACCACACTCACACCACACCACACAACACTACACACCCAGTGGAACCAGCATACCAAACCCCCAAACACCACAACCCACACCACACACACACACACACACACACACACATACACACACACACACAGAGTAATCCACACACCATACTACATACAGACTGCAACCTACACACCATACCACACACATTGAAATGTTCAACCCACACCACACACACACACACACACACACACACCAGAACCCACACCACACACATCATACCACACCATACCAAATACACATCCCAACCCACACACCACACCACACTCACACCACACCACACAACACTACACACCCAGTGGAACCAGCATACCAAACCCCCAAACACCACAACCCACACCACACACACACACACACACACACACACACACACACAGAGTAATCCACACACCATACTACATACAGACTGCAACCTACACACCATACCACACACATTGAAATGTTCAACCCACACCACACACACACACACACACACACACACCAGAACCCACACCACACACATCATACCACACCATACCAAATACACATCCCAACCCACACACCACACCACACTCACACCACACCACACAACACTACACACCCAGTGGAACCAGCATACCAAACCCCCAAACACCACAACCCACACCACACACACACACACACACACACACACACACAGAGTAATCCACACACCATACTACATACAGACTGCAACCTACACACCATACCACACACATTGAAATGTTCAACCCACACCACACACACACACACACACCAGAACCCACACCACACACATCATACCACACCATACCAAATACACATCCCAACCCACACACCACACCACACTCACACCACACCATACAACACTACACACCCAGTGGAACCAGCATACCAAACCCCCAAACACCACAACCCACACCACACACACACACACACAGAGTAATCCACACACCATACTACATACAGACTGCAACCTACACACCATACCACACACATTGAAATGTTCAACCCACACCACACACACACACACACACACCAGAACCCACACCACACAATAAGTTACCCACACATCATACCCCATACATACCACAACCCCTACACACACCACACACAGAGAAACAGCAAACCATACACATAGTGCAACCCTCACCTGAACCTACACACACAGAAGCATGACAGCACACACGTAACAGTATCACAAACAAGGAAAGAGTGCACCATACACCCCAGCCCATATATCACACCACACACCCCCAAACCCACACATCACATCAGAAACACACCCCTGTAACACACACACATATACCACAACCCACAAACACACTGCAATCCACACAACAAACCACATACACACACACACACACCACCACCACCACCACCACACCACATACATACTATATATAACCCATACATCATACTACGCATCCCAAACCACAGCACACCTCATGCACACAGAAACACCACACCATACACTTACACCCAACACCTTACACTCACCCCAACAGACACACCACACAGCCCACACACCACACCACACCCTCATGATCTTGAGTTCCTGATCATCCTGCCTCCAACTCACAAAGGATGGTATTACAGGTGTGTGCACCATGTCTAGCAGCTTTTGATGTTCTTGCCACTTGGAATACTTGATGTGCGCTTCATCAAAGTCCAGTTATGGACATAAGGGCTTAGACAGTTTGACAATCCAATGCTCCCCTTACCTCCACCAGCCTCACACATTTGAGACGCAGATGGAGGACAGTGCTACACTTGTAACTTTGCCCCTTTGATATACTTGCCAGTGTTGCTTAATAAGAAGTCAGCACAGGAAGCGAGTCTGCTCCTCCTCTAGAGTGGGGCTGCTCTAACATCATTTTCTAGAACATGGAGAACAATCAGTTTGTGCGTGGTACTGTAAGATTTGTGGTAGCTCAAAATGACCACTGTTGTAAAAAGTTAAGTAAATGTCAAGATGTTCTTTTCCCAGAATTTGCCTCACTGCAAGGTGCGCTAAGAGATAGTCCTCTGATTGTTTAGAAAAGCCCACACAATGCCTCCCTCCGGTCCTTAAGTCTGTCCCCTTAATGCGGTTATAGGTTAACCAATGATAAACTGCCAGCCCTAAACTGTGACTGAGAACTGCTCTAAACAAATGTATAAAAGGTGTGTGCTTTAGCTACTCGGGGTCACTTCCATCCCGATTTCAGGATGACCCCAGCATGCTGGATTAATAAACCTCTTGCGTTTTGCATCGATCTCTATCTCTGCATCTCTGGGAGGGGAACATCCTGGACGTAAGGCTTTTCGGGTCTTACGATTTATAATAGGCATTCACAATACTCTTTATAGTCTTGATCCAGTTTTGAAGAGGCTAACATGCTGGGAGGGAATCCCACAGGGAAGACGCGCAGCCACCAAAAGAGCTGGAGTGGCAGTGGTAATGAAGAGCACTGGCTGCTCTTGCAGAAGAGCAAGATTTGCTTCCAGCTATCTTCAATTCCAGTTCCAAGGGGCCAGACATCCTTATTTGGTCTCACAGTACACAGACATCCACCCAGGCAAACATTCATACACATAGATTTATGAGAGTTGAGTCTTAAGCAGCTTTCTCGTAAGCTGACTGGAGTGACCCTTAAGGAATGTGAGTCCTTAGCAGCTATCTAGTCAGTGGATTAGGAGAGAAGGGCTAGGCCTGGGATGCCTCCTATAGTGCATCAAAATTCCCTCAGAGTCAAAGCAAAACAAGCATGGAAGAAGGCATTTGCTACATTAATCATTAGTGGAATGGGAGGCTGTATTCCCAGGGAGCTATTGAGAAAAGTACAGGGAGGGGATCAGAAGTCAGGGTCAGGGCTAGCAAGGTTAAAGTACAGCTTGCAGTTGAATCCCCCATTTTAGCCTAGACACTGGACTACCAGCTCTGTGGCCTGGCGAGAAAGATAAGTCTAGATAATTTTTCAGTTAGGTCTTCCAGCGTGGGTCAAGATTGAGGTCACTCACTAAAATGCAGCCTGAGAAAGTAGAATTCACAGCCAAGAAGAAGAGTGGGCAACTGTGGACAGAAAACTACTCCTGGGAATCCACTCCTGTAGAGGAGCATTCTGTCTGAACAAAGTCAACAGGACTTGGCCCCAGTCAGGCAGAGTGCCCTCACTTCCACTGGGTATGGACACGGCCTCTGAGGATCCAGAGCAGACATCGAGAGTGCTTGGCTACGCAGGACAGCGCAACTGACTGACCATGAGCTTTTCTGAACCAGGACCAGGCAGACACAAAAACTGGGAAGTGCAGACTCCAGGCCCAGTCTCAAAGAGCTCAGGAGTGCTACACCCACTCCAGTAGTGAAGCGCATGACAGACCAAAAGCCTGGATGCAGTCCTGAGGCAAAAAGTTCACGGAAACTTAGTCTCATACATAGCACGTATGGTCCAATTTTGTCCTTGAGAATGGATCTGTGTGCTTCCTTTCATTATTGTTTTGTTATAGGTGCCTCCAAGCAATGCCTTGCCAAATACCTAAGCAAAATTGAACTTTGCTTCCTGGCCTTCACCAATGCCCTAGGTAGTCCTTGAGCCGACCCTGGGCTTGGAATTCAGTAAGAATGTTGACTATTCAGTGACATTCAGAATTGCCTTTAGTATTTATTGTAAGAGAGATGTGAAAGAATTCAGGCATTACTATCTACTACAAAGAATTAGAAATCTCAGGGCAAGCTTAGCAACGTAAGTTTAGAATTCTTATTATAGTTATGTATGGCAGACTACATTACTTATTAGTAGAAAGTCCCCCCACACTATCACTCAGAATAAAAGCCAAGTCACTCCCATATACAGGAATTTACAATGGTTTAGGAAGTAGATCAGGCTGTGGTTTTAGAGTATTGAATTATTCATGAGAAGGTTAGCTAGAACGGAACTCCCTAATTAGAGCCATGACTTAGGCATGAAAGCCCTTGCCCTGGGAGTGTAAAGACCTCACACCTGGCTTCTAAGACTATAGTTGACCTTAGATAGAGCTGACCTTATCTCAGTTGTTTTATTGCCCAGTTCCTGCCAGTCTTTGTGTTTACATTCCTCTCTGTTTTGTGTAAGAGTCATTAAGCATCCGGGACCTTACTGTACCTTGCCAATGTGTCACCTAACTTCTCCATTTTCTTCTGTATATAAAGTTCAATGCTCAATTTGAAAAATTACATTCAGATTCAGCACACTCCCTTGTGTCCTGTCTGTTTGTCACCCCATTTTCGCCAACTCTATGCCCATCTGTCCGAGACCCTGATTCAGGGGGGCTGACTGAGCACAAAGTTTGGTCCTTGAGATTTCTGTCAGGACCAAGATATTCTACTTGTCTGAAATTAGGGTTCCTGTCTCCATGAGCTCAGGTTAGAATGAAAGGGAATGGAAGCATGCCCTCTAACAGTTGCTTTAGTGCAAACATACACACACAGAGATGATGAATGTGGTGGTGGTGGTAGTGATGATGGAGATGATAAACATTACATTAAAAAAGAAAATAGCTTCTGCTGTGCAGTTCAGAATAACAGTGCCCTGATGTAGCTGTGGCCTTGTCAGCAAAGCACTCAGCATGCTGAGGCATTGCCTATTCTCCTCTGCTTTCAGATGTGGTTTAAGAACAGGAGAGCCAAACAGAGGGCCAGGGAGAAGAAAGCAATGCTCAGCAGCACAGCAGGTGGGATCCAGGACCACATTTGCATGATGGACCCAGAGGAGCCCTAGGGGACCAAACCTCCAGGAGCCACAGGGAGATGGGCTGGCTGTGTGCAGTCACAGTTTTACCATTCATGAGGGAAAGCCACCTTTCTCTGTCTCCATTCCCACCACAGCAACAATAAAGAGCAAAATTTCTGTATATTTCCTTCTGACTGTGGCATGTAGATGCAAACCATTCCCTAAATGAGATGCAAACAGATTGGCAAAGAGGTCTTCCTGTTGGAGGCAGCATGCCTGTGTCACCTTCGGTGGCCCCAGCACATCACAGCTGTTTCTGTGGCTCACATTATTAGCAGGGAAGGAGCTTGCAACTCTCACTACTGCAGACCACACCCCTGTTCTGACCATGAGGGTGCAGATACAAGCTCATGGAAGTCCCAGTTGTCCCCATAGGCTGATGGTGAGTTTTCCTTCAGTACTGCCCCTTCCCTAGCTCATGAGTTCAGTAAGATAGTTGGTCTGCAACTTCCTCAAGGCCAGTCTCGGGATTCAGGGGAGCAGGCAGGTAAAAGTTCACCTTGCCTGCACTCTGCCTGTTTCCCAACCCCTCTCAGCGAAGCACACATGGCACTCAGAGCCACTGGGACACAGGTCCTATTGCCTCAGAAGGACTAAGACACTCTATCGTTTGCAGGCTGCAGGAAGGCTTGTGCTTCTCTCTCTCCTCCCAGCCCGGGAGCAGGATGCTGAATTTAGATTTCTCCTAAGGATTTGGCTCTAGTTGTTTCAGAAATAGACCAAGGTATTTTGTTTTCATTTACTTTGGCAGCCTCTTAAATAATTTCTTATATAATTGGACAAGACCCCCCCCCAAAAATGCAGTAAATACCCACTGTATTACACACTCATGCGCTCACCCGTCTTCAGGTTCTAGGTGGCAGCCACATGCCTTCCCTGGTCTGGAGGTCACAGATGAGCAGACAGTAGTCCCGTCCACCACAGTTTCTCCTTCCCTTGGTCTTGCTCACTTCCCACCCTGGAAAGACAAGCTGCTCCCAGTCACCTAAGTGTACTCACCCTTGTTACTTTTTCTCCATCAGTGGATTAATTCCATGTGAAGACAAGTGGGGCTTCCAGCAGCTTGGGAGGTTGGAGGAGGCAGGCAGTACAAGATGCAATGACACAATACCAATTGAAGAGTGGGAACGCTGAGTGTCAGTCACTAAAGAAGCCAAATGCATTGAACAGTGAATGAACGGGGTGAGTTACACAGTTAAATCAGGAAGGACGAAATGATCTCTAACTGAATTTGAGCAGCAGAAATGGTCGTTTGCCATGTTGGAACAGAAGAATGATAACATAAAACTGCTTTCCAGCAAAATCAGTGATCTGGAAAAATTAAAGAATTTTGATGAGAAGTATGGAAGTTTTTTTAAGATCTCTTATTTTTATTTTGTGTGTGTGTGTGTTTGCCTGCATATATGTCTGCGTACTGTGCACATGCATTGCCTCTGGAAGCCATAAGAGGGAATCAGATCCTCTGGAAGGGGAGTTATAGACCACTGTTAGCCACCATATGAGTTTTTGGAATCAAACCTCAGTCCTCTGGAAGAGCCACCAGTTCCCTTAACCACTGAACCATCTCTCCAGCTGCCAGTACTATGAAGATTGAGAGTCTACTCCAACTAACTCTTGTGTTCCAGAAGATAGCACCTGTTGCACAGATTTATTTGTGCTAATGCTTGGCGGACTTAACTCAGACAAAGACATTGAAAGCATCCCATGGCACACAAGATGATTCTTTGGAAGAAAGTGCTTGCTGCCAAGCCTGAGGACTTGAGTTCTATCCCCAGGATACACATAGTGGAAGAAGAGGAGAACCATCTCCTGCAACTTGTCCTCTGACTGCCATATGCACGCACTGTACTCAAGCATACACACACACACACACACACACACACACACACACACACACACGTCTATGATTTAGAGGCTATCTGGTCTACATAGTGAGTTCCAGGCTAGTCAAGGCTACACAGTGAGGACCTGGTCAAAAGATCAACTAACTTTCTCTCTCTCTCTCTCTCTCTCTCTCTCTCTTTCTCTCTCTCTCTCTCTCTCTCTCTCTCTCTCTCTATCTATCTATCTCTATCTCAATTAAGAGGTCTAATAAAATATTTAGAGTTGAAGTATGAACCTAAAGATTAAAACTGAAGTACTTGAACTCAGACAGAGGTAGGAGGTGTTGCTGGCGGATTTAACCACCCCTAAACCACCTTAAAAATACACGCTGACTGCTGTTGCCAAAGAAATGGCTAAACTCCCACCTCAGAAAGAGGACAATTTTTTCTTAATTATTTAAAAGATAAGAATTTGCATTGGGCACAATCAATTTCTTCAGATACACTCCTGGCCAGTCTCTCGCTTTATAAGGATCTATCCCTGGATATCCTGCCAGTGAAAGAACGGGAATTGTCGAGCTTGTAGATTTCCCAGTCCACACCGAAGCCTTATATAAGAGAAACAGGCACACCTCCTGCTGTCCCAGGTTTACTGCTGAAAAGAAGTTGAAGAATGAAACTGCTAACAAGTTGGGAAGGGCTCTCATAAGAATCCGAACTCGATTGTGTGCCTTCCAAATCCAGAAAGCCAGTGCCCACAGCAGTACCAGCTGCCTCACAGTGGAGCTCAGCTAAATTCATCTTAATCCAGAGGGCACCACCTTGTGGAGTACTCACACATTCTTACTGCATAAGGCCTGGCACTTTCATTCTTCTTTGACCAAATATTCCAATGTTGTGGTGATTCTAACCTGGAAAGTTTCTTAAGTAATGAGCCTAGTTTGCTTCCTGGTGCTGTAATAAAACACAGACCAAAAGCCATTTGTAGTAGGAAAGGTAACCCACTTGGATGGTGGGTTACAGTCCATCCTCAGGGGAAGCCAAGGCAGGAACCTGGAGGCAGGAGCTGATGCAGGGGTCACAGAGGGGTGCTGCTTACTGGCTTGTTCCTCATGGCTTGCTCAGCCTGCTTTCTTATAGAACCTAGGACCACCAGCCTAGGCATGGCACCAACCACAATGCACTTGACCTTCTGCCCTCCACTTAAGAAAATGCCCCACTGGCATGCTCTCAAGCCAATTTGATGGAGACTACCCTTCAGCTGAGGTACCTTCTTTCCAACAGACATTTTGTCTTTCTTTTCTTTTACATTTTTGTTTTTACTTTGTGTTGTTTTGTTTTTGAGATAAGGTTTCTCTGTGTAGACTTGGCTGTCCTGGAACTTATCCTGCAGACCAATCTAGCCTCAAACTCATCCATCTGCCTCTGCCTCCTGAGTGCTGGAATTAAAGGTGTGTGCCACTACCACCTGGCTTAAAATATTTTTTTAATGGCTAGTGGAGCTGGAGAGATAGCTTAGTGGTTAAGTGTGCTTGCTGGTCTTTTGGGAGACCTAAATTTGGTTCCCAGGACCCTTGCCAGGTGGCTCCTTAGGGACCTGTACACAGAGGTGACAGAGGTGAGTGTTGCATTTTGGATAGTGTACTGGTGGCTCAAGATGACACCAGGATGGATTACTGGAGATGAATCAATTCACTAGGCATTATTAGTACCTTGGAGAGACATACAGAAGAACAACATGGCAGCGTTCTGAGGAGAGTTTAGCACCAGAGTTAGAGCCAGACAGCAACACAGGTTTTCTGAAGAAAATCAGCAGAACCCCCATGGCAGAAAAGGGAGTGTGTACTTACACTACTTGAAAATAGGAAGGGTACATAGCCAGAGTCTGCAATCAGGCTCCCTGATTCCCAGGCAGGAGGTCCATATGAGGAGACAGGATGTACACCCCTTCAATACTGACTCACTTTCTATATGAGGTGTCCTGATACCTGTCTATCAGCTAGTTGGGGACTCACAGGCAATGTCCCCATAGAGGACCTGTCAGTATCTGAAAGAGAAGACCTAAGCAGAGGCTGTACTATAGCACTACACACTTACATCATAGTGTAAAATTGGCCAATTTGCTAAAAACACAAAACAAAACAAACAAAAAAACACGAGGCAAACTAGAAAAAAACAAATTTGTACAATCTCCGTTGACAAGAGAAGAGTAGAAAGCATGCATTCATGAATATTTTCTGGAGCGATTGTGATCATGTCAAAAGGTAATTTTTCCCTTAATTTATAGGATGCTATTAGTCACATAAAAACAGTATTTATGTGACTTAAAGAGTAGGGAATAACTCTCAAGTCTAGCTCTGTGCTGGACTGGAATCTGAAGATTGTCATGTACTCAGTCAGTAATAACTGATTTGTAGGATTAAGGTTACAATGCAAGTTACTTTAGTCCATAACAGTGTTTGTCAACCTTCCTAATGCTGTGACCCTTTAATACAGTTTCTCATGTTGTGGTGATCCCAACCATAAAATTATTTCATTGCTATTTATAACTCTAAGTTTGCTACTGTTAAGAATTGCAATGTAAAATCTGTATTTTCCAATGGTCTTGGGTGGTCCCTGCTAAAGCATCATGACCCCCACACAGATTGAGAATCACTGGTCTATTCTTTATCATTCCTTATAAGAACTGTTTTGGTAAAAAGGAAAGAGAGTGAGCTAGAAACAGTGTCAGATGATGCCAGTAGCTCTGCTTCTCAGTGCCCTCCCATGAGTGCAGTGACTGAAGGCACTACAGATCAGATAAAGTTGTTTCTGGACCAGTAGAGAAACATAGCAGCCCCTCACCGAAAATCTGCATCCCAACACCACAAGCCAGGCTCACCACCACACCTAACTCAGGATGCAAGTTAAGACTTCAGCTTTCACGAGCATTGAAGCCTCTGGGGGAACCAAGAAACTAAAGGTTGCTGAGCTGCTTTGCCAGTTTACCTAGTGAATGGGGCTCTAGACGACCTGGGCATGGCAAACAGGACTCTGCAAGGCCTTGCTCTTCCTCCATTCCATCTGCCTTGATAAAAACTGTTAGATTACATTCCTAAAGCTTACTGTCAAGGTCCAGTCCCTTATTTTGCTATTTCCTCCTCCTTAGACTGACCTTCAAAGGTCCAGCTATTAAAGTTTTGAAGTCCAACAATAAAAAGCCCCTTTTGGCTGCCCTAATTAACATGCCTAATCAAAATGGACCAACTCATCCTAACACAGGGCAAATGAGTGAGGAGGTTTCCCCTTTTACCTTTATAAACAGCCACTTACCTACGGGCCACGTCTGTCTTCTCTCTATCCAGAGGCAGTCCTTTGTCCCTCCTAGGCAAATATCCCTTCTTACTCTCCCTTGCTCCCTTCCCCTTGTCCTTTACTCTCTATCTCCTACCTTCGTCTCTTATTTCCTGTCTACAGTCCTTCTGGGGCAGATAAATCTCCTTTGTGCTAAGAACTTAAACTTGGGATGTCTCATGCCAAATTTGAGGTCCTTTCAAGTATTCCCGCTGGAGTTCAGAAATCAGAGTGACTCACATGCCACCAATAAGAATAAAGACAATGTTCCCATCTACTCTCAACCCTTTGGACATGAATATCTTCAAAGGGCTCTCCAAATAACTCTCCATACTCTGTTTTGTAAACATCTTAGAGCTTTGTTAAGAAATAAGTTTTGGAAAAAGGACCATGTCACATTTAGCTCCACTGTGGTACTGAAAGTTCACTAATATTAATGAATCTTGACCCTTGCTACCTTCAAATCTCTCTAAATATACACCACAATTCAAACTTTTAAGAATCTACATTTATGGGAGAAAAAGACTCTGAATAGTAATATTGGGAGTAGTAGGCCTCAAACAGGAACATGAGTCCTTTGACACAAGATATTTCAGTTTAGGAAAGTATCAAAGGAAGATTCAGTATAAAACCTCATTAATTGGGATAATGAGAGGATAGGGGAATTTGACAGGTTTTCTTCTGGCCATTTAATAACTTACAGGAGTGAAGTGGAAACTAAAGGGTTCTTTGGAAAGTCAGTTGTGTTGTATGGTGTTTTGCTGGGACAAACACACGAAGGAATGTTTTGCTGAAGAGGACACAGGTGAAAAATCTAAGGCAGACTCATGAAGAAACATTTTGCTGAAGCAGACACAGGAGAAAGGATGTTCTACTAAAGCAAGCATGTGAAAGGACTCGTGATGAGGGAATATTTGCTAATGACAAGCATATATTGCTCTGCCTTACATTCTTAGTTGAGCTGCATTTGTAAGGGACTTCATAGAGAAAAATGCATCAAAAAACTTCTGGTGCTGTACTGCGTTTTCTTACCACTTCCACGGACTCCGGCTGATTGTCAGAGTGATGTTAGCTGAGACAGTCTCACGTGGAGTTTTGCTAAGACTTATGGGCTCAAGCAAGACCCATGAAGGACACTTGATATTTGGAGGGAGTATAATCGGACTGAACAGATGGTCATGGAGGCTGAACTTGTCTTGTTGGTAGAGCTATCTGTGCAATGCTTATTGGTCTCGCCTCTTTGCTGATCTTCACTTCGCTGAGAAAGGCACAGCCAAAAACGTATCCTGGTGTTCGTGTTGGCCCTGGATCCTCCTCCTGCTGACTCATGCAGAGGTTGAGGCCTGGCTGTCTCTATTAGGTAGTGTCACCACTGCTGATTCATGTTTGCTATCCCAACTCTACTGAACTGGACTGCTGGTGTACCCATGAAGTGTTTGTGAGTGGGCTAATCTGTTGCTTCCGACCTGGGAATTGAACTGCCAATTTTCTGACAACAGAAATGGGAGTTACTTCAAAGAATCCTTTCCAAACAGGTGCACTTCCCCTGTAGTCTTTCTTTTTCACCACCTCTGGTGGGTGGTGGGTGGTGGGCTAGAAAGGAGGCTAAAGTGTTTAAGAACCATCATTAAAAGTAGTTTTTGGAAACATTAAACTTACATAGGAGTTCACAGATTAGTCTTCCCTTGATAACTCTACCTGCATCCTATCCTCAATGAAAGCACTTGAATGTATTTATTTTGGAGAGGAGAGGAAAGGTCCTATGTCTATTCCAGGTCCTGCTCCACACCTCACGTTCAAGGAGGGTTTCATGGAGGACAGGGTGCAATTTAAGTTTCCAAAAGGGATTTTTCATAGATTTTGATACTTTTAGCCCTCAGTATTAGATCTAAGGCCTTACACATTGAGACAAGAACTGCATTCTGTGCTCCACCTTCAGCCTTCACAATACTAAATCAATAAAAAATAAAGTTCCTCTAGGGAATGTAAAAATCTCACTGGCATATAAACTTACATTATGTAATTTCAGCTATGAACCTAAATGTATAATTAACCAATCCCTTTCTGCCTTTTATTGTAGGATTGGTTTAATAGGAGGAAAGCTAAGTATATGAAACAACAAAGGCTGTAAATACTCAGAGAGCTCCTCCTGCTACCCAGATACCATTACGTTGAAGACTCTGAAGGAGCCCTAGGGTGTTGCTCTTACCCAGAAGCCAGATGCAAATGATATTATCTGATGCCAACAACACCTTGTTACTACACTCTTATTCCCTTGGCACTTGTATTCACAAGAAAGAAGTGGACTCTCAGGTTCTCTGTTTCGTGTGTCTTCTGGAATAGTAAAATCGATACACATAAGTTATCAAGAAAATATTTAAATAGAAAGGCACATTCCCCTCCCATCATGATATGACAATGCTGACTTACCATCAGTAGGTCCTGTGCAGCCTTAAGCTTCCAAACATGGCATAGTTTGCTTGCACTGCCTTTCACTTTCTTTTTTGAGGCCTCCCCCCACATTGTGTTCCATGGGGAGATAAAACAAACACTGCTACTCAACACAGATAGGGAACACACTATAAACCAAAGTACAGATAACACCAAAGTCCAATTTGGTGAACCAAAGAATTTCGGGGGAGGGGAGGGAATTTAGGTACAGGAACAGAAATGACTCAAAGACAGCTGCATCACCAAAACCCACAACAAGACTAGTGACAGACAGCTCACAAAACTGAGAACCTGCAGCACAATGCACAGCCTGGCAGCAGCTCAACAGGTTGGAAGAGTATCCTTTACCAGTGCCTTGGTTAGTCTAAACCCATTCCAGGAAGTTCACCTGCTGTCTGCTTCTTCCAGGCAGCTGATCTGGTCTCATCATCTTTGCAGGTCAGCTTGTCTGAGAGTCTTCTGGGCAGTGCAGCTCTACTGAAAGTCTTTGCATCATGGCTCTGCTTCCTATGGCACAGAGAGACCCAGTGAATATTGTCAGTTTCAGAGACTTCTTGAAGTTATATTGAGTTGTTTGCCTTCCTGTTTGAGGAGCTTCCTTGCAGAATGGAATGTTTTAAAATCAGAGGAAACTGTTACACAGCATCCCATCCTTTACTCTTACAGTCTTTCTGCTCCCTTTTCTGCAATGATCTACAAGCCTTGGAGGGGTTGACTATAGATGTCCACCTGTGGCTAAAAATATGCCACCATGCCATAGTAACAGTCACTTGTTCTCAGTAGCTTCACCATGGTTATGAGTCAAGGCTACTCACAGTGTGACCTATGAACATAAACACACATTTAGAAGACATTTGACAGTCACATCACATCCATATAAGAAACATTGACATATGTTGCTTCCCTATTGTAACCTATGACCTCCTTAGCCACAGGTTTTTGTCCTGGATTACAGGAACAGATATGAACTCCCTTTTGTGGAGTGGGCCTTAAATCCATCTGGAAAACTACTGGTCTTACCTATGACAGCTGAGCCACGACTAGATAAGCAGATAGATCCTGCTTAGTGTGTGGGTATTTCAACAAGCAGGGCCCATAGCCAAGCAGGAATGTTTGGTGACAGATCTCCACTAACAACCTGCATAGTGTTCCTTCTGGCAATTTGAAACCTGGCACTATGCTTTCCCAATCACCATACCTGCCTATTGGGGGAGTTCTTGACTTGGCAAAACATCCCCTCCCTGCTGCTTCCACCCCCATAACCTTTTGCTGGAGAGAAATATATCCTTGGTGGGGGATAGGGCAGAACTAGTGAACCTTATATTCCTGAAGCTATTTTGAGTGTTTTATCTTCTTGTTTAAAAAGTGTCTATACAGAATGGAATATTTCAATCTCAGAGGAAACTGGTATACAACATCCTATCAGGCTCTCATCCACTTCACCCTGTCCATGTCACACCATAAAGATGCAAGAGGAGGAGGGATAGTCCATAAGAAGAGAGAGTGTTTGTCCAGACAGAGCTGATTTTGCCTATACCCCACAGTTCATTCCAGTTTTGGACACTGAAACTTCCTAAGGGCCTATTCACAAGATTAATGGACACTCACAATCCCCTTCTCTACTCTCTCTGCCTTTGGCATAGGAGACATTGGCCAGGCCTCAAGCTGAAGTCCTAGAGCTTCCACTGTAACATAACCATCCATCATCCCATCCACGCCAAAGGGAAGACGCTTCCTTCTCTCTCTTTTGTCTCCCATTCAGAGCCAGGAGGAATATGCCCTTCCTTCTCAGAGCAGAGGCTGACTGGTACTCCTTAAGGGATCTTTCCAAAGCATCTGCTTCTTATGGTTTTGAGAACAAATTAATCCTTAAAGTCTTTTTTGTTCACCATTGTAAACTCTTAAAAGGTTCTTATTAAGAGTAGAGATGACAAAAATTCAAGAAACTCTCATTGTTTTTATGTTATTTGTGCCTACCCTTTTGGCTCTCTATGGCATCCATGAAACTACCTAGGATCTCCCAAGGTCACACATGGCACAGAAGGATACTGGATAGAAGTGGGGTTTCCATAGTTCCAAAGTCCATAGCACCCAATGATTTATATAGTTATAGAAGTGAACATGATTTTCTATAAGGGGCTGGAATTCCTTAGGACTTTACTGATCAGATAAGCTATCCAAACCCTCTGAACCAACTGCCATGTTCTGAGCCCTCACATGTAACAAAAGAGGTGCAAGAGAGGCACCAGCAGCTTAGGAGAGCAGAGCTAGAGCTAGAGTGGAGTTATTTCCTATGGTCCTAAAACCCAAGCCAACTAGAGAGGCAGAAGATTGAAACACCTGGTATACCAAGATGCTTTTATGACAAAACTGTACATTCACACAATCTTTGAAACAAACATGATTACATTTTAAAAATCAAATCAGGCCCATTGCTTACTATTTGACATGAAAATGAAAAAACAAAAGCAATGGAGCTGAGAAGATGAAGTAGATATTGCTTGCTTTTTTGTTTGTTTGTTTGGTTTTGGTTTTTTAGTTACCCTAGGCAGAGCTAAAACTCACTCTGCAACCAAGAATGACTTTGAAGTTATGATATTTTCTGCCTCACCTCATGAGTGCTTACAATACTGAAACACCCTGCCACTTCATGGAATTTAGGCACTGTCAAAAATATTTAATCTCAATCTGGAACTTCTACCCTGCCTCTGAGTAGTCAACAGGCCTTGGGGGGGGGGGGCACGATTTAGCATTACAATACAAGCAGCATCAGACCAACCTACTACATTTCCCCCTTTTGTCCAATTACAAAGGCTTTTTATCTCAGATATAAACTGAATATAATCATAACAATTATAAAACTGTAAGTTATGATATACATTTATGATGTCCAGCCCATTTATATATGGCAACTTAGCTAAATCATTTTATCATCTATCCTATCTTGATGAGTTTAGAATTTTGTATTTAAATAATTTTTATTTTAACTTATATTACCATCCTAAAACATTTTTTAAACCTAGAACACCTTCTTAAATGCTAAACAACTTAAGTTAAATTGTGAGACTATAACTATCTAGTCTTCAACCCCATCAGAGACATGAGAAGAAATATTATTTGAGTATGTAGGAAGTTCAGGAACACAGCTTCCAAAAATTATAGACCACCTGCACCTAATATTTTTTTTATAACATTGGAGCATCTATCTTCAGCCTTCTGTCCCAGAATATCTGCCAGACCTTACGTGAAGCAGGAATTATGGAAAACTAACTTTCCCTGTCTTGGCAAAGCTTAGCAGTCAACTATCTTGTGTCTATTTGTCGTTTGGGCAGCATTCTGTCTGTAGATGAAGTTAGGGCATTTATTGCCTGGTGGCTAGCATGCCATAATTGAAGCAACTCCGTATGGAGGACATTAGTGATCATCATCTTCTTTGAAGTGGAATGGGGGTACTTTCAGGAGCAGATCTGTCTCAGAGTCAAAAGATCATTTTTAAAATTTCATTATTTATTTACATTCCCATCATTGCCCCTTCTCTTAGACAGGCATTATGCCTATACAACTCACTTAAAAATTCATGGTTTAGTCCTAGTCCTTTTAATAGCTGGTATTACAAACTGTTTAGGATAATTAAATAATACAAGTTAATAGTAAGTCAAACTTCTCTCTTGCCCCACCCCCAGTTCTTCATCCCATTCCTCTTCTCCTTGCTTCTGAGAGGGTGCTCTTCTCCTCCACCAAACTTCCCCCTTCCCTGAGTCTCTCGAGGATTAAGCACATCTTCCACTAAGGCTTGACTAGGCAGACCTCTGTTATAGTTGTGCCAGTGACCTCGGCCTGGCCCGTGTATGCTCCTGGTTGGTGGCTCAGTCTCTGGGAGTTCCCTGGGGTCTGGGTAAGCTGAGACTGCTGGTATTCCTATGGGGACACTCTCCCCTTCAGCTTCAATCCTCCACCTATTCAACCATTGGGATCCCCAACTTAAGTCCAATGGTTGTGTGTAAGTATCTGCACCCGTCTCAGTCAGCTGCTGGTAAGATCTCTTGGAGGGCAGCCTTGCTAGGCTCCTGTCTGTAAGCACTTCATAGTATCAGTAATAGTGTCTGAACTTGGTGCCTTCCCATGAGATGGATCCCAAGTTGGGCCAGTCATTGGACTACCTTTCTTCAGTCTTTTCTCCTTTTTTGTAATGTATAAGTGCTCTGCTGAATATACATTCACATGCCAGAAGAGGGCATCAGATTCCCGTATAGATGGTTGTGAGCCACCATGTAATTGCTGAGAATTGAACTTGGAACCTCTGGAAGAGCAGCCAGTGCTCCTAAACAGTGAGCTATCTCACCAGCCCCTCAAAAGATCTTTTAATAATGAAATAATTTTAAATGCCATATATTGTAGATCTCTGATGCATTTGAAGAGCATCTATTCATAGTATATCTGAATTGTTAAACTGTTTATTCCTGGCTACTTACTATATATTAAACATTTTATTGTAATTAACTAAACTAGTATCTAATATGACCATTAGTTTGACTTACTATTAACTTGTATTATTTAATTATCCTAAACAGTTTGTAATACCAGCTATTAAAAGGACTAGGACTAAACCATGAATTTTTAAGTGAGTTGTATAGGCATAATGCCTGTCTAAGAATTGAAACACACACACACACACTCTCTCTCTCTCTCTCTCTCTCTCTCTCTGTCTCTCTCTCTCTCTCACTCACACACACACACACACACACACACACACACGCATGCATGCACATATATCATACTGTAATACAATTAATCTCAAATTTTGTACCAGTATACAATGATCTCTGTCAATGTAGGATTCTGGCTATAAAATGCTTTTGTTTAAGACTACTCTTAAATAATAGGTTCAATATTCTATCCCTATTTGTCTATTTTATTATAATATTACTATATCACCCCTTATTGTTTTCAAGCCTTTTCCCTTTCCCTAAGAAAGAAAGAAGGCGCCGGGCGGTGGTGGCACACGCCTTTAATCCCAGCACTTGGGAGGCAGAGGCAGGCGGATTTCTGAGTTTGAGGCCAGCCTGGTCTACAAAGTGAGTTCCAGGACAGCCAGGGCTATACAGAGAAACCCTGTTTCGAAAAACAAAAAACAAAAAACAAAAAAACAAAACAAAACAAAACAAAAAAACAAAAACAAAACAAAACAAAAAAAAACAAAACAAAAAAAAAGAAAGAAAGAAGGCTAGAAATGAGGAAAGGAAAGATAGAAATATCTTTATTATTTGTAAAGTATTCCCCCAAATGACACATATATATTGTTTAAAAAAATAATCAAACAACCAATCTCCCAACTTAAGGAACTGGAATAACAGTCTGCTTATAATTGTTTCCTGCTAAATTGGGGAGAAGAATTCCTGTTTGGGGACCCAAAAGGAAATTGGGAAAAATTGTTAGGTCAAAAGAAAGATAGCTGGCAATATTTGTTGTGCAGTCTCTATGTTCTGAGAAAGTTCCAGGCTTAATTCAAGTGCTGACTGGTACAAACTGAAAGGTTGGATGAATCAAGGTCATATGAGGTCAGTAATTCTTTTGGAAGTTGTTCTAGAAGCAAGTTTCTGGAAACAGCATCAGTTTGAGGCAGGATTGATCAAGGACTTGGAACAGTAGGTCTCAGCATCTCAGCATTCCTGAGGGTGAATCCTGTCAGGGCTTCCCTCTTTGTGATTGTTTGTTTGTTTTGTTTTTACTTTGAACAGAATGCTATATATTATTATGTATATTGGAGGTAATATTTGTTTCTATATTAGCATGATGTATGGAATGTGAAATGTGCACAGATCAGTTAAAGATGAATTTTGGCTCCTTGTTTGAACAGGTGAAAGACAACTGTCTTTATGAATTAGTTTGATCACATAAGCCAGTTGTAATGTAAATCTTCATCCATGCCATATGAAAGTACGGCATGATGAATCTTGAGAACTCTGTAGCCAACAAGATCTGTTGGGTATGTATAGCTGGAGTTCTGGCTAGAGACCTTTTTATGTCTCGGCCAGTTTATGGGCTGTTCCTATGTAGATGGATCAGCAAATTATGTTACCTATCCTGTTTGATCTTCTTGATTTCTTTCTTACTGTCTGCAACCAAAATCTTCAGGGGGTCTTCCTCTATCAAATCTGATCCTTATTACTTTGGAAGGAGTCCAAAGCCATTTTTTCTTTTCTGTTAACACAAACATAGAGCCTCTCTCTCAAAATAGCTTGTACTTGGTCCATCAACTTGAAGTCATCAAAAGTATAGTTTGAATTAATTTAGCAGCTTCTTTTTTATTCAGGTCTGATCTGTTTTGACCTCTCTCATAGAGGATTTGTAATACTATTGGAATCTTAGAACTCGTAACAACCTTCATTTTGATAAATTAAAACAGTTTAAAACAAAACAATTTAAAACAATTAGTATCATTTATTTGGACAGGGGATTTTCTGTGTAGTGAACACAGGCTTGGATCTGTAGATTACACTGGCTTCAAACTCACAAGAAACCTATCTGTCCCTGGTTTTCTTTCCTACGTATTAAGATCAAAGGCCTGGATTTATTTATTTATTTAATGTACCCTTAAACATTTATATCAATTCTCATTTACTTATCCTTTTTTTGGAGATTAATATCTTTGATAATTTAAAACAATTAAATACAAGCATTATTATTTATTAAAACGGTTTCTCTATGTAGCCTGGGCTGAACTGGTTTTCTCTGTAGATTAGGCTGGCCTCAGACTCGCAAGAAACCTATCTGTCCTTGCTTTTGTCTCCCAAGCATTGAGCTCAAAAGCTTATATTTATTTACTTATGTATATATCCTTGAAAACATTTATATCATTTCTCATCTCTTCCTCCCTTCAAAATATATCTATAAACCCCTTTCTCTTTATATAGATTAAATTAATATCTTTCTCTCTATTCAACTTTATTCAAATTCCCTTTCAAGTTAGCTCTCATGAGCTGACATTAGTCCTCCTGTGGGAATCCCACATTCAAAGAAGACAGGATGGCTGCTAAGAGTAGCGTGAAACTCTATCCCATGTTAGCTCTCATAATGGCTTTGTTTTTCTGTTGGATAAAAACAAAACAATTCTGCCCCAACCCCAACTCTGGGTCCCCACATTGACTAGAAGAATATACCTTTCCTAAGGGCAAAATGGTTTTTGGCAGCAGAAAAGCATTACTCTTAAATTTGAAATTATAACATAGAAATTATAAACATACTTTTTAAATATTGTCATATTCTCCCTTCTCTTTATATAAATTTAAGATTGATATGTATTTATTTTTTTTAATTGCTAAGAATCCTCCTAATGATTATTAAGCAAAAACCTGTATAATGATTTTAAGGGAAAATTTGTCCTTTTGCATCTCATATGCTTGTTTGCATGTGGCTGCATCCATCAGCAAAGGGTCTCGCCTTGACTCCATTGTGTAAGCCAGTATGGTCCAGAATTAAGAGATCTGTCTCCCTTCTCTGTTAGTTTTTAGTTCAGAAGCTGTGTTGTACCTGCACAATTAAGCTGACGTTTGTCCTCAGCTCAGAGCTGTGCTTTAACAGCAGTGCCAAGTAGCACCCAGGATGAGCCTAGGCTGGCTGCCATTTAGGCCTGCAGTTGAAGCTTAAGGGCTCTGTTGCCTGGCAAGACATTCGGTTCAGTGTGTGCATCTGTGTTTTAGCTCATGTTATGAACCCTGGAATTATGCGTGCCAAATCAGCATGTATTTTAGTCCTTGTCTGGAACTTCTCATGGCTTTTTGCATGGCTTGGGGAAAAGCCAATGTTGCTGAGGAAACATTTTTCCCTGTCTTCCTAATTTTAAAGGGATAATGGGCATGTGCTTTTTATTTGAGAATCAGAAATCAATTTTGTTAAAAGTGAGTTCTTGCCAGACACTGAGGTGCCAATATATTGTTGGAAAATATTTAATGTCAATCTGGTGCTTCTATCCTGCCTGAGTATTCAGTTCCCAAATAAAAGACACACATAAGCCGGATGTGGTGGCACACGCCTTTAATCCCAGCACTCGGGAGACAGGCAGGCAGAATTCTGAGTTAGAGGCCAGCCTGGTCTACAGAGTGAGTTCCAGGACAGCCAGGACTATCTATACAGAGAAACCCTGTCTCAAAAAAACCAAAAAAAAAAAAAAAAGACACACATACCTTTATATTTATAATAAGCCTTAATCAGCACTGGAGCTAGGCAGGTTTCTAGATAGATACCTAGCAGATACCATTTCCATGCCAATAAGCCCACTATATGATTTGCCATGTTTTGTCTGGGTTTCTCTTAACTCCAGTTACCCAGCCCTTGTGGCCATTATTTTAAAAGTCTTTCCCCATGGTATCTTTTCCTCTCTCCATCTTCCTTTCTCTCCTTGTGGTCTCCTGAGACTCCCAACCCAGGAACCCCAAACTCTGCCTATGTCTCTTATGCTCAGCTATTGGTTGTCAGTGTCTTTATTTAACCAATAGTTTTAAGTTATGGGTCAAGGTCACATTGTACCTGCAGATTCTCTCCTTCCTGGGAGCACCAGGTCTTGGGGACCATTATTTAGCATTATAATACAAGTACTACATTTAGGGGTCATTTGGGGTTCTCTAATCCAGGTTTTTATGAATGTCAGAGAAGGTCTTGATAAAATACATATATACTATGCCCAGAAATGAGGGTCTTCAAAATTATAGCCCAAAAGACAGAAAAAATATTCATATGGCCCCAGACACCTCGCCAAAAGGTTCTTTTTTTTTCCTTTCTTTCTTTTTCTTTTCTTTTCTTTTTTTTAGTTTTTTTTTTTTTTCCCCCGAGACAGGGTTTCTCTGTGTAGTCCTGACTGTCCTGGAACTCACTCTGTAGACCAGGCTGGCCTCAAACTCAGAAATCCGCCTGCCTCTGCCTCCCAAGTGCTGGGATTAAAGGCGTGTGCCACCACAGCCCGGCTGGGGGGAGGGATCTTTTCTTACTCCCCGCAAATGGGTTCCCTCAGTGAACCGCCATCCCTTCCCTAGGAAGATAATTAAGCAAGGCCGGAGGATTCAGCTAAGATGCAAAGTGGAAGCTCCTTCTATACCCGACTTGCCCAAGGGCCGTGATTTCCTTCAAATAATTCCTGCTCATTGCAGCTCTAATCTGCCCTCAGTTTTGCACCTCAGGGTCTCAGCCCATAGCAACAGGGGGGTAACCGGAAGCCAGGACTGTGCGCTCATGATTGGATGCTGTACTAACCTGGAGTAGAGTCCCCACCGGAAGAAAGCCCTTGTGGTTGAGACACTCTCCTCCCGGAACTGTAGGGGTCTCCAGCTCAGAGTCTGAGGACGCTAGCTCTCTGAACTTCAAACCTCAAGCGACTTCGATGTGTTCCGGTCATGGAGCATCAAAACAGCAGCTACCCGACTCACGTGGGACCTGAGGAGGAAAAATGGGAAGGTCAGTGCTTTGTAAGAGTGGTGGGTGGGCCACAGCCATGAGGGGAGGAGTGTCCCCCACCCCCGTTCCCCCATCCCCACCCCGGGAGCTGACAGAACGGGCAGAGTGCGCTTGCGCATGCGCGCACCCTCCGTTCACCATCCTTGACATCATGGCGACTTCGCGCCACACTAGGCCCTATTTCCTCAGTTTCAGGTTCTAAAGCACAGACAGCTTTGCCGGATGGAGAGGGAAGAAATGAGGGAGAGAGTGGACGGGGCCTGCCTGGGTCTGGAGCCGCAGCAGCGGAAGGGGACACAGCAGAGGAACTAAGTGAAGGTCAGCCTGCTGCTCGCGCGGCAGGCCTCATGGATAACAGCAACCCAGAGGACAATGGCGACACTGGCTGTGCCCAGGAGAAGGAGGAGCAGCCAGAGGAGCCAGTTCTCAAGGATGCGGTGGGCACTGAGGATGTACTAGCACTGGTAACCCGTGTACATTCTATGCCACTTAGAGTGTGTAGTGTAGAGCCGATTTCAGTTAGTGTTTCCCGGGTACAGCCTATGACACATATGGTGCCCTGCGGACAGTCTGTGTCACGTGTGGTGCCCTGTAGACAGCGTATTCCACATTTGGGGCCCCGCAGACAGTGTATTCCACGTTTGGGGCCCCGTAGACAGCATATTCCACATTTGGGGCCCCGTAGACAGCGTATTCCACGCTTGGGGCCCCGTAGACAGCATATTCCACATTTGGGGCCCCGTAGACAGCGTATTCCACGCTTGGGGCCCCGTAGACAGTGTATTCCACGCTTGGGGCCCCGGAGACAGCATATTCCACATTTGGGGCCCCGCAGACAGCGTATTCCAAGTTTGGGGCCCCGGAGACAGCATATTCCACATTTGGGGCCCCGGAGACAGCATATTCCACATTTGGGGCCCCGTAGACAGCATATTCCACATTTAGGACCCCGTAGACAGCATATTCCACATTTGGGGCCCCGTAGACAGTATATTCCACATTTGGGGCCCCGTAGACATTGTATTCCACATTTGTTGCCCCATAGACAATGTATTCCACGTATGGTGCCGCATGTGCAGCCTATGCCACCTACAGTGCCCCATGTGCAGCCTATGCCACCTGTAGTACCCTCTGTACAGCCTATTCCACCTATGGTGCCCCATATACAAGCTATGCTACCTATGGTGACCTGTATACAGGCTATGCCACCTATGGTGCCCTGTGGACAGCCTATGCCACATATGGTGACCCATGTACAGCCTATGCCACCTATAGTGCCCCATGTGCAGCCTATGCTACCTATAGTGCCCCATGTGCAGCCTATGCCACCTATAGTGCCCCATGTGCAGCCTATGCCACCTATAGTGCCCCATGTGCAGCCTATGCCACCTGTAGTACCCTCTGTACAGCCTATTCCACCTATGGTTCCCCGTATACAAGCTATGCCACCTATGGTTCCCCGTATACAAGCTATGCCACCTATGGTGCCCCGTATACAAGCTATGCCACCTATGGTGCCCTGTATACAAGCTATGCCACCTATGGTGCCCCGTGTACAAGCTATGCCACATACAGTGCCCCGTATACAAGCTATGCCACATATGGTGCCCTGTGGACAGCCTATTCAACCTATGATGCCCCATGTACAGCCTATGCCACCTATGGTTCCCCGTGTACAGCCTATGCCACCTATGGTGCCCCGTGGACAGCCTATGCCATGTATGGTGACCCATGTACAGGCTATGCCACCTATTGAGCCCTCTGTACAACTTATGCCACCTCTTGTGCCCTCTGTACAACTTATGCCACCTTTTGTGCCCTCTGTACAGCCTATGCCCCCTATGGTGCCCCGTGGACAGGCTATACCGCTTATGGTGCCCTCTGTACAGCCTATGCCACCTGTGGTGCCCCATGGACAGGCTATGCTACCTATGGTGCCTCGTGTACAGCTGATGCCACCTGTGGTGCCCCGTGGACAGCTTATGCCACATATGTTGCCCTGTGGGCAGCCTATTCTACCTATGATGCCCCATGTACAGCCTATGCCACCTATGGTGCCCTGTGGGCAGTCTATGCCACGTATGGTGACCCATGTACAGCCTATGCCACCTATGGTGCCCCGTGGGCAGTCTATGCCACGTATGGTGACCCATGTACAGCCTATGCCACCTATGGTGCCCAGTGGGCAGTTTATGCCACGTATGGTGACCCATGTACAGCCTATGCAACCTATGGTGCCCCGTGGGCAGCTTATACCACCTATGGTGCCCCGTGGGCAGTCTATGCCACGTATGGTGACCCATATGGAGCCTATGCCGCCTATGGTGCCCCGTGGGCAGCCTATGCCACCTATGGTGCCCCATGGGCAGCCTATGCCACGTATGGCGACCCATGTACAGCCTATGCCACCTATGGTGCCCTGTGGGCAGTCTATGCCACCTATGGTGCCCCATGGACAGCCTATGCCATGTATGGTGACTCATGTACAGCCTATGCCGCCTATGGTGCCCTGTGGGCAGCCTATGACACCTATGGTGTCCCATGGGCAGCCTATGCCACGTATGGTGACCCATGTACAGCCTATGCCACCTATGGTGCCCTGTAGACAGTCTATGCCACCTATGGTGCCCTGTGGGCAGCCTATGTCACATATTGTGCCCCATGGACAGCCTATGGTGACCCATGTACAGCCTGTGCCAGGCACTGTGCCCCACAGACATCCTGTGCCAGGCACTAGGCCCTTTGTGCAACCTATGCCAGTCGTGATGCCCAATATACAGCCTGTGGCAGTACTGGTGCTTGGAGTACAGCTTATGCCATATATGGTGCGCCATGTATGGACTATGTTAATAATGGTGACGGTTATACAGCCAGTGCCCATTCCTATGCCACATGTGCAGCCTATGGCAGTCATTGTGCTTTGGGCACACAACATGCCCATTCCTGTGCCACGTGCACAGCGTATGCCAATCAGTAGGCCCTGGGCACAGCCCATGCCCACTCCTGTGCCACATGTGCAGCCTATGGCAGTCATTGTGCTTTGGGCACAGTCTATGCCCATTCCTGTGCCACGTGCACAGCGTATGCCAATCAGTAGGCCCTGGGCACAGCTCATGCCCACTCCTGTGCCACATGTGCAGCCTATGGCAGTCATTGTGCTTTGGGCACAGTCTATGCCCATTCCTGTGCCACGTGCACAGCGTATGCCAATCAGTAGGCCCTGGGTACAGCCCATGCCCACTCCTGTGCCACATGTGCAGCCTATGGCAGTCATTGTGCTTTGGGCACAGTCTATGCCCATTCCTGTGCCACGTGCACAGCGTATGCCAATCAGTAGGCCCTGGGTACAGCCCATGCCCACTCCTGTGCCACATGTGCAGCCTATGGCAGTCATTGTGCTTTGGGCACAGCCCATGCCCACTCCTGTGCCACATGTGCAGCCTATGGCAGTCATTGTGCTTTGGGCACAGTCTATGCCCATTCCTGTGCAACGTGCACAGCGTATGCCAATCAGTAGGCCCTGGGTACAGCTCATGCCCACTCCTGTGCCACATGTGCAGCCTATGGCCGTCATTGTGCTTTGGGCACAGTCTATGCCCATTCCTGTGCCACGTGCACAGCGTATGCCAATCAGTAGGCCCTGGGCACAGCCCATGCCCACTCCTGTGCCACATGTGCAGCCTATGGCAGTCATTGTGCTTTGGGCACAGTCTATGCCCATTCCTGTGCCATGTGCACAGCGCATGCCAATCAGTAGGCCCTGGGTACAGCCCATGCCCACTCCTGTGCCACATGTGCAGCCTATGGCAGTCATTGTGCTTTGGGCACAGCCCATGCCCACTCCTGTGCCATGTGCACAGCGTATGCCAATCAGTAGGCCCTGGGTACAGCTCATGCCCACTCCTGTGCCACATGTGCAGCCTATGGCCGTCATTGTGCTTTGGGCACAGTCTATGCCCATTCCTGTGCCACGTGCACAGCGTATGCCAATCAGTAGGCCCTGGGCACAGCCCATGCCCACTCCTGTGCCACATGTGCAGCCTATGGCAGTCATTGTGCTTTGGGCACAGCCCATGCCCACTCCTGTGCCACATGTGCAGCCTATGGCAGTCATTGTGCTTTGGGCACACAACATGCGCATTCCTGTGCCACATACACAGCGTATGTCAATCAGTAGGCCCTGGGTACAGCCCATGCCCACTCCTGTGCCACATGTGCAGCCTATGGCAGTCATTGTGCTTTGGGCACAGCTCATGCCCACTCCTGTGCCACATGTGCAGCCTATGGCAGTCATTGTGCTTTGGGCACAGTCTATGCCCATTCCTGTGCCACGAGCACAGCGTATGCCAATCAGTAGGCCCTGGGTACAGCCCATGCCCACTCCTGTGCCACATGTGCAGCCCATGGCAGTCGTTGTGCTTTGGGCACAGTCTATGCCCATTCCTGTGCCACGAGCACAGCGTATGCCAATCAGTAGGCCCTGGGCACAGCCCATGCCCACTCCTGTGCCACATGTGCAGCCTATGGCAGTCATTGTGCTTTGGGCACAGTCTATGCCCATTCCTGTGCCACGTGCACAGCGTATGCCAATCAGTAGGCCCTGGGTACAGCCCATGCCCACTCCTGTGCCACATGTGCAGCCTATGGCAGTCATTGTGCTTTGGGCACAGTCTATGCCCATTCCTGTGCCACGTGCACAGCGCATGTCAATCAGTAGGCCCTGGGCACAGCCCATGCCCAATCCTATGCCAGATGTGCAGCCTATGGCAGTCATTGTGCTTTGGGCACAGCCCATGCCCACTCCTGTGCCACATGTGCAGCCTATGGCAGTCATTGTGCTTTGGGCACAGTCTATGCCCATTCCTGTGCCACGTGCACAGCGTATGCCAATCAGTAGGCCCTGGGTACAGCCCATGCCCACTCCTGTGCCACATGTGCAGCCTATGGCAGTCATTGTGCTTTGGGCACAGTCTATGCCCATTCCTGTGCCACGTGCACAGCGTATGCCAATCAGTAGGCCCTGGGTACAGCCCATGCCCACTCCTGTGCCACATGTGCAGCCTATGGCAGTCATTGTGCTTTGGGCACAGTCTATGCCCATTCCTGTGCCACGTGCACAGCGTATGCCAATCAGTACTCCCTGGGCACAACCCATGCCCACTCCTGTGCCACATGTGCAGCCTATGGCAGTCATTGTGCTTTGGGCACAGCCCATTCCTGTTCTCAATTTACAGCCTGTTCTAATCAGTAGGCCCTGGGCACAGCCTATGAGCATTCCTGTGCCCCATGTACAGCATATGCCAGTCACTGTTCCCTGGACACAACCTATACCAGCTAAGATACCTAGCATACCACCTATGCCAATGCCTACAGCACAGACTATGCCAGTCAGGGTAGCTTGTGTACAGCCCATACCTCTTACAGTGTCCCGTGTGCAGTCTATGTCATGTTCAGTGAGCAATATGCAGCCTGTGCCAGTTACAATGCCCCATGTACAATCAATGCGAGTTACAGTACCTCATGCATGGCCTATGCCAGCTACAATACCCCATGCACAACCTGTGCCAGTTACAATGCCCCATGTACAATCTATACAAGTTATAGTACCTCATGCACGGCCTATGCCAGCTACAATACCACATGTACAACCTGTGCCAGTTATGATGCCCTGTGCACAGCCTATACCTGTTTCAGTGTCCAATGTACAGCCTATGTCAGCGCTGGTGCCCCACCACGACCTCTGCCTACGTGATGGATTTACAAGGCTGCAGCTTCAGGAGCTAGAACGGGTTTTCCAGAGAAATCACTATCTCCGTGCTGAAGAAGGGTAAGCATAGTGTGCTGTCAGTGCTTTAAGGAGGGAGCAAGCGGCTACAGAGAGGCCTCTGACCCTCTGGCAGCTGTCCTTCTTGTCTTCATTTATTAGAAACGTTAAATTACATTTTAAGTGTTTTTTATTGCCTGAGTTTTTTTTTTTTTTTCAATCCGGGGTGGAGGCAAGATGTGTGCCTCATGTTTGGATGTCAGAGGCCAGCGCTAACGGACTGGCTCCTCTTCTTCCACTCTGGGCCCTAGGCTCAAAATCAGGCTCTGCTGCAAGCAGGATTATCTGCTGAGTAATCTTGCCTACCTCCACATTGCCTTCTAGGACTAAGGCTAAAACTAAGAGCAGTCATTCAGCCTGCCAGACCCTGTCTTGCTGTCCCAGGGCTCTGGGATGGGAGTGGGAGCTATGCTAAAGGCTGTGCAGCTTGTAGTATCTACTTGGAGCAAGTAAAACCTTTGTCAGTGTCTGCTGATCTAGGTGAGGCCCTGTTAGGACCGGCCTCAGAAGCCCGAGGGGTGGTTGGGATTACACGTGGTGACAGTCACTCAATGTGATACATCTTTGTATCGTGCATATTTCTCTCTCTTTCCTAATATAAACACATCGGCAGGACCTTTCTCTTTACTACTGGTTTTAGTAGTTTCTGAAAATTGTGTGCCCTGCCTAAAGACTATTGTCCCTAAAGATAAGCGACAGTGTTGGGTATGGTGGCTTCTGCCTGTGGTCTCAACACCCAGAAGGTCAAGCATGGGCTATGGTGGTGAGTTCTGCAGGCCCAATCTGCAGATAGGAACCCTAAGTCAACAGAGAAAAATAACTTGCTTATCAGACCAGGCATGTCTGTGCCCCAGTACTTCAAGGTGAAGGAAGAGGTCATTCAAGGTCATCGTTAGTTATGAGACTACAGTCCACTGCCAGGAGGGTTTCTGCTGCTCCTTTAGGCCTAGGTTTTCTTTTTTGGTCTGTTGGGTTTTTGTTTTGTTTTGTTTTGTTTTGTTTTGTTTTGTTTTGTTTTGTTTTGTTTCATTTGTTTTGCATCTCTTTCCTTCTGATTGTGTCCTGTGGGGTCTCCCAACTGTAGCAGGGATAGCCTGAAACTTGCAGGGACCCCTTCTTTCTGTCTCCCTCCTGCTGGGAATTTGGAACTGTGTGGCCATCTCTGGGAGATTTTGTAACATTTCTTTTGTGTCTGGCTTGATTTATCATTTTATTCTCGGGACTAGTGAGGTGGATCAGCACTTAAAAGGTCCTGCTAGCCTGAGACCAAGTCCATCAAGGCTTGCTCTGATCTTCACAAGTACACTGTGGCCACAGGCAAGTGTGTGCATGTGCCACACCACACACACACACAGCTGCACAAATGCACAGGCACTCATGCACTCACACAGTAAATGAAGCAATGTAGCATGTAGTTTTCCTGATGATCAGCATGCTGGACATCATCATGTGCTCAGTGGATGATAGAGTCCTCATATGATCTCCATGAAATAATCCTCTTTTCTTTCCATTTCTCCTTTCACCATTGCAGAGTCCTTCACACAGGGTTTTCCTATGTGCACTTGCTTCTGTAGATCTTCTTTGTATTGTGTTCATTTGAGACAGCTTTAAGCTCCACCACAGCCAGTATTAAGAGCATTTTCTCTGTCTACATTAGTGGTTTTCAAGTGTGTTATTAGATATGGGCTTAGGTTTTTATGTGTATTGATAGTACCCTGCTAATGAATCACACTCAATTGTAAAAATTGAGTGTCCTAGAGGGTAGGAGATTGAGACAAATATTTTCTTAAATATAAACTGTCCTTTATGCTTTACTTCATCTGTGGTGCCAAATATTGAATATCTGTCATTTTTTGTCTCAGAAAACAGCTGGCAAGGGGAATGGGTGTGACTGAGGCCAAGTTGCAGGTGAGTAAGAAAGAAAAAGCCATTTGACATCCCAGCCACTGGAGAACTTCCTTCAGGGCTCAGACATGGTTGTTCTGTTCCTGAAGTTACACTGTTCATTTTGTGTCACTGTATATCAAAATGACTAATTTTATACAGTTCTTTTAAAGTCTCTCTCTCTCTCTCTCTCTCTCTCTCTCTGTGTGTGTGTGTGTGTGTGTGTGTGTGTGTGTGTGTGTGTGTGTGTGTGTGTGTGTTTGCCAGCCACATGTTTGTTTAGCTATGAATGTCATGAGAAGGTTCTGGATCACCATAGTTGGAGTTGCAAGTCATTGTGAGCCTGGATGCATGCTTTCTGGGAATGGAATTCAGGTTCTGTGGAGCCCCAGGTGCTCTTAATCTTTGGACCATTTCGGGAGGCACCCCAAAATAATCTTTCAGACCTGTGGTCTTTGTGGGTAGAAAGTTAGGTCAGAAGGCTCACTATGCAGACTATGCACGTTTCAAATGGTATGCACTTTGCAGAGACAATTTCAATTTATGGTAGTTCCCAGGCATAGCCCAACACTCAGAAAGCCGATAAGTTAAAGAAAGACATGTGGGAATGTGGAAAGCATACATTACAAATGGCTGGTCCTCTGGCTGGTGCCTACTGAAGCCATGCAGATAAGGACACCCTTCATGTTAACTCTCAGGACCATGCTGCTGGATCTGCCCGAAAGTGCTGATAAGAATCTGCAGAGGGCTCTACAGTAAAGACAGAAACTTGGTGTGCGATGTTTGGTTCACTGTCCGGGAAATAGTTTGAAAAACTGGGGCCAGGAGCCTGGGACTCCCACATTCTAAGGAAGCCCTGGAACATGTACCAGTCCTCCTCAAAGAATTATAGCAGTGAGACACCAAGTTATTCTGAGCAAGATAATATTAATTCTATTGATATAAATTATAGATGTAATCTACTATTACATGATGTGGGTTATGATTTATAATCCTGATTATGATACTGAAAAAATACCTGTTTCCTCTCATTGTAGAAATGGTTTAAGAAGAGGAGAGAGCACTTCAGAAGAGAACAAAGTCAGTCAGGGATGAATGATGATGCCCAAGCAGGAGCCCAATCCAACTCTCACTGAAGATGGCACAGGAGGCCTAGTGTTCCACCCTCAGCCAGGAGCACCTAGCAGATGCCTGCCATCTTCCACCAACATGTTACTGCATCTTTATTCAGTGAGGACTTGTATGTGAAATAAATAGATTCTCAGTTTCTTTGCCTCATGTGACTTTTTGATTAGTATGGTAGGTGTGGCCCTTATCACGGAAATGCCATTTAAAGAGGGCGACAAGGTCTCCTTCTGTGAGTTGATGTTACTGAGGGATCATGAGTAGCTGTTTAATATTACAGAATTAATATATTGTCACATGTCACAGTGAGTGTACATTGACCCATACATTGTTTTTGTCCTCCTAACACAATTTTCTCCCCGGATGAGCTGGAACTTTTAAAGGGATAGGTCTAAATTATACAGGTCTCAAGATTTCAGAAACACTCTAATTCTTAAAATAGGTTCCCACACTTGTAATTTCATAAACAGTAACTGATGAAAACTAAACACCACATAATATTCCAAGAAACACCTATTGACCCGTACTACCCTGTCCACCCTCTGGCTCTAAGTATCAAACATTCAACTGTCATTTCTTAGGGTCACCAATGGTGCAAGGCACACTGAATAGTAGCTGGATATCTTTCTACCCTATGTCATTGTGCTCGGGTGATTGAATTCACCCTGCAGTGGACGTGCCCACCTGGGCAGAGCAGGAAGGACTCACAAGCTGCTCCATCACACACATGCCCATGCCGCTCACACACACCACTCTGCTCAGACCCCTCCCTTCCTCACCTTGCATCCTGGGCTTGCCTTGAGTCCAATATATCAAGGACCTCAGCACAAGACCCTATACCCTGAACCCAATACAGGAGAAAGTGGGCAATATGGCTCGCCATCCTAGCAGAGGAAAGGACTTCCTCAACTGGGTCCTGGTGGTGTGGGCAGTAAAATTATCAGTTGACCAATGAGAACTCAGAAATGAAAAGCTCTAGCAAAGAGAAGGAGAACATCCTTGTGACAAAGAGACTGCATACAGAATGGTAGAAAAACCTTTACCAAGTATAATTCTGTCAAAGTGTTGGTGGCTAGAATACACAAAGACCTTAAAACTAAATGGCAGGAAAACATGCACCCAGTTAAACATTTCACCTAGAATTAAACAGGGAGTACTCACAAGTGCCTTGTGTATATGAATTCATCCACTTTGACTACTTATAAAAGACCTGCACAGAAAAAGGCTAGCCAAAATGCTACTGAGAATAGGAGGAAGCCTCGGGAATTTCCATGCAAATGGTAAAAGTGACCATTGACTTCAGCTGGGGGGAAGGAGAGTCACTTTGCTTCCATGTTCACATCATGAGGAGCTTATGCATGCTCCAGTAATGGTTTACATCAGTATACACACAGGCAGCAAAAAGAAGACTCAGTATGTTTTAAAAACATGAAATAGGAAGAGATAAGTGGAGAGGAACAGGGCAGGGGTAATTTTAGAAAAGAGAATGTGAGGGTGGATTGGAGCTGCCGCATTATAAGCAAGGATGCAATGCTCAGACAGTAAACATAGACAAAAGGTAAATCAATTCGGCCACTCACTGTATAACAGGATAGTAGAGAAATGAGAATTGGTAAGCAGAAACTAATGTCATATATATATATATATTTTCACATACACTCATGTGTCAGGAAATTACCTTATTGAGACATAACCTTATTGAAGAAAAATTTCTAAACACACTAACTAAAGACGGTTTTGAAAAGCTGAGCAGCCTGCCCCCTTTTGTAAAGTACTCACATTAGAGGCACTGAGGCATTGAGACTCCAGGCTTGCTCCTTCAGTGCTTCAGTAAACCATGTGTGGCTTTATACATGTTAGGTAAGGACTCTACAAACTGAGCTACATCTCCAGCACATAAACAATGTCTTCACTATTTTGCCAGAATGGAGAGATAAATTCTCCAGTGCTTGACACAGACACCAGCAATGCCAGGATTTACAGCAAAGAGGGATGAAAAACTAGGAAAGAAAAACATGGAGGTTTTGTTTAGAGGTATTATCAGAGCTGTGAGTTGAGTCTTATCCAAAGAGAACTGCAGCACCAGGAGTCCAGGATATTCCCACCCCAAACAAGGGACAGTGTGGAAACGTGATAGTGCTGCAGGGCCTTCTATTTGGGAGGATGAGGTGAAGAACTCTAGAAGGTGGTGCCTGGAAGGGAAGCACATTTTGCAATATAATACACTATTATTACAACAACTACTACTAAATATATACATATATATATTCATACACACATACATACATATGCATACATATGTACACACACAAAACCTCACACACACACATATTTGACCACAACGTGGGAAAATGTGGCTGCCTTAGGATGAATCTGACTACATCCCAATATAGGATTTGTTTGAATGACAGTTCCAGGATGTGTGTGTATGTATGTGTGTGTGTGTGTGTGTCCAAGACAAATGTGAGGAAGTTCAGCACAGGTATGACAATTCTCACAGCTGTTACAAGCACCTATCAAAGCCTGAGAGTAATTCTAACCCCTCTCCAGTAGCCCTGGCGAAGGTGAGTCCTCTGCTCTGTCTGCTGAGCAAGCAGAGCGTTCAATTTTGCCCAGGCTCCCATAAAGGCCGCCCTGGAAGCACGATACACTACGTGAACTCCACTTTCTGTGAAAGCCCTAAGGAAGAACTTCCCAGATAGAATCATTCTGTTATATTCGGTCTCTGCCGCGGACCGGGGACGAAATGTGGAGAAATAGACCAAGCGGTATTGTCCACACATTTCCGCAAGGCCTCTGGAGCTACTGGGGGATCTTTTCTTACTCCCTGCAAATGGGTTCACTCAGTGGACTGCCATTTCTTCCCTTGGAAGATAATTAAGCAAGGCAGGAGGACTCAGCTAAGATGCAAAGTGGAAGCCCCTCCTATACCTGAATTGCGAAGAGGAGCCTTCATTTCCTTCTAGTAATTCTTGCTCCGGTAACCTTCCCACTGTCCTCAGTTTTGCAGCATGGAGTTCAGCCCCAGCAACAGGTGGACAACCAGAAGGCAGGACACACTACCATAATTGGATATATGCTAAATTAGAGGATGGGGCCTGGAGGTGTGGAAGCAGACCATTGGTGGGTTAGAAGCTCTACTTCCGGAATTGTTGGGGGCTGTACCAGTGAATAGCGACTTCCAAGGCTTTACAGACATGGAGCATCAAAGCATCAATTACCTGCTTGATGTGGGACCTGAGGAGGATGAGGAAAATGCGAAAGGTCAGTGAGTGATGGGAAGGGTGGGTTGACGATATCCACGAGGGGAGGAGCGTCCCATATAGGACTGAACTGGAGCTGGGCGCCACAGGCTTTGCCCTGACTCCATGACACCTCCGCATTAGCCTAGGCCCTGAAGCCTGGTTTTTCCATTTCCCCACTTAAGGTGTGAAGACTCTGATGGGCTCCCTGGCTGGAGAGCGAAGAAACGAGGGAGAGAGTGGACGGAGCCTCCCTGGGTCTGGAGCCTCAGCAGAGGAAGGATACAGAGCAGGAGAATTAAGTGAAGGTGGGCCTGCTGCTGGTGCTGCAGGCCTCATGGATAACAGCAACCAAGAGGACCTTGGTGCCACTGGCTGTGCCCAGGAGAAGGAGAAGCAGCCAGAGGAGCCAGTCCCTGATTACATGGGGGATTTGGCAAATGTAAAGCCCGTGTCAGAGCCGTGGTCCACTGTTAATCCTGTGAGAGTGTTGGTGCCCGAATTCCGCCACCGTCGGAAACACAGCTTCACCTTGCAGCAACTACAAGAGCTGGAGAGCACCTTCCAGTGCAGTCACTACATCAGCACTACAGAGGCGTGAGTACATTGTCTAGCTTGCATCAGTTGGATGGGGGAATGAAGTTATGCCCAGAGAGTTTCTCCTGCTTCCTGTCCCCTTCTTGTCCACCTTTTATTTTCGTTTTACATGTACATATTTATTTAAGTCTCTCTCTCTCTCTCTCTCTCTCTCTCTCTCTCTCTCTCTCTCTCTCTCTCTCTCTGTGTGTGTGTGTGTGTGTGTGTGTGTGTGTGTGAGAGAGAGAGAGAGAGAGAGAGAGAGAGAGAGAGAGAGAGAGAGAGAGAGAGAGAAAACAGGCATGCTGTGGTTTTGTGTGCATGTTAACAAGACTGCATTGCTGGAGGCTTGATGACAGCTTGTGGGAGTTGTTTCTTGTTTTTTTTCTCCTGTGAACCCTGGGTTTTGAACTCAGGCATGCAGGCTAGCACCTTTACCCTCCAGATACAGTAGTGAGCACCAGGCCAGCCTCAGCAGCAGAGTGCAAGGCTATCTTTAAATTATTAAAATAAACCAATAAAGCCAACAAAGCAAAACCAAGAGCAAACAAACAACCACCACCAGCAGCAGCAGGCTGAATGAGAACGAGGCAATACATGTCTGTAAGCCCAGTACTTGGCCGGTAGATCCCAAGTTCTAACTTATCTCAGTTATGTAATGAGCCCCATGCCAGGCCCTTCTCCATTAGGCCATTTGTCTTGTGATTGACAGCATACTCCACCGTATGTTTTCTGTTTGGTTGGTTGGTTGGTTGTTCCTGGCAGGGGTGGAGGAGGTGTGTTCAGAGGTCCTCTTCTGATTTTTGATCCAAGATCTCACTGTGTAGCATGGCTTCCTGGAACTTGTAGGGAGCTCAGGCCTCAGATTTCAAAAGTATTTGTAATCCAGGACAGTGTGGTCAGTGTGGTGAGGTTTTCTCATACTCATTTCCTGATTGCTGTGACTTCTAATATTTCCTTACCCATAGTGGAAGAGGATTCAGCAGGGTAAAGGCATTTGCTATGAGAACCTGAGGTCCATTCAGAGGACACACATAGAAGATCACTCCCTCATGCTGTCCTCTTACATCCGCATGTGCAATAGGGACACATGCACACACTACAAAATAAATTTAAACAAGAAATGTGATATTTCATTTTTCTGGTAACCAGCGATTGGAGTACCTCATTCTTAACTGAATAATAAAAAATTTTGGATGCTTTCCATTAAGCTTCTTCGTTGGAGTTTCCTTTTATCCTGACAGAACACTTTGTTTTTCCTGTTGGCGTTTGTTTTGCAGTTTTTGTCTTGTTTTGAGTTGTTTTGTTTGTGGTTGCCTCTCCTGTACCACTGCCACATGCATTAGGAACATTTCTTTTGAAGGTTTTACTGTCTTCATTAGTGCTTTAAAACTTGCTTGTTACAGACATGCTTGGGTTTGCACATCTATTAATACTAACTTGGTAATCAAATGCTACCTGTACTGTTTGATCTAAGCACCTCAAAATTTTCAGGGTGATGATCAGAGAAAATATGAATTGAGACAAATCATTCAAAAAATGATAAAATATTCCTCTCGAATTTTATTTCACATATCCATAATTCCTTTTATCCTTTTTTAACTGTAGAAAACGTCTGGCAAGTTCCATGGGTGTGAGTGAAGCCACAGTGCAGGTCAGTCCGCACACAAAGCTGTTTGGTAGGACAGCCATTCTGGAACCTGGTGCATTTGTAGGTCCTTCTGGTTCTCTCAGTAGAATTGTGTTGTCTTTGATAACATGTCCAAACCATGGTTGAAATAACTTTTTGACGATTTATCTCTAGTTTTTTAATGTATGTTTGGGAAAGTGTGTATGTGTCCCACGTTCATGCCATATGTGTGTGGCTGATCAAGGAAGCCAGGAGAGGGCATATATTTCACGTATATGCCGGACGGACACGTATTTATAAGCAGCACAAATGGTCCTAGGAGCTAAACTCAAGTCCTCTACAAGACCAACAAGCAAGAACCACTAGACCATCATTCTAAACCAAACAAATGTCCTTTGAGATTTGTGGTCTTTGTGGGTAGAAAATGGAATAAGAAAGCCCTACTCCTCAGGAATGGCTCATTTCCTGGAGACACAAACTTCTTAAGGAACAAAGAATTGTACCAAGCTTGTTTTCACTAAGTGCATATATATATCACATACATGTATTCTGTGGGTAAATCATTATATGCATTTTAACTTAGAAAGTGTGTACACATTATGTGTAAAATAGATGTATTCTGTATAGATGTGTAGCACTTATATATGCACATTAAAATCATATATATGTGTGTGTATATATGTATATATAAAGAAATATTAACATATTGTCAGACTAGTATACTTTTGTGTATATATGTGCGTATGAGTTTTTTGAGGGTGAGAGTTTCTCTGTGTAGCCCTCCCTGTCCTAAACTCACTCTGTAGAATAGGCTGGCCTCAAACTCACAGAGATCCTCCTGCCTGTGCCTCCCTAGTGCCTAAATTGAATATGTGTGCCAAAATGACCTGGCCAATCCTAGTGCTCTAGGGAGTAACACTATGGTTGTGACATATGAATTATGCAAAGTGATATAGCTAGGGCATCCCTGAAACTATTTGTAAAAAATATTCATAAATTATATCCTTACAGTCTGAATAGGGGGGAGGTTATAATCCACAGGTCAAATCCACATAACTAATTAAAATTTAGCTAAACAGAAACTTATGGAAATGGAGAAGATATCAAGTCAAAAACCCAACTTGCTCGTTTTGTTCGTTCTTTGATCCCTTTGTATGGGTTTTGACCATATTCATCCTGTTCCCCATAAACCTTTGTGTCCGCTAATTTTTAATAATACATCGAGACTAATTTGTGCTGCTCAAATATATATCTGTGTGTGTGTGTGTGTGTGTGTGTGTGTGTGTGTGTGTGTGTGTATACCCTGATGTACCATGAAAAACACTGTTTTCTTGTGGTCATACACAGCCTCTTTCCATCCTCTTTGCCATATGATCTCTGAGCCTTGGAAGGAGGACATATGGTATATATGTTCTATTTTGGGATGAGAATTCTTCAATCTCCTGTTTTCTATGCCTTGCTCAGTAGAAGAACTCTATGTCGATCAGTTCTCAAAGTAGTATTTTCTCTGATGAGAGCCGAGAACTGCACTAAATAGAATGATACAACATTAGTTGTCAGTTTAATGTTATGCCGACTTGGCAGAGTAATAGGAAGGGGGTCGCCCCCTAGGACTTGTCTAGTTACAGGTTCTTGGCCTTCATAATGGTGCCAGGTGTAGGTTTCAGAGTGTGGAGTAGAACCTGAATTCCATTGGACACTACTTGATTACTACAATTAGGAAAAGAATACTGTAGATTCTGGTTTTTATTAAGTCCTTCAACTATAATCCTAGTGGTTTACTCCTGTCTCCCAATTCCTTTTTCCCAATGACTTTAGGAATGGTTTTTGAAGAGGAGAGAAAAATACAGGAGTTATAAGAGGCTGTAAATGCTCAGAGGTCCCCTTCCTGCATCCCGGAGCATCTCTCTCTGAAGGCTGTGGAGAAGCCCCAGGGAGCCACCCATGCTCAAATGCCATAGCCAGATGATGTTGTGGGTTCAAAGCCCTGTTAAACACTGTTATCTCCTCAATACTAGTATTTTCAATAAAGAGCTGAATTCTCAATATACTTATTTTGTGCTTCTTCTGAGATTGTTAGGATACATGTCTCATATCAGGGAAATGCCATTTAAACACAAGAAGATCTGTTTCCAGGAGGTAACATCTGTGCATCACAGTCAGTAAGCCCTGTGGGTTACAGGCACTTTAAAACATCCTTAGTAGCAGTACCCTGACCCAAGTGTTCCTTGTTTGTCACCCCCTCTTACTGTTCTCACCATGACTCTTATCCCATGCAAATTTAAAAGAGAGATGATGCAGGACCCAAAGAGAAACAGCAGTCTCTTCCAAACACAGGTGATGCATGCCACGCTGGCCCCCTCTCAAGATTTCACTCCAGCCCTGAACTCGGACAGAAACTTCATTTGAGACAACACACAGGGTTCACAGGACACAAGCCATGAAGTAGGAAGTACATTCCTCTCAATTATTTTCCTTGCCTTCTTTTTTTCTGTGAACGTTTGGGGCCATATGTGGCATGAGACAGCAGTTAATTCTGTCTCAGGTCTTAGGTTTAGCTTCCACCATCATGCTGTTATTACACACTTAGTCCCTCAGCCCTTGTAGTTCCAACAAAGAGCTGAGTTCTCAATATATCTGTTTCAAGTATCTTCTGAGACCTCTAAGGAATATGTCTAAATTACCAAGGCAATGTCATTGAATCAGACAAGGCAGATGTGACTTTTCTTGGTTCTGATAGTTCAGAGGTTCTCCACTTTCCGTGCAAATATTTCTTTCTCTTCCATTCATTTTAAAAGCACGATGAAATATTTTAAATGCACATGAAGGAAAGCAGTGGTACAGACAGTGGAGTCCTTCCATAGGGAAGTGAGGGTAGAAACAACAAGTGGCCAGGACCTGGCCACAACACTTGAGAAGTGGACCTTTAAATTAAGTGGCCCAAGTTGGCCACACAGTAAGTTCAAGAATACCCTGCATGCACTAAATGAGGCCTCCATCTCACTTTTAAATGTGGGACTGGGAAATGGGTCAGTAGGGAAAGTGACTGCCAGCCAGCAGGAAGACATGATTGTGACTCCCAACATAGACATAAAACAGTAGCATATATTTTAGTCTGGGTTCTGAGACAGGGAAAGATGGCTCCACAGAGGGTGCTGGCCTTCCTTCCTTGCTAGAACTGTGAGCTTGAGGTTTAGAGACAGAATGTGATCCAGAAGAGGCTAACATAGGGCTGGCTAGAGAGATTTCTCTGCAGTAAGAGAACATGCTGCTCTTGCAGAGGGCCTAAGCTTGAATCCCAGCACACACAACAGACAGTCACAATGGCATGTAACTCAGGCTCCATGTGATCTGACACTCTTCTGGATTTTACAGCCATCCACACATATGTGCACAAACCACACTCAGGCACACATATATGCACATCATGGATAAATAAAAATCAAGAGGCTGGAGAGTGTGCATTTGTCTTCCAGAGTACTCAGACAGACTCCTGTCGACCTCCTGCACCAGGAGGTTCACAACCACCTCTCACTTCAGCTCCAAGAAACACAACAGTCTGCCTCTGTAGGCATAGGTACACACACACACACACACACACACACACACACATACGTACAGGCATGCACATGAACACACACACACACTTGCAGTTAAAATAACAAAAATAAATTAAAAAAAAACTTACAATAATATGCAAAGTGCTAGAGGTTGTTGCTCATTGTTGACCTCTGCCCAGTATGTGAACAGATGGGTTCCCACCTTGAAATACCACGTGAAAAGACATGCACAGATGACACATGCATAGGGTGAAAGTAGTTTTTAATTAAAAGAGGAAAGTCAGTCATGGATTCGGATTTATACAAAAAGCTTTTAATACTTCCACTATAAATGTTGTAAAAAAAAGTTTATGGAATTTATAACAAATGAATTAGAGAAACTCAAGAGAAAATTGTTGACAAAGGATATCAAACTGTTTTCCACATGACAAATAAAAATTCACATGAAATAATACATAAAAATAAAAATTCTATAAATAAAAATAACATCAGGACTCATGAGGTAGCTGTGAACATAAAATATCTTGCCAGCAGTTCTAATGCCCTGATTTCCATAACCAGGACCCACACAATGGGAGGACAGTTGTCCTGTGATATTGACATAGGAACCACTGCTCCCTTCCCCTCAGCATTAAATAAATGAATTGAAAGTATGTATCCTAACAGCATTATTAATAAATAAAGACAAATAACTTCATTGAATAAAAATCACTGGAGCCGCCAGTAAAAGAACTGGATAGTCTTGAAGATGGGCAGTTGAGAGTACTCAGTCTGAGGAATGGAAATAAGAGAACTGCATAGTCTTGAAGATGGGCAGTTGAGAGTACTCAGTCTGAGGAATGGAAATAAGAGAAGAGGGTAGACTTGAAGATGTGCAGTTGAGAGTACTCAGTCTGAGGAATGGAAATAAGAGAACTGCATAGTCTTGAAGATGTTTCAGTTGAGAGTACTCAGTCTGAGGAATGGAAATAAGAGAAGAGGGTAGTCTGGAAGATGGGCAGTTGAGAGTACTCAGTCTGAGGAATGGAAATAAGAGAACTGCATAGTCTTGAAGATGTTTCAGTTGAGAGTACTCAGTCTGAGGAATGGAAATAAGAGAAGAGGGTAGTCTTGAAGATGGGCAGTTGAGAGTACTCAGTCTGAGGAATGAAGATGAAAATATTGAAAGTATTCGGAAGTGTGGGAGTGGATGGGTAGGGAGAGTGGGCAAAAGTACCTTAGGAAAAGAAAAATGTAGGTGATAACAGGATGCATCAACGGGTAAAGATGCTTGCATCCAAGCTTGGTGTCCTGAGTTTGGTGCCCAGGTTGCTCACAGTAAGACAGAACTGATTCCCACAGGTTGTCCTATGGTTTGTGGGTATGTGCCATGGCATACATCCCATAATATAAGTAAAATATGAATTTAAAAAGAAAAATTGCGAGAACACCTGAGTGTTCTGAGTGAGGTAATTCAGTCACAAAAGAACACACATGGCATGCACTCACTGAGAAGTGGATATTAGCCCAAAAGTTCAGAATACCCAAGATTCAATTCACAGACCACATGAAGTTCAGGAAGAAGGAAGACCAAAGTGTGGGTGCTTTACTACTTCTTAGAAGGCTGAACAAAATACTCACAGGAGCAAATGTGGAGACATAGTATGGAGCAGAGAGTGAAAGAAGGCCACCCAGAGTCTGTACCACTTGGGATCCATCCCATATATAGCTACCAAACACAGACACTTCTGTGGGTGCTGGGAAGTGCTTGCTGATGGAAGCCTGATATGGCTGCCTCCTGAGATGCTCTGCCACAGCCTGACAAATACAGAGGTGGGTGCTCTCAACCAATCATTGGACTGAGCACAGGGTTCCCTGATGGAAGAGTTGGACAAGGGACTGAAGGATCTGAGGGTCTTTACAGCCCCATGAAGGGAGCAACAGTGTTAACTGGCCAGATCCCCTGGATTTCCAAGGGACTGGACCACCCACCAAAGAATACACATGGAGGGACCCATGGTCCTGGCCACATATGTGGCAGAGGATGGCCTGATGAGACATCAGTGGGAGGAGAGGCCCTTGGGATTAGGGTGTAAAAATGAAATTACACAGTGCGATGAAATGTGCCAGAAGATAAATATGTGGACCACATTATATAGTTAAATTAATATTACCTCTAGTGTATATTACATTTTATAGTATTATTTTATGTTAACATACTGTATTTACATTACTATTTTATCGCAAAATAATATATTATATATTGATATTCATATCAATATTGATATACATTATTAGTATAATGTATAACAATATCTTTTTTTAATATTTTAGTATATATAAAAAGTAGTAAAACACAAAATTTTGCTAGTTTATGTTACCGGAGAGTACTTTTGTCCCCTTTTCTCTTTTCCCCTCTTTTTATTAAAATTAGGGTTTTGTTTTTCATACAATTTGTCCTGATTGCAGTTTCCCTACCCTTCCCTCCACTCCTTCCAGAACCTCCCTCTTCCCCTTCCATCCTGGTCTAATCCTGTTTTGTCTCTGAGGAAAGAACAGGTTTCTAAGAGATAACAACAAAACATAACAAATGTATACATATATTGCAATAGAACAAGCACCATCATATGAAAAGTAACAATCAAACCAACAGAAGGAGAACAGAAAACTCAGGGAACACACACCCAGCACATGGTACCTCACAATCATCTGTGACTCCAGACCCAGGGAATCCTCAACCCTCCTCTGGACTGCTCAGGAACTGCATGCAAGTAGTGCACAGCCATTCATGCAGAAGAAAGCCGTGTGTGTGTGTGTGTGTGTGTGTGTGGGGGGGGGTGTTCTGTAATATATATAATGAAAGTATTTTAAAAGAAAAATCTGCCAGAAAAATGAAATATTAAAAATGCAGAAACATATAAGTAAATTTCAAAGAAATGTACCAGACCTTAATAACAGAAAAGACTAAATTCTGGGTAAAGACTTCAGTGAATTAAAAATCACTTCAAAATCAAGCCAAATACAGGCATATATTTTAAAAAAACAAGAAAGTGGAAGGATACAAAACCAAGTTGCAAAACCATTTGCCCTTCTATACACTAACAATAAGTCATAGTGACAAGAGCGATCATGGATTCATTCCCACATACACAGGTGTCAAAGAAAATAAAATGTCATGTTGCAGAGATGGCTCAGTGGCTAAGAGCATAGACTGCTCTTGCAGAGGTATTGTTTCCCAGCCACCACATGGTGGCTCACAACCATCTGTACTGGGGTCCAATGCCCTCTTGTGTGTGTGTGGTGGGGGGTCTGAAGACAGCTACAGTGTACTCAAACAAAGTAAAATCTCTCAGACCACTAAAATCAAGATAGCAAATGACCCAATTTAAAAAAAAAAAAGAGGGGCTATGGATCTGAACACAGAGGTCTCAAAATAAGAAATAAAAAAACAATTAAAGTAAAAAAAAATCTCTAAAGTGTTCAACACGCTTAGCAATTAGAAAAGTTCAAATGAAAACTACTTTTAAATTCATTTTGCCAAATCCAGAATGGTTAAACTCAGGAAACCTTTGAAGCACAAATGCTGGCAATTATGTGGGAAAAGGGAACCCTTGTGCACTGGAGGTGTGGCTACAAGCTGATGTCATCACTCTGAAAATCAGTGTGGAGAATCTTCAAGATCCTGAAATTACATACAGAGTGGGTTCCAGGACTTCCAGGGGCTACAAAGAGAACCCTAGTCTTGATATAAAAACCAAAAACAAAGAAACAAACAAAAAAATCCAAAAAGAGAAAAAAGAAAAGAAAAAAGAAGAAAAAAAAAAAAAAGAAATGACTATTACAGTTTAGCCAAGGAGGACATTATGTATGTTAGGAAAGGATTCTATGTAGTAAGCTGTATTTTTCAACACAAAAAATGGATATTTTTATAATATTTACCACAAGTATACATAAAAAAAAAACCCAGGATCTGTGCACCTTGACAACACAGTAGGTTGAGGCTATACAACAAAGAACAAACAGGGCCAGAAACATGTATATGTAAGTTTGGTTTTAAGAAAGGTCCAGGGTAGCCGGGCATGGTGGCGCACGCCTTTAATCCCAGCACTCGGGAGGCAGAGGCAGGCAGATTTCTGAGTTCGAGGCTAGCCTGGTCTACAAAGTGAGTTCCAGGACAGCCAGAGCTATACAGAGAAACCCTGTCTCAAAAAACCAAAAAAAGAAAAAAAAAGAAAGGTCCAGGGCTGGAGAGATGACTCAGCGGGTAAGAGCTCTGACTGCTCTTCCAAAGGTCATGAGTTCAAATCCCAGCAACCATATGGTGGCTCAAAACCATCCTTAATAAGATCTGATGCCCTCTTCTGGTGTGTCTGAAGACAGCTACAGTGTACTTAGATATAATGATAAAATAAATCTTTAAAAAAAAAAAAGGTCCAGAATATTGAGGTGTCTTTTGGGTGGAGAAGAACCCCTCCTCTGGCATGAAGATCCCAGAATATTCCCACCCTAGAATAACAACCAACTGGAGATAGGCTAGTTCCTAGGGGCTATTCCTAGTCTCTGAATAGACAGAGCCTGTTGTAAAATGTTTGCTGCCTAGAGACCAGTTTGACCACATGCCTGCAGAGGGGCTGCTTATCTGACAGTATCTGGATAGAGACTCGCATCTGCTCTCGACCCTTTGACCTTCCAGCAAACACATTAGGAAGGCCCATTCAAGAGAAATGCAGGGAACCTTAGTAAGGTATGGGGATGTACTCAGTCCTTCACAGTTTTAACCAGTCTGTCCAGTACTAATAAACCCCCATCCACACCCAAGCTCCTGAAAAGGCACAACATGGACACATGGCAGACTCAACTGAGCTTTCTGTGAACACTCAAAGGAAGAGACCTCGTGGATAACCTTATCCGCTTAATTTCTCTTCTCTATCAAGTAACAGGCCGCTAGGATAAACTACTAGGCCTAGAGGAAAGACACTCTGTGTTTTGAGAGGAGGTGGTCTCACTCTGGTTCTGGCTGTCCTGAAAATCACTATGTAGACAAGACTGGCCTGGAACTCAGATATCCACTTCCTTCTCTCCCCTGAATGCTGGGATTAAAGTCGTGAAAAGACACCCCCAACTAAACAAGAGGTATTCTAAAAACACTTGTGTATCATTTCCAGAGCTTTTCTTCTTCAATACGAGTCGTCTGGCACACTTGAACCTAGACGGTAATTTATCCAACTGCGAGGAGGGTAGCCCCATGTGCATCCATACCAGCCTGAGTACCAAGTGGTCCCTGCAATGATATCCTGCTCCTTGCAGCACCAACCTGTTCTGTTTTGCACCTGAGGCTCAACCCATAGCTGCAGGAGATCAAAAGGAAGTCAGAGTAGCTCACCTATGATTGGACACTTGGTAACCTGCACTACCGCCCCCAAGGGCAACAAGAGAATCTCTTCCTGGTTGGAAAGCTAGGCTTTCGGCTTTTGGCTTTCGGCTTTCGGCTTTAGGCTTTCGGCTTTCGGCTTTCGGCTTTCGGCTTTCGGCTTTCGGCTTTCGGCTTTCAGCTTTCGGCTTTCGGCTTTCGGCTTTCCCAAACTCAAGGGCTCCGACTCAGAATCTGCTGGGGCAAGCTGCAGGGAAGCACTCAGGACATGGAGCATCAAAACACCACCTACCTACTTCATGACGGACTTGGCAAGGACAAGGAAAAGTGGAATGGTGAGTGCCCTCTGGGAATGGTGGATTGTGCACATCCATGAGGGGAGGAATGTGTCCCGCAGAGGTGACTTGATAGTTGCAGTGCTCCGGAGCCTTTGCTGAGACTTAACAGTGCCTCAGCACCAGCCTAGGCCCTGACGCCTGTTTCATTCTTAGTTTGTTTGTTTGTCTTGTTTTGTTTTATTTCACCACATACAGGTGGGAAGACACAGGCAGTTTTACCACTGGATGGAGAGGGAAGAAATGAAGGAGAGAGTGGAGGGGGCCAGCCTGGGTCCGGATCCGCAGCAGTGGAAGGCGACATAGCAGAAGAATTCAGTGGAGAAGGTTGGCCTGCTGCTGGTGATGCAGACCTCATGGATAACACCAACCAAGAGGACCAGGGCACCAGCGGCAGTGCCCAGGAGGAGGAGAAGCTGCCAGAGGAGCCAGTTCTCAAGGATGCTGTGGTCATAGAGAAAGTGCAGCCTATTCCAGTGCTGGTATCTAGTGTGCGGCCTAAGTCAGTGTGGGTACTCCAGAGTAGCTTACACTACAATTTCCAATGGTGGCAGCTGCACGAGCTGGAGCGATTTTTCCAGCAGAATCACTTCATCCATGCAGAAGAAAGGTAATCAGATTCTTGTTTCCTGGGAGCACAGAGCAGTCCACGGTGGCTGCCGGGTCCTTCAACTGCTACCCGCTTAGAATTGCACATTCTGTCGGTATTTGTTGATTGTTTATGACAGTGCGAGTGTGTTAATGTGGGTGTAGAGTACAGCTTGGGTTAGGCTGTTCTCTCCTTGCACCTAGTGAGTCTCTGGGTCAAATGTAGGCCATCAGTCTGACTTCCTTCACCTTCACCTTTTCCTTTCTCTTTACCTTCCTCACCTTAATCTTTTGGCCTATTTACTCAGCTGGCCTCTTACCCTAAATTAAAGCCACTTCCAAAGTCAAGGCTGCCAGATTGCTGCATCCTGCAGTAGTGTGGTATGGCAGTGTGCTGGGATAGGTGGGATACTTGTGCAAATGTTTGTTCTGGATAGTTTTATATCAACTTAACACAAGCTAGAGCTATCAGAGAGGAGGGATTCTCAGTTGAGAACAAGTTTCCATAAGAGCAGGCTCTGTGATGAGCATCACAGCGTGAGTGATGAGGCCTCAAAAGTTAAGAGCAATAGCTACTCTTCCAGAGGAGTCAGACTTAAACCACAGCACCCAGGTAGCAGGTCGCAATGGTCTGTAACGGCAGTTCCAAAGGATCATTCACCATCACATATGCATACCTGCAGGCCAAACATCAATGCCAATAAAAAGAAGGAACATATTTGTTTTAAAAGACCAGGTGATAGGCAAGTCTTTAGGGTGTTTTCATGATTGTTGGTTGAAGTGAGAGAGCCCAGCCCATTCTGGGTGAGGCCACCCCAGGGCAGGTAGTCCTACATTCTATAAGAAAGGAGACTGAGCAAGTCATGGGGAGCAAGCAGCATCCTTCCATGGCCTCTGCATCAGCTCCTGCCTCCAGGCTCCTGCCCTGCTTCTGTTCCTGTTCTTAGTGTTAGCAAAATATGGAACTGTGAGCAAAATAAACTCTGTCCTCTCCAACTTCCTTTTGGTCAGGTTGTTTCATCGCAGCAATTGTAACTCTGGCTAAGACAATGAGGATGAAGGCATTTTTAGATAGCATTAAATGAATCCGCAGAAAACTTCAGGCTATGTCTTCTCTATAAGCAAGGCCCTATAGAAAGTGTGAAAGATCGAGTGTTTGGAATAAGAGCAATTTCATAAATCTGTCTATCATGTGTTTGACTTTAAGTTTGTTTGTTTGTTTTACTTATGAGGGCATTACCTCTTCAGGGTGTACCTACATATATTTTTGTGTGTGTTTGTGTGTGTGTATATATATATATATATATATATATATATATATATATGTATATAAGTATATATACATATATTTATGTATATGTGTGTGGTATGTGTGTGTGTGTGTGTGTATGTGTGCATGTGTGTGTGTGTGTTGTATCTCACTGGCTGGCATGGAACTTATACAGCTCGAGTGGTGGCACACACATTTAAAACCAGTACTCAGGAATCAGAAGCAGGGGGATATCTGATTTCAAGGCCAGCCTGGTCTCCAAAGTTTGCTCCAGAGCAGCCAGTTCTGCACAGAGAAACCCTGTCTCAAAAAACCAAAAAAATAAAAAGAAAGAAAGAAAGAAAGAAAGAAAGAAAGAAAGAAAGAAAGAAAGAAAGAAAGAAAGAAAGAAAGAAAGAAAAGGATCTCATAGATCACTCTGCCTGCCTTTGACTCCCAAGGGCTTTCATTAAACATAAAAACCACAAAGCCTGGTGACACCTTTCCCTTAGTTACTGGGGTTTTTGTTTTTGCCTACTTTTTTTTTCCGTTCACATAAAAAATGGTCTGTCAACCAAGAATCAATACTGGGCACAATGGCATCTTCCAGTAACCCTGGTGCTAGTAATGCCAAGCCCACACAGGGGTGGCTTTCCTTGTCAGTTTGGGCTACTGTCTTAGTTACGTTCCTCTTGCTGTCATAAGATGCCATGACCAAGGCACCTTATTAAACAGAGTTTTGGGAGAGTTCCTGAATATCACATCGGGGAGCATGGCAGCAGGCAGGCAGGTACAGGCACTAGCTAAGATCTTGAGATACAACCACAGGCAACAATAGAATCTCATGAGTTTTGAAAGTTCCAAGCCTACCCTCTCCTCCAACAAGATCTCGAGTTCCAGTTCCTTTGAAACAGTTCTACCAACTGGGGATTTTATTCAATACAATAAGCATTCAGACATGTGAGTCTGTGGGAGAGTGATATTCTCACAGTTTCAAAATGAAACATTATCTGAAAACATTATTTTACAAAAGCACGATGCACATTCCTGGCTTTCCTGGAACTCACTCTGTAGAACAGGCTGACCTCGAAGTCACAGAGATCCCCCTGCCTCTGTTACCTAACAGTTGGGACTAAAATCCCAGTGGAATTTAATTAAGCTTCAAAAATCTTCATGGTGAATGTGACAGATAGTGAAGGGTGGAATAAATATTTAGAGAAGTATGAATAAAACATTTCTTTCAAAATGCCCAATACTGAATATCTGCCATTTTTCCCCCAGAAGACATCTGGCGAGATGGATAGGTGTGAGTGAAGCCAGAGTTAAGGTAAGGAGAAGAAGGCAATTTGACAGGACAGACATTCTAGAACTTGATTCTTATCTTGGATACTTTTATCCTATGCACAAAGTGGTGGTGGTGTTTTAATTGTTATGTTTCAAATGGACATTTTTAAAGTCTTTTTTTATAATTTTTCATTCACGTGTATAGATTTGCCTATGTGTGCATGCAACATGTGTGCAGGTGTTCTCAGAGAGAGAAGAGGATATCAAATTCCCTGGATTTACAAGTGGTTATGCATGGGCTAGGAACCAAACTTGGGTCCCCTACAAGAGCATCAAGTGCTCTTAACTCTTCTCTACAGCCTCCTTATAATGACTTTTGAGCCTTATGTTCTTTGTGAGTACAAAATTGAATAAGAAAGCCCACGAAACTTGAAATGGCTCATTTTAACACAAAGCACAGCTTCTGAAAGGAAAACAGAACACACACACATAGATCAGATGTACATGTATCTTGTATATAAACTACAAATATGATGTACAAATATATGTATATACTCTCTATTCATTAATAGTTGTATTAATAAAATTGATAGTCAAACACACACACACACACAAACACACACACACACACACACACACATATATATATATATATATATATATATATATATGAAATTATTTGGAACATTGATATCTTCAAGATATCAATAATAACACATTCCACTGGGGTTATGAAGTATAAATTATTTAAATAAGAATCACATTACTGTAGATAACCCTGATACTAAACTTTGAAAATCATGAAAACTAAGCATAAATTCGAATCTTATAGGAGCAATTTCAGTACACAACAAATGGTTAGTTCTCAGTAGAGCCAGGCACTCAGAAAGCTGATGTAAACTGGGTTAAACAGACACTGTGGGCATGGGGAAAGCATAGAGTCCAGTCCTCCTGCTGTTAGGAGGTGCCTACTGAAGCCATGCAGATAAGGACACCCGTCATGTTAACTCTCAGGACCATGCTGCTGGATCTGCCCGAAAGTGCTGATAAGAATCTGCAGAGGGCTCTACAGTAGAGACAGAAACCAGGTGTGCAATGTTTGGTCCACAGTCCGGGAACTATGTTGCACTGCAGGGGCCACACAAGTGGGGCTTCCCCATTGTAGGCAAGCCCTGCACTCTGTACCAGGTCTTCAGCTCCTCACAAAATTACAGAGTGATACACCAGGGTCTTCTGAGCAAGATAATATTAATATAAATTCTATTGATAAAATGTATAGAGGGGAACTAATATCACATGATGTGGTTTCTGATTTATAATCGTGAAAATAATACAAAGCAAATCCCTCTTCCTTCTCATGGTAGAGATGGTTTAAGAAGAGGAGAGAGCACTTCAGAAGAGGACAAAATCAGTCAGGGATGAATCATGATGCCCCTCTGTGGTTCCACTCTACCTTTCTCTGAAGATGGCACAGGAGCCCTGGTGTACCACCCTTGACCAGGAGCCACGTGGAGACACCTGCTGTCTTCCACCAACATGTTATTGCATCTTTATTCCCTGAGGACTTGTATGTGAAATAAATAGATTCTCAGTTTCTTTGCCTCATGTGTCTTTTTGATTAGTATGGTAGGTGTGGCCCTAATCAAGGAATGCCATTTATAGAGAGCATCAAGGTCTCTTTCTGGAAGTTGATGGTACCGAGTGACCAGCAGTAGCTGTTTAATATCACAGAAGGTTGTCACATGTCACAGTGAGTGTGCATTGACCCATACATTGTTTTTGTCCTCCTAATACAATTTTCTCTCCAGATGAGCTGACACTTTTAAAGGAATATTTCTAAATTATACAGGTCTCAAGATTTCAGAAACACTCTAATTCTTAAAATAGGTTCCCACAAGTGTAATTTCTTAAACAGTAACTGATGAAAACTAAACACCACATAAAATTCCAAGAAACACCTAATGACCCGTACTACCCTGTCCACCCTCTGGCTCTAAGTATCAAACATTGAACTGTCACTTCTTAGGGTCACCAATGGTGCAAGGCACACTGAATAGTAGCTGGACATCTTTCTACCCTATGTCATTGCGCTCCGGTGATTGAATTCGCCCTGCAGGGGATGTGCCCACCTTCGCAGAGCGGGAAGGACTCACAAGCTGCTCCATCACACACATGCCCATGCCGCTCACACACACCACTCTGCTCAGACCCCTCCCTTCCTCACCTTGCATCCTGGGCATGCCTTGAGTCCAAATATATCAAGGACCTCAGCACAAGACCCTATACCCTGAACCCAATACAGGAGAAAATGGGCAATATGGCTCACCATCCTATCAGAGGAAAGGACTTCCTCAACTGGGTCCTGGTGGAGTGGGCAGTAAAATTATCAGTTGACCAATGAGAACTCAGAAACAAAAAGCTCTAGCAAAGAGAAGGAGAACATCCTTGTGATACAGAGATTGCATACACGATGGCAGAAAATCCTTTACCAAGTTTAATTCTGTCAAAGTGTTGGTGGCTAGAATATACAAAAAACCTTAAAAAATAAATGGCAGGAAAACATGCACCCAGTTACACATTTCAGCTTGAATTAAACAGGGAGTACACACAAGGGCCCTGTGTATATGAATTAATGCCCGGTGACTACTTAGAAAAGACCTGCACAGAAAATGGCTGGACAAAATGCTACTGAGAATAGGAGGAAGCCTCGGGAATTTCCATGCAAATGGTAAAAGTGACCATTGACTTCAGCTGGGGGGAAGGAGAGTCACTTTGCTTCCATGTTCACATCATGAGGAGCTCATGCATGCTCCAGTAATGGTTTACATCAGTATACACACAGGCAGCAAAAGAAGACTCAGTAGGTTTTAGAAACATGAAATAGGAAGACAGAAGTAGAGAAGAAGAGGGCAGGGGTAATTTTAGGAAAGAGATTGTGAGGGTGTATTTGAGCTTCCGCATTATAAGCAAGGATGCAATGCTCAGACAGTAAACATACACAAAAGGTAAATCAATTCGGCCGCTCAAAAAATAGCAGTATAGTAGATGAATGAGAATTGGTAAGCAGAAATGAATGCCCTATATATGTTTTGGACACATAAACTCATGTCTCAGAAAATTACCTTATTGAGACCTAACCTTATTGAAGAAAAACTTCTAAACACACTCATTATCTAAAGACAGTTTTTTAAAGCTGAGCAGCCTGCCCCTCTCTGTCAAGTGCTCACATTACAGGCACTGAGGCATTGAGACTCCATGCTTGCTCCTTCAGTACTCCAGGTAAACCATGGGTGGCTTTATACATGTTAGGTAAGGACTGTACAAACTGAGCTACATCTCCGGCACATAAACGATGTCTTCACTATTTTGGCCAGAATGGAGAGATAAATTCTCCAGTGCTTGACACTGACACGAGCAATGCCAGGATTTAGAGCAAAGAGGGATGAAAAACTAGGAAAGAAAAACATGTAGGCTTTGTTTAGAGGTATTATCAGAGCTGTGAGTTGAGTCTTATTCAAGGAGATCTGCAGCACCAGGAGTCCAGGATATTCCCACCCCAAACAAGGGACAGTGTGGAAACGTGATAGTGCTGCAGGGCCTTCTATTTGGGAGGATGAGGTGAAGAACTCTAGAAGGTGGGGACTGGAAGGGAAGCACATTTTGCAATATAATATACTATTATTACAACAACTACTACTAAATATATACATATATATATTCATACACACCTACATACATATGCATACATATGTACACACACAACCTCACACACACACATATTTGACCACAACGTGGGAAAATGTGGCTGCCTTAGGATGAATCTGACGACATCCCAATATAGGATTTGTTTGAATGACAGTTCCAGGATGTATGTGTATGTATGTGTGTGTGTGTGTGTGTGTGTGTGTCCAAGACAAATGTGAGGAAGTTCAGCACAGGTATGACAATTCTCAGAGCTGTTACAAGCACTTATCAAAGCCTGAGAGTAATTCTAACCCCTCTCCAGTAGCCCTGGCGAAGGTGAGTCCTCTGCTCTGTCTGCTGAGCAAGCAGAGCGTTCAATTTTGCCCAGGCTCCCATAAAGGCCGACCTGGAAGCACGATACACTACGTGAACTCCACTTTCTGTGAAAGCCCTAAGGAAGAACTTCCCAGATAGAATCATTCGTTTATATCTGGTCTCTGCCGTTGACCTGGGACGAAATGTGGAGAAATAGACCAAGTGGTATTGTCCACACATTTCCGCAAGGCCTCCGGAACTACTGGGGGATCTTTTCTTACTCCCTGCAAATGGGTTCACTCAGTGGCTTGCCATTTCTTCCCTTGGAAGATAATTAAGCAAGGCAGGAGGACTCAGCTAAGATGCAAAGTGGAAGCCCCTCCTATACCTGAATTGCGAAGAGGAGCCTTCATTTCCTTCTAGTAATTCTTGCTCCGGTAACCTTCCCACTGTCCTCAGTTTTGCAGCATGGAGTTCAGCCCCAGCAACAGGTGGACAACCAGAAGGCAGGACACACTACCATAATTGGATATATGCTAAATTAGAGGATGGGGCCTGGAGGTGTGGAAGCAGACCATTGGTGGGTTAGAAGCTCTACTTCCGGAATTGTTGGGGGCTGTACCAGTGAATAGCGACTTCCAAGGCTTTACAGACATGGAGCATCAAAGCATCAATTACCTGCTTGATGTGGGACCTGAGGAGGATGAGGAAAATGCGAAAGGTCAGTGAGTGATGGGAAGGGTGGGTTGACGATATCCACGAGGGGAGGAGAGTCCCTTATAGGACTGAACTGGAGCTGGGCGCCACAGGCTTTGCCCTGACTCCATGACACCTCCGCACCAGCCTAGGCCCTGAAGCCTGGTTTTTCTGTTTCTCCACTTAAGGTGTGAAGTCTCTGATGGACTCGCTGGCTGGAGAGGGAAGAAACGAGGGAGAGAGTGGACCGGGCCTGCCTGGGTCTGGAGCCTCAGCAGCGGAAGGATACAGAGCAGGAGAATTAAGTGAAGGTGGGCCTGCTGCTGGTGCTGCAGGCCTCATGGATAACAGCAACCAAGAGGACCTTGGTGCCACTGGCTGTGCCCAGGAGAAGGAGAAGCAGCCAGAGGAGCCAGTCCCTGATTACATGGGGGATTTGGCAAATGTAAAGCCCGTGTCAGAGCCGTGGTCCACTGTTAATCCTGTGAGAGTGTTGGTGCCCGAATTCCGCCACCGTCGGAAACACAGCTTCACCTTGCAGCAACTACAAGAGCTGGAGAGCACCTTCCAGTGCAGTCACTACATCAGCACTACAGAGGCGTGAGTACATTGTCTAGCTTGCATCAGTTGGATGGGGGAATGAAGTTATGCCCAGAGAGTTTCTCCTGCTTCCTGTCCCCTTCTTGTCCACCTTTTATTTTATTTTTACATGTACATATTTATTTAAGTCTCTCTCTCTCTCTCTCTCTCTCTCTCTCTCTCTCTCTCTCTCTCTCTCTCTCTCTCTCTCTCTCTCTGTGTGTGTGTGTGTGTGAGAGAGAGAGAGAGAGAGAGAATGGACATGCTGTGCTTTTGTGTGCATGTTAACAAGACTGCATATCTGGAGGCTGATGACAGCTTGTGGGAGTTGTTTCTTGTTTTCCTCCTGTGAACCCTGGGTTTTGAACTCAGGCATGCAGGCTAGCACCTTTACCATCCAGCTACAGTAGTGAGCACCAGGCCAGCCTCAGCTGCAGAGTGCAAGGCTATCTTTAAATTATTAAACCAATAAAGCCAACAAAGCAAAAGCAAGAGCAAACAGACAACCACCAGCAGCAACAGGCTGAATGAGAATGAGGCAATACATGTCTGTAAGCCCAGTACTTGGCCAGTAGATCCCAAGTTCAAAGTTATCTCAGTTATGTAATGAGCCCCATGCCAGGCCCTTCTCCATTAGGCCATTTGTGTTGTGATTGATAGCATACTCCACCGTATGTTTTCTGGTTGGTTGGTTGGTTGGTTGTTCCAACCGGGGTGGAGGAGGTGTGTTCAGAGGTCCTCTTCTGATTTTTGGTCCAAGATCTCACTGTGTAGCATGGCTTCCTGGAACTTGTAGGGAGCTTAGGCCTCAGATTTCAAATGTATTTGTAATCCAGGACTGTGCGGTCAGTGTGGTGAGGTTTTCTTATACTCATTTCCTGTATGCTGTGACTTCTAATACTTCCTTACCCATAGTGGAAGAGGATTCAGCAGGGTAAAGGCATTTGCTATGAGAACCTGAGGTCCATTCAGAGGACACACATAGAAGATCACTCCCTCACGCTGTCCTCTTACATCTGCATGTGCAATAGGGACACATGCACACACTACAAAATAAATTTAAACAAGAAATGTGATATTTCATTTTTCAGGTAACCAGCGATTGGAGTACCTCATTCTTAAGTGAATAATAAAAAATTTTGGATGCTTTCCATTAAGCTTCTTCCTTGGAGTTTCCTTTTATCCTGACAGAACACTTTGTCTTTCCTGTTGGCGTTTGTTTTGCAGTTTTTGTCTTGTTTTGAGTTGTTTTGTTTGTGGTAGCCTCTCCTGTACCACTGTCACATGCATTAGGAACATTTCTTTTGAAGGTTTTACTGTCTTCATTAGTGCTTTAAAACTTGCTTGTTACAGACATGCTTGGGTTTGCACATCTATTAATACTAACTTGGTAATCAAATGCTACCTGTACTGTTTGCTCTAAGCACCTCAAAATTTTCAGGGTGATGATCAGAGAAAATATGAATTGAGACAAACCATTCAAAACAATGATAAAATATTCCTCTCGAATTTTATTTCACATATCCATAATTCTTTTTATCTTTTTTTAACTGTAGGAAACGTCTGGCAAGTTCCATGGGTGTGAGTGAAGCCACAGTGCAGGTCAGTCCGCACACAAAGCTGTTTGGTAGGACAGCCATTCTGGAACCTGGTGCATTTGTAGGTCCTTCTGGTTCTCTCAGTAGAATTGTGTTGCCTTTGATAACATGTCCAAACCATGGTTTAAATGATTTTTTGACGATTTATCTCTAGTTTTTTAATGTATGTTTGGGCAAGTGTGTATGTATCTCACGTTCATGTCATATGTGTGTGGCTGATCAAGGAAGCCAGGAGAGGGCATATATTTCACTTATATGCCGGAAGGACACGTATTTATAAGCAGCACAAATGGTCCTAGGAGCTAAACTCAAGTCCTCTACAAGACCAACAAGCAAGAACCACTAGACCATCACTCTAAACCAAACAAATGTCCTTTGAGATTTGTGGTCTTTGTGGGTAGAAAATGGAATAAGAAAGCCCTACTCCTCAGGAATGGCTCATTTCCTGGAGACACAAACTTCGTAAGGAACAAAGAATTGTACCAAGCTTGTTTTCACTAAGTGCATATATATATCACATACATGTATCCTGTGGGTAAATCATTATATGCATTTTAACTTAGAAAGTGTGTACACATTATGTGTAAAATAAATGTATTCTGTATAGATGTGTAGCACTTATATATGCACATTAAAATCATATATATGTGTGTGTATATATGTATATATAAAGAAATATTAACATATTGTCAGACTAGTATACTTTTGTGTATACATGTGCATATGAGTTTTTTGAGGGTGAGAGTTTCTCTGTGTAGCCCTCCCTGTCCTAAACTCACTCTGTAGAATAGGCTGGCCTCAAACTCACAGAGATCCTCCTGCCTGTGCCTCCCTAGTGCCTAAATTGAATATGTGTGCCACAATGACCTGGCCAATCCTAGTGCTCTAGGGAGTAACACTATGGTTGTGACATATGAATTATGCAAAATGATATAGCTAGGGCATCCCTGAAACTATTTGTAAAAAATATTCATAAATTATATCCTTACAGTCTGAATAGGGGGGAGGTAATAATTCACAGGTCAAATCCACATAACTAATTAAAATTTAGCTAAACAGAAACTTATGGAAATGGAGAAGATATCAAGTCAAAAACCCAACTTGCTCGTTTTGTTCGTTCTTTGATCCCTTTGTATGGGTTTTGACCATGTTTATCCTGTTCCCATAAACCTTTGTGTCCTCTAATTATTAATAATACATCGAGACTAATTTGTGCTGCTCAAATATATATCTGTGTGTGTGTGTGTGTGTGTGTGTGTGTACCCTGATGTACCATGGAAAACACTGTTTTCTTGTGGTCATACACAGCCTCTTTCCATCCTCTTTGCCATATGATCTCTGAGCCTTGGAAGGAGGACATATGGTATATATGTTCTATTTTGGGATGAGAATTCTCCAATCTCCTGTTTTCTATGCCTTGCTCAGTAGAAGATCTCTATGTCGATCAGTTCTCAAAGTAGTAGTTTCTCTGATGAGAGCCGAGAACTGCACTAAATAGAATGATACAACATTAGTTGTCAGTTTAATGTTATGCCGACTTGGCAGAGTAATAGGAAGGGGGTCGCCCCCTAGGACTTGTCTAGTTACAGGTTCTTGGCCTTCATAATGGTGCCAGGTGTAGGTTTCAGAGTGTGGAGTAGAACCTGAATTCAATTGGACACTACTTGAATACTACAATTAGGAATAGAATACTGTAGATTCTGGTTTTTATTAAGTCCTTCAACTATAATCCTAGTGGTTTACTCCTGTCTCCCAATTCCTTTTTCCCAATGACTTTAGGAATGGTTTTTGAAGAGGAGAGAAAAATACAGGAGTTATAAGAGGCTGTAAATTCTCAGAGGTCCCCCTCCTGCATCCCGGAGCATCTCTCTCTGAAGGCTGTGGAGAAGCCCCAGGGAGCCACCCATGTTCAAAAGCCATAGCGGGATGATGTTGTGGGTTCAAAGCCCTGTTAAACACTGTTATCTCCTCAATACTAGTATTTTCAATAAAGAGCTGAATTCTCAATATACTTATTTTGTGCTTCTTCTGAGATTGTTAGGATACATGTCTCATATCAGGGAAATGCCATTTAAACACAAGAAGATCTGTTTCCAGGAGGTAACATCTGTGCATCACAGTCAGTAAGCCCTGTGGGTTACAGGCACTTTCCAACATCCGTAGTAGCAGTACCCTGACCCAAGTGTTCCTTGTTTGTCACCCTCTCATTCTCACCATAACTCTAATCCCATGCAAATTTAAAAGAGAGATGATGCAGGACCCAAAGAGAAACAGCAGTCTCTTCCAAACACAGGTGATGCATGCCACGCTGGCCCCCTCTCAAGATTTCACTCCAGCCATGAACTCGGACAGAAACTTCATTTGAGACAACCCACAGGGTTCACAGGATACAAGCCATGAAGTAGGAAGTACATTCCTCTCAATTATTTTCCTTGCCTTCTTTTTTTCTGTGAACGTTTGGGGCCATATGTGGCATGAGACAGCAGTTAATTCTGTCTCAGGTCTTAGGTTTAGCTTCCACCATCATGCTGTTATTACACACTTAGTCCCTCAGCCCTTGTATTTCCAACAAAGAGCTGAGTTCTCAATATATCTGTTTCAAGTGTCTTCTGAGACCTCTAAGGAATATGTCTAAATTACCAAGGCAATGTCATTGAATCAGACAAGGCAGATGTGACTTTTCTTGGTTCTGATAGTTCAGAGGTTCTCCACTTTCCGTGCAAATATTTTTTTCTCTTCCATTCATTTTAAAAATACGATGAAATATTTTAAATGAATATGAAAGAAAGCAGTGGTACAGACAGTGGAGTCCTTCCATAGGGAAGTGAGGGTAGAAACAACACTTGATAAGTGGACCTTTAAATTAAGTGGCCCAAGTTGGCTACACAGTAAGTTCAAGAACACCCTGCATGCACTAAATGTGGCCTCCATCTCACTTTTAAATGTGGGGCTGGGAAATGGGTCAGTAGGGAAAGTGACTGCCAGCCAGCAGGAAGATATGATTCTGACTCCCAACATAGACATAAAAGAGTAGCATATATTTTAGTCTGGGTTCTGAGACAGGGAAAGATGGCTCCACAGAGGGTGCTGGCCTTCCTTCCTTGCTAGAACTGTGAGCTTGAGGTTTAGAGACAGAATGTGATCCAGAAGAGGCTAACATAGGGCTGGCTAGAGAGATGTCTCTGCAGTAAGAGAACATGCTGCTCTTGCAGAGGGCCTAAGCTTGAATCCCAGCACACACAACAGACAGTCACAATGGCATGTAACTCAGGCTCCATGTGATCTGACACTCTTCTGGATTTTACAGACATATGTGCACAAACCACACTCAGGCACACATATGTGCACATGATGGATAAATAAAAATCAAGAGGCTGGAGAGTATGTACTTGTCTTCCAGAGGTCTCAGACAGACTCCTGTCGACATCCTGCACCAGGAGTTTCACAACCACCTCTCACTTCAGCTCCAAGAAACACAACAGTCTGCCTCTGTAGACATCTGCACACATACACACACACACACACACACACACACACACACACACACACCTGAACACACACGTGCACACTTACCGTTTAAATACCAAAAATTAATTTTAAAAAACTTACAAAAATATGCAAAGTGCTAGAGGTTGTTGCTCAATGTTGACCTCTGCCCAGTCTTGTGAACAGATGGGTTCCCACCTTGAAAATACATGTGTAAACACATGCACAGATGACACATGCATAGGGTGAAAGCTGTTTTTAATTAAAAGAGGAAAGTCAGTCATGGATTTGGATTGATACACTAATCTTTTAATACTTCCACTATAAATGTTGTAAAAAAAAAAAGTTAATAGAATTTATAACAAAGGAGGGTAGGCTGACACTCGCCAGCTACCCACAACACCCGCCACAGGATCTTAAGACTTCTGGTGAGTGGAGCACAGCTTCTGCTCCAATCCAATTGCGCGGGACCTGAGACTGCATTAGTTAGGGAAGCAGAAACCGGCCTGAGTAGGGCCACAGGCCTCATCCGGCCGGATCAGCGCCAGGGTAGCGGGAGCGCAGGGTTGCCTGACACCCGCCAGCTACCCACAACCCCCGCCGCAGGATTTTGGGACTGCTGGGGAGTGGAACACAGCTTCTGCTCCAGTCCAATCACGCGGGACCTGAGACTGCTCTGGTTGGGGAGAGAGAAATCTGGCCTACATAGGGACACAACCCTCTTCTGGTCAGAAAAGCACCGGGGCAGCTGGGGCGCAGGGTCGGCTGACACTCCCCAGCTACCCACAACACCCGCCACAGGATCTTAAGACTTCTGGTGAGTGGAGTACAGCTTCTGCTCCAATCCAATTGCGCAGGACCTGAGACTGCATTGGTTAGGGAAGCAGAAACCGGCCTGAGTAGGGCCACAGGCCTCATCCGGCCGGATCAGCGCCGGGGTAGCAGGAGAGCAGGGTTGCCTGACACCCACCAGCTACCCACGACCACCGCCGCAGGATTTTGGGACTGCTGGTGAGTGGAACACAGCTTCTGCTCCAATCTTAAACAGTGACAACGATAACAACTAACCCCAGAGATTACCAGATGGCGAAAGGTAAACGTAATAATCTTACTAACAGAAACCAAGACCACTCACCATCACCAGAACCCAGCACCCCCACTTCGCCCAGTCCAGGGCACCCCAACACACCAGAAAAGCTAGACACGGATTTAAAAGCATATCTCCTGATGATGATAGAGGACTTCAAGAAGGACTTTAATAACACACTTAAAGAATTGCAGGAGAACACTGCTAAAGAGTTACAAATCCTTAAAGAAAAACAGGATAACATAATCAAACAGGTAGAAGTCCTTACAGAAAAACAGGAAAACACATCCAAACAGATGATGGAAATGAACAAAACCATACTAGACCTAAAAAGGGAAGTAGACACAATAAAGAAAACCCAAAATGAGGCAACACTGGAGATAGAAACCCTAGGAAAGAAATCTGGAACCATAGATACGAGCATCAGCAACAGAATACAAGAGATGGAAGAGAGAATCTCAGGTGCAGAAGATTCCATAGAGAACATCGGCACAACAATCAAGGAAAATGTAAAATGCAAAAAGATCCTAACTCAAAACATCCAAGAAATACAGGACATAATGAGAAGACCAAACCTACGGATAATAGGAGTGGATGAGAATGAAGATTTTCAACTCAAAGGACCAGCAAACATCTTCAACAAAATTATAGAAGAAAACTTCCCAAATCTAAAGAAAGAGATGCCCATGAACATACAAGAAGCCTACAGAACTCCAAATAGACTGGACCAGAAAAGAAATACCTCCCGACACATTATAATCAGAACAACAAATGCTCTAAATAAAGATAGAATACTAAAAGCAGTAAGAGAAAAAGGCCAAGTAACATATAAAGGCAAGCCTATCAGAATTACACCAGATTTTTCACCAGAGACTATGAAAGCCAGAAGATCCTGGACGGATGTTATACAGACACTAAAAGAACACAAATTCCAGCCCAGGCTACTATACCCAGCCAAACTCTCAATTAACATAGATGGAGAAATCAAAGTATTCCACGACAAAACCAAATTCACACATTATCTCTCCACGAATCCAGCCCTTCAAAGGATAATAACAGAAAAAAACCAATACAAGGACAGGAACCACCACGCCCTAGAAACTACAAGAAGGTAATCCCTCAACAAACCTAAAAGAAGACAGCCACAAGAACAAAATGCCAACTTTAACAACAAAAATAACAGGAAACAACAATTACTTTTCCTTAATATCTCTTAATATCAATGGACTCAACTCCCCGATAAAAAGACATAGACTAACAAACTGGCTACACAAACAAGACCCAACATTTTGCTGCTTACAGGAAACTCATCTCAGAGAAAAGGATAGACACTACCTCAGAATGAAAGGCTGGAAAACAATTTTCCAAGCAAATGGCATGAAGAAACAAGCTGGAGTAGCCATTCTAATATCTGATAAGATTGACTTCCAACCCAAAGTCATTAAAAAAGACAGGGAGGGACACTTCATACTCATCAAAGGTAAAATCCTCCAAGAGGAACTATCAATCCTGAATATCTATGCTCCAAATACAAAGGCAGCCACATTCATTAAAGAAACTTTAGTAAAGCTCAAAGCACACATTGCACCTCATACAATAATAGTGGGAGACTTCAACACACCACTTTCACCAATGGACAGATCATGGAAACAGAAACTAAACAGGGACACAGTGAAACTAAGATAAATTATGAATCAAATGGATCTGGCAGATATCTACAGAACATTCTATCCTAAAACAAAAGGATATACCTTCTTCTCAGCACCTCATGGTACTTTCTCCAAAATTGACCACATAATTGGTCACAAAGCAGGCCTCAACAGATATAAAAATATTGAAATTTTCCCATGCATCCTATCAGATCACCATGGACTAAGGCTGATCTTCAATAACAAAATAAATAATAGAAAGCCAACCTTCACGTGGAAACTGAACAACACTCTTCTCAATGATACCTTGGTCAAGGAAGGAATAAAGAAAGAAATTAAGGACTTTTTAGAGTTCAATGAAAATGAAGCCACAACATACCCAAACTTATGGGACGCAATGAAAGCATTTCTAAGAGGAAAACTCATAGCTCTGAGTGCCTCCAAAAGGAAACTAGAGAGAGCACACATTAGCAGCTTGACAACACACCTAAAAGCACTAGAACAAAAGGAAGCAAATTCACCCAAGAGGAGTAGACGGCAGGAAATAATCAAACTCAGGGGTGAAATCAACCAAGTGGAAACAAGAAAAACTATTCAAAGAATCAACCAATCAAGGAGCTGGTTCTTTGAGAAAATCAACAAGATAGATAAACCCTTAGCCAGACTCACTAGAGGGCACAGGGAAAGCATCCTAATTAACAAAATCAGAAATGAAAAAGGAGACATAACAACAGATCCTGAAGACATCCAAAACACCATCAGATCCTTCTACCAAAGGCTATACTCAACAAAACTGGAGAACCTGGATGAAATGGACAAGTTCCTAGACAGATACCAGGTACCAAAGTTGAATCAAGATCAGGTTAATGATCTAAACAGCCCTATATCCCCCAAAGAAATAGAAGCAGTCATTAATAGTCTCCCAACTAAAAAAAGCCCAGGACCAGATGGGTTTAGTGCAGAGTTCTATCAGACCTTCAAAGAAGATCTAATCCCAGTTCTTCACAAACTATTCCACAAAATAGAAACAGAAGGTACTCTACCCAACTCATTCTATGAAGCCACAATTACTCTGATACCTAAACCACAAAAAGACCCAACAAAGATAGAAAACTTCAGACCAATATCCCTTATGAATATTGATGCAAAAATCCTCAATAAAGTTCTTGCTAACCGAATCCAAGAACACATCAAAACAATCATCCATCCTGACCAAATAGGTTTCATCCCAGGGATGCAGGGATGGTTCAATATACGGAAATCCATCAACGTAATCCAGTATATAAACAAACTCAAAGACAAAAACCACATGGTCATCTCGTTAGATGCGGAAAAAGCATTTGACAAGATCCAACACCCATTCATGATAAAAGTCTTGGAAAGATCAGGAATTCAAGGCCCATACCTAAACATGATAAAAGCAATCTACAGCAAACCAGTAGCCAACATCAAAGTAAATGGTGAGAAGCTTGAAGCAATCCCTCTAAAATCAGGGACTAGACAAGGCTGTCCACTTTCTCCATACCTATTCAACATTGTACTTGAAGTCCTAGCCAGAGCAATTCGACAACAAAAGGAGATCAAAGGGATACAAATTGGAAAAGATGAAGTCAAAATATCACTTTTTGCAGATGATATGATAGTATATATAAGTGACCCTAAAAATTCCACCAGAGAACTCCTAAGCCTGATAAACAGCTTCGGTGAAGTAGCTGGATATAAAATTAACTCAAACAAATCAATGGCCTTTCTCTACACAAAGAATAAACAGGCTGAGAAAGAAATTAGGGAAACAACACCCTTCTCAATAGTCACAAATAATATAAAATATCTTGGCGTGACTCTAACTAAGGAAGTGAAAGATCTGTATAATAAAAACTTCAAGTCTCTGAAGAAAGAAATTATAGAAGATCTCAGAAGATGGAAAGATCTCCCATGCTCATGGATTGGCAGGATCAACATTGTAAAAATGGCTATCTTGCCAAAAGCAATCTACAGATTCAATGCAATCCCCATCAAAATTCCAAATCAATTCTTCAACGAATTAGAAAGTGCAATCTGCAAATTCATCTGGAATAACAAAAAACCTAGGATAGCAAAAACTCTTCTCAAGGATAAAAGAACCTCTGGTGGAATCACCATGCCGGACCTAAAGCTCTACTACAGAGCAATTGTGATAAAAACTGCATGGTACTGGTATAGTGACAGACAAATAGACCAATGGAATAGAATTGAAGACCCAGAAATGAACCCACACACCTATGGTCACTTGATCTTCGACAAGGGAGCTAAAAACATCCAGTGGAAGAAAGACAGCATTTTCAACAAATGGTGCTGGCACAACTGGTTGTTAACATGTAGAAGAATGCGAATCGATCCATTCCTATCTCCTTGTACTAAGATCAAGTCTAAGTGGATCAAGGAACTTCACATAAAACCAGAGACACTGAAACTTATAGAGGAGAAAGTGGGGAAAAGCCTTGAAGATATGGGCACAGGGGAAAAATTCCTGAATAGAACAGTAATGGCTTGTGCTGTAAGATCGAGAATTGACAAGTGGGACCTCATGAAACTACAAAGCTTCTGCAAGGCTAAAGACACCATCAATAAGACAAAAAAACCACCAACAGATTGGGAAAGGATCTTCACCTATCCTAAATCAGATTAGGACTAATATCCAATATATATAAAGAACTCAAGAAGGTGGACTCCAGAAAGTCAAATAACCCCATTAAAAAATGGGGCTCAGAACTGAACAAAGAATTCTCACCTGAGGAATACCGAATGGCAGAGAAACACCTGAAAAAATGTTCAACATCCTTAATCATCAGGGAAATGCAAATCAAAACAACCCTGAGATTCCACCTCACACCAGTCAGAATGGCTAAGATCAAAAATTCAGGTGACAGCAGATGCTGGTGAGGATGTGGAGAAAGAGGAACACTCCTCCATTGTTGGTGGGATTGCAAACTTGTACAACCACTCTGGAAATCAGTCTGGCGGTTCCTCAGAAAATTGGACATAGTACTACCGGAGGATCCAGCAATACCTCTCCTGGGCATATATCCAGAAGATGTCCCAACCGGTAAAAAGGACACATGCTCCACTATGTTCATAGCAGCCCTATTTATAATAGCCAGAAGCTGGAAAGAACCCAGATGTCCCTCAACAGAGGAATGGATACAGAAATTATGGTACATTTACACAATGGAGTACTACTCAGCTATTAAAAAGAATGAATTTATGAAATTCCTAGCCAAATGGATGGACCTGGAGGGCATCATCTTGAGTGAAGTAACACAATCACAAAAGAACTCACACAATATGTATTCATTGATAAGTGGATATTAGCCCAAAACTTAGGATACCCAAGATATAAGATACAATTAGATAAACGCATGAAACTCAAGAAGAATGAAGACCAAAGTGTGGACACTGTACACCTTCTTAGAATTGGGAACAAAACACCCAGGGAAGGAGTTACAGAGACAAAGTTCCTGGCTGTGATGAAAGGATGGACCATTTAGAGACTGCCTTATCCAGGGATCCATCCCATAATCAGCTTCTAAACGCTGACACCATTGCATACACTAGCAAGATTTTGCTGAAAGGACCCAAATATAGCTGTCTCTTGTGAGACGATGCCGGGGCCTAGCAAACACAGGAGTGGATGTTCACAGTCAGCTATTGGATGTATCACAGGGCTCCCAATGGAGAAGCTAGAGAAAGTACCCAAGGAGCTAAAGGGATCTGCAAACCTATTGTTGGAACAACATGATGTACTAACCAGAACCCCGGAGCTCTTGTCTCTAGCTGCATATATATCGAAAGATGGCCTGGTCGGCCATCAATGGAAAGAGAGGCCCATTGGACTTGCAAACTTTATATGCCCCAATATAGGGGAATGCCAGGGCCAAAAGAATGGGAATGGGTGGGTAGGGAAGTGGGGGGCGCTATGGGGGACTTTTGGGATAACATTGGAAATGTAATTGAGGAAAATATGTAATAAAAATATTAAAAATCAAAAAAAAAAGAATTTATAACAAAGGACTTAGAGGAACTCAAGGGAAAAGTGTTGACAAAGGATATCAAACTGTTTTCCAGATAACAAATAGAAATTCACAGGAAATGAAAAATAAAAATAAAAATTCTATAAATAAAAATAACATCAGGAATCATGAGGTAGCTGTGAACATAAAATATCTTGCCAGCAGTTCTAATGCCCTGATTTCCATACCCAGGACCCACACAATGGGAGGACAGTTGTCCTGTGATATCCACATAGGAACCACTGCTCCCTTCCCCTCAGCATTAAATAAATGAATTGAAAGTATATATCCTAACAGCATTACTAATAAATAAAGACAAATAACTTCATTGAATAAAAATCACTGGAGCAGCCAATAAGAGAACTGCATAGTCTTGAAGATGGGCAGTTGAGAGTACTCAGTCTGAGGAATGGAAATAAGAGAACTGCATAGTCTTGAAGATGGGCAGTTGAGAGTACTCAGTCTGAGGAATGGAAATAAGAGAAGAGGGTAGACTTGAAGATGTGCAGTTGAGAGTACTCAGTCTGAGGAATGGAAATAAGAGAAGAGGGTAGTCTGGAAGATGGGCAGTTGAGAGTACTCAGTCTGAGCAATGGAAATAAGAGAAGAGGTTAGTCTTGAAGATGGGCAGTTGAGAGTACTCAGTCTGAGGAATGGAAATAAGAGAAGAGGGTAGACTTGAAGATGGGCAGTTGAGAGTACTCAGTCTGAGGAATGGAAATAAGAGAAGAGGGTAGACTTGAAGATGGGCAGTTGAGAGTACTCAGTCTGAGGAATGGAAATAAGAGAACTGCATAGTCTTGAAGATGTTTCAGTTGAGAGTACTCAGTCTGAGGAATGGAAATAAGAGAAGAGGGTAGTCTGGAAGATGGGCAGTTGAGAGTACTCAGTCTGAGGAATGAAAATAAGAGAACTGCATAGTCTTGAAGATGGGCAGTTGAGAGTACTCAGTCTGAGGAATGGAAATAAGAGAAGAGGGTAGTCTGGAAGATGGGCAGTTGAGAGTACTCAGTCTGAGGAATGAAGATGAAAATATTAAAAGTATTAGGAAATGTGGGATTGGATGGGTAGGGAGAGTGGGCAAAAGTACCTTAGGAAAAGAAAAATGTAGGGGTTAACAGGATGCATCCATGGGTAAAGATGCTTGCATCCAAGCTTGGTGTCCTGAATTTGTTTCCCAGGTTCCTCACAGTAAGACAGAACTGATTCCCACAGGTTGTCCTATGGTTTGTGGGTATGTGCCATGGCATGCATCCCATAATATAAGTAAAATATGAATTTAAAAAGAAAAATTGCGAGAACACCTGAGTATAATGCCCAAGAGATGAGAACATCTGGAGGAAGGGGAAAATGACCACTTGTAGAAATAATGGCAAAATGTGTAAATACTGCAAACCCTCCACCAGTAGCCAAGGAAAAGGCCTAACCTCATTAAAGTATCCAAAACTTGATATTTACACCAAGACTCTCCTGCTCCTGATACAGAAAAGGATTGCTCGACAACAGCAGCAAAGAGAAAGCGCCTTATGCAAAGGCACGTAAATATAAGGCATAGCACCCTCGTGAACATGGGGTCAGGAAGTACTGTGAACAGCATATTTAAGGCAGTGAAAGGAACCTTTAAAGCCCCGTGGGTGGATGTTTCCAGATGTGACCCGAACAAGTATTCAAAAAGGACAGGGGATGGTAGCAATTGCCATTATCCCAGAAACCAGGAGGAGGAAGCAGGGGGAACAGATTAAGATTCTGGAGATGCCTACACAACACTGTCTTAAAAATATTTTTTAGGAATTTCATAAATTCATTCTTTTTAATAGCTGAGTAGTACTCCATTGTGTAAATGTACCACATTTTCTGTATCCATTCCTCTGTTGAGGGACATCTGTGTCCTTTCCAGCTTTTGGCTATTATAAATAAGGCTGCTCTGAACATAGTGGGGCATGTGTCCTTCTTACCAGTTGGAATAACTTCTGGATATATGCCCAGGAGAGGTACTGCGGGATACTCCGGTAGTTCTATGTCCACTTTTCTGAGGAACCGCCAGACTGATTTCCAGAGTGGTTGTACAAGCTTGCAATCCCACCAACAATGGAGGAGTGTTCCTCTTCCTCCACATCCTCGCCAGCATCTGCTGTCACCTGAATTTTTGATCTTAGCCATTCTGACTGGTGTGAGGTGGAAACTCAGGGTGTTTTGATTTGCATTTCCCTGATGATTAAGGATGCTGAACAATTTTTCAGGTGCTTATCAGCCGTTCTGTATTCCTCAGGTGAGAAGTCTTTGTTTAGCTCTGAGCCCCATTTTTAAAGGGGTTATTTGATTTTCTGGAGTCCACCTTCTTGACTTCTTTATATATATATTGAATATTAGTCCCCTATCTGGTTTAGGATTGGTAAAGATCTTTTCCCAATCTGTTGGTGGCCTTTTTGTCTTATTGATGGTGTCTTTTGCCTTGCAGAAGCTTTGTGATTTCATGAGGTCCCATTTTTGGATTCTCGATTTTACTGCTCAGGCCATTGCTGTTCTATTCAGGAATTTTTCCCCTGTGCCCATATCTTCGAGGCTTTTTCCCACTTTCTCCTCTATAAGTTTCACTGTCTCTGGTTTTATGTGGAGTTCCTTGATCCACTTAGATTTGACCTTAGCACCAGGAGATAGGAATGGATCAATTAGCATTCTTCTAAATGATAACCGCCAGGTGTGCCAGCACCATTTGTTGAAAATTCTCTCTTTTTTCCACTTGATGGTTTTAGCTCCCTTGTCAAAGATCAAGTGGCCATAGGTGTGTGGGTTCGTTTCTGGGTCTTCAATCTTATTCCTTTGGTCTACTTGTCTGTCGCTATACCATTACCATGCAGTTTTTATCACAATTGCTCTGTAGTACAGCTGTAGGTCACACATGGTTATTCCACTAGAGGTTCTTTTATCATTCAGAAGAGTTTTTGCTTTGGACCTGGAGGGCATCATCCTTATTGAGGCACCGCAATCACTAAAGTACTCAGATGATATGTACTCACTGACAAGTGGATATTAGCCCAGAAACTTAAAATACCCAAGATACACGATACAATTGGCAAAACACATGAAACTCAAGAAGAACGAAGACCAAAGTGTAGATACTTTGCCCCTTCTTAGAATTGGGAGCAAAACATCCATGGAAGGAGTTATAGAGACAAGGTTTGGAGCTGAGACAAAAGGATGGACCATCTAGAGACTGCCATACCCGGGGATTCATCCCATAGTTGGCCTCCAAATGCTGACACCATTGCATACACAAGCAAGTTTTTCTGAAATAACCCTGATATAGCTTTTTCTTGTGAGGCTATGCCGGGGCCTGGCAAACACAGAAGTGGATGCTCACAGTCAGCTATTGGATGGAACACAGGGCCCCCAATGGAGGATCTAGAGAAAGTACCCAAGGAGCTAAAGGGGTCTGCAACCCTATAGGTGGAACTACAATATGAACTAACCAGTACCCCCGGAACTCGTGTCTCTAGCTGCATATGTATTAGAAGATGGCCTGGTCGTCTATCACTGTGAAGAGAGGCCCCTTGGTCTTGCAAACTTTATATGCTTCAGTATGGGGAATGCCAGGGCCAAGAAGTGGGAGTGGCTCTCTTCTCCATTCCTTCACCATAGTGATTGGTACTCTTGATTCGGCTTCTTGCCATGTCTTCTCACAAGACTTTCCGAATCAAGCGATTCCTGGCCAAGAAACAAAAGCTAAATTGCCCTATTCCTCAGTGGATCTGGATAAAAACTGCTAACAAAATCAGGTACGGGATTTGAAGAGAGAAGCTGCCTGAGTAAACTGCTTTAAGAAGAACTGGTGGTTGTGTTTTCCTTGCTGGTAGAGTTGGACGCAATAAGTGGTGCTGAAGAAACGCGGGACCTGATTCCCCCACCGAAGAGGTTCAGAACTTTCTGCAGTCAGGGTCTGTCGACAGGATGAGTATGGGTGTTCAGATGCTGTTGCATACTGGGCTGGAAGGATGAAGTGGAGTCTGGAACATGAGAGCTCTACAGGACCCTGGTGCAGCTATACTCAAGTTTGCAAACATGACCTGTGTACTGGCAGGTTTTGTGTCAACTTGACACAGCTGGAGTTATCACAGAGAAAGGAGCTTCACTTGAGGAAATGCCTCCATGAGATGCAACTGTAAGGCATTTTCTCAATTAGTGATCAAGGGGGAAAGGCCCCTTGAGGGTGGGACCATCTCTGGGCTGGAAGTCTTGGTTCTATAAGAGAGCAGGCTGAGCAAGCCAGGGGAAGCAAGCCAGTAAAAAACATCCCTCCATGGCCTCTGCATCAGCTCCTGCTTCCTGACCTGCTTGAGTTCCAGTCCTGACTTCCTTGGTGATGAACAGCAATGTGGAAGTGCTCAGACCAGAGGACCGTGGGGACACTTCAAAGTGAAGCAGATCCCAGGGCCCAGACACTGTGCCCTGCACAGAAACTCTCCTTGTCACAGCCTTCACTTTACCTAGGATACAAATGTGATAACTTCCTCTGACCAGTGACTGTACAAATGGGAATTACCTCAGACTCCAGCATCCTAGTGAAACACAGAAATACAATCAACTGTCTTCTCTTCCTTTAAGATGCAATTATCATTCTTCTATCATTTGAAATTTAGTTATATTATTGATATAATCAGCATGGACAGTGATTTCAATTATTACAACAGTTAATAAAATTCGTGAAAATAGACCTTCTCACCTTTATTTTTAAACTATAGACTAGGCAGCTGTTTTGTTGTTATGGTTATTAGTTTAATATAACTTTTTGTTAGGTTAGCAGTCAGTGATGACCATGTGATAGTTTAAGAAACTTTGATGACTTAAAAATTTCTAGTGATATTATAATGACATATCACCTATTTGTAAATTTGGGGGCAAGGAAAAACTCATAAAAATATTGTGGAAATGAAAATCTTCAAAAAATTGTTATTTCAAATTTGGAGCCAGGTATGATTGTGCATCCTCCTGTAATTGAGCACACAGGAGCTGGGGGCAAAAGGACCAGAAGAACATTGTCAGTCTCTCAGCTACAGAGTCTGCAGGGGTTAGCCTGGACTGCATAGGACATGGTCACAATCAAACAGAGAAACCAACAACAGCAACAAATCCATGTGACAGCTGCATTGCCAGGCTAGCTGATTCTAAAGGAACAGTGAGCATTAATCTGCATTGTGTTTCTTCCCGAGGAGAGGAAGACATAGAATTGTAACAAGTGTGGAGCAGATGAATTGAAGAAAAGGGGCCATGTTTAAGAACAAGGTAATACTGCTAGTTTCATGTGTATACATTGTCTCATGATCACACATGAGACAATGTGAACATACATTTGTGGTGTTGGCAATTGTAGCATGTGGGGACTGGTCAACTTATATGACCTCTGACTGCTTCTCTACCTCCTGGGAGACATCTGAATGTCCACAGCTTCCAAAGTGCCTTGGGGTCACTTAGGCTAAAGGAGCCATTTATCGTGAAGATATCTCATTTTATTCCTGAGGGAGTTTCATCGTTTTGTATTTGTGAAAACTGTCAGTGTGTCTCTCTCAAAACGCAATTATCTGAACTCAGCAAACCGCACAGAGTAGACCCCTTGTCTTCAACGTCATTTTATTAAGAGCAAATTAGACTGGAAAAATGATCGTCTTAAAATGCGTTTTCAATAGATTGCTGTCAAGCTTGCTACCTGTCAACTAGAGAGGCCTGAAGCTTCACTGTGACACATGGATTAGCCCAGTCTTCCTGCTGCGTGAAAACAAAGGCAACTGGTGATGCATGGGGCAAATGCATCTTAAGACAGAGATATCAACAAAGGAATGTGACAGCATGAAAAGACAGAGTGAAGCCTGCTGTCCACATTTGCAAAGAGATTCTGTCTGAATCCATAACTTCAATAACTATGAGACAGAAGAAGAGAAAACATGCATTAAGTGTAATTGTTCATGGGAACTCTGCTTCAGCAAATGTTGATTTCATGCTCCAAAAGGAGAACAGGTGGGAAGGAGAGATAAAATTGATACCATTACAAAAAGTTATGAAGAAAATGCACATGGAATTAGAATCATTTGATTTTTTTTTTAAATCATCTGTCATTGAGACTTGAGTGTTCAAATTTTCCATGTACTAATCAATCCAAAAATAAAGGCTTAGAAACACAAAAGAACCAAACATCAAAAATCCTTTTCTCAGATAAACATTAAGTTGGGCTTGTGAAATCTGATTGTTCAGGCCTTGTTTGGAAAAGAAATGTTGAAGTGGAAAGTCAGTTATGTCAAATGATGTCTTGCTGGGGCACATAGCTGAAAGAATTGTTTGCTAAAGCAGACACATGGAAGAATGCTGTCCTGAAGCAGACACAGGTGAAAGGGTGTTTTGCTATAGCAGACATGTGAACGGACACATGATGTTCACAAGGAGTATAAATATGATGCCACAGACAGTGGGAATTTGAGCATTAGTTTGCTTGGGTCTACGTCACTATTTTCGCTAACAACACACATGTATTGGTTTGCCTTACATTTCATTGCTGAGCTCCACTTGGAGTGACGCCAAAGAATGTCTCAAGTGGTTACTGCAAGCCTTGTCGTTCCTTTTAGATTGAACTGCCCTTGCTAGTTCATGACTGGTATCTGCCAAGAGGACTGGACTGCAGCTGCTGATTCATATTTGGTGTTTGCTACTGAACTGAACTGCTCATATCCTGACAATGAAGACTGGACTCATTAGAAATATTTCTAAACAGGTCTACTTCCCCTCATGTCCTAATAACTTTTCTTTTCCACTACCTCTGATGTGTGGTTGGTTAGAGGGGGAGGTTGAATGCTTATTAAGGTAGGGTGAGAAAAATTTATGCCTACAAAGTATATATGGAAGTCTGGTGAAAATAATCAAGTTAACCTAAGTTGTGGGGAAATACCATGTTTTTGTTTGCTTGTTTGTCTTTTAACATCCTATGTGAATAGTCACACAACATAGTCATCTAAGCAGTATGTTTCAATTAAACAGATGTGAAAGCTCTTCTAATCCCTGTTTCCCAAGGAGCTCTACAATCAAGTATAAGAATGCAGTGTAGAAGTCAGTGAAGAACCATTATACTTGGGATTATAGGAGCTGCATTTTGAAGCTCTATGTTAAATGCTATTAAATCTAAACTAAGGTTGGATTAGTCACACTGTGCTACTGTGAAGTCAGACAAAACTCAGCATACCCTTCCTACATATCCTCAAGAGATTGCCTATTTGGTATCCACTGAGCTCCAGCTCTGTGACAATTCCTTGTCTTGGAAACAGGAAGGAGTCTATAGAAAGAGCAGGTCTTAAAGGCCCACCACGGCACTCCTGAGATGAGCCAAGCCCCCAAATCTTACTCAAAGCATAGACATTTCATAGAGCAGCAACATATTTCCTAGTTAATATGTTAGGTTTATTTAGCCTAATCATGTATTGATGCATAGAAAAACAAGACAAATAAATGTCAGCGGTTCTTTGGCAAAAAAAAAAAAAAAAAAAAAAAAAATCAGGTACAACTCTAAGAGAAGACACTGGAGGAGAACGAAGCTGGGTCTGTAAGGATTCACACAATGGCAAGACTGAGGATTTATACTGAATTGTCATCAATCATTCCTACCAGATGGATTTCAGCATTTAAACCTGGAGACTTTTCGTGTCTTAAATTAGGATGTTTGTCTAGTAATAAAATATAGAACCTTTTAAAAAAAAGTGGGAGTGGTTGGATAGGGGAGTGGGGGCGAGGGACTGAGGGACTTTTGGGATACCATTTGAAATGTAAATGAAGAAAACACCTAATTAAAAATATAAAATATAAAATATAAAAATACAAATAAATGTAAGACAAAAAGATATTTCTTAAAGAAGGGACATAGAATAACAATATGAAGTGAGAGATAGTCAGTTCTAAAGCAATATAGATAGCAGTATATTATTTTAATAATGTATAATAAAAATAGAGTGTCCTAAGGAAAGGAAAACTCACTATAATAAATCACAATAGATAAAGTGGATGTTCTAACCACAAGCACCAATATACATAGTGTTTACAAACAGACAGGGAATATTCTCCAGATAGATTACAGAATAAGTGAAAATACTTGTCAGCAAATTTTAAAAATTAAAGCAGGCTCCATGCACACTTCATAACTGTAGATGGCAGAATCATAAATGGGAAAAATGGTTGTCTATTTTTAGAAAGAGTGTCATTTTCTATTTGTAGATGCGGTCATATGTCCCTCTCTGAACACAAACTCACTCTGTACACTAGAGTGACTGTGGCATCTACCTCCTCACAGGATAGCATTACAATGCAGTTCAGAGATCATGTGACTTTAAGTATGCTAGGTAAGGACAATGCAATTGAGCTACAACCCTAGCCCTGAAATGTATGTCTTTACTGTTTTGACTAGACTAGGTCTAGTAAAAACAATTCTCCTGTGCTTGACACAGCAATGATGGGATTTAGAGCAAAGAGGGAAGAAAAACTAGGAAGAGAAACATGTAGGCTTCCTTGTGAGGTAGTTATCAGAGCTGTGAGGTAAGTCTTACTCAAGGAGAACTCCAGTGCTCCAGGATATTCCCACCCTAAACAAGGGACAGTGTGGAAACATGATAGTGGTGCAGGGCCTTCTATTTTAAGAGTGACCAGTACATGTTGGCAAAATGTGGCTGCATTGGGATGAGTCTGACCACATACCAACACAGGGTCTGCTTGAAGGACAGTTCTGGAATAGAGACCAAGGTATAAAAGCCTGCTTTCTCAAAGAAGACATTAGAAGTGTGTGTGTGTGTGTGTGTGTCTGTGTGTGTCTGTGTGTGTGTGTGTATCTTCGAGACAAATGAGACGAAGCTCAGCACAGGTATGACAATTCTCATAGTTTTTATCAGTACTTACCAAAACTTGACAGTACTACTAACCTACCCCCAACCCCTGCCCCAAGAGCCCTGGGGAAGTTGAGCCCTCAGATCTTTCTTCTGATCCACCAGGACCAGTAAGTCTACCCAAGCTTCTGTAAAGGGAGAGCATGGAAGCACAACAGGCTCTGTCTTAGCTACCCTCCTATTTAACTGGTGGCCTGCTTAGAGTTTCAGAGTGTGAATGCACAATCATGATGGCAGGAAGCATGGCAGCAGGTAGGCAGGCATGGCCCTAGAGGAGTAGCTGGGAGCTTGTCTCTTTTTCACCAACATGCTCTCAAGGGGGGGAGGGGTATTAATTTGGAATGGTGTGGGCCTTTGAAACCTGAAAGCCCACCACCAACAATTTGCCTCTTCCCACAAGGCCACACCTCCTCTAACAAGGCTATACTCCCCAATCCTTCCCAAGTACTTCCACCAACTGGAGACCTAGAATTCAAATATATGTGTCTATAGGCAGTCATTCTCATTCAAACCACCACAGGATCTAAGTTCACTTTCTGTGACAGCCCAAAGGAAGAGGCCTCCTAGATAATCACATTGATGTAATTTCTTTTCTCTGCCACCTCTCAGGGAATCAATGTGGAGCACTAGACCAAGAGGTAGTTCTACAGATATTTTCCTCAAGGGCTCCAGAGTTACTGGGAGATATTTTCTTGCTCCCCACAACTTGGCTTCTACAATTGACCGCCATCCCCTCGGTAGGAAGAAAATACACTATGGTCAGAGAAATCAGCTGAGATGCAGCTTCAAAGGTCATTTCTGCATCTCTACTTCCTCGAGGTTTGTGCCCTCCCTGAAAACATACCAAGCTCATCCCAGCACCCAACTCCTCTCCCCAGAGCACATCGGGGTGAGCACCAGGCTTCATGGCCTAGGCTGGTTCGGAGGTGTCATGGAGTCAGGGCAAAGCCTGTGGCGCCCAGCTCCAGTTCAGTCCTATATGGGACGCTCCTCCCCTCGTGGATATCCTCAACCCACCCTTCCCATCACTCAGTGACCTTTCGCATTTTCCTCATCCTCCTCAGGTCCCAAATCAAGCAGGTAATTGATGCTTTGATGCTCCATGTCTGTAAAGCCTTGGAAGTCGCTATTCACTGGTACAGCCCCCAACAATTCCGGGAGTAGAGCTTCTAACCCACCAATGGTCTGCTTCCACACCTCCAGGCCCCATCCTCTAATTTAGCATATATCCAATTATGGTAGTGTGTCCTGCCTTCTGGTTGTCCTCCTGTTGCTGGGGCTGAACTCCATGCTGCAAAACTGAGGACAGTGGGAAGGTTACCGGAGCAAGAATTACTAGAAGGAAATGAAGGCTCCTCTTCGCAATTCAGGTATAGGAGGGGCTTCCACTTTGCATCTTAGCTGAGTCCTCCTGCCTTGCTTAATTATCTTCCAAGGGAAGAAATGGCAGACCACATAGGGAACCCATTTGCAGGGAGTAAGAAAAGATCCCCCAGTAGCTCCAGAGGCCTTGCGGAAATGTGTGGACAATACCGCTTGGTCTATTTCTCCACATTTCGTCCCCGGTCCCCGGCAGAGACCGGATATAAACGAATGATTCTATCTGGGAAGTTCTTCATTAGGGCTTTCACAGAAAGTGGAGTTCACGTAGTGTATCGTGCTTCCAGGTCGGCCTTTATGGGAGCCTGGACATAATTGTAGGCTCTGCTGGCTCAGCAGACAGAGCAGAGGACTCACCTTCGCCAAGGATACTGGAGAGGAGTTAGAATTACTCTCAGGCTTAGATGAGTGCTTGTAAAAGCTGTTAGAATTGTCATACCTGTGCTGAACTTCCTCACATTTGTCTTGGACACACACACACACACACACACACACACACACACATCCTGGAACTGTCATTCAAACAAATCCTATATTGGGATGTAGTCAGATTCATCCTAAGGCAGCCACATTTTCCCACGTTGTGTTCAAATATGTGTGTGTGTGAGGTTTTGTGTGTGTACATATGTATGCATATGTATGTATGTGTGTATGAATATATATATGTATATATTTAGTAGTAGTTGTTGTAATAATAGTGTATTATATTGCAAAAGTTGCTTCCCTTCCAGGCCCCACCTTCCAGAGTTCTTCACCTCATCCTCTCAAATAGAAGGCCCTGCAGCACTATCATGTTTCCACACTGTCCCTTGTTTGGGGTGGGAATATCCTGGACTCCTGGTGCTGCAGTTCTCCTTGGATAAGACTCAACTCACAGCTCTGATAATACCTCTAAACAAAACCTCCATGTTTTTCTTTCCTAGTTTTTCATCCCTCTTTGCTGTAAATCCTGGCATTGCTCATGTCAGTGTCAAGCACTGGAGAATTTATCTCTCCAGTCTGGCCAAAATAGTGAAGACATTGTTTATGTGCTGGAGATGTAGCTCAGTTTGTAGAGTCCTTAACTAACAAGTATAAAGCCACCCATGGTTTACCTGGAGCACTGAAGGAGCAAGCATGGAGTCTCAATGCCTCAGTGCCTGTAATGTGAGCACTTGACAGAGAGGGGCAGGCTGCTCAGCTTTTCAAAACCGTCTTTAGGTAGTGAGTGTGTTTAGAAGTTTTTCTTCAATAAGGTTATGTCTCAATAAGGTGATTTCCTGAGACATGAGTTTATCTGTCAAAAAAAATATATAGGGCATTCGTTTCTGCTTACCAATTCTCATTCATCTACTATCCTGTTATTTTGTGAGTGTCCGAATTGATTTACCTTTTGTCTATGTTTACTGTCTGAGCATTGCTTCCTTGCTTAAAATGCAGCAGCTCCAATTCACCCTCACATTCTCTTTCCTAAAATTACCCCTGCCCTTTTCCTCTCTACTTCTCTCTTCCTATTTTATGTTTCTAAAACCTACTGAGTCTTCTTTTTGCTGCCTCTGTGTATACTGATGGAAGACCATTACTGGAGCCAGCATAAGCTCCTCATGATGTGAACATGGAAGCAAAGTGACTCTCCATCCCCCCATCTAAAGTCAATGGTCACTTTTACCATTTGCATGGAAATTCCCGAGGCTTTCTCCTATTCTCAGTAGCATTTTGTCCAGCCATTTTCTGTTCAGGTCTTTTATAAGTAGTCACCGGGCATTAATTCATATACACAGGGTCCTTGTGTGTACTCCCTGTTTAATTCAAGCTGAAATGTTTAACTGGGTGCATGTTTTCCTGCCATTTAGTTTTAAGGTTCTTTTTATATTCTAGCCACCAACTCTTTGACAGAATTAAACTTGGTAAAGGGTTTTCTGCCATCGTGTATGCAATCTCTGTATCACAATGATGATCTTCTCTTTGCTAGAGCTTTTTGTTTCTGAGTTCTCATTGGTCAACTGATAATTTTACTGCCCACACCACCAGGACCCAGTTGAGGAAGTCCTTTCCTTTGCTAGGATGGCGAGCCATACCGCCCATTTTATCCTGTATTGGGTTCAGGGTAGAGGGTCTTGTGCTGAGGTCCTTGATATATTTGGACTCAAGGCAAGCCCAGGATGCAAGGTGAGGAAGGGAGGGGTCTGAGCAGAGTGGTGTGTGTGTGTGGCATGGGCATGTGTGTGATGGAGCAGCTTGTGAGTCCTTCTGCTCTGCGCAGGTGGGCACATCCCCTGCAGGGCGAATTCAATCACCGGAGCCCTATGACAGAGGGTAGAAAGAAGTCTAGCTACTATTCAGTGTGCCTTGCACCACTGGTGAACCTAAGAAATGACAGTTGAATGTTTGATACTTAGAGCCAGAGGGTGGACAGGATAGAACAGGTCATTAGGTGTTTCTTGGAATTTTATGTGGTGTTTAGTTTTCATCAGTTACTGTTTATGAAATTACAAGTGTGGAACCTATTTTAAGAATTAGAGTGTTTCTGAAATCTTGAGACCTGTATAATTTAGACCTATTCCTTTAAAAGTGCCAGCTCATCCGGGAAGAAAATTGTATTAGGAGGACAAAAACAATGTATGGGTCAATGCACACTCACTGTGACATGTGACAACCTTCTGTGATATTAAACAGCTACTGTTGAATACTCGGTATCATCAACTTCCAGAAAGAGACTTTGATGCTCTATTAATGGCATTTCCTTGATTAGGGCCACACCTACCATACTAATCAAAAAGACACATGAGGCAAGAAACTGAGAATCTATTTATTTCACATACAAGTCCTCAGGGAATAAAGATGCAATAACATGTTGGTGGAAGACTGCAGGTGTCTGCACGTGGCTCGTGGTCAAGATTGGTACAACAGGTTTCCTGTGCATTCTTCAGAAAAAGGTAGAGTGGGACCACAGAGGGGCATCATGATTCATCCCTGACTGATTTTGTCCTCTTCTGAAGTGCTCTCTCCTCTTCTTAAACCATCTCTACCATGAGAAGGAAGAGGGATTTGCTCTGTATTATTTTCACAATTATAAATCAGAAACCACATCATGTGATATTAGTTTCCCTCTATACTTTTTATCAATAGAATTTATATTAATATTATCTTGCTCAGAAGACCCTGGTGTATCACTCTGCAATTTTGTGAGGGGCTGAAGACCTGGTACAGAGTGCAGGGCTTGCCTACAATGGGGAAGCCCCACAAGTGTGGCCCCTGCAGTGCAACATAGTTCCCGGACTGTGGACCAAACATTGCACACCTGGTTTCTGTCTCTACTGTAGAGCCCTCTGCAGATTCTTATCAGCACTTTCGGGCAGATCCAGCAGCATGGTCCTGAGAGTTAACATGACGGGTGTCCTTATCTGCATGGCTTCAGTAGGCCCCTCCTAACAGCAGGAGGACTGGACTCTATGCTTTCCCCATGCCCACAGTGTCTGTTTAACCAAGTTTACATCAGTTTTCTGAGTGCCTGGCTCTACTGAGAACTAACCATTTGTTGTGTACTGAAATTGCTCCTATAAGATTCGAATTTATGCTTAGTTTTCACTATTTTAAAAGTTTAGGATCAGGGTTATCTACAGTAATATGATTCTTATTTAAATAATTTATATTTCATAACCCCAGTGGGATGTGTCATTATTGATATCCTGAAGATATCAATGTTCCAAAGAATTTCATATATATGTATATATGTGAGCTTGAATATCAATTTTATTAATACAACTATTAATGAATAGAGAGTATATACATATATTTGTACATCATATTTGTAGTTTATATACAAGATACATGTACATCTGATCTATGTGTGTGTGTTCTGTTTTCCTTTCAGAAGCTGTGCTTTTGTTAAAATGAGCCATTTCAAGTTTGCTGAGCTTTCTTATTCAATTTTGTGCTCACAAAGAACATAAGGCTCAAAAGTCATTATAAGGAGGCTGTAGAGAAGAGTTAAGAGCACGTGATGCTCTTGTAGGGGACCCAAGTTTGGTTCCTAGCCCATGAATGACCACTTGTGAATCCAGGGAATTTTATATCCTCTTCTCTCTCTGAGAACACCTGCACACATGTTACATGCACACATAGGCAAATCTATACACGTGAATGAAAAATTATAAAAAAAGACTTTAAAAATGTCCGTTTGAAACATAACAATTAAAACACCACCACCACTTTGTGCATAGGATAAAAGTATCCAAGATAAGAATCAAGTTCTAGCATGTCTGTCCTGTCAAATTGCCTTCTTCTCCTTACCTTAACTCTGGCTTCACTCACACCTATCCATCTCGCCAGATGTCTTCTGGGGGAAAAATGGCAGATATTCAGTATTGGGCATTTCGAAAGAAATGAAATGTTTTATTCATACTTCTCTAAATATTTATTCCACCCTGCACTATCTGTCACATTCACCTTGAAGATTTTTGAAGCTTAATTAAATTCCACTGGGTTTTAATCACAACTTTTAGGAAACAGAGGCAGGTGGATCTCTGTGTCTTCGAGGTCAGCCTGTTCTACAGAGTGAGTTCCAGGACAGCCAGGATTGTGCATCATGCTTTTGTAAAATAATGTTTTCAGATAATGTTTCACTTTGAAACTGTGAGAATATCACTCTCCCACAGACTCACATGTCTGAATGCTTATTGTATTGAATAAAATCCCCAGTTGGTAGAACTGTTTCAAAGGAACTGGAACTTGAGATCTTGTTGGAGGAGAGGGTAGGCTTTGAACTTTCAAAACTCATGAGATTCTATCGTTGCCTGTGGTTGTATCTCAAGATCTTAGCTAGTGCCTGTACCTGCCTGCCTGCTGCCATGCTCCCTGCTGTGATATTCAGGAACTCTCCCAAATCTCTGTTTAATAAGGTGCCTTGGTTATGGCATCTTATAACAGCAAGAGGAATATAACTAAGACAGTAGCCCAAACTGACAAGGAAAGCCACCCCTGTGTGGGCTTGGCATTACTAGCACCAGGGTTAGTGGAAGATGCCATTGTGCCCAGTATTGATTCTTGGTTGAGAAACCATTTTTTTTTTATGGGAAGTGAAACAAAATGTAGGCAAAAAGCAAAAACCCCAGTAACTAAGGGAAAGGTGTCACCAGGCTCTGTGGTTTTTATGTTTAATGAAAGCCCTTGGGAGTCAAAGGCAGGCAGAGTGATCTATGAGTTCTTTTTCTTTCTTTCTTTTTTCTTTCTTTCTTTCTTTCTTTCTTTCTTTCTTTCTTTCTTTCTTTCTTTCTTTCTTTCTATTTTTTTGGTTTTTTGAGACAGGGTTTCTCTGTGCAGACCTGGCAGTCCTGGAACTCACTTTGGAGACCAGGCTGGCCTTGGAATCAGAAATCCCCCTGCTTCTGCTTCCTGAGTACTGGTTTTAAATGTGTATGCCACCACTCGAGCTGTATAAGTTCCATGCCAGCCAGTGAGATACACACACACACACACACACTACACACATACACACACACACACACCACACACTCATATATAAATAAATATATGTATATATACTTATATACATATATATATATATATATATATATATATATATATATATATACACAAACACACACAAAAATATATGTAGGCACACCCTGAAGAGGTAATGCCCTCATAAGTAAAACAAACAAACAAACTTAAAGTCAAACACATGATAAACAGATTTATGAAGTTTCTCTTATTCCAAACACTCGATCTTTCACACTTTCTATAGGGCCTTGCTTATAGAGAAGACATAGCCTGAAGTTTTCTGCGGATTCATTTAAATGCTATCTGAAAATGCCTTCATCCTCATTGTCTTAGCCAGAGTTACAATTGCTGCGATGAAACAACCTGACCAAAAGGAAGTTGGAGAGGACAGAGTTTATTTTGTTCACAGTTCCGTATTTTGCTAACACTAAGAACAGGAACAGAAGCAGGGCAGGAGCCTGGAGGCAGGAGGTGATGCAGAGGCCATGGAGGGATGCTGCTTGCTCCCCATGACTTGCTCAGTCTCCTTTCTTATAGAATGTAGGACTACTTGCCCTGGGGTGGCCTCACCCAGAATGGGCTGGGCTCTCTCACTTCAACCAACAATCATGAAAACACCCTAAAGACTTGCCTATCACCTGGTCTTTTAAAACATATATGTTCCTTCTTTTTATTGGCATTGATGTTTGGCCTGCAGGCATGCATATGTGATGGTGACTGATCCTCTGGAACTGCAGTTACAGACCATTGCAACCTGCCACCTGGGTGCTGGGGTTTAAGTCTGACTCCTCAGGAAGAGCAGCTATTGCTCTTAACTGTTGAGGCCTCATCACTTACGCTGTGACGCTCATCACAGAGCCTGCTCTTATGGAAACTTGTTCTCAAGTGAGAATCCATCCTCTCTGATAGCTCTAGCTTGTGTTAAGTTGATATAAAACTATTCAGAATAAACATTTGCACAAGTCTCCCACGTACCCCAGCACACTGCCATACCACACTACTGCAGGATGCAGGAATCTGGCAGCCTTGACTTTGGAAGTGGCTTTAATTTAGGGTAAGAGGCCAGCTGAGGAAATAGGCCAGAAGATTAAGGTGAGGAAGGTAAAGAGAAAGGAAAAGGTGAAGGTGAAGGAAGTCAGACTGATGGCCTACATTTGACACAGAGACTCACTAGGTGCAAGGAGAGAACAGCCTAACCCAAGCTGTACTGTACACCCACATTAACACACTCGCTCTGTCATAAACAAACCAACAAATACCTACAGAATATGCAATTCTAAGAGGGTAGCAGTTGAAGGACCCGGCAGCCACCGTGGACTGCTCTGTGCTCCCAGGAAACAAGAATCTGATTACCTTTCTTCTGCACGGATGAAGTGATTCTGCTGGAAAAATCGCTCCAGCTCGTGCAGCTGCCACCATTGGAAATTGTAGTGTAAGCTACTCTGGAGTACCCACACTGACTTAGGCCGCACACTAGATACCAGCACTGGAATAGGCTGCACTTTCTCTATGACCACAGCATCCTTGAGAACTGGCTCCTCTGGCAGCTTCTCCTCCTCCTGGGCACTGCCGCTGGTGCCCTGGTCCTCTTGGTTGGTGTTATCCATGAGGTCTGCATCACCAGCAGCAGGCCAACCTTCTCCACTGAATTCTTCTGCTATGTCGCCTTCCACTGCTGCGGATCCGGACCCAGGCTGGCCCCCTCCACTCTCTCCTTCATTTCTTCCCTCTCCATCCAGTGGTAAAACTGCCTGTGTCTTCCCACCTGTATGTGGTGAAATAAAACAAAACAAGACAAACAAACAAACTAAGAATGAAACAGGCGTCAGGGCCTAGGCTGGTGCTGAGGCACTGTTAAGTCTCAGCAAAGGCTCCGGAGCACTGCAACTATCAAGTCACCTCTGCGGGACACATTCCTCCCCTCATGGATGTGCACAATCCACCATTCCCAGAGGGCACTCACCATTCCACTTTTCCTTGTCCTTGCCAAGTCCGTCATGAAGTAGGTAGGTGGTGTTTTGATGCTCCATGTCCTGAGTGCTTCCCTGCAGCTTGGCCCAGCAGATTCTGAGTCGGAGCTCCTGAGGTTTGGAAAGCCTAAAGTGGAAAGCCGAAAGCCGAAAGCCGAAAGCCGAAAGCCGAAAGCCGAAAGCCAAAAGCTAAAAGCCCAGAGCGGAAAGCCAAAAGCTGAAAGCCGAAAGCTGAAAGCCGAAAGCCGAGAGCCGAAAGCCAAAAGCCGAAAGCCGAAAGCCGAAAGCCGAAAGCCGAAAGCCGAAAGCCGAAAGCCGAAAGCCGAAAGCCGAAAGCCGAAAGCCGCAAGCCGAAAGCCGAAAGCCTAGCTTTCCAACCAGGAAGAGATTCTCTTGTTGCCCTTGGGGGCAGTAGTGCAGGTTACCAAGTGTCCAATCATAGGTGAGCTACCCTGACTTCCTTTTGATCTCCTGCATCTATGGGTTGAGCCTCAGGTGCAAAACAGAACAGGTTGGTGCTGCAAGGAGCAGGATATCATTGCAGGGACCACGTGGTACTCAGGCTGGTATGGATGCACACGGGGCTACCCTCCTCGCAGTTGGATAAATTACTGCCTACGTTCAACTGTGCAAACGACTCGTATTGAAGAAGAAAAGCTCTGGAGACGATACACAAGTGTTTTTAGAATACCTCTTGTTTAGTTGGGGGGTGTCTTTTCACGACTTTAATCCCAGCATTCAGGGGAGAGAAGGAAGTGGATATCTGAGTTCCAGGCCAGTCTTGTCTACATAGGGATTTTCAGGACAGCCAGAACCAGAGTGAGACCACCTCCTCTCAAAACACAGTGTCTTTCCTCTAGGCCTAGTAGTTTATCCTAGCGGCCTGTTACTTGATAGAGAAGAGAAATTAAGCGGATAAGTTTATCCACGAGGTCTCTTCCTTTGAGTGTTCACAGAAAGCTCAGTTGAGTCTGCCATGTGTCCATGTTGTGCCTTTTCAGGAGCTTGGGTGTGGATAGGGGTTTATTAGTACTGGACAGACTGGTTAAAACTGTGAAGGACTGAGTACATCCCCATACCTTACTAAGGTTCCCTGCATTTCTCTTGAATGGGCCTTCCTAATGTGTTTGCTGGAAGGTCAAAGGGTCGAGAGCAGTTGCGAGTCTCTATCCAGATACTGTCAGATAAGCAGCCCCTCTGCAGGCATGTGGTCAAACTGGTCTCTAGGCAGCAAACATTTTACAACAGGCTCTGTCTATTCAGAGACTAGGAATAGCCCCTAGGAACTAGCCTATCTCCAGTTGGTTGTTATTCTAGGGTGGGAATATTCTGGGATCTTGATGCTAGTGGAGGGGTTCTTCTCCACCCCAAAGACACCTCAATATTCTGGACCTTTCTTTTTTTATTTTTAAAGATTTATTTTATTATATCTAAGTACACTGTAGCTGTCTTCAGACACACCAGAAGTGGGCATCAGATCTTCTCAAGGATGGTTTTGAGCCACCATGTGGTTGCTGGGATATGAACTCATGACCTTTGGAAGAGCAGTCAGTGCTCTTACCCGCTGAGTCATCTCTCCAGCCCTGGACCTTTCTTAAAACCAAACTTACACATACATGTTTCTTACCCTGTTTGTTCTTTGTTGTGTAGCCTCAAACTACTGTGTTGTCAAGGTACACAGAACCTGGGTATTTTTTTTTATGTATAGTTGTGGTCAATATTATAAAGATATCAATTTTTGTGTTGAATTTACAGCTTACTACATAGAATTGTTTCCTAACATACATAATATTCTCCTTGGCTAAACCGTAACAGTCATTTCTTTTTTTTTTTCTTTTCTTTTCTCTTTTCTTTTCTTTTTTTCTGTTTTCTTTTCTTTTTTCTCCTTTTAGATTTTGTTTGTTTGTTCCTTTTTTTTTTTTTTTTTGGTTTTTATTTAGGACTAGGTTTCTCTGTGTAGCCCCTGGAAGTCCTGGAACCCACTCTGTATGTAATTTCAGGATCTTGAAGATTCTCCACACTGACTTTCAGAGTGATGACATCAGCTTGTAGCCACATCTCCAGTGCACAATGGTTCCCTTTTCCCACATAATTGCCAGCATTTGTGCTTCAAAGGTTTCCTGAGTTTAACCATTCTGGATTGGGCAAGATGGATTTAAAAGTAGTTTTCATTTGAACTTCTCTACTTGCTAAGGGTGTTGAACACTTTAGAGATTTTTTTTTTACTTTAATTGTTTTTTTATTTCTTATTTTGAGACTCTGTGTTCAGATCCGTACCCCTCTTTTTTTTTTTTAAATTGAATCATTTGCTATCTTGATTTTAGTGGTCTGAGAGATTTTACTTTGTTTGAGTACACTGTAGCTGTCTTCTGACCCCCCACAAAACACACAAAAGGTGGCATTGGACCCCAGTACAGATGGTTGTGAGCCACCATGTAGTGGCTGGGAATCAATACCTCTGCAAGAGCAGTCTATGCTCTTAGCCACTGAGCCATCTCTGCAACATGACATTTTATTTTCTTTGACACCTGTGTATGTGGGAATGAATCCATGATCGCTCTTGTCACTATGTCTTATTGTTAGTGTATAGAAGGGCAAATGGTTTTGTAACTTGGTTTTGTATCCTTCTAGTTTTTTGGTTTTTTTTTAAATATATGCCTGTATTTGGCTTGCAAGCATTTTTCCCTTTAATGCTCAACATCATGTAAAAATTTCAGGCAATGCAGTTGAAGTAGACATCTCCAAACCCAGGGCTGATGGAGCCAGGTGTCAGGTGGAGATACAAAGATCCTGGGAGTCATGGGATGTCCTGAGATGTTCAGTGATAACATTTGTTTCAAAACTCGGTAGGACTATTGAGAAGGGTCTTGTTTCCCTCATTTCCTTCACAGCCTGTTTATCCTTTGTGTACAGAAATGCCATTGACTTGTTTGAGTTAATTTGAACACTTTGCCCCTTCTTAGAATTGGGAACAAAACACCCATGGAAGGAGTTTCAGAGACAAAGTTTGGAGCTGTGACGAAAGGATGGACCATCTAGAGACTTCCATATCCGGGGATCCATCCCATAATCAGCTTCCAAACGCTGACACCATTGCATACACTAGCCAGATTTTGCTGAAAGGACCCAGATAGAGCTGTCTCTTGTGAGACTATGCCGGGGCCTAGCAAACACAGAAGTGGATGCTCACAGTCAGCTATTGGATGGATCACTGGGCCCCCAATGGAGGAGCTAGAGAAAGTACCCAAGGAGCTAAAGGGATCTGCAACCCTATAGGTGGAACAACAATATGATCTACCGAGAACCCCCCCCTCCCCCGGAGCTCGTGTCTCTAGCTGCATATGAATCAGAAGATGGCCACGTCGACCATCATTGGAAAGAGAGGCCCATTGGTAATGCAAACTTTATATGCCTCAGTACAGGGGAATGACAGAGCCAAGAAGTGGGAGTGGGTGGGTGGGGGAGTGGGTGGGGTAGTGTGGGGGGACTTTTGGGATAGCATTGGAAATGTAAATGAAATAAACACCCAATAAGAAAAAGAACATTAAAAAAAAAAACTCGGTAGGGAGCTCAGCTTGTTTGCACATGCCTTTCATCCTAGCATGGGCACAGCAGAAGCAGTCAGATCTCTGTGAGTTTGAGGCCAGCATGGTCGACTGAGTTCCAGGATAGCCAGAGCTGTTACACAGACAAACTCTCAATTGAAAAACAAAACAAAGAAGCAAACAAAACAAAACAAAAACAGAGTGCAGTTGACAAAGATACCTGACGTAGACATCTGACTTCTAGTGCACAAGCATACATGGGCACACCACTCTAACACATGCATACATATCCCTTGTGCAATTACCATAACGAAAAACTGATGATGTAGGAAGTGAAATACTACCTCTCCAGTTTGATCTCAGTCTACCAGATTTTGAAGTGATTTTTAATTCACTGAAGTCTTTACCCAGAATTTAGTCTTTTCTGTTATTAAGGTCTGGTACATTTCTTTGAAATTTACTTATATGTTTCTGCATTTTTAATATTTCATTTTTCTGGCAGTTTTTTCTTTTAAAATACTTTCATTATATATATTACAGAACACCCCCCCCCCACCATGGCTTTCTTCTGCATGAATCGCTGTGCACTATTTGCATGCAGTTCCTGAGCAGTCCAGAGGAGGGATGAGGATTCCCTGGGTCTGGAGTCACAGATGATTGTGAGCTACCATACTCTGGGTGTGTGTTCCCTGAGTTTTCTGTTCTCCTTCTGTTGGTTTGATTGTTTACTTTTCATTAGATGGTGCTTGTTCTATTGCAATATATGTATACATTTGTTATGTTTTGTTGTTATCTCTTAGAAACCTGTTTTTTCCTCAGAGACAAAACAGGATTAGACCAGGATGGGAGGGGAAGAGGGAGGTTCTGGAAGGAGTGGAGGGAAGGGTAGGTAAACTGCAATCAGGATACATTGTATGAAAAAAACCCTATTTTTAATAAAAAGAGGGGAAAAGAGAAAAGGGGACAAAAGTACTCTCCGGTAACATACACTAGCAAAATATTGTGTTTTACTACTTTTTATATATACTAAAGTATTAAAAAAAGATATTGTTATACATTATACTAATAATGTATATCAATATTGATATGAATATCAATATATATAATTTTGCTATAAAAATAATGTAAATATAGTATATTAATATTAAAATATTACTATAAAATGTCATATATAATAGAGGTAATACTAATTTAAAAATATAATGTTGTCCACATATTCATCTTCTTCTGGCACATTTCATCACGCTGTGTAATTTTTTTTTTACACCCTAAGTCCCAAGGGCCTCTCCTCCCACTGATGTCTCATCAGGCCATCCTCTGCCACATATGTGGCCAGTACCATGGGTCCCTCCATGTGTATTCTTTGGTTGGTGGTCCAGTCCCTTGGAAATCCAGGGGATCTGGCCAGTTAACACTGTTGCTCCCTTCATGGGGCTGTAAAGACCCTCAGCTCCTTCAGTCCCTTCTCCAACTCCTCCATCAGGGAACCCTGTGCTCAGTCCAATGATTGGTTGAGAGCACCCACCTCTGTATTTGTCAGGCTGTGGCAGAGCATCTCAGGAGGCAGCCATATCAGGCTTCCATCAGCAAGCACTTCCCAGCACCCACAGAAGTGTCTGTATTTGGTAGCTATATATGGGATGGATCCCAAGTGCTACAGTCTCTGGTTGGCCTTCTTTCACTCTCTGCTCCATACTTTGTCTCCACATTTGCTCCTGTGAGTATTTTGTTCAGCCTTCTAAGAAGTAGTAAAGCATCCACAGTTTGCTCTTCCTTCTTTTTGGCCTTCATGTGGTCTGTGAATCGAATCTTGGGTATTCTGAACTTTTGGGCTAATATCCACTTCTCAGTGAGTGCATGCCATGTGTGTCCTTTTGTGACTGAATTACCTCACTCAGGATATATTCTTTTTTTATTACATATTTTCCATACACACAAACCTAAGGTAATTGATAACAAAAAATACTTTACATGCATTCATTTTACACATGAGTGTTTTGCCTGTGCATGTGAGTTTGTGAGTATTTCTGGATGGGTGGGTATCTCTACTAAGTGTGGTATAATGGTTAGGTGTGTGAGTATGTGTGAATGTGTGAGTGTGTGCATATATATGAGTGTGCATGAAAGAGAGTTGTGGGAGTGAGTGTGTGTTGTGTTAATGTGTTTTGGGTGTTAGTGTTAGTGCATGTGTGACATTAACAGAGTGTGTAATGTGGAGTGTGAGGGAGTGTGTGCATATGAGTGTTTACATGTTTGCTTTCATCCATGTGTGTGTGAGTGTATGTGTTTAGTGTCCTTTCCTTGGAATAAGGTGTTCTCCCTTATTTTTTATGATCAATTTTAGTTTGAAGGGAAGAATGTTTTGCTCAGATATTAGGATAGGACCATGTTCTTGTTTTCTGGTCTCATTCGCTTGGAATATTTTCCCACACAATCTTTCACTGTCCTTCAAGATAAGAAGATTTTCTTTTAGACAGCAAAAGGTAGAGTTTGTTTCTTAATTTGTTCATCCAAATTGTGTCTTTTGACTGAGTAGTTAAGGCTATACATATTTAAAGGAGTTATTGAAAGGTGTGTGTTGATTGCAGCAGTTTTATTGTTCTTCTTTGTTTTTGTGTGTATAGTCCAATTTTGTGTTTCAGTAACCATAGCTTCACATGTTCACTGTATAGAGTTTATTGGTGTGATTATTTTTCTCCTCAGTCTGACATTTTGCCTCCAGTATTCTCTGTAGAGCTGGTTTAGTGGACATTAATTCTACCTTGCTTGTAACAATATCTTACAATTTTGGTGTATAGTTTTGCTGGGTATAGTAGTCAAGACTGGCAGTTGCCATCTTTTAGAACCCATAATAAATTGTGCTAGGTTCTTCAGGATATCAGAGTGTCCACTGAGGAATCTGGTGTTATTTTAATGGACTCTTTCCTCTTTATATGAGAATTCCTTTTATTCTCCTTTGGCTTTGATGCACCCTGCAGAGTTTCTTTTCCAGCTCAATTTGTTGTTTCTGGGTCTTGTTTTCTAGTAAGAACTCCAGAAACGATCTATGGAAATACATCCTTTGTACATTTGTATCACAAAAGTCACTTTTGAAATTGAGGCTTTCTGCTGGCTTCTTATAAGTTATCTATGTACTCTAGGTCCTGAGAACAAACCTCATCCCATGTCTCTCTCTGTTCCCTTAAGTGAAGGATAACACTCTTGCATCTCTGTGAATGATCAGCCCATATTTCCAGGATGAGGAGTGAGGGGTAAAGCATGGCAGAAGGTCTGGGGTCTGAGTTTGACAGGGTAGCTACTCATGAATTCCAGCCCCACAGAATATGGGGAGAGTGTCAGCTTCTGCATCTCTAGTGAACTCATTGGCAACTATGGTCTCTGGGAATATTTCATCTCTGAATCTTCCATGACTCGGGATGATCCCAGGCACACAGTGCCATAGGGTGAATACAGTGATGTACACTCTGTGTTCTTGGATTGTTGTCTTATGAAACTGATTTATTTTAGTCCATGTAAACTAGTCTCTCAGGAATATTATCACCAAAGTGACTTGCTTATAGGGATTTATAATTTAGAATAGACATAATTAACACAACAAGAATTTCTCTATTGTATTGAGGTACGATGTAAAACGTATTAATACGCTATATTATTTAAAGGAGATAATTGGACTACTGTGCTAAAGCAACTTTCCTACTAAGCCTATGGTGATAGTAGGAAAACAGCAGCTAGGAGATGTTCCCCTCATAATCTTGCAGAGCAGCAGGGACTTCTAATTTGTCCCACACAGCCACCAGGATGTTCTCATAGTTTCCTTTGGTTTCATCTTGAATGACTCTGCAATGAGAGATTCCATACTTCTTCTGGTAAAATTATTTGACTTCTTTCATGGTGATCTCTGAAATGGAGGCCATGATCCTGATGGTGAGGGGCAGCATCCTTCAGCTGGAATACTGCTGGCACATCGATGTTGGTAGAGTGTTTCAGAATTACCATGACTAGGACGGAAACAAAGTTGTGTTCTTGAAGTTTAAGTGGTAACCTGTTTAACAGGAACTATTTTAAAAGTTACAATATGGAAAAAACAGAGCTTATACATATATTTTACTAAATCAAAAGGCACATGGGACAATCATATTGAAAATTCATATTGTTATTTAAATACAAGTGCTTTAGAGATAAGAGTTTAATAACATATTGTTAGGAGCAGAAAACAATTCATCTCTCTCTGTTGCCTGGGCTAGAGTGGCACTGCAGGGTTCCTTCACAGTCTTCAGGAAAGATGTTCTGAGAAGCAGGGGGAGAACTTCTGAGACCTTATAGCCTCTTATACCACCTGTATTGTTCTCGCCTCTTCTGAAACCATCTCTACAATGAGTGAGAAAAAGGAATTGGTTCAGAGTAGCAGATATTTAGGACCATAATTGAAAAAAAACCATAGCATGTAAGTTCATATATCAGTGTTACTTGAACCTGGTGGCTAACACTTCTTTCTAATTTTGTGAGAGACTAAGGGGCTGGCACAGTGTTCAGCGCTGGCCTAGAATGTTGTAGACCCTGCTTTCCACATCAGCACTGCAAAATAGTCCGAGAAAAGTATTCAAAAGTGGCTCACCTTGTTTCCCTCTCTACTGCAATTCACATTGTAGGTTGTGAGCAGCATTTTCAGGCCGATGCACCAGCCTTTGCACCAGCTTTATGACTGCTGGGTTCAGCCTTTGAGCTATGGCCTAACTAATATTCCTTCTGCAAGGATAAAATTTATGTTTGGTTTTGAGCATTTCAAATCGGTTATGATTGTGGAGCCCCTAACTTCCGTATGATGTCACAGAGTAACTCTACCTTTAAACACCAGCATTGCAATGAATTACACATAGTTATATATGTGTGTCTGTATATCTATACATAATGTAATTATATATACTAAATACCTATTTTATAAGTTAAGACATCTGTATTTGTAATTTATCTATAGAGTACATTTATGTGTAATAGGTATATGTCTAAGAAATGAAAGTAGTTCAGTGCTATTCTTTGTTTGTTTAGGAAGTCATGTTCCATTTTGAAATATGCCCTTTGTGCATGGTGAGGCTTTCTTATTCCATGTCTACTCACAAAGACCTTAAAGATGAAAAGTAATTCGGTGCAGACAGCAGAGACAGCTCAAAGGTCAAGAGTCCTTGCTGCTCCTGCACAGGGACCAGAGTTTGTTTCTCAGTGTCTAAGCCAGGTGCATCAAGACGACCTCTAAAGCCAGCTTCAGAGAATAAGTGTCCTCCTGAGGATTTTTTTAAATCCAGCTTCAGGGAATAAGTGCCCCACTCTGATTTTTTGGCACTTGGCCACATATTTTATACACAGAGACATACACATAGTAAAAATAAAACAATCTTGAAAAACACTCTGAAACAGTTTTACGTTAACAGTTTCATGGATAAGATGAATGCGGCCAAGACATGAGGCAAGTTGTTAACTGGCTGTCCTGCAAAGGTCTTTCTTTGGTGTACTGACCTTCACTATGGCTTCATTCACACCCATCCATCTGGCCAGTTGTTTTCTGAGGGTAAAATGATAGTTGATCAGTATTTACCATTATACATGAAAGAAAATATGTGAAGCATCTTTAATATTTGCTTTAAAATGTTGGTCTCATGCCCCAACTCCTTTGACATTTATCAGGAGGGTATGAAGATTTAAACAAATTCTATATGTAATTTTATTTATTATTAATGGACTGTTCATACACATGAACACCCATGCATGCCCCTAATAAGCATTATTAAAAGCCACAACACAGGCGTCAACAACCTTAGGCAAATACTGGTAATACTCTCTGTGGTGGTGCATGAGACCCTGCCTCAAAAACCAAGAGAAAACCAAACAAAGCAATAGTTGCAATGCAAATGCACACGGGAATGCTGAGGGAGGCCCTTTGTCAGGACAGAAGGATAAACTCAAAAGAAGATGGATTGACAGAGAGGACATGAAGAGTTCTAATGTGCCATTAGTATAAGAGGACTTCCAATGTACAGAGGGTTGGGGGGAATTAAATGTTACATTTATTGGAATTAGTCTTTGGGGGTGTGTATACACACACACACACACACACACACACACACACACTCCTGTGCCCTAGTGAACATGTAGAGCTTAGAGGGCACCTAATGGAAGGTAGAGTCCTTTGTCTATCATGTGGATGTGGATACTGGGGACAAAACTCTGCCTCTCCAGCTGGGTGGCAAGTACTTTTACCCACTGAACCATAATCTCACAAGCCTTGGGAAAGAAAATATCAAAAGCACTTCAGACAGAAAAGAAACATTCAAACAAATCAACAAACAAGAATCAAAGAACAAGAACAACAACAACCCTCCATAGTACTGGCAATCCCTTCCTGAGTTCCCACAATGAGAAAGGACCAGGCAGAGGGTCCCTGTGATTTCCAGGTCAGGCTGGACTACAGAGTGAGCAGACAAGAATAAAGAGAAAGGGAAACCCAGCTAAGATGAACATGCCTTAGATCTCAGCACAAATCTCTTACACGTGCTCAATATTAAGTCCTGGTTTTGTGGACCATTTTCCGTGGGCAGCTTGGGGAAAAGAAAGAGCAAAGCCAAAAGAACTAGGAGAATGTTGGGAGCCAGGCTTGGTGGAGCATGTTGTCCCAGCACTTGAGAGGCAAAGGTGGGAGGATCTCTGTGAGTTTGAGATCAGTCTGCTCTATAATGTGAGTGCCAGATGAGGAAGGGATTCCTAGAGAGATCTTGGAGGTGGGAGGTAAGGAGAGAAATCTGTCAGTGAGTTTCTAATTATAAAACACTTAAAGGCAAAATACATGATGTACAGATGTATCAAAAACGTTAACAAGAGCAGGATACCCCTCTGTAGTATGGCGACCATAGCTCAGCCTTGCAAATCTCTTTTAAAAGAACCTAACTACTGTAGGAGACGTGGGCTGAAGTTTTGTACTTTGACTCATGGAATTACTGTATGGAAATAACTTCAAGTCATTTTGTATGACTCTTACCCCTACCTCAGAACCACAGTGCAGGACAAGGGATCTGGCAGCCTGAATTTCCCAGGTGATTAGGATTTCTAGAGGCAAGTGTTTGTGGGTACTGACAAGATGACTAAGTGGGTCCCTGTGCGTTCTGGATAGCCCTGATGTTCTCAGTTGGATGTCTTGGACCCACATGATGGATCATAAAACTGAACGCTGCAAGTGTCCTGTTGCCTCCTCATGTGCCAGGTGGTCCATAACTCACACCCATGCAAATCCAAGGACCCACCACATGCCAACCCCCACCAAATAAATGAAGGTCTTTAATTAAAAATATAAATCCAAAAACAAGGCTCTGTGGGGGAGCAGGGAGGAGGTCAATGGTCACCTCGGACCAGCACTTGATCCCATCAAGTAGGAGAAAAGGCCAGGCAATCTCCTCACCTTGCTTCTAGACTGAGAAAATAATTGGTCCGGAAAATTCTCTCCAGTTCGTCCAGCTGCCACTGGGTGAATCTATGGTAAGATCGACGTCGTGGCACCTGCCTTGGCTCAGCAGCCTGGACACTCTCGCCCTCAGCATGCTCAGGAATCGGCTCCCTCGCTTCCTGCTCATTCTTCTCACCCCCCTTGGTGCCACGATCTTCCTTGTTCCTGTCTTCCTCTACAAGGCCTGCGATGCCAGCAGCGGCAGGACTCTCTCCATTTAATTCTTCTTTTCCTCTCCCCCTTCTGACTGTGGCTCTCAATGCCGACTCAATCTGTCCTGTATCTTCCTCATTTCTTCCCTCTTCAGCTGGCAAAACCATGGTGCCTGGAGGTGGAAAAATAGAGAAAAGTCAACCTTGCCGCCTAAAGTAGGCAACAAGTCGCAGGGATGCCAGCCGCCCATGGCGACAGTCTGGTCATGCCTCCTGAGCCACCTCCATGTCTCTCAGGGAGATAGTTACATCGCCCTTCCTCCTACCTACTGACCATTCCAGCTACATACTGACCATCTCCTGTACCCTCATCCTCATATACTACCCAATTGAACAAGTACTTGATGTTTTAACACTCCATACCTTGGGTGCTCTCCATTTTAGTCTCACATCAAAGACTGATCTTGAAGCTCTGTGGTAATCCTGATGTAGTTCCGGTAGTAGGGCAGAGCGGTAACCATTGACCTGGAAGAGATTTCTTCCAGCCCGTTCCACGTCACTATGTATCCAGTTATATACGGAACGTTCTGGCTTCATGCTCATCACCTGTTGCTATGGTAAGGTAGGAGCCCAGAGGTGCTATAATGAGCACCATTAGGTGCTCACCCTGAGGTGCTCTGGGGAGAGGAGTTTGGTGCTGGGATGAGCATGGTACGTTTTCAGGGGGGGCACAAACCTCGAGGAAGTAGAGATGCAGAAATGACCTTTGAAGCTGCATCTCAGCTGACTTCTCTGACCATAGTGTATTTTCTTCCTACCGAGGGGATGGTGGTCAATTGTAGAAGCCAAGTTGTGGGGAGCAAGAAAATATCTCCCAGTAACTCTGGAGCCCTTGAGGAAAATATCTGTAGAACTACCTCTTGATCTAGTTCTCCACATTGATTCCCTGAGAGGTGGCAGAGAAAAGAAATTACATCAATGTGATTGTCTAGGAGGCCTCTTCCTTTGGGCTGTCACAGAAAGTGAACTTAGATCCTGTGGTGGTTTGAATGAGAATGACTGCCTATAGACACATATATTTGAATTCTAGGTCTCCAGTTGGTGGAAGTACTTGGGAAGGATTGGGGAGTATAGCCTTGTTATAGGAGGTGTGGCCTTGTGGGAAGAGGCATATTGTTGGGGGTGGGCTTTCAGGTTTCAAAGGCCCACACCATTCCAAATTAATACCCCTCCCCTCACTTGAGAGCATGATGGTGAAGAAGAGACAAGCTCCTCTAGGGCCATGCCTGCCTACCTGCTGCCGTGCTTCCTGCCATCATGATTGTGGATTCACACTCTGAAACTCTAAGCAGGCCACCAGTTAAATAGGAGGGTAGCTAAGACAGAGCCTGTTGTGCTTCCACGCTCTGCCTTTACAGAAGCTTGGGTAGACTTACTGGTCCTGGTGGATCAGAAGAATGATCAGAGGGTTCAACTTCACCAGGGCTCCTGGGGCAGGGGTTGGGTGTAGGTTAGTAGTACTGTCAAGTTTTGGTAAGTACTAATAAAAGCTATGAGAATTGTCATACCTGTGCTGAGCTTTGTCACATTTGTCTCGAAGATACACACACACGCACACACACACACAAACACACACTTCTAATGTCTTCTCTGAGAAAGCAGGCTTTTATATCTTGGTCTCTATTCCAGAACTGTGCGTCAAGCAGACCCTGTGTTGGTATGTGGTCAGACTCATCCCAATGCAGCTACATTTTGCCAATATGTACTGGTCACTCTTAAAATAGAAGGCCCTGCACCACTATCATGTTTCCACACTGTCCCTTGTTTGGGTAGGAATATCCTGGAGCACTGGAGTTCACCTTGAGTAATACTTACCTCACAGCTCTGATAACTACCTCACAACGAAGCCTACATGTTTGTCTTTCCTAGTTTTTCTTCCCTCTTTGCTCTAAATCCCATCATTGCTGTGTCAAGCACAGGAGAATTGTTTTTACTAGACCTAGTCTAGTCAAAACAGTAAAGACATACATTTCAGGGCTAGGGTTGTAGCTCAATTGCATTGTCCTTACCTAGCATACTTAAAGTCACATGATCTCTGAACTGCATTGTAATGCTATCCTGTGAGGAGGTAGATGCCACAGTCACTCTAGTGTACAGAGTGAGTTTGTGTTCAGAGAGGGACATATGACCGCATCTACAAATAGAAAATGACACTCTTTCTAAAAATAGACAACCATTTTTCCCATTTATGATTCTGCCATCTACAGTTATGAAGTGTGCATGGAGCCTGCCTTAATTTTTAAAATTTACTGACAAATGTTTTCACTTATTATGTAATGTCTTTGGAGAATATTCCCTGTATGTTTATAAACAATATTTATATTGCTGCTTGTGGTTAGAACATCCAGTTTATCTATTGTGCTTTTTTATAGAGAGTTTTCCTTTCCTTGGGACACTCTATTTTTATTATACATTATTAAAATAATATATTGCAATCTATATTGCTTTAGAACTGCCCATCTCTCACCTCATATTTTTATTCTATGTCATTTCTTAAAAAAATATTTTTGAGACACTGTTGTGTAGGCATCTCCAGAATCTTAATCTGTTCCTCCTGCTTCCTCCTCCTGGTTTCTGGGATAATGGCAATTGCTACCATCCCCTGTCCTTTTTGAATACTTGTTCTGGTCACATCTGGAAACATCCACCCACGGGGCTTTAAAGGTTCCTTTCACTGCCTTAAATATGCTGTTCACAGTACTTCCTGGCCCCCATGTTCAAGAGGGTGCTATGCCTTATATTTACGTGCCTGTGCACAAGGCGCTTTCTCTTTGCTGCTGTTGTCAAGAAATCCTTTTCTTTATCAGGAGCAGGAGAGTCCTGGTGTAAATATCAAGTTTAGGGTTCTTTAATGAGGTTAGGCTTTTTCCTTGGCTACTGGTGGAGGGTTTGCAGTATTTACACATTTTGCCATTATTTCTACAAGTGGTCATTTTCCCCTTCCTCCAGATGTTCTCATCTCTTGGGCATTATACTCAGGTGTTCTCACAATTTTTCTTTTTAAATTCATATTTTACTTATATTATGGGATGTATGCCATGGCACATACCCACAAACCATAGGACAACCTGTGGGAATCAGTTCTGTCTTACTGTGAGCAACCTGGGCACCAAACTCAGGACACCAAGCTTGGATGCAAGCATCTTTACCCATGGATGCATCCTGTTAACCCCTACATTTTTCTTTACCTAAGGTACTTTTGCCCACTCTACCTACCCGTCCAATCCCACACTTCCTAATACTTTCAATATTTTCATCTTCATTCCTCAGACTGAGTACTCTCAACTGCCCATGTTCAAGACTACCCTCTTCTCTTATTTCCATTCCTCAGACTGAGTACTCTCAACTGCCCATCTTCAAGACTACCCTCTTCTCTTATTTCCACTCCTCAGACTGAGTACTCTCAACTGCCCATCTTCAAGACTATGCAGTTCTCTTATTGGCTGCTCCAGTGATTTTTATTCAATGAAGTTATTTGTCTTTATTAATAATGCTGTAAGGATATATAATTTAATTCATTTATTTAATGCTAAGTGGAAGGGACCAGTGATTCCTATGTGGATATCAAAGGACAACATTCTCTCCTCCCATTATGTGGGTCCTGGTTATGGAAATCAAGTCCTTAGAACTGCTGGAAAGATATTTTATGTTCACAGCTACCTCATGAATACTTATGTTATTTTTCATTTATAGAATTTTTATTTTTATTTTTCATTTCCTGTGAATTTCTATTTGTTATCTGGAAAACAGTTTGATATCCTTTGTCAACACTTTTCCCTTGAGTTCCTCTAATTCTTTTGTTATAAATTCCATTAACTTTTTTTTACAACATTTATAGTGGAAGTATTAAAAGATTAGTGTATCAATCCAAATCCATGACTGACTTTCCTCTTTTAATTAAAAACAACTTTCACCCTATGCACGTGTCATCTGTGCGTGTGTTTACATATGTATTTTCAAGGTGGGATTCCATCTGTTCACAAGTCTGGGCAGAGGTCAACATTGAGCAACAACCTCTAGCACTTTGCATATTATTGTAAGTTTTTTAAAATTAATTTTTGGTATTTTAACGGCAAGTGTGCATGTGTGTGTTCAGGTGTCTGTGTGTGTGTGTGTGTGTGTATGTGTGCAGATGCCTACGGAGGCAGACCGTTGTGTTTCTTGGAGCTGAAGTGAAAGGTGGTTGTGAACCTCCTGGTGCAGGATGTCGACAGGAGTCTGTCTGAGACCTCTGGAAGACAAGTACATACTCTCCAGCCTCTTGATTTTTATTTATCCATCATGTGCACATATGTGTGCCTGAGTGTGGTTTGTGTACATATGGCTGTAAAATCCAGAAGAGTGTCAGATCACATGGAGCCTGAGTTACATGCCATTGTGACTGTCTGTTGTGTGTGCTGGGATTCAAGCTTAGGCCCGCTGCAAGAGCAGCATGTAATCTTACTGCAGAGACATCTCTCTAGCCAGACCTATGTTAGCCTCTTCTGGATCTCATTCTGTCTCTAAACCTTAAGCCCACAGTTAAACCTAGGCAGGATGACCAGCACCCTCTTTGGAGCATCTTTCCCTGTCTCAGAACCCAGAGTAAAATATATGCTACTGTTTTATGTCTATGTTGGGAGTCACAATCATGTCTTCCTGCTGGCTGGCAGTCACTTTCCCTACTGACCCATTTCCCAGCCCCACATTTAAAAGTGAGAAGGAGGCCTCATTTAGTGGATGCAGGGTTTTTTTGAACGAGCTGTGTGGACAACGAGGGCCACTTAATTCATAGGTCCAGTTCTCAAGTGCTGTGATTACAGGTCCTGGCCATTGTGTTCAGCACGTGTTGTTTCTACCCTCACTTCCTTATGGAAGGACTCCACTGTCTGTACCACTGCTTTCCTTCATGTTCATTTAAAATATTTAATCATATTTTTTAAATGAATGGAAGAGACAGAAATATTTGCACGGAAAGTGGAGAAGCTCTGAACTATTAGAACCGAGAAAAGTCACATCTGCCTTGTCTGATTCAATGACATTGCCTTGGTAATTTAGACAAATTCCTTAGAGGTCTCAGAAGACACTTGAAACAGATATATTGAGAACTCAGCTCTTTGTTGGAACTACAAGGGCTGAGGGACTAAGTGTGTAATAACAGCATGATGGTGGAAGCTAAACCTAAGACCTGAGACAGAATTAACTGCTGTCTCATGCCAAATATGGCCCCAAACGTTCACAGAAAAAACGAAGGCAAGGAAAATAATTGAGAGGAATGTACTTCCTACTTCATGGCTTGTGTCCTGTGAACCCTGTGGGTTGTCTCAAATGAAGTTTCTGTCCGAGTTCAGGGCTGGAGTGATTTCTTGAGAGGGGGCCAGCGTGGCATGCATCACCTGTGTTTGGAAGAGACTGCTGTTTCTCTTTGGGTCCTGCATCATCTCTCTTTTAAATTTGTATGGGATAAGAGTCATGGTGAGAACAGTAAGAGGGGGTGACAAACAAGGAACACTTGGGTCAGGGTACTGCTACTAAGGATGTTTTAAAGTGCCTGTAACACACAGGGCTTACTGACTGTGATGCACAGATGTTACCTCCTGGAAACAGATCTTCTTGTGTTTAAATGGCATTTCCCTGATATGAGACATGTATCCTAACAATCTCAGAAGAAGCACAAAATAAATATATTGAGAATTCAGCTCTTTATTGAAAATACTAGTATTGAGGAGATAACAGTGTTTAACAGGGCTTTGAATCCACAACATCATCTGGCTATGGCGTTTGAGCATGGGTGGCTCCCTGGGGCTTCTCCACAGCCTTCAGAGAGAGATGCTCCGGGATGCAGGAAGAGGACCTCTGAGCATTTACAGCCTCTTATAACTCCTGTATTTTTCTCTCCTCTTCAAAAACCATTCCTAAAGTCATTGGGAAAAGGGAATTGGGAGACAGGAGTAAACCACTAGGATTATAGTTGAAGGACTTAATAAAAACCAGAATCTACAGTATTCTTTTCCTAATTGTAGTAATCAAGTAGTGTCCAATTGAATTCAGGTTCTACTCCATACTCTGAAACCTACACCTGGCACCATTATGAAGGCCAAGAACCTGTAACTAGACAAGTCCTAGGGGGCGACCCCCTTCCTATTACTCTGACAAGTCGGCATAACATTAAACTGACAACTAATGTTGTATCATTCTATTTAGTGCAGTTCTCGGCTCTCATCAGAGAAACTACTACTTTGAGAAGTGATCGACATAGAGATCTTCTACTGAGCAAGGCATAGAAAACAGGAGATGGAAGAATTCTCATCCCAAAATAGAACATATATACCATATGTCCTCCTTCCAAGGCTCAGAGATCATATGGCAAAGAGGATGGAAAGAGGCTGTGTATGACCACAAGAAAACAGTGTTTTTCATGGTACATCAGGGTATACACACACACACACACACACATATATATTTGAGCAGCACAAATTAGTCTTGATGTATTATTAAAAATTAGAGGACACAAAGGTTTATGGGGAACAGGATAAACATGGTCAAAACCCATACAAAGGGATGAAAGAACTAACAAAACAGGCAAGTTGGGTATTTTGACTTGATATCTTCTCCATTTCCATAAGTTTCTGTTTAGCTAAATGTTAATTAGTTATGTGGATTTGACCTGTGAATTATAACCTCCCCCCTATTCAGACTGTAAGGATATAATTTATGAATATTTTTTACAAATAGTTTCAGGGATGCCCTAGCTATATCACTTTGCATAATTCATATGTCACAACCATAGTGTTACTCCCTAGAGCACTAGGATTGGCCAGGTCATTGTGGCACACATATTCAATTTAAGCACTAGGGAGGCACAGGCAGGAGGATCTCTGTGAGTTTGAGGCCAGCCTATTCTACAGAGTGAGTTTAGGACAGGGAGGGCTACACAGAGAAACTCTCACCCTCAAAAAACTCATACGCACATATATACACAAAAGTATACTAGTCTGACAATATGTTAATACTTCTTTATATATACATATATACACACATATATATATGATTTTAATGTGCATATATAAGTGCTACACATCTATACAGAATACATCTATTTTACACATAATGTGTACACACTTTCTAAGTTAAAATGCATATAATGATTTACCCACAGGATACATGTATGTGATATATATATGCACTTAGTGAAAACAAGCTTGGTACAATTCTTTGTTCCTTAAGAAGTTTGTGTCTCCAGGAAATGAGCCATTCCTGAGGAGTAGGGCTTTCTTATTCCATTTTCTACCCACAAAGACCACAAATCTCAAAGGACATTTGTTTGGTTTAGAGTGATGGTCTAGTGGTTCATGCTTGTTGGTCTTGTAGAGGACTTGAGTTTAGTTCCTAGGACCATTTGTGCTGCTTATAAATACATGTCCGTCCGGCATATACGTGAAATATATGCCCTCTCCTGGCTTCCTTGATCAGCCACACACATATGGCATGAACGTGGGACACATACACACTTGCCCAAACATATATTAAAAAACTAGAGATAAATCGTCAAAAAGTCATTTCAACCATGGTTTGGACATGTTATCAAAGGCAACACAATTCTACTGAGAGAACCAGAAGGACCTACAAATGCACCAGGTTCCAGAATGGCTGTCCTACCAAACAGCTTTGTGTGCGGACTGACCTGCACTGTGGCTTCACTCACACCCATGGAACTTGCCAGACCTTTCCTACAGTTAAAAAAAGATAAAAAGAATTATGGATATGTGAAATAAAATTCGAGAGGAATATTTTATCATTGTTTTGAATGGTTTGTCTCAATTCATATTTTCTCTGATCATCACCCTGAAAATTTTGAGGTGCTTAGAGCAAACAGTACAGGTAGCATTTGATTACCAAGTTAGTATTAATAGATGTGCAAACCCAAGCATGTCTGTAATAAGCAAGTTTTAAAGCACTAATGAAGACAGTAAAACCTTCAAAAGAAATGTTCCTAATGCATGTGACAGTGGTACAGGAGAGGCTACCACAAACAAAACAACTCAAAACAAGACAAAAACTGCAAAACAAACGCCAACAGGAAAAACAAAGTGTTCTGTCAGGATAAAAGGAAACTCCAAGGAAGAAGCTTAATGGAAAGCATCCAAAATTTTTTATTATTCACTTAAGAATGAGGTACTCCAATCGCTGGTTACCAGAAAAATGAAATATCACATTTCTTGTTTAAATTTATTTTGTAGTGTGTGCATGTGTCCCTATTGCACATGCAGATGTAAGAGGACAGCGTGAGGAAGTGATCTTCTATGTGTGTCCTCTGAATGGACCTCAGGTTCTCATAGCAAATGCCTTTACCCTGCTGAATCCTCTTCCACTATGGGTAAGTAAATATTAGAAGTCACAGCAGACAGGAAATGAGTATGAGAAAACCTCACCACACTGACCGCACAGTCCTGGATTACAAATACATTTGAAATCTGAGGCCTGAGCTTCCTACAAGTTCCAGGAAGCCATGCTACACAGTGAGATCTTGGATCAAAAATCAGAAGAGGACCTCTGAACACACCTCCTCCACCCCTGCCAGGAACAACCAACCAACCAACCAAACAGAAAACATATGGTGGTGTATGCTGTCCATCACAACACAAATGGCCTAATGGAGAAGGGCCTGGCATGGGGCTCATTACATAACTGAGATAAGTTAGAACTTGGGATCTACCGGCCAAGTACTGGGCTTACATACATGTATTGCCTGGTTCTCATTCAGCCTGCTGCTGGTATTTGTCTGTTTGCTCTTGGTTTTGATTTGTTGGCTTTATTGATTTATTTTAATAATTTAAAGATAGCCTTGCACTCTGCAGCTGAGGCTGGCCTGGTGCTCACTACTGTATCTGGATGATAAAGGTGCTAGCTAGCATGCCTGAGTTCAAAACCCAGGGTTCACAGGAGGCAAACAAGAAACAACTCCCAAAAGCTTAAAAATAAAATAAAAGGTGGACAAGAAGGGGACAGGAAGCAGGAGAAACTCTCTGGGCATAACTTCATTCCCCCATCGAACTGATGCAAGCTAGACAATGTACTCACGCCTCTGTAGTGCTGATGTAGTGACTGCACTGGAAGGTGCTCTCCAGCTCTTGTAGTTGCTGCAAGGTGAAGCTGTGTTTCCGACGGTGGCGGAATTCGGGCACCAACACTCTCACAGGATTAACAGTGGACCACGGATCTGACACGGGCTTTACATTTGCCAAATCCCCCATGTAATCAGGGACTGGCTCCTCTGGCTGCTTCTCCTTCTCCTGGGCACAGCCAGTGGCACCAAGGTCCTCTTGGTTGCTGTTATCCATGAGGCCTGCAGCACCAGCAGCAGGCCCACCTTCACTTAATTCTCCTGCTCTGTATCCTTCCGCTGCTGAGGCTCCAGACCCAGGCAGGCCCGGTCCACTCTCTCCCTCGTTTCTTCCCTCTCCAGCCAGCGAGTCCATCAGAGACTTCACACCTTAAGTGGGGAAATGGAAAAACCAGGCTTCAGGGCCTAGGCTGGTGAGGAGGTGTCATGGAGTCAGGGCAAAGCCTGTGGCGCCCAGCTCCAGTTCAGTCCTATATGGGACTCTCCTCCCCTCGTGAATATCGTCAACCCACCCTTCCCATCACTCACTGACCTTTCGCATTTTCCTCATCCTCCTCAGGTCCCACATCAAGCAGGTAATTGATGCTTTGATGCTCCATGTCTGTAAAGCCTTGGAAGTCGCTATTCACTGGTACAGCCCCCAACAATTCCGGAAGTAGAGCTTCTAACCCACCAATGGTCTGCTTCCACACCTCCAGGCCCCATCCTCTAATTTAGCATATATCCTATTATGGTAGTGTGTCCTGCCTTCTGGTTGTCCTCCTGTTGCTGGGGCTGAACTCCATGCTGCATAACTGAGGACAGTGGGAAGGTTACTGGAGCAAGAATTACTAGAAGGAAATGTAGGCTCCTCTTCGCAATTCAGGTATAGAATGGGCTTCCACTTTGCATCTTAGCTGAGTCCTCCTGCCTTGCTTAATTATCTTCCAAGGGAAGAAATGGCAGACCACATAGGGAACCCATTTGCAGGGAGTAAGAAAAGATCCCCCAGTAGCTCCAGAGGCCTTGCGGAAATGTGTGGACAATACCGCTTGGTCTATTTCTCCACATTTCGTCCCAGGTCCGCGGCAGAGACCGGATATAAAAGAATGATTCTATCTGGGAAGTTCTTCCTTAGGGCTTTCACAGAAAGTGGACTTCACGTAGTGTATCGTGCTTCCAGGTCGGCCTTTATGGGAGCCTGGGCAAAATTGAACGCTCTGCTTGCTCAGCAGACAGAGCAGAGGTCTCACCATCGCCAGGGCTACTGGAGAGGGGTTAGAATTACTCTCAGGCTTTGATAAGTGCTTGTAACAGCTGTGAGAATTGTCATACCTGTGCTGAACTTCCTCACATTTGTCTTGGACACACACACACACACACACACACACACATACATACACACACATCCTGGAACTGTCATTCAAACAAATCCTATATTGGGATGTAGTCAGATTCATCCTAAGACAGCCACATTTTCCCACGTTCTGGTCAAATATGTGTGTGTGTGAGGTTTTGTGTGTGTACATATGTATGCATATGTATGTATGTGTGTATGAATATATATATGTATATATTTAGTAGTAGTTGTTGTAATAATAGTGTATTATATTGCAAAAGTTGCTTCCCTTCCAGGCCCCACCTTCTAGAGTTCTTCACCTCATCCTCTCAAATAGAAGGCCCTGCACCACTATCACGTTTCCACACTGTCCCTTAGGGTGTTGAATATCCTGGACTCCTGGTGCTGCAGATCTCCTTGGATAAGACTCAACTCACAGCTCTGATAATACCTCTAAACAAAACCTCCATGTTTTTCTTTCCTAGTGTTTCATCCCTCTTTGCTCTAAATCCTGGCATTGCTCGTGTCAGTGTCAAGCACTGGAGAATTTATCTCTCCATTCTGGCCAAAATAGTGAAGACATCGTTTATGTGCCGGAGATGTAGCTCAGTTTGTAGAGTCCTTACCTAACATGTATAAAGCCACCCATGGTTTACCTGGAGCAATGAAGGAGCAAGCATGGAGTCTCAATGCCTCAGTGCCTGTAATGTGAGCACTTGACAGAGAGGGGCAGGCTGCTCAGCTTTAAAAAACTGTCTTTAGGTAATAAGTGTGTTTAGAAGTTTTTCTTCAATAAGGTTAGGTCTCAATAAGGTAATTTCCTGAGACATGAGTTTATGTGTCCAAAACATATATAGGGCATTCATTTCTGCTTACCAATTCTCATTCATCTACTATACTGCTATTTTTTGAGCGGCCGAATTGATTTACCTTTCGTGTATGTTTACTGTCTGAGCATTGCATTCTTGCTTATAATGCGGAAGCTCAAATACACCCTCACAATCTCTTTCCTAAAATTACCCCTGCCCTCTTCCTCTCTACTTCTGTCTTCCTATTTCATGTTTCTAAAACCTACTGAGTCTTCTTTTGCTGCCTGTGTGTATACTGATGTAAACCATTACTGGAGCATGCATAAGCTCCTCATAATGTGAACATGGAAGCAAAGTGACTCTCCTTCCCCCCAGCTGAAGTCAATGGTCACTTTTACCATTTGCATGGAAATTCCCGAGGCTTCCTCCTATTCTCAGTAGCATTTTGTCCAGCCATTTTCTGTGCAGGTCTTTTCTAAGTAGTCACCGGGCATTAATTCATATACACAGGGCCCTTGTGTGTACTCCCTGTTTAATTCAAGCTGAAATGTGTAACTGGGTGCATGTTTTCCTGCCATTTATTTTTTAAGGTTTTTTGTATATTCTAGCCACCAACACTTTGACAGAATTAAACTTGGTAAAGGATTTTCTGCCATCGTGTATGCAATCTCTGTATCACAATGATGATCTTCTCTTTGCTAGAGCTTTTTGTTTCTGAGTTCTCATTGGTCAACTGATAATTTTACTGCCCACACCACCAGGACCCAGTTGAGGAAGTCCTTTCCTTTGCTAGGATGGCGAGCCATACCGCCCATTTTATCCTGTATTGGGTTCAGATATAGGGTTTTGTGCTGAGGTCCTTGATATATTTGGCCTCAAGGCAAGCCCAGGATGCAAGGTGAGGAAGGGAGGGGTCTGAGCAGAGTGGTGTGTGTGTGTGGCATGGGCATGTGTGTGATGGAGCAGCTTGTGAGTCCTTCTGCTCTGCGAAGGTGGGCAGGTCCTCTGCAGGGCGAATTCAATCACCGGAGCGCAATGACATAGGGTAGAAGGATGTCCAGCTACTATTCAGTGTGCCTTGCACCATTGGTGACCCTAAGAAATGACAGTTCAATGTTTGATACTTAGAACCAGAGGGTGGACAGGGTAGTACGGGTCATTAGGTGTTTCTTGGAATTTTATGTGGTGTTTAGTTTTCATCAGTTACTGTTTAAGAAATTACAAGTGTGGGAGCCTATTTTAAGAATTAGAGTGTTTCTGAAATCTTGAGACCTGTATAATTTAGAAATATTCCTTTAAAAGTGTCAGCTCATCCGGGGAGAAAATTGTATTAGGAGGACAAAAACAATGTATGGGTCAATGCACACTCACTGTGACATGTGACAACCTTCTGTGATATTAAACAGCTACTGCTGGTCACTTGGTACCATCAACTTCCAGAAAGAGACCTTGATGCTCTCTATAAATGGCATTTCCTTGATTAGGGCCACACCTACCATACTAATCAAAAAGACACATGAGGAAAAGAAACTGAGAATCTATTTATTTCACATACAAGTCCTCAGGGAATAAAGATGCAATAACATGTTGGTGGAAGACAGCAGGTGTCTGCACGTGGCTCCTGGTCAAGGGTGGTACACCAGGGCTCCTGTGCCATCTTCAGAGAAAGGTAGAGTGGGACCACAGAGGGGCATCATGATTCATCCCTGACTGATTTTGTCCTCTTCTGAAGTGCTCTCTCCTCTTCTTAAACCATCTCTACCATGAGAAGGAAGAGGGATTTGCTCTGTATTATTTTCACGATTATAAATCAGAAACCACATCATGTGATATTAGTTCCCCTCTATACATTTTATTAATAGAATTTATATTAATATCATCTTGCTCAGAAGACCCTGGTGTATCACTCTCTAATTTTGTGAGGAGCTGAAGACCTGGTACAGAGTGCAGGACTTGCCTACAATGGGGAAGCCCCACTTGTGTGGCCCCTGCAGTGTAACATAGTTCCCGGACTGTGGACCAAACATTGCACACCTGGTTTCTGTCTCTACTGTAGAGCCCTCTGCAGATTCTTATCAGCACTTTCGGGCAGATCCAGCAGCATGGTCCTGAGAGTTAACATGACGGGTGTCCTTAACTGCATGGCTTCAGTAGGCACCTCTTAACAGCAGGAGGACTGGACTCTATGCTTTTCCCATGCCCACAGTGTCTGTTTAACCCAGTTTACATCAGCTTTCTGAGTGCCTGGCTCTGCCTAAGAACTAACCAATTGTGGTGTGCTGAAATTGCGCCTATAAGATTAGAATTTATGCTTACTTTTCACTCTTTTAAAAGTTTAGGATCAGGGTTAGCTACAGTAATATGATTCTTATTTAAATAATTTATATTTCATAACCCCAGTGGGATGTGTCATTGTTGGTATCATGAAGATATCAATATTCCAAAGAATTTCATATATATGTATATATGTGAGTTTGAATATCAATTTTATTAATATAACTATTATTGAATAGAGAGTATATACATATATTTGTACATTGTATTTGTAGTTTATATACAAGATACATGTACATCTGATCTATGTGTGCATTCTGTTTTCCTTTCAGAAGCTGTGCTTTGTGTTTAAATGAGCCATTTCATGTTTGGTGGGCTTTCTTATTCAATTTCGTGCTCACAAAGAACATAAGGCTCAAAAGTCATTATAAGGAGCCTGTAGGGACTAGATAAGAGCACTTGATGATGCTCTTGTAGGGGACCCAAGTTTGGTTCCTAGCCCATGCATAACCACTTGTAAATCCAGGGAATTTTATATCCTCTTCTCTCTCTGAGAACACCTGCACACATGTAGCATGCACATATAGGCAAATCTATACACGTGAATGAAAAATTATAAAAAAAGATTTTAAAAATGTCCATTTGAAACATAACAATTAAAACACCACCACCACTTTGTGCATAGGATAAAAGTATCCAAGATAAGAATCAAGTTCTAGAATGTCTGTCCTGTCAAATTGCCTTCTTCTCCTTACCTTAACTCTGGCTTCACTCACACCTATCCATCTCGCCAGATGTCTTCTGGGGGAAAAATGGCAGATATTCAGTATTGGGCATTTTGAAAGAAATGAAATGTTTTATTCATACTTCTCTAAATATTTATTCCACCCTTCATATCTGTCACACTCACCTTGAAGGTTTTTGAAGCTTAATTAAATTCCACTGGGATTTAATCACAACCGTTAGGAAACAGAGGCAGGTGGATCTCTGTGACTTCGAGGTCAGCCTGTTCTACAGAGTGAGTTCCAGGACAGCCAGGATAGTGCATCATGCTTTTGTAAAATAATGTTTTCAGATAATGTTTCACTTTGAAACTGTGATAATATCACTCTCCCACAGACTCACATGTCTGAATGCTTATTGTATTGAATAAAATCCCCAGTTGGTAGAACTGTTTCAAAGGAACTGGAACTCGAGATCTTGTTGGAGGAGAGGGTAGGCTTTGAACTTTCAAAACTCATGAGATTCTATTGTTGCCTGTGGTTGTATCTCAAGATCTTAGCTAGTGCCTGTACCTGCCTGCCTGCTGCCATGCTCCCCGATGTGAAATTCAGAAACTCTCCCAAATCTCTGTTTAATAAGGTGCCTTGGTCATGGCATCTTATGACAGCAAGAGGAACGTAACTAAGACAGTAGCCCAAACTGACAAGGAAAGCCACCCCTGTGTGGGCTTGGCGTTACTAGCACCAGGGTTACTGGAAGATTCCATTGTGCCCAGTATTGATTCTTGGTTGACAGACCATTTTTTATGGGAACGGAAAAAAAATGTAGACAAAAAACAAAAACCCCAGTAACTAAGGGAAAGGTGTCACCAGGCTCTGTGGTTTTTATGTTTAATGAAAGCCCTTGGGAGTCAAAGGCAGGCAGAGTGATCTATGAGTTCCTTTTCTTTCTTTCTTTCTTTCTTTCTTTCTTTCTTTCTTTCTTTCTTTCTTTCTTTCTTTCTTTCTTCCTTCCTTCCTTCCTTCCTTCCTTTTTTCTTTCTTTCTTTCTTTCTTTCTTTCTTTCTTTCTCTCTTTCTTTCTTTTTATTTTTTTGGTTTTTTACGACAGGGTTTCTCTGTGCAGACCTGGCTGTCCTGGAACTCACTTTGGAGACCAGGCTGGCCTTGAAATCAGAAATCTGCCTGCTTCTGCTTCTTGAGTACTGGTTTTAAATGTGTGTGCCACCACTCGAGCTGTATAAGTTCCATGCCAGCCAGCGAGATATAACACACACACACACACACATACACACATCTATACACACACACCATACACACATATATATAAATATATGTATATATACTTATATATATATATATATAAATATATATATATACACAAACACACACAAAAATATATGTAGGCACACCCTGAAGAGGTAATGCCCTCATAAGTAAAACAAACAAACAAACTTAAAGTCAAACACATGATAGACAGATTTATTAAGTTGCTCTTATTCCAAACACTCGATCTTTCACACTTTCTATAGGGCCTTGCTTATAGAGAAGACATAGCCTGAAGTTTTCTGCGGATTCATTTAAATGCTATCTGAAAATGCCTTCATCCTCTTTGTCTTAGCCAAAGTTACAATTGCTGCGATGAAACACCCTGACCAAAAGGAAGTTGGAGGGTACAGAGATTATTTGGCTCACAGTTCCATATTTTGCTAACACTAAGAACAGGAACAGAAGCAGGGCAGGAGCTTGGAGGCAGGAGCTGATGCAGAGGCCATGGAGGGATGCTGCTTGCTCCCCATGACTTGCTCAGTCTCCTTTCTTATAGAATGTAGGACTACCTGCCCTGGGGTGGCCTCACCCACAATGGGCTGGGCGGTCTCACTTCAACCAACAATCATGAAAACACCCTAAAAACTTGCCTATCACCTGGTCTTTTAAAATGTATATGTTCCTTCTTTTTATTGGCATTGATGTTTGGCCTGCAGGCATGCGTATGTGATGGTGAATGATCCTTTGGAACTGCAGTTACAGACCATTTCGATCTGCTACCTGGGTGCTGGGGTTTAAGTCTGACTCCTCAGGAAGAGCAGCTATTGCTCTTAACTGTTGAGGCCTCATCACTTACGCTGTGACGCTCATCACAGAGCCTGCTCTTATGGAAACTTGTTCTCAAGTGAGAATCCATCCTCTCTGATAGCTCTAGCTTGTGTTAAGTTGATATAAAAGTATCCAGAACAAACATTTGCACAAGTGTCCCACCTACCCCAGCACACTGCCATACCACACTACTGCAGGATGCAGGAATCTGGCAGCCTTGACTTTGGAAGTCGCTTTAATTTAGGGTAAGAGGCCAGCTGAGGAAATAGGCCAGAAGACTAAGGTGAAGAAGGTAAAGAGAAAGTAAAAGGAGAAGGTGAAGGAAAACAGACTGATGGCCTACATTTGACTCAGAGACTCACTAGGTGCAAGGAGAGAACAGCCTAACCCAAGCTGTACTCTACACCCACATTAACACACTCGCTCTGTCATAAACAAACCAACAAATACCGACAGAACGTGCAATTCTAAGCGGGTTGCAGTTGAAGGACCCGGCAGCCACCGTGGACTGCTCTGTGCTCCCAGGAAATAAGAATCTGATTACCTTTCTTCTGCACGGATGAAGTGATTCTGCTGGAAAAATCGCTCCAACTCGTGCAGCTGCCACCATTGGAAATTGTAGTGTAAGCTACTCTGGAGTACCCACACTGACTTAGGCCGCACACTAGATACCAGCACTGGAATAGGCTGCACTTTCTCTATGACCACAGCATCCTTGAGAACTTGCTCCTCTGGCAGCTTCTCCTCCTCCTGGGCAATGCCGCTGGTTCCCTGGTCCTCTTGGTTGGTGTTATCCATGAGGTCTGCATCACCAGCAGCAGGCCAACCTTCTCCACTGAATTCTTCTGCTATGTCGCCTTCCACTGCTGCGGATCCGGACCCAGGCTGGCCCCCTCCACTCTCTCCTTCATTTTTTCCCTCTCCATCCAGTGGTAAAACTGCCTGTGTCTTCCCACCTGTATGTGGGGAAATAAAACAAAACAAGACAAACAAACAAACTAAGAAAGAAACAGGCGTCAGGGCCTAGGCTGGTGCTGAGGCACTGTTAAGTCTCAGCAAAGGCTCCAGAGCTCTGCAACTATCAAATTACCTCTTCGGGACACATTCCTCCCCTCATGGATGTGCACAATCCACCATTCCCAGAGGGCACTCACCATTCCACTTTTCCTTGTCCTTGCCAAGTCCGTCATGAAGTAGGTAGGTGGTGTTTTGATGCTCCATGTCCTGAGTGCTTCCCTGCAGCTTGGCCCAGCAGATTCTGAGTCGGAGCCCTTGAGGTTGGGAAAGCCAAAAGCTGAAAGCCGAAAGCCAAAAGCCGAAAGCCGAAAGCCGAAAGCCGAAAGCCGAAAGCCGAAAGCCGAAAGCCGAATGCCGAAAGCCGAAAGCTGAAAGCCGAAAGCCGAAAGCCACAAGCCAAAAGCCGATATCCCAGCTTCACAACCAGGAAGAGATTCTCTTGTTGCCCTTGGGGGCGGTAGTGCAGGTTACCAAGTGTCCAATCATAGGTGAGCTATCCTGACTTGCTTTTGCTCTCCTGCAGCTATGGGTTGAGCCTCAGGTGCAAAACAGAACAGGTTGGTGCTGCAAGGAGCAGGATATCATTGCAGGGACCACGTGGTACTCAGGCTGGTATGGATGCACACGGGGCTACCCTCCTCGCAGTTGGATAAATTACTGTCTACATTCAACTGTGCCAGACGACTTGTATTGAAGAAGAAAAGCTCTGGAGACGATACACAAGTGTTTTTAGAATACCTCTTGTTAGTTGGGGGGTGTCATTTCACGACTTTAATCCCAGCATTCAGGGGAGAGAAGGAAGTGGTTTTCTGAGTTCCAGGCCAGTCTTGTCTACATAGTGATTTTCAGGACAGCCAGAACCAGAGTGAGACCACCTCCTCTCAAAACACAGAGTGTCTTTCCTCTAGGCCTAGTAGTTTATCCTAGCGGCCTGTTACTTGATAGAGAAGAGAAATTAAGCGGATAAGGTTATCCACGAGGTCTCTTCCTTTGAGTGTTCACAGAAAGCTCAGTTGAGTCTGCCATGTGTCCATGTTGTGCCTTTTCAGGAGCTTGGGTGTGGATGGGGGTTTATTAGTACTGGACAGACTGGTTAAAACTGTGAAGGACTGAGTACATCCCCATACCTTACTAAGGTTCCCTGCATTTCTCTTGAATGGGCCTTCCTAATGTGTTTGCTGGAAGGTCAAAGGGTCGAGAGCAGTTGCGAGTCTCTATCCAGATACTGTCAGATAAGCAGCCCCTCTGCAGGCATGTGGTCAAACTGGTCTCTAGGCAGCAAACATTTTACAACAAACTCTGGCTATTCAGAGACTAGGAATAGCTCTTAGGAACTAGCCTATCTCCAGTTGGTTGTTATTCTAGGGTGGGAATATTCTGGGGTCTTGATACCAGAGGAGGGGTTCTTCTCCACCCAAAAGACACCTCAATATTCTGGACCTTTTTTTTTTGTAAAGATTTATTTTATCATTATATCTAAGTACACTGTAGCTGTCTTCAGACACACCAGAAGAGGGCATCAGATCTTATTAAGGATGGTTTTGAGCCACCATATGGTTGCTGAGATTTGAACTCATGACCTTTGGAAGAGCAGTCAATGCTCTTACCCGCTGAGTCATCTCTCCAACCCTGGACCTTTCTTAAAACCAAACTTACACATACATGTTTCTGGCCCTGTTTGTTCTTTGTTGTGTAGCCTCAAACTATTGTGTTGTCAAGGTGCACAGAACCTGGGTATTTTTTTTTATGTATAGTTGTGGTCAATATTATAACAATATCAAATTTTTGTGTTGAAAAATACAGCTTACTACATAGAATCCTTTTCTAACATACATAATATTCTCCTTGGCTAAACCGTAACTGTCATTTCTATTTATTTCTTTTCTTTTCTTTTCTTTTTTTTTCTTTTCTTTTCTTTTCTTTTCTTTCCTTTCCTTTCCTTTTCTTTTCTTTTCTTTTCTTCGGTTTTCTTTTCTTTTTTCTCCTTTTAGATTTTGTTTATTTGTTCCTTTTTTTTTTTTTTTTTTTGGTTTTTATTTCCAGACTAGGTTTCTCTTTGTAGCCCCTGGAAGTCCTGGAACCCACTCTGTGTGTAATTTCAGGATCTTGAAGATTCTCCACACTGATTTTCAGAGTGATGACATCAGCTTGTAGCCACACCTCCAGTGCACAAGGGTTCCCTTTTCCCACATAATTGCCAGCATTTGTGCTTCACAGGTTTCCTGAGTTTAACCATTCTGGATTGGGCAAGATGGATTTAAAAGTAGTTTTCATTTGAACTTCTCTACTTTCTAAGGGTGTTGAACACTTTAGAGATTTTTTTTTTACTTTAATCATTTTTTAAATTTATTTTGAGACCTCGGTGTTCAGAACCATAACCCCTCTTTTTTTTTTTTTTTAAATTGGGTCATTTGCTCTCTTGATTTTAGTGGTCTGAGAGATTTTACTTTGTTTGAGTACACTGTAGCTGTCTTCAGACCCCCCAAAACACACACACAAGAGGGCATTGGACCCCAGTACAGATTGTTGTGAGCCACCATGTGGTGGCTGGGAATCAATACCTCTGCAAGAGCAGTCTATGCTCTTAGCCACTGAGCCATCTCTGCAACATGACATTTTATTTTCTTTGACACCTCTGTATGTGGGAATGAATCCATGATCGCTCTTGTCACTATGTCTTATTGTTAGTGTATAGAAGGGCAACTGGGTTTTGTAACTTGGTTTTGTATCCTTCCAATTCTTGTTTTTTTTTTTTAAATATATGCCGGTATTTGGCTTGCAAGCATTTTTCCCTTTAATTCCCTTTAATTTCAGAGCTGATGTCATCACTCTGAAAATCAGTGTGGAGAATCTTCAAGATCCTGAAATTACATACAGAGTGGGTTCTAGGATTTCCAGGGGCTACAGAGAGAAACCTAGTTTCTCACTGTAGCCCCTGGATTCTCAACATCATGTAAAAAGTTCAGGCAATGCAGTTGAAATAGACATCTCCAAACCCAGGGCTGATGGAGCCAGGTTTCAGGTGGAGATACAAAGATCCCGGGAGTCATGGGATGTCCTGAGATGTTCAGTGATAGAATTTGTTTCAAAACTCGGTAGGACTATTGAGAAGGGTGTTGTCACCCTAATTTCTTTCTCAGCCTGTTTATCCTTTGTGTACAGAAAGGCCATTGACTTGTTTGAGTTAATTTGGACACTTTGCCCCTTCTTAGAATTGGGAACAAAACACCCATGGAAGGAGTTACAGAGACAAAGTTTGGAGCTGTGACGAAAGGATGGACCATCTAGAGACTGCCATATCTGGGGATCCATCCCATAATCAGCTTCCAAATGCTGACACCATTGCACACACTAGCAAGATGTTGCTGAAAGGACCCAGATAGAGCTGTCTCTTGTGAAACTATGCAGGGGCCTAGCAAACACAGAAGTGTATGCTCACAGTCATCTATTGGATGGATCACAGGGCCCCCAATGGAGGAGCTAGAGAAAGTACCCAAGGAGCTAAAGGGATCTGCAATCCTATAGGTGGAACAACAATATGAACTACGGAGACCCCCCCCCCCCGGAGCTCGTGTCTCTAGCTGCATATGTATCAGAAGATGGCCAAGTCGACCATCATTGGAAAGAGAGGCCCATTGGTAATGCAAAAGTTATATGCCTCAGTACAGGGGAACAACAGGGCCAAGAAGTGGGAGTGGGTGGGTGTGGGAGTGGGGGGGGGTAGTGGGGGGGGACTTTTGGGATAGCATTGGAAATGTAAATGAAATAAATACCCAATAAAAAAAGAACATTAAAAAAAAACTCGGTAGGGAGCTCAGCTTATTTGCACATGCCTTTCATCCTAGCATGGGCACAGCAGAAGCAGTCAGATCTCTGTGAGTTTGAGGCCAGCATGGTCGACTGAGTTCCAGGATAGCCAGAGCTGTTACACAGACAAACTCTCAATTGAAAAACAAAACAAAGAAGCAAACAAAACAAAACAAAACAAAACAAAACAAAACAAAACAAAAACAGAGTGCAGTTGACAAAGACACCTGACATAGACATCTGACTTCTAGTGCACAAGCATACTTGGGCACACCACTCTAACACATGCATACATATCCCTTGTGCAATCACCATAACGAAAAACTGATGATGTAGGAAGTGAAATACTACCTCTCCAGTTTGATCTCAGTCTACAAGATTTTGAAGTGATTTTTAATTCACTGAAGTCTTTACCCAGAATTTAGTCTTTTCTGTTATTAAGGTCTGGTACATTTCTTTGAAATTTACTTGTCTGTTTCTGCATTTTTAATATTTCATTTTTCTGGCAGATTTTTCTTTTAAAATACTTTCATTAATATATTACAGAACACACACACACACACACACACACACACACACACACACACACGGGGCTTTCTTCTGCATGAATGGCTGTGCACTACTTACCTGCAGTTCCTGAGCAGTCCAGAGGAGGGTTGAGGATTCCCTGGGTCTGGAGTCACAGATGATTGTGAGCTACCATGTGCTGGGTGTGTGTTCCCTGAATTTTCTGTTCTCCTTCTGTTGGTTTGATTGTTTACTTTTCATATGATGGTGCTTGTTCTATTTTTATATATGTATACATTTGTTATGTTTTGTTGTTATCTCTTAGAAGGCTGTTCTTTCCCCAGAGACAAAACAGGATTAGACCAGGATGGAAGGGGAAGAGGGAGGTTCTGGAAGGAGTGGAGGGAAGGGTAGGGAAACTGCAATCAGGATACATTGTATGAAAAACAAAACCCTATTTTTAATAAAAAGAGGGGAAAAGAGAAAAGGGGACAAAAGTACTCTCCTATAACGTACACTAGCAAAATTTTGTGTTTTACTTATTTTTATATATACTAAAATATTATTAAAAAGATATTGTTATACATTATACTAATAATTTATATCAATATTGATATGAATATCAATATATATATAATTTTGCTATAAAAATAATGTAAATATATTAACCTTAAAATATTACTATAAAATGTAATATATAATAGAGGTAATACTAATTTAACAATATAATGTTGTCCACATTTTTATCTTATTCTGGCACAATTCTTCACACTGTGAAATTTTTTTTTACACCCTAAGTCCCAAGGGCCTCTCCTCCCACTGATGTCTCATCAGGCCATCCTCTGCCACATATGTGGCCAGTACCATGGGTCCCTCCATGTGTATTCTTTGGTAGGAGGTCCAGTCCCTTGGAAATCCAGGGGATCTGGCCAGTTAACACTGTTGTTCCCTTCATGGGGCTGTAAAGACCCTCAGCTCCTTCAGTCCCTTCTCCAACTCCTCCATCAGGGAACCCTGTGCTCAGTCCAATGATTGGTTGAGAGCACCCACCTCTGTATTTGTCAGGCTGTGGCAGAGCATCTCAGGAGGCAGCCATATCAGGCTTCCATCAGCAAGCACTTCCCAGCACCCACAGTAGTGTCTGTATTTGGTAGCTATATATGGGATGGATCCCAAGTGGTACAGACTCTGGGTGGCCTTCTTTCACTCTCTGCTCTATACTTTGTCTCCACATTTGCTCCTGTGAGTATTTTGTTCAGCCTTCTAAGAAGTAGTAAAGCATCCACAGTTTGTTCTTCCTTCTTTTTGGCCTTCATGTGGTCTGTGAATCGAATCTTGGGTATTCTGAACTTTTGGGCTAATATCCACTTCTCAGTGAGTGCATGCCATGTGTGTCCTTTTGTGACTGAATTACCTCAATCAGGATATATTCTTTTTTTATTACATATTTTCCATACACACAAACCTAAGGTAATTGATAACAAAAAATACTTTACATGCATTCATTTTACACATGAGTGTTTTGCCTGTGCATGTGAGTTTGTGAGTATTTCTGGATGGGTGGGTATCTCTACTAAGTGTGGTATAATGGTTAGGTGTGTGAGTATGTGTGAATGTGTGAGTGTGTGCATGTATATGAGTGTGCATGAAAGAGAGTTGTGGGAGTGAGTGTGTGTTGTGTTAATGTGTTTTGGGTGTTAGTGTTAGTGCATGTGTGACTTTAACAGAGTGTGTAATGTGGAGTGTGAGGGAGTGTGTGCATATGAGTGTTTACATGTTTGCTTTCATCCATGTGTGTGTGAGTGTATGTGTTTAGTGTCCTTTCCTTGGAATAAAGTGTTCTCCCTTATTTTTTTATGATCAATTTTAGTTTGAAGGGAAGAATATTTTGCTCAGATATTAGGATAGGACCATGTTCTTGTTTTCCGGTCTCATTCGCTTGGAATATTTTCCCACACAATCTTTCACTGTCCTTCAAGATAAGAAGATTTTCTTAAGCCGGGCGTGGTGGCGCACGCCTTTAATCCCAGCACTCGGGAGGCAGAGGCAGGCGGATTTCTGAGTTCGAGGCCAGCCTGGTCTACAAAGTGAGTTCCAGGACAGCCAGGGCTACACAGAGAAACCCTGTCTCGAAAAACCAAAAAAAAAAAAAAAAAAAGAAGATTTTCTTTTAGACAGCAAAAGGTAGAGTTTGTTTCTTAATTTGTTCATCCAAATTGTGTCTTTTGATTGAGTAGTTAAGGCTATACATATTTAAAGTAGTTATTGAAAGCTGTGTGTTGATTGCAGCAGTTTTATTGTTCTTCTTTGTTTTTGTGTGTATAGTCCAATTTTGTGTTTCAGTAACCATAGCTTCACATATTCACTGTATAGAGTCTATTGGTGTGCTTATTTTTCTCCTCAGTCTGACATTTTGCCTCCAGTATTCTCTGTAGAGCTGGTTTAGTGGACATGAATTCTACCTTGCTTGTAACAATATCTTACAATTTTGGTGTATAGTTTTGCTGGGTACAGTAGTCTATACTGGCAGTTGCCATCTTTTAGAACCCATAATAAATTGTGCCAGGTTCTTCAGGATATCAGAGTGTCCACTGAGGAATCTGGTGTTATTTTAATGGACTCTTTCCTCTTTATATGAGAATTCCTTTTATTCTCCTTTGGCTTTGATGCACCCTGCAGAGTTTATTTTCCAGCTCAATTTGTTGTTTCTGGGTCTTGTTTTCTAGTAAGAACTCCAGAAACGATCTATGGAAATACATCCTTTGTACATTTGTATCACAAAAGTCACTTTTGAAATTGAGGCTTTCTGCTGGCTTCTTATAAGTTATCTATGTACTCTAGGTCCTGAGAACAAACCTCATCCCATGACTCTCTCTGCTCCCTTAAGTGAAGGATACCACTCTTGCATCTCTGTGAATGATCAGCCCATATTTCCAGGATGAGGAGTGAGGGGTAAAGCATGGCAGAAGGTCTGGGGTCTGAGTTTGACAGGGTAGCTACTCATGAATTCCAGCCCCACAGAATATGGGGAGAGTGTCAGCTTCTGCATCTCTAGTGAACTCATTGGCAACTATGGCCTCTGGGAATATTTCATCTCTGAATCTTCCATGACTCGGGAAGATCCCAGGCACACAGTGCCATAGGGTGAATACAGTGATGTACACTCTGTGTTCTTGGATTGTTGTCTTATGAAACTGATTTATTTTAGTCCATGTAAACTAGTCTCTCAGGAATATTATCACCAAAGTGACTTGCTTATAGGGATTTATAATTTAGAATAGACATAATTAACACAACAAGAATTTCTCTATTGTACTGAGGTACGATGTAAAACGTATTAATACGCTATATTATTTAAAGGAGATAATTGGACTACTGTGCTAAAGCAACTTTCCTACTAAGCCTATGGTGATAGTAGGAAAACAGCAGCTAGGAGATGTTCCCCTCATAATCTTGCAGAGCAGCAGGGACTTCTAATTTGTCCCACACAGCCACCAGGATGTTCTCATAGTTTCCTTTGGTTTCATCGTGAATGACTCCGCAATGAGAGATTCCATACTTCTTCTGGTAAAATTATTTGACTTCTTTCATGGTGATCTCTGAAATGGAGGCCATGATCCTGATGGTGAGGGGCAGCATCCTTCAGCTGGAATACTGCTGGCACATCGATGTTGGTAGAGTGTTTCAGAATTACCATGACTAGGACGGAAACAAAGTTGTGTTCTTGAAGTTTAAGTGGTAACCTGTTTAACAGGAACTATTTTAAAAGTTACAATATGGAAAAAACAGAGCTTATACATATATTTTACTAAATCAAAAGGCACATGGGACAATCATATTGAAAATTCATATTGTTATTTAAATACAAGTGCTTTAGAGATAAGAGTTTAATAACATATTGTTAGGAGCAGAAAACAATTCATCTCTCTCTGTTGCCTGGGCTAGAGTGGCACTGCAGGGTTCCTTCACAGTCTTCAGGAAAGATGTTCTGAGAAGCAGGGGGAGAACTTCTGAGACCTTATAGCCTCTTATACCACCTGTATTGTTCTCGCCTCTTCTGAAACCATCTCTACAATGAGTGAGAAAAAGGAATTGGTTCAGAGTAGCAGATATTTAGGACCATAATTGAAAAAAAACCATAGCATGTAAGTTCATATATCAGTGTTACTTGAACCTGGTGGCTAACACTTCTTTCTAATTTTGTGAGAGACTAAGGGGCTGGCACAGTGTTCGGCGCTGGCCTAGAATGTTGTAGACCCTGCTTTCCACATCAGCACTGCAAAATAGTCCGAGAAAAGTATTCAAAAGTGGCTCACCTTGTTTCCCTCTCTACTGCAATTCACATTGTAGGTTGTAAGCAGCATTTTCAGGCCGATGCACCAGCCTTTGCACCAGCTTTATGACTGCTGGGTTCAGCCTTTGAGCTATGGCCTAACTAATATTCCTTCTGCAAGGATAAAATTTATGTTTGGTTTTGAGCATTTCAAATCGGTTATGATTGTGGAGCCCCTAACTTCCGTATGATGTCACAGAGTAACTCTACCTTTAAACACCAGCATTGCAATGAATTACACATAGTTATATATGTGTGTCTGTATATCTATACATAATGCAATTATATATACTAAATACCTATTTTATAAGTTAAGACATCTGTATTTATAATTTATCTATAGAGTACATGTATGTGTAATAGGTATATGTCTAAGAAATGAAAGTAGTTCAGTGCTATTCTTTGTTTGTTTAGGAAGTCATGTTCCATTTTGAAATATGCCCTTTGTGCATGGTGAGGCTTCCTTATTCCATGTCTACTCACAAAGACCTTAAAGATGAAAAGTAATTCGGTGCAGACAGCAGAGACTGCTCGAAGGTCAAGAGTCCTTTCTGCTCCTGCACAGGGATCAGAGTTTGTTTCCCAGTGTCTAAGCCGGGTGCATCAAGAGGACCTCTAAAGCCAGCTTCAGAGAATAAGTGTCCTCCTGAGGATTTTTGTAAATCCAGCTTCAGGGAATAAGTGCCCCACTCTGGATTTTTTGGCACTTGGCCACATATTTTATACACAGAGACATATACATAGTAAAAATAAAACAATCTTGAAAAACACTCTGAAACAGTTTTACGTTAACAGTTTCATGGATAAGATGAATGCGGCCAAGACATAAGGCAAGTTGTTAACTGGCTGTCCTGCAAAGGTTTTTCTTTGGTGTACTGACCTTCACTATGGCTTCATTCACACCCATCCATCTGGCCAGTTGTTTTCTGAGGGTAAAATGATAGATGATCAGTATTTACCATTATACATGAAAGAAAATATGTGAAGCATCTTTAATATTTGCTTTAAAATGTTGGTCTCATGCCCCAACTCCTTTGACATTTATCTGGAGGGTATGAAGATTTAAACAAATTCTATATGTAATTTTATTTATTATTAATGGACTGTTCATACACATGAACACCCATGCATGCCCCTAATAAGCATTATTAAAAGCCACAACACAGGTGTCAACAACCTTAGGCAAATACTGGTAATACTCTCTGTGGTGGTGCATGAGACCCTGCCTCAAAAACCAAGAGAAAACCAAACAAAGCAATAGTTGCAATGCAAATGCACACGGGAATGCTGAGGGAGGCCCTTTGTCAGGACAGAAGGATAAACTCAAAAGAAGATGGATTGACAGAGAGGACATGAAGAGTTCTAATGTGCCATTAGTATAAGAGGACTTCCAATGTACAGAGGGTTGAGGGGAATTAAATGTTACATTTATTGGAATTAGTCTTTGGGGGTGTGTATACACACACACACACACACACACACACACACACACTCCTGTGCCCTAGTGAACATGTAGAGCTTAGAGGGCACCTAATGGAAGGTAGAGTCCTTTGTCTATCATGTGGATGTGGATACTGGGGACAAAACTCTGCCTCTCCAGCTGGGTGGCAAGTACTTTTACCCACTGAACCATAATCTCACAAGCCTTGGGAAAGAAAATATCAAAAGCACTTCAGACAGAAAAGAAACATTCAAACAAATCAACAAACAAGAATCAAAGAACAAGAACAACAACAACCCTCCATAGTACTGGCAATCCCTTCCTGAGTTCCCACAATGAGAAAGGACCAGGCAAAGGGTCCCTGTGATTTCCAGGTCAGGCTGGACTAAGAGTGAGCAGACAAGAATAAAGAGTAGTACCAGTATCCAGTAAGATAAAAAGAAGATCAAGCCTGGAGACCGCCATGGTGCGGCGCGGGCGGTTAGGAACTCCCAGGGCCGCTCCAGCATTCCTTTCCCTAGCAGAGCAGCTCAGGCCCAAGCCTCCTGGTGCAGGGCAGCAGGCGGCGCGGAGTGGAGCAGCCAGCACAGGCCTTCCTGCATGGGCCGGCCACCGGAGCTCCTCTCCACAGCAACCAGGGTCCCACACACAGATGGAGGCAGCGCCGCTCTGACCCGCACCACTTCAAACCGTGTGCCCCCAGCCCCACTCTCTGCTTGTTTTGTTTTTCAATTGAGAGTTTGTCTGTGTAACAGCTCTGGCTATCCTGGAACTCAGTTGACCATGCTGGCCTCAAACTCACAGAGATCTGACTGCTTCTGCTGTGCCCATGCTAGGATGAAAGGCATGTGCAAACAAGCTGAGCTCCATGCCGAGTTTTTTTTTTAATGTTCTTTTTCTTATTGGGTGTTTATTTCATTTACATTTCCAATGCTATCCCAAAAGTCCCCCCCACACTACCCCTCCACTCCCCCACCCACCCACTCCCACTTCTTGGCCCTGTCGTTCCCCTGTACTGAGGCATATAAAGTTTGCATTACCAACGGGCCTCTCTTTCCAATGATGGTTGACTTGGCCATCTTCTGATTCATATGCAGCTAGAGACACGAGCTCCGGGGGAGGGGGGGGGTTCTCGGTAGTTCATATTGTTGTTCCACCTATAGGGTTGCAGACCCCTTTAGCTCCTTGGGTACTTTCTCTAGCTCCTCCATTGGGGGCCCTGTGATCCATCCAATAGCTGACTGTGAGCATCCACTTCTGTGTTTGCTAGGCCCTTGCATAGTCTCAAAAGAGACAGCTCTATCTGGGTCCTTTCAGCAAAATCTTGCTAGTGTATGCAATGGTGTCAGCGTTTGGAAGCTGATTATGGGATGGATTCCCAGATATGGCAGTCTCTAGATGGTCCATCCTTTCGTCACAGTCCAAACTTTGTCTCTGTAACTCCTTCCCTGGGTGTTTTGTTCCCAATTCTAAGAAGGGGCAAAGTGTCCAAATTAACACAAACAAGTCAATGGCCTTTCTGTACCGAAAGGATAAACATGCTGAGAAAGAAATTAGGGAAACAACACCCTTCTCAATAGTCCTACCGAGTTTTGAAACAAATTCTATCACTGAATATCTCAGGACATCCCATGACTCCCGGGATCTTTGTATCTCCACCTGACACCCGGCTCCATCAGCCCTGGGTTTGGAGATGTCTATTTCAACTGCATTGCCTGAACTTTTTACATGATGTTGAGAATTAAAGGGAAAAATGCTTGCAAGCCAAATACAGGCATATATTAAAAAAAAAAAAAGTAGAAGGATACAAAACCAAGTTACAAAACCCAGTTGCCCTTCTATACACTAACCATAAGACATAGTGACAAGAGCGATCATGGATTCATTCCCACATACACAGGTGTCAAAGAAAATAAAATGTCATGCTGAAGAGATGGCTCAGTGGCTAAGAGCATAGACTGCTCTTGCAGAGGTATTGATTCCCAGCCACCACATGGTGGCTCACAACCATCTGTACTGGGGTCCAATGCCACCTTGTGTGTGTGTTTTGGGGAGTCTGAAGACAGCTACAGTGTACTCAAATAAAGTAAAATCTCTCAGACCACTAAAATCAAGATAACAAATGACCCAATTTAAAAAAAAAAAGAGGGGTATGGATCTGAAAACAGAGGTCTCAAAATAAATTTTAAAAAGATTAAAGTAAAAAAAAAAAATCTCTAAAGTGTTCCACAACCTTAGCAAGTAGAGAAGTTCAAATGAAAACTACTTTTAAATTCATCTTGCCCAATCCAGAATGGTTAAACTCAGGAAACCTGTGAAGCACAAATTCTGGCAATTTTGTGGGAAAAGGGAACCCTTGTGCACTGGAGGTGTGGCTACAAGCTGATGTCACCACTCTGAAAATCAGTGTGGAGAATCTTCAGGATCCTGAAATTACATACAGAGTGGGTTCCAGGACTTCCAGGGGCTACACAGAGAAACCTAGTCTGGAAATAAAAAACAAAAAAAAAAAAAAAAAGGAACAAACAAACAAAATCTAAAAGTAGAAAAAAGAAAAGAAAACAGAAGAAAAGAAAAGAAAAAAAAAAGGAAATGACTGTTACGGTTTAGCCAAGGAGAATATTATGTATGTTAGGAAACGATTCTATGTAGTAAGCTGTAAATTCAACACAAAAATTTGATATTTTTATAATATTGACCACAACTATACATAAAAAAATATACCCATGTTCAGTGTACCTTGACAACACAATAGTTTGAGGCTACACAACAAAGAACAAACAGGGCCAGAAACATGTATGTGTAAGTTTGGTTTTAAGAAAGGTGCAGGGCTGGAGAGATGACTCAGTGGGAGCAATTTCAGTACACAACAATTGGTTAGTTCTCAGGCAGAGCCAGGCACTCAGAAAGCTGATGTAAACTGGGTTAAACAGACACTGTGGGCATGGGGAAAGCATAGAGTCCAGTCCTCCTGCTGTTAGGAGGTGCCTACTGAAGCCATGCAGTTAAGGACACCCGTCATGTTAACTCTCAGGACCATGCTGCTGGATCTGCCCGAAAGTGCTGATAAGAATCTGCAGAGGGCTCTACAGTAGAGACAGAAACCAGGTGTGCGATGTTTGGTCCACAGTCCGGGAACTATGTTGCACTGCAGGGGCCACACAAGTGGGGCTTCCCCATTGTAGGCAACCCCTGCACTCTGTACCAGGTCTTCAGCTCCTCACAAAATTACAGAGTGATACACCAGGGTCTTCTGAGCAAGATAATATTAATATAAATTCTATTGATAAAATGTATAGAGGGATACTAATATCACATGATGTGGTTTCTGATTTATAATCGTGAAAATAATACAGAGCAAATCCCTCTTCCTTCTCATGGTAGAAATGGTTTAAGAAGAGGAGAGAGCACTTCAGAAGAGGACAAAATCAGTCAGGGATGAATCATGATGCCCCTTTGTGGTCCCACTCTACCTTTCTCTGAAGATGGCACAGGAGCCCTGGTGTACCACCCTTGACCAGGAGCCACGTGCAGACACCTGCTGTCTTCCACCAACATGTTATTGCATCTTTATTCCCTGAGGACTTGTATGTGAAATAAATAGATTCTCAGTTTCTTTTCCTCATGTGTCTTTTTGATTAGTATGGTAGGTGTGGCCCTAATCAAGAAATGCCATTTGTAGAGAGCATCAAGGTCTCTTTCTGGAAGTTGATGGTACCAAGTGACCAGCAGTAGCTGTTTAATATCACAGAAGGTTGTCACATGTCACAGTGAGTGTGCATTGACCCATACATTGTTTTTGTCCTCCTAATACAATTTTCTCCCCGGATGAGCTGGCACTTTTAAAGGAATATTTCTAAATTATACAGGTCTCAAGATTTCAGAAACACTCTAATTCTTAAAATAGGCTCCCACACTTGTAATTTCATAAACAGTAACTGATGAAAACTAAACACCACATAAAATTCCAAGAAACACCTAATGACCTGTTCTACCCTGTCCACCCTCTGGCTCTAAGTATCAAACATTGAACTGTCATTTCTTAGGGTCACCAATGGTGCAAGGCACACTGAATAGTAGCTGGATATCTTTCTACCCTATGTCATAGCGCTTGGGTGATTGAATTCGCCCTGCAGGGGATGTGCCCACCTGCGCAGAGCGGGAAGGACTCACAAGCTGCTCCATCACACACAGGCCCATGCCGCTCACACACACCACTCTGCTCAGACCCCTCCCTTCCTCACCTTGCATCCTGGGCTTGCCTTGAGTCCAGATATATCAAGGACCTCAGCACAAGGCCCTATACCCTGAACCCAATACAGGAGAAAGTGGGCAATATGGCTCGCCATCCTAGCAGAGGAAAGGACTTCCTCAACTGGGTCCTGGTGGAGTGGGCAGTAAAATTATCAGTTGACCAATGAGAACTCAGAAATGAAAAGCTCTAGCAAAGAGAAGGAGAACATCCTTGTGATGCAGAGATTGCATACACAATGTCAGAAAACCCTTTACTAAGTTTAATTCTGTCAAAGTGTTGGTGGCTAGAATACACAAAGAACCTTAAAACTAAATGGCAGGAAAACATGCACCCAGTTAAACATTTCACCTTGAATTAAACAGGGAGTACTCACAAGGGCCTTGTGTATATGAATTCATCCCCTGTTACTACTTATAAAAGACCTGCATAGAAAAAGGCTAGCCAGACTGCTGCCGCCTGCCCTGGCCCAGCCGGGGGTCCCCCCCTGTAGTCGCCGCAGTCCCGGGGAGAGGCACCCGACCCCTGCTCGCGGGGGGGGGGGGGGAGGGGGCGCCGCGGGCTCCGGGAGCACGGACGGCCCCTACCCATGAGGCCCTGATGGAAAACACAAAGGATCTGAGTCGGAAGAGACACTAGAAGTCACCCAAAGCAGCCGCCCCTGTCCAGCTTCTGACGAGTGACAGAACATTCTTCACAATCCAAAAGAAAAAGCAGACTCGTTCGGGATGTTTGACGGCTATGATAGCTGCAGTGAGGACACAAGTAGCAGCTCCAGCTCTGAGGAGAGTGAAGAAGAAGTTGCTCCTTTACCTTCTAATCTCCCAATCATCAAAAATAATGGACAGGTCTACACATACCCAGATGGTAAATCTGGCATGGCTACCTGTGAGATGTGTGGGATGGTCGGTGTGCGAGATGCTTTTTACTCTAAAACAAAACGTTTCTGCAGTGTTTCCTGTTCAAGAAGTTACTCGTCAAACTCTAAGAAGGCAAGCATTCTGGCCAGACTTCAGGGTAAGCCTCCAACAAAGAAAGCAAAAGTCCTTCAAAAACAACCTTTAGTTGCTAAATTAGCTGCCTATGCTCAGTATCAAGCTACCTTGCAAAATCAAGCAAAGACAAAAGCAGGCAATTCTGCAATCTCTGTGGAAGGCTTCAGCTGGGGTAACTACATCAACAGCAATAGCTTCATAGCAGCTCCAGTGGCCTGTTTTAAGCATGCACCTATGGGGACCTGCTGGGGTGATATCTCGGAAAATGTAAGGATAGAAGTTCCCAATACAGACTGCAGTCTACCTACCAAAGTCTTCTGGATTGCTGGAATTATAAAATTAGCAGGTTATAATGCCCTTTTGAGATATGAAGGATTTGAAAATGATTCTTCTCTGGACTTCTGGTGCAATATATGTGGGTCTGATATTCATCCAGTTGGTTGGTGTGCAGCTAGTGGAAAACCTCTCGTTCCTCCTAGAACTGTTCAACATAAATATACAAACTGGAAAGCTTTTCTAGTAAAAAGACTTACTGGTGCCAAAACACTTCCTCCTGATTTCTCACAAAAGGTTTCTGAGAGTATGCAATATCCTTTCAAACCTTGCATGAGAGTAGAAGTAGTTGACAAGAGGCATTTATGTCGAACAAGAGTAGCAGTGGTGGAAAGTGTAATTGGAGGACGACTACGGCTGGTGTATGAAGAGAGTGAAGATAGAACAGACGACTTCTGGTGCCACATGCACAGCCCCTTAATCCACCATATTGGATGGTCAAGAAGCATAGGCCATCGATTCAAGAGATCAGATATTACGAAGAAACAGGACGGACATTTCGATACACCTCCACACTTATTTGCTAAGGTAAAAGAAGTAGACCAGAGTGGAGAATGGTTCAAAGAAGGAATGAAATTGGAAGCTATAGACCCATTAAATCTTTCTACAATATGTGTTGCAACCATTAGAAAGGTGCTGGCTGATGGATTCCTGATGATTGGGATTGATGGCTCAGAAGCAGCAGATGGATCTGACTGGTTCTGTTATCATGCAACCTCTCCTTCTATTTTCCCTGTGGGTTTCTGTGAAATTAACATGATAGAACTGACTCCACCCAGAGGTTACACAAAACTTCCTTTTAAATGGTTTGACTACCTCAGGGAAACCGGCTCCATTGCAGCACCAGTAAAACTATTTAATAAGGATGTTCCAAACCACGGATTCCGTGTAGGAATGAAATTAGAAGCTGTAGATCTCATGGAGCCACGGTTAATATGTGTAGCCACAGTTACTCGAATTATTCACCGGCTCTTGAGGATACATTTTGATGGTTGGGAAGAAGAGTATGATCAGTGGGTAGACTGTGAGTCCCCTGACCTCTATCCTGTAGGGTGGTGTCAGTTAACTGGATATCAACTACAGCCTCCAGCATCACAGTCATCAAGAGAAAGCCAGTCAGCTTCTTCAAAACAGAAGAAAAAGGCTAAGTCTCAGCAATACAAAGGACATAAGAAAATGACCACGTCACAGCTGAAGGAGGAGCTGCTGGATGGGGAGGACTATAGCTTCCTCCACGGAGCATCTGACCAGGAGAGCAATGGCTCTGCCACCGTCTACATCAAACAAGAGCCATGAGGCGACTCAGAAACCATGGGCAGACGGGGCTGTTTACAGGACTGATTTGGAATCAGCCAGCTGTATAGCAGGCTATTCCACTGGGACATTTTGCTAAACACAGAAAAAAGTTCAGTTTCAGATTTTTCAGGTGGGGGGGAAACTATTTTGGTGGGGGGGCAATTTTTCAATTTATAAAGACGGACAATTTTTGTGTTGTATTTGAAGCTTTTGAAAGAATTTTGTAATATTTTCCAAGTTTGGATTTATGTGCATTGTTAACAAGAACTGAAATTATAACTTTTTTGGTAAGATAAAAGTTTAGGTAGCAGGATTGAAGGAAATGATTAAGAAGGATATAGTTGTAAATGCAAATGAACTGTCATTACAAATGAACCTTCTTGGTACCTGTTGGGAGATTTTTTGGATTTTAGAGTTAGGCCAGTCACATCTCCAGCTTCCTTTGCTGCGAAAATATGCAACTGAACCCCTCACAGAGGGCTCATCACCATGTAGATCACGGAAGGGGTCATTAATTGTGCTCGCTGACGTTTTATTGCAGCCCATTTAACTGTTTGTACAGAAACTTTTTCATTCTGCTAAAATTTATTTGGAGTTGTATATGAAACTAGGGGAACTCTGGATACTTTTATATGCTCTCCTTCACGTAAAGATGATTAAAATTGTCTAACACTAAAGTGTTAAACTGGAATGGTTGACAAAATACACAGGATCTCAGTCTACATAAAGGGTTGGGGGAAATTAGTATTTTCCTAAGTTTATTCTGTTTTCCTTGCTAGAAAACATCCCATAAAAGGGATATTCTTATCAGACCTCTGCCATTTCTTCTATCTGTGAGAGAGCAAGTGATGTAGCCACACCTGAAAGCAGATACTGTCCTCTATTACCAAAAGAATCACATGAAAAAATTGTTAACCAAAATAAGTGTAGATTTCAGAATCATTCCAGCTCTACTCTTAACTGTCCTGGATTTGTTAGAAACTGATTTGAAAGAAATTTTTCTTAAAATTCCATACACACACACACACATTATGAATTGTCTTTAATTGTCGTCAGAATTTATTGTAACAATTGATTTGGACCATTTTAAACATTCCCTATTTTAAAATTCATACGGCTTCCTTAAGAAGTAGAATGAAAGGGTAAATTGGTGACAGGTTTGCTCTCTGCGTTTTCTAACCTTCTACCGAATTGTGACTGAATCAGAGAGCTCTAGCATTTACCAGTGAGGTTCATAAACTAAACTCTCAGGAATTCATTGCATCTGTTCTAGAAGTGCTTCTGGGTCTGAGCCTGGCCTCTTCAGAGTGGTAATACTGCCCATTTCCTCTGGAAAATAGGCAGGGCTAATGAGAAATTAATCAAAATGATTAACCTCTGCAGCCCTTCAGCCTATGGAATGCTTTAAAAAAAAAAAAAAGAAAGAAAGAAAGAAAAAAGAATGCTAATGGAAAACCCCAGGAGACATTTTAGGTAAGATTTTTGTTTGACTTTTAAATGCATAGAACATTAAAAACCAGCAATTTATTTTCTAAAATATTGCTCTACTTTTGGGAATAATAGCATTGGTAATATGCACAGGTTTACCTCATTCTATGCAAGAGGGGTTAATAACATAAGGTTTTGTAGTAGCTACTGGAAGTAAAATGTGTTACTTTTTAGTGTAAAAATGTATGGAATCGCATGTCACCATTTTTTAATACTGACTCTGGGGGCTAAATGCAGATCACATCAATGCAAGTTGATTCTTGTGTCAAATATATGTGAATTCAGCTTTAAAATTACTGGATATTTATCTTAAACAACAGTGCTGAGAGGGACCTACTGTAAATGTGACATCCTCACACTTCCCAAATCTTTGACTTGGAAGGATCTTCCCAGAAGCTTAAAGCCTAGAAGAGGTCCAAAGCAAAGGTCATAGCAGTCTTTATTCTCAGGCTCAGCATGAAACCCAGGACTGTGCTTCCATGGTACCAGGGCAAGAAGCCTGTTGGTGGGGTGCTCTCCTACCTTGGGTGGAGGAGCTCTCCAGGGAACTAACTATGAGCCAGGAAGGATGTGATTTCAAGGCAGCCAGTCCTGGTAATCAGTTCTGTGAAATAATCACTTGTAGCCAGGTTTTACAAGCTTCCAATTCTACACCAAAACCAGGCTTGGCGTTAGAATTCCCTGCCTACATTCACAAAGTGTTTATGTTCTCTAATAGTGAAGGGTTGGTAAGGACTTGCTAGAGTCCAAACAGAACCCGAAGCCCTCTTCTTTGTTAAGACCTTCACTCCTGCTGCTAACACAGACCGTTAACCAGAGGAGGCTTCCATCGTAGCCATAATGCCTGTCGTCGTACAACTCAGTAGCCCGTTCTCTTTCACAGTTCCACGTGTACTGCTGACCTTGGACTTGTTTGTGTTTTCCTGTTAGAAGCCTGGGAACTTTTAATAGTTTAATCTTTTTAACCTTTTTCCTTGCAGTGTATGAGGAAAGCTAAAGCTGTTATCAACTTCTTCTTCTGCGGATACTAACACGGGTTTTCAGTGTTTGTTTGTTTTTATTATTAATTTTGTGTGATGTGAATACCCTCGCCCATCAATATTTGTATTATGGTGCTATATATTTGGTAATGATCCTTTAATATTGGGGAGGGATTTTAAAAATACTGTGATTAAACTGGGTATCTTCCTTTGATTTTCATATTTTAAATAAAGCCACAGACATTTATAAAAAAAAAAAAAAAAAAAAGCATCTGTCCCTGGGCAAACCTTTCAAGGACAGAGGCCAAAGTAAAGTACGTAAGGTTTTTACATCGTTTCTGTGTGCGTTTGATATATAGACAATATCTGGACAAATTTAATCTTTTATTTTCTGGTAACTTGTGGTTACTGAGGAAGTGTTTGAAGCTTTCTCGTGGAATGTATATAATGGCGTGAAAAATTCCTTCAGAGAAATTTATGTTCCTTTCATTTTTACCAAAATGCAAATTTTCAGCATGGATGTGAAAAGCATTAAAATTATAACTTTGTGTACAAGATGAAAATAATTCACTAAATTTGCCCTTTTTTTACACAAAATAAAATGTTAAAGTTAAGCTTTAAAAAAAAAAAAAAGAAAGAAAAAGGCTAGCCAAAATGCTCCTCAGAATAGGAGAAAGATTCGGGAATTTCCATGCAAAAGTTAAGTGACCATTGACTTCAGCTGGGAGGAAGGGGAGTCACTTTGCTTCCATGTTCACATCATGAGGAGCTTATGCATGCTCCAGAAATGGTCTTACATCAGTGTATACACAGGCAGCAAAAAGAAGACTCAGTAGGTTTTAGAAACATGAAATAGGAAGACAGAAGTAGAGAGGAAGAGGGCAGGGGTAATTTTAGGAAAGAGAATGTGAGGGTGGATTGGAGCTGCCACATTATAAGCAAGGATGCAATGCTCAGACAGTAAACATAGACAAAATGTAAATCAATTCGGCCATTCACAAAATAACAGAATAGTAGATGAATGAGAATTGGTAAGCAGAAAAGAATGCCCTATATATATATTTGACACATAAACTCATGTCTCAGGAAATTACCTTATTGAGACATAACGTTATTTATGAAAAACTTCTAAACACACTCACTACCTAAAGACGGTTTTGAAAAGCTGAGCAGCCTGCCCCTCTCTGTCAAGTACTCACATTACAGGCACTGAGGCATTGAGACTCCATGCTTGCTCCTTCAGTGCTCCAGGTAAACCATGGGTGGCTTTATACTTGTTAGTTAAGGACTCTACAAACTGAGCTACATCTCCAGCACATAAACAATGTCTTCACTAGTTTGGCCAGAATGGAAAGATAAATTCTCCAGTGCTTGACACTGACACGAGCAATGCCAGGATTTAGAGCAAAGAGGGATGAAAAACTAGGAAAGAAAAACATGGAGGTTTTGTTTAGAGGTATTATCAGAGCTGTGAGTTGAGTCTTATCCAAGGAGATCTGCAGCACCAGGAGTCCAGGATATTCCCACCCCAAACAAGGGACAGTGTGGAAACATGATAGTGCTGCAGGGCCTTCTATTTGAGAGGATGAGGTGAAGAACTCTAGAAGGTGGGGCCTGGAAGGGAAGCAACTTTTGCAATATAATACACTATTATTACAACAACTACTACTAAATATATACATATATATATTCATACACACATACATACATATGCATACATATGTACACACACACAAACTCACACACACATATTTGACCAGAATGTGGGAAAATGTGGCTCCCTTAGGATGACTCTGACTACATCCCAATATAGGATTTGTTTGAATGACAGTTGCAGGATGTGTGTGTGGGTGAGTGTGTGTGTGTGTGTGCCCAAGACAAATGTGAGGAAGTTCAGCACAGGTATGACAATTCTAACAGCTTTTACAAGCACTTATCAAAGCCTGAGAGTAATTCTAACTCCTCCCCAGTAGCCCTGGCGTAGGTGAGTCCTCTGCTCTGTCTGCTGAGCCAGCAGAGCCTACAATTATGTCCAGGTTCTCATAAAGGCCGACCTGGAAGCACGATACACTACGTGAACTCCACTTTCTGTGAAAGCCCTAAGGAAGAACTTCACAGATAGAATCATTCGTTTATATCCGGTCTCTGCCGGGGACCGGGGACGAAATGTGGAGAAATAGACCAAGTGGTATTGTCCACACATTTCCGAAAGGCCTCCGGAGCTACTGGGGGATCTTTTCTTACTCCCTGCAAATGGGTTCCCTCAGTGGACTGCCATTTCTTCCCTTGGAAGATAATTAAGCAAGGCAGGAGGACTCAACTAAGATGCAAAGTGGAAGCCCCTTCTATACCTGAATTGCGAAGAGGAGCCTTCATTTCCTTTTAGTAATTCTTGCTCCGGTAAACTTCCCACTGTCCTCAGTTTTGCAGCATGGAGTTCAGCCGCAACAACAGGTGGCAACCAGAAGGCAAGACACACTACCATAATTGGACATATGCTAAATTAGAGGATGGGGCCTGGAGGTGTGGAAGCAGACCATTGGTGGGTTAGAAGCTCTACTTCCGGAATTGTTGGGGGCTGTACCAGTGAATAGCGACTTCCAAGGCTTTACAGACATGGAGCATCAAAGCATCAATTACCTGCTTGATGTGGGACCTGAGGAGGATGAGGAAAATGCGAAAGGTCAGTGAGTGATGGGAAGGGTGGGTTGACGATATCCAAGAGGGGAGGAGAGTCCCATATAGGACTGAACTGGAGCTGGGCGCCACAGGCTTTGCCCTGACTCCATGACACCTCTGCACCAGCCTAGGCCCTGAAGCCTGGTTTTTCCATTTCCCCACTTAAGGTGTGAAGTCTCTGATGGGCTCGCTGGCTGAAGAGGCAGGAAATGAGGGAGAGAGTGGACGGGGCCTGCCTGGGTCTGGAGCCTCAGCAGCGGAAGGATACAGAGCAGGAGAATTAAGTGAAGGTGGGCCTGCTGCTGGTGCTGCAGGCCTCATGGATAACAGCAACCAAGAGGACCTTGGTGCCACTGGCTGTGCCCAGGAGAAGGAGAAGCAGCCAGAGGAGCCAGTCCCTGATTACATGGGGGATTTGGCAAATGTAAAGCCCGTGTCAGAGCCGTGGTCCACTGTTAATACTGTGAGAGTGTTGGTGCCCGAATTCTGCCACCGTCTGAAACACAGCTTCACCATGCAGCAACTACAAGAGCTGGAGAGCACCTTCCAGTGCAGTCACTACATCAGCACTACAGAGGCGTGAGTACATTGTCTAGCTTGCATCAGTTGGATGGGGGAATGAAGTTATGCCCAGAGCGTTTCTCCTGCTTCCTGTCCCCTTCTTGTCCACCTTTTATTTTATTTTACATGTACATATTTATTTAAGTCTCTCTCTCTCTCTCTCTCTCTATCTATCTATCTATCTATCATTCTATCTATCTATCTATCTATCTGTGTGTGTGTGTGTGTGTGTGTGAGAGAGAGAGAGAGAGAGAGAGAGAGAGAGAGAGAGAGAGAGTGAGAGAGAAAACGGGCATGCTGTGCTTTTGTGTGCATGTTAACAAGACTGCATATCTGGAGGCTTGATGACAGCTTTTGGGAGTTGTTTCTTGTTTGCATCCTGTGAACCCTGGGTTCTGAACTCAGGCATGCAGGCTGGCGCCTTTACCATCCAGATACAGTAGTGATCACCAGGCCAGCCTCAGCTGCAGAGTGCAAGGCTATCTTTAAATTATTAACATAAACCAATAAAGCCAACAAAGCAAAACCAAGAGCAAACAAACAACCACCACCAGCAGCAGGCTGAATGAGAATGAGGCAATACATGTCTGTAAGCCCAGTACTTGGCCAGTAGATCCCAAGTTCAAAGTTATCTCAGTTATGTAATGAGCTCCATGCCAGGCCCTTCTCAATTAGGCCATTTGTGTTGTGATGGACAGCATACTCCACCGTATGTTTTCTGGTTGGTTGGTTGGTTGGTTGTTCCTGGCAGGGGTGGAGGAGGTGTGTTCAGAGGTCCTCTTCTGATTTTTGATCCAAGATCTCACTGTGTAGCATGGCTTGCTGGAACTTGTAGGGAGCTCAGGCCTCAGATTTCAAATGTATTTGTAATCCAGGACTGTGTGGTCAGTGTGGTGAGGTTTTCTCATACTCATTTCCTGTCTGCTGTGACTTCTAATATTTACTTACCCATAGTGGAAGAGGATTCAGCAGGGTAAAGGCATTTGCTATGAGAACCTGAGGTCCATTCAGAGGACACACATAGAAGATCACTCCCTCACACTGTTCTCTTACATCCGCTTGTGCAATAGGGACACATGCACACACTACAAAATAAATTTAAACAAGAAATGTGATATTTCATTTTACTGGTAACCAGTGATTGGAGTACCTCATTCTTAACTGAATAATAAAAAAATTTTGGATGCGTTCCATTAAGCTTCTTCGTTGTAGTTTTCTTTTATCCTGACAGAACACTTTGTTTTTCCTGTTGGCGTTTGTTTTGTAGTTTTTGTCTTGTTTTGAGTTGTTTTGTTTGTGGTAGCCTCTCCTGTACCATTGTCACATCCATTGGGAACATTTCTTTGGAAGGTTTTACTGTCTTCATTAGTGCTTTAAAACTTGCTTATTACAAACATGCTTGGGTTTGCACATCTATTAATACTAACTTGGTAATCAAATGCTACCTGTACTGTTTGCTCTAAGCACCTCAAAATTTTCAGGGTGATGATCAGAGAAAATATGAATTGAGACAAACCATTCAAAACAATGATAAAATATTCCTCTCGAATTTTATTTCACATATCAATAATTCTTTTTATCTTTTTTTAACTGTAGAAAATGTCTGGCAAGTTCCATGGGTGTGAGTGAAGCCACAGTGCAGGTCAGTCCGCACACAAAGCTGTTTGGTAGGACAGCCATTCTGGAACCTGGTGCATTTGTAGGTCCTTCTGGTTCTCTCAGTAGAATTGTGTTGCCTTTGATAACATGTCCAAACCATGGTTGAAATGACTTTTTGAGGATTTATCTCTAGTTTTTTAATGTATGTTTGGGCAAGTGTGTATGTGTCGCACGTTCATGCCATATGTGTGTGGCTGATCAAGGAAGCCAGGAGAGGGCATATATTTCACGTACATGCCGGACAGACACGTATTTATAAGCAGCACAAATGGTCCTAGGTGCTAAACTCAACTCCTCTACAAGACCAACAAGCAAGAACCACTAGACCATCACTCTAAACCAAACAAATGTCCTTTGAGATTTGTGGTCTTTGTGGGTAGAAAATGGAATAAGAAAGCCCTACTCCTCAGGAATGGCTCATTTCCTGGAGACACAAACTTCTTAAGGAACACAGAATTGTACCAAGCTTGTTTTCACTAAGTGCATATATATATCACATACATGTATCCTGTGGGTAAATCATTATATGCATTTTAACTTAGAAAGTGTGTACACATTATGTGTAAAATAGATGTATTCTGTATAGATGTGTAGCACTTATATATGCACATTAAAATCATATATATGTGTGTGTATATATGTATATATAAAGAAATATTAACATATTGTCAGACTAGTATACTTTTGTGTATATATGTGCGTATGAGTTTTTTGAGGGTGAGAGTTTCTCTGTGTAGCCCTCCCTGTCCTAAACTCACTCTGTAGAATAGGCTGGCCTCAAACTCACAGAGATCCTCCTGCCTGTGCCTCCCTAGTGCCTAAATTGAATATGTGTGCCACAATGACCTGGCCAATCCTAGTGCTCTAGGGAGTAACACTATGGTTTTGACATATGAATTATGCAAAATGATATAGCTAGGGCATCCCTGAAACTATTTGTAAAAAATATTCATAAATTATATCCTTAGAGTCTGAATAGGGGGGAGGTTATAATTCACAGGTCAAATCCACATAACTAATTAAAATTTAGCTAAACAGAAACTTATGGAAATGGAGAAGATATCAAGTCAAAAACCCAACTTGCTCGTTTTGTTCGTTCTTCGATCCCTTTGTATGTGTTTTGACCATATTTATCCTGTTCCCCATAAACCTTTGTGTCCTCTAATTTTTAATAATACATCGAGACTAATTTGTGCTGCTCAAATATATATGTATGTGTGTGTGTGTGTGTGTGTATACCCTGATGTACCATGAAAAACACTGTTTTCTTGTGGTCATACACAGCCTCTTTCCATCCTCTTTGCCATATGATCTCTGAGCCTTGGAAGGAGGACATATGGTATATATGTTCTATTTTGGGATGAGACTTCTTCAATCTCCTGTTTTCTATGCCTTGCTCAGTAGAAGATCTCTATGTCGATCACTTCTCAAAGTAGTAGTTTCTCTGATGAGAGCCGAGAACTGCGCTAATTAGAATGATACAACATTAGTTGTCAGTTTAATGTTATGCCTACTTGGCAGAGTAATAGGAAGGGGGTCGCCCCCTAGGACTTGTCTAGTTACAGGTTCTTGGCCTTCATAATGGTGCCAGGTGTAGGTTTCAGAGTATGGAGTAGAACCTGAATTCAATTGGACACTACTTGAATACTACAATTAGGAAAAGAATACTGTAGATTCTGGTTTTTATTAAGTCCTTCAACTATAATCCTAGTGGTTTACTCCTGTCTCCCAATTCCTTTTTCCCAATGACTTTAGGAATGGTTTTTGAAGAGGAGAGAAAAATACAGGAGTTGTAAGAGGCTGTAAATGCTCAGAGGTCCTCTTCCTGCATCCCGGAGCATCTCTCTCTGAAGGCTGTGGAGAAGCCCCAGGGAGACACCCATGCTCAAATGCCATAGCCAGATGATGTTGTGGATTCAAAGCCCTGTTAAACCCTGTTATCTTCTCAATACTAGTATTTTCAATAAAGAGCTGAATTCTCAATATATTTATTTTGTGCTTCTTCTGAGATTGTTAGAATACATGTCTCATATCAGGGAAATGCCATTTAAACACAAGAAGATCTGTTTCCAGGAGGTAACATCTGTGCATCACAGTCAGTAAGCCCTGTGTGTTACAGGCACTTTAAAACATCCTTAGTAGCAGTACCCTGACCCAAGTGTTCCTTGTTTGTCACCCCCTCTTACTGTTCTCACCATGACTCTAATCCCATGCAAATTTAAAAGAGAGATGATGCAGGACCCAAAGAGAAACAGCAGTCTCTTCCAAACACAGGTGATGCATGCCACGCTGGCCCCCTCTCAAGATTTCACTCCAGCCCTGAACTCTGACAGAAACTTCATTTGAGACAACCCACAGGGTTCACAGGACACAAGCCATGAAGTAGGAAGTACATTCCTCTCAATTATTTTCCTTGCCTTCGTTTTTTCTGTGAACGTTTGGGGCCATATGTGGCATGAGACAGCAGTTAATTCTGTCTCAGGTCTTAGGTTTAGCTTCCACCATCATGCTGTTATTACACACTTAGTCCCTCAGCCCTTGTAGTTCCAACAAAGAGCTGAGTTCTCAATATATCTGTTTCAAGTGTCTTCTGAGACCTCTAAGGAATATGTCTAAATTACCAAGGCAATGTCATTGAATCAGACAAGGCAGATGTGACTTTTCTTGGTTCTGATAGTTCAGAGGTTCTCCACTTTCCGTGTAAATATTTTTTTCTCTTCCATTCATTTTAAAAATACGATGAAATATTTTAAATGAATATGAAAGAAAACAGTGGTACAGACAGTGGAGTCCTTCCATAAGGAAGTGAGGGTAGAAACAACACTTGAGAAGTGGACCTTTAAATTAAGTGGCCCAAGTTGGCTACACAGTAAGTTCAAGAACACCCTGCATGCACTAAATGAGGCCTCCATCTCACTTTTAAATGTGGGGCTGGGAAATGGGTCAGTAGGGAAAGTGACTGCCAGCCACCAGGAAGATATGATTCTGACTCCCAACATAGACATAAAAGAGTAGCATAAATTTTAGTCTGGGTTCTGAGACAGGGAAAGATGGCTCCACAGAGGGTGCTGGCCATCCTTCCTTGCTAGAACTGTGAACTTGAGGTTTAGAGACAGAATGAGATCCAGAAGAGGCTAGCATAGGGCTGGTTAGAGAGATGTCTCTGCAGTAAGAGAACATGCTGCTCTTGCAGAGGGCCTAAGCTTGAATCCCAGCACACACAACAGACAGTCACAATGGCATGTAACTCAGGCTCCATGTGATCTGACACTTTCTGGATTTTACAGCCATATGTGCACAAACCACACTCAGGCACACATATATGCACATGATGGATAAATAAAAATCAAGAGGCTGGAGAGTATGTACTTGTCTTCCAGAGGACTCAGACAGACTCCTGTCGACCTCCTGCACCAGGAGGTTCACAACCACCTCTCACTTCAGCTCCAAGAAACACAACAGTCTGCCTCTGTAGACATCTGCACACACACACAAACACACACACACACACACACACACACACCTGAACACACACGTGCACACTTACCGTTAAAATACCAAAAATTAATTTTTAAAAACTTACAAAAATATGCAAAGTGCTAGAGGTTGTTGCTCAATGTTGACCTCTGCCCAGACTTGTGAACAGATGGGTTCCCACCTTGAAAATACATATGTAAACACACGCACAGATGACACGTGCATAGGGTGAAAGTTGTTTTTAATTAAAAGAGGAAAGTCAGTCATGGATTCAGATTGATACACTAATCTTTTAATACTTCCACTATAAATGTTGTAAAAAAAAAAGTTAATGGAATTTATAACAAAGGACTTAGAGGAACTCAAGGGAAAAGTGTTGACAAAGGATATCAAACTGTTTTCCAGATAACAAATAGAAATTCACAGGAAATGAAAAATAAAAATAAAAATTCTATAAATAAAAATAACATCAGGACTCATGAGGTAGCTGTGAACATAAAATATCTTGCCAGCAGTTCTAATGCCCTGATTTCCATACCCAGGACCCACACAATGGGAGGACAGTTGTCCTGTGATATCCACATAGGAACCACTGCTCCCTTCCCCTCAGCATTAAATAAATGAATTGAAAGTATATATCCTAACAGCATTACTAATAAATAAAAACAAATAACTTCATTGAATAAAAATCACTGGAGCAGCCAATAAGAGAACTGCATAGTCTTGAAGATGGGCAGTTGAGAGTACTCAGTCTGAGGAATGGAAATAAGAGAAGAGGGTAGCCTTGAACATGGGCAGTTGAGAGTACTCAGTCTGAGGAATGAAGATGAAAATATTGAAAGTATTAGGAAGTGTAGGATTGGATGGGTAGGGACAGTGGGCAGAAGTACCTTAGGAAAAGAAAAATGTAGGGGTTAATAGGATGCATCCATGGGTAAAGATGCTTGCATCCAAGCTTGGTGTCCTGAGTTTGTTTCCCAGGTTCCTCACAGTAAGACAGAACTGATTCCCACAGGTTGTCCTATGGTTTGTGGGTATGTGCCATGGCATACATCCCATAATATAAGTAAAATATGAATTTAAAAAGAAAACTTGCGAGAACACCTGAGTATAATGCCCAAGAGATGAGAACATCTGGAGGAAGGGGAAAATGACCACTTGTAGAAATAATGGCAAAATGTGTAAATACTGCAAACCCTCCACCAGTAGCCAAGGAAAAAGCCTAACCTAATTAAAGTACCCAAAACTTGATATTTACACCAAGACTCTCCTGCTCCTGATACAGAAAAGGATTGCTCGACAACAGCAGCAAAGAGAAAGCGCCTTATGCAAAGGCACGTAAATATAAGGCATAGCACCCTCGTGAACATGGGGTCAGGAAGTACTGTGAACAGCATATTTAAGGCAGTGAAAGGAACCTTTAAAGCCCCGTGGGTGGATGATTCCAGATGTGACCCGAACAAGTATTCAAAAAGGACAGGGGATGGTAGCAATTGCCATTATCCCAGAAACCAGGAGGAGGAAGCAGGGGGAACAGATTAAGATTCTGGAGATGCCTACACAACACTGTCTTAAAAATATTTTTTAGGAATTTCATAAATTCATTCTTTTTAATAGCTGAGTAGTACTCCATTGTGTAAATGTACCACATTTTCTGTATCCATTCCTCTGTTGAGGGACATCTGTGTCCTTTCCAGCTTTTGGCTATTATAAATAAGGCTGCTCTGAACATAGTGGGGCATGTGTCCTTCTTACCAGTTGGAATAACTTCTGGATATATGCCCAGGAGAGGTACTGCGGGATACTCCGGTAGTTCTATGTCCACTTTTCTGAGGAACCGCCAGACTGATTTCCAGAGTGGTTGTACAAGCTTGCAATCCCACCAACAATGGAGGAGTGTTCCTCTTTCTCCACATCCTCACCAGCATCTGCTGTCACCTGAATTTTTGATCTTAGCCATTCTGACTGGTGTGAGGTGGAATCTCAGGGTGTTTCGATTTGCATTTCCCTGATGATTAAGGATGCGGAACATTTTTTCAGGTGCTTATCAGCCATTCAGTATTCCTCAGATGAGAATTCTTTGTTTAGCTCTGAGCCCCATTTTTTAATGGGGTTATTTGATTTTCTGTAGTCCACCTTCTTGACTTCTTTATATATATATATATATTGGATATTAGTCCCCTATCTTGTTTAGGATCTGTAAAGATCTTTTCCCAATCTGTTGGTGGCCTTTTTGTCTTATTGATGGTGTCTTTTGCCTTGCAGAAGCTTTGTGATTTCATGAGGTCCCATTTGTGGATTCTCGATTTTACTGCTCAGGCCATTGCTGTTCTATTCAGGAATTTTTCCCCTGTGCCAATCTCTTCGAGGCTTTTTCCCACTTTCTCCTCTATAAGTTTTACTGTCTCTGGTTTTATGTGGAGTTCCTTGATCCACTTAGATTTGACCTTAGCACAAGGAGATAGGAATGGATCCATTTGCATTCTTCTACTTGATAATTGCCAGTTGTGCCAGCACCATTTGTTGAAAATGCTGTCTTCAGCCGGAGGACAGAGACCTGCCCTGCAGAGAGCGCCATCTTGGCTCAGGGACTCCGCCGAACTTAGTCTACAGGTTAGAGTGAGGACCACAGAGGCAGACAGCTTCTGGGACAGGCGGGAGCCACAGAGCCGCTGAGGCAGCACCCTTTTGGGGCCGCAGACATCCGGCACCCTCCCAGTCGGAGGACAGTGACCTGCCCTGCAGGGAGCGCCATCTTGGCTCCGGGACTCCGCCGAGCTTAGTCTCTACAGGTCAGAGTGGGGACCACGGGGGCAGACGGCTTCTGGGACAGGCAGGAGCCACAGAGCCGCTGAGGCAGCACCCTTTTGGGGCCGCAGACTTCCAGCACCCTCCCAGCTGGAGGACAGAGACCTGCCCTGCAGAGAGTGCCATCTTGGCTCCGGGACTCTGCCGAACTTAGTCTACAGGTTAGAGTGAGGACCACAGAGGCAGACAGCTTCTGGGACAGGCGGGAGCCACAGAGCCGCTGAGGCAGCACCCTTTTGAGGCCGCAGACATCCGGCACCCTCCCAGTCGGAGGACAGTGACCTGCCCGCAGGGAACGCCATCTTGGCTCCGGGACTCCGCCGAGCTTAGTCTCTACAGGTCAGAGTGGGGACCACGGGGGCAGACGGCTTCTGGGACAGGCGGGAGCCACAGAGCTGCTGAGGCAGCACCCTTTAGGGGCCGCAGACATCCGGCACCCTCCCAGTCGGAGGACAGTGACCTGCCCTGCAGGGAGCGCCATCTTGGCTCCGGGACTCCGCCGAACTTAGTCTACAGGTTAGAGTGAGGACCACAGAGGCAGACAGCTTCTGGGACAGGCGCGAGCCACAGAGCCGCTGAGGCAGCACCCTTTTGGGGCCGCAGACATCCGGCACCCTCCCAGTCGGAGGACAGTGACCTGCCCTGCAGGGAGCGCCATCTTGGTTCCGGGACTCCGCCGAGCTTAGTCTCTACAGGTCAGAGTGGGGACCACGGGGGCAGACGGCTTCTGGGACAGGCAGGAGCCACAGAGCCGCTGAGGCAGCACCCTTTTGGGGCCGCAGACTTCCGGCACCCTCCCAGCCGGAGGACAGAGACCTGCCCTGCAGAGAGTGCCATCTTGGCTCCGGGACTCCGCCGAACTTAGTCTACAGGTTAGAGTGAGGACCACAGAGGCAGACAGCTTCTGGGACAGGCGGGAGCCACAGAGCCGCTGAGGCAGCACCCTTTTGGGGCCGCAGACATCCGGCACCCTCCCAGTCGGAGGACAGTGACCTGCCCTGCAGGGAACGCCATCTTGGCTCCGGGACTCCGCCGAGCTTAGTCTCTACAGGTCAGAGTGGGGACCACGGGGGCAGACGGCTTCTGGGACAGGCGGGAGCCACAGAGCTGCTGAGGCAGCACCCTTTAGGGGCCGCAGACATCCGGCACCCTCCCAGTCGGAGGACAGTGACCTGCCCTGCAGGGAGCGCCTTCTTGGCTCCGGGACTCCGCCGAACTTAGTCTGTACAGGTCAGAGTGAGGACCACAGAGGCAGACAGCTTCTGGGACAGGCGGGAGCCACAGAGCCGCTGAGGCAGCACCCTTTTGGGGCCGCAGACATCCGGCACCCTCCCAGCCGGAGAACAGTGACCTGCCCTGCAGGGAGCACCATCTTGGCTCCGGGACTCCACCGAACTTAGTCTGTACAGGTCTGCTGACAGAGGATACTCAGAATCCCCAGAAGAACAACCTCTGAACAGAGACAACTATAACAACTCCAGAGATTACCAGATGGCGAGAGGTAAAGGTAAGAATCTTACTAACAGAAACCAAGACCACTCACCATCATCAGGACCCAGCACTCCCACTTCGCCCAGTCCAGGGCACCCCAACACACCTGAAAAACTAGACCTGGATTTAAAAGCATAGCTCATGATGATGGTAGAGGACATCAAGAAGGACTTTAAAGAACTACAGGAGAACATGGCTAAAGAGTTACAAGTCCTTAAAGAAAAACAGGAAAACACAACCAAACTGGTAGAAGTCCTTAAAGAGAAACAGGAAAACACATCCAATCAGATGATGGAAATGAACAAAACCATACTAGACCTAAAAAGGGAAGTAGACACAATAAAGAAAACCCAAAATGAGGCAACACTGGAGATAGAAACCCTAGGAAAGAAATCTGGAACCATAGATGCAAGCATCAGCAACAGAATACAAGAGATGGAAGAGAGAATCTCAGGTGCAGAAGATTCCATAGAGAACATGGGCACAACAATCAAGGAAAATGGAAAATGCAAAAAGATCCTAACTCAAAACATCCAGGAAATACAGGACACAATGAGAAGACCAAACCTACGGATAATAGGAGTGGATGAGAATGAAGATTTTCAACTCAAAGGACCAGCAAACATCTTCAACAAAATTATAGAAGAAAACTTCCCAAATCTAAAGAAAGAGATGCCCATGAACATACAAGAAGCCTACAGAACTCCAAATAGGCTGGACCAGAAAAGAAATACCTCCCGACACATAATAATCAGAACAACAAATGCACTAAATAAAGATAGAATACTAAAAGCAGTAAGAGAAAAAGGCCAAGTAACATATAAAGGCAAGCCTATCAGAATTACACCAGATTTTTCACCAGAGACTATGAAAGCTAGAAGATCCTGGACAGATGTTATACAGACACTAAAAGAACACAAATTCCAGCCCAAGCTACTATACCCAGCCAAACTCTCAATTAACATAGATGGAGAAACCAAAGTATTCCACGACAAAGCCAAATTCACACATTATCTCTCCACGAATCCAGCCCTTCAAAGGATAATAACAGAAAAAAACCAATACAAGGACAGGAACCACGCCCTAGAAACAACAAGAAGGTAATCCCTCAACAAACCTAAAAGAAGACAGCCAAAAGAACAGAATGCCAACTTTAACAACAAAAATAACAGGAAACAACAATTACTTTTCCTTAATATCTCTTAATATCAATGGACTCAACTCCCCGATAAAAAGACATAGACTAACAAACTGGCTACACAAACAAGACCCAACATTTTGCTGCTTACAAGAAACTCATCTCAGAGAAAAAGATAGACACTACCTCAGAATGAAAGGCTGGAAAACAATTTTCCAAGCAAATGGTCTGAAGAAACAAGCTGGAGTAGCCATTCTAATATCAGATAAGATTGACTTCCAACCCAAAGTCATCAAAAAAGACAGGGAGGGGCACTTCATACTCATCAAAGGTAAAATCCTCCAAGAGGAACTATCAATCCTGAATATCTATGCTCCAAATACAAAGGCAGCCTCATTCATTAAAGAAACTTTAGTAAATCTCAAAGCACACATTGCACCTCATACAATAATAGTGGGAGACTTCAACACACCACTTTCACCAATGGACAGATCATGGAAACAGAAACTAAACAGGGACACAGTGAAACTAACAGAAGTTATGGATCAAATGGATCTGGCAGATATCTACAGAACATTTTACCCTAAAACAAAAGGATACACCTTCTTCTCAGCACCTCATGGTACCTTCTCCAAAATTGACCACGTAATTGGGCACAAAACAGGACTCAACAGATACAAAAACATTGAAATTGTCCCATGCATCCTATCAGATCACCATGGACTAAGGCTGATCTTCAATAACAAAATAAATAATAGAAAGCCAACCTTCACGTGGAAACTGAACAACACTCTTCTCAATGATACCTTGGTCAAGGAAGGAATAAAGAAAGAAATTAAGGACTTTTTAGAGTTCAATGAAAATGAAGCCACAACATACCCAAACTTATGGGACGCAATGAAAGCATTTCTAAGAGGAAAACTCATAGCTCTGAGTGCCTCCAAAAGGAAACTAGAAAGAGCACACATTAGCAGCTTGACAACACACCTAAAAGCACTAGAACAAAAGGAAGCAAATTCACCCAAGAGGAGTAGACGGCAGGAAATAATCAAACTCAGGGGTGAAATCAACCAAGTGGAAACAAGAAAAACTATTCAAAGAATCAACCAATCAAGGAGCTGGTTCTTTGAGAAAATCAACAAGATAGATAAACCCTTAGCCAGACTCACTAGAGGGCACAGGGAAAGCATCCTAATTAACAAAATCAGAAATGAAAAAGGAGACATAACAACAGATCCTGAAGACATCCAAAACACCATCAGATCCTTCTACCAAAGGCTATACTCAACAAAACTGGAGAACCTGGATGAAATGGAGAAGTTCCTAGACAGATACCAGGTACCAAAGTTGAATCAAGATCAGGTTAATGATCTAAACAGCCCTATATCCCCCAAAGAAATAGAAGCAGTCATTAATAGTCTCCCAACCAAAAAAAGCCCAGGACCAGATGGGTTTAGTGCAGAGTTCTATCAGACCTTCAAAGAAGATCTAATCCCAGTTCTTCACAAACTATTCCACAAAATAGAAACAGAAGGTACTCTACCCAACTCATTCTATGAAGCCACAATTACTCTGATACCTAAACCACAAAAAGACCCAACAAAGATAGAAAACTTCAGACCAATATCCCTTATGAATATTGATGCAAAAATCCTCAATAAAATTCTTGCTAACCGAATCCAAGAACACATCAAAACAATCATCCATCCTGACCAAGTAGGTTTCATCCCAGGGATGCAGGGATGGTTCAATATACGGAAATCCATCAACATAATCCAGTATATAAACAAACTCAAAGACAAAAACCACATGGTCATCTCGTTAGATGCGGAAAAAGCATTTGACAAGATCCAACACCCATTCATGATAAAAGTCTTGGAAAGATCAGGAATTCAAGGCCCATACCTAAACATGATAAAAGCAATCTACAGCAAACCAGTAGCCAACATCAAAGTAAATGGTGAGAAGCTTGAAGCAATCCCTCTAAAATCAGGGACTAGACAAGGCTGTCCACTTTCTCCATACCTATTCAACATTGTACTTGAAGTCCTAGCCAGAGCAATTCGACAACAAAAGGAGATCAAAGGGATACAAATTGGAAAAGATGAAGTCAAAATATCACTTTTTGCAGATGATATGATAGTATATATAAGTGACCCTAAAAATTCCACCAGAGAACTCCTAAGCCTGATAAACAGCTTCGGTGAAGTAGCTGGATATAAAATTAACTCAAACAAATCAATGGCCTTTCTCTACACAAAGAATAAACAGGCTGAGAAAGAAATTAGGGAAACAACACCCTTCTCAATAGTCACAAATAATATAAAATATCTTGGCGTGACTCTAACTAAGGAAGTGAAAGATCTGTATAATAAAAACTTCAAGTCTCTGAAGAAAGAAATTATAGAAGATCTCAGAAGATGGAAAGATCTCCCATGCTCATGGATTGGCAGGATCAACATTGTAAAAATGGCTATCTTGCCAAAAGCAATCTACAGATTCAATGCAATCCCCATCAAAATTCCAAATGAATTCTTCAACGAATTAGAAAGTGCAATCTGCAAATTCATCTGGAATAACAAAAAACCTAGGATAGCAAAAACTCTTCTCAAGGATAAAAGAACCTCTGGTGGAATCACCATGCCGGACCTAAAGCTCTACTACAGAGCAATTGTGATAAAAACTGCATGGTACTGGTATAGTGACAGACAAATAGACCAATGGAATAGAATTGAAGACCCAGAAATGAACCCACACACCTACGGTCACTTGATCTTCGACAAGGGAGCTAAAAACATCCAGTGGAAGAAAGACAGCATTTTCAACAAATGGTGCTGGCACAACTGGTTGTTAACATGTAGAAGAATGCGAATCGATCCATTCCTATCTCCTTGTACTAAGGTCAAGTCTAAGTGGATCAAGGAACTTCACATAAAACCAGAGACACTGAAACTTATAGAGGAGAAAGTGGGGAAAAGCCTTGAAGATATGGGCACAGGGGAAAAATTCCTGAATAGAACAGTAATGGCTTGTGCTGTAAGATCGAGAATTGACAAGTGGGACCTCATGAAACTACAAAGCTTCTGCAAGGCTAAAGACACCATCAATAAGACAAAAAAACCACCAACAGATTGGGAAAGGATCTTCACCTATCCTAAATCAGATAAGGGACTAATATCCAATATATATAAAGAACTCAAGAAGGTGGACTCCAGAAAGTCAAATAACCCCATTAAAAAATGGGGCTCAGAACTGAACAAAGAATTCTCACCTGAGGAATACCGAATGGCAGAGAAGCACCTGAAAAAATGTTCAACATCCTTAATCATCAGGGAAATGCAAATCAAAACAACCCTGAGATTCCACCTCACACCAGTCAGAATGGCTAAGATCAAAAATTCAGGTGACAGCAGTTGCTGGCGAGGATGTGGAGAAAGAGGAACACTCCTCCATTGTTGGTGGGATTGCAAGCTTGTACAACCACTCTGGAAATCAGTCTGGCGGTTCCTCAGAAAATTGGACATAGTACTACCGGAGGATCCAGCAATACCTCTCCTGGGCATATATCCAGAAGATGTCCCAACCGGTAAAAAGGACACATGTTCCACTATGTTCATAGCAGCCCTATTTATAATAGCCAGAAGCTGGAAAGAACCCAGATGTCCCTCAACAGAGGAATGGATACAGAAATTATGGTACATTTACACAATGGAGTACTACTCAGCTATTAAAAAGAATGAATTTATGAAATTCCTAGCCAAATGGATGGACCTGGAGGGCATCATCTTGAGTGAAGTAACACAATCACAAAAGAACTCACACAATATGTATTCACTGATAAGTGGATATTAGCCCAAAACTTAGGATACCCAAGATTTAAGATACAATTTGCTAAACGCATGAAACTCAAGAAGAATGAAGACCAAAGTGTGGACACTGTGCACCTTCTCAGAATTGGGAACAAAACACCCAGGGAAGGAGTTACAGAGACAAAGTTCGTAGCGGTGATGAAAGGATGGACCATTTAGAGACTGCCGTATCCAGGGATCCATCCCATAATCAACTTCTAAACGCTGACACCATTGCATACACTAGCAAGATTTTGCTGAAAGGACCCAAATATAGCTGTCTCTTGTGAGACGATGCCGGGGCCTAGCAAACACAGGAGTGGATGTTCACAGTCAGCTATTGGATGTATCACAGGGCTCCCAATGGAGAAGCTAGAGTAAGTACCCAAGGAGCTAAAGGGATCTGCAACCCTATTGTTGGAACAACATGTTGTACAAAGTAGAACCCCGGAGCTCTTGTCTCTAGCTGCATATGTATCGAAAGATGGCCTAGTCAGCCATCAATGGAAAGAGAGGCCCATTGGACTTGCAAACTTTATATGCCCCAATATAGGGGAATGCCAGGGCCAAAAGAATGGGAATGGGTGGGTAGGGAAGTGGGGGGCGCTATGGGGGACTTTTGGGATAGTATTGGAAATGTAATTGAGGAAAATATGTAATAAAAATATAAAAAAAAAAAAAAAAAAGAAAATGCTGTCTTTTTTCCACTGGATGGTTTTAGCTCCCTTGTCAAAGATCAAGTGACCATAGGTGTGTGGGTTCAGTTCTGGGTCTTCAATTCTATTACTTTGGTCTTCTTGTCTGTCGGTATACCATTACCATGCAGTTTTTATCACAATTGCTCTGTAGTACAGCTTTAGGTCACACATGGTTATTCCACTAGAGGTTCTTTTATCATTCAGAAGAGTTTTTGCTTTGGACCTGGAGGGCATCATCCTTATTGAGGCACCGCAATCACTAAAGTACTCAGATGATATGTACTCACTGACAAGTGGATATTAGCCCAGAAACTTAGAATACCCAAGATATAAGATACAATTTACTAAACGCATGAAACTCAAGAAGAAAGAAGACCAAAGTGTAGATACTTTGCCCCTTCTTAGAATTGGGAACAAAACATCCATGGAAGAAGTCACAGAGACAAAGTTTGGAGCTGAGACAAAAGGATGGACCATCTAGAGACTGCCATACCCGGGGTTCCATCCCATAATCGGCCTCCAAACGCTGTCACCATTGCATACATAAGCAAGTTTTTCTGAAAGGACCCTGATATAGCTGTTTCTTGTGAGGCTATGCCGGGGCCTGGCAAACACAGATGTGGATTCTCACAGTCAGCTATTGGATGGAAGACAGGGCCCCCCAATGGAGGATCTAGAGAAAGTACCCAAGGAGCTAAAGGGAACTGCAACCCTATAGGTGGAACTACAATATGAACTAACCAGTACCCCCAGAGCTCGTGTCTCTAGCTGCATATGTATCAGAAGATGGCCTGGTCGTCTATCACTGTGAAGAGAGGCCCCTTGGTCTTGCAAATTTTATATGCCTCAATACGGGTAATGTCAGGGACAAGAATTGGGAGGGTTGGGTAGGAGAGTGGGGGAGAGGGACTCAGGGACATTTGGGATAACATTTGAAATGTTAACGAAGAAAATACCTAATTAAAAAAATAAAATATAAATTATATAAATTATAAAAATACAAATAAATGTAAGCCAAAAAGATATTTCTTAAAGGAGGGACATAGAATGACAATATCAAGTGAGAGATAGGCAGTTCTAAAGCAATATAGATAGCAGTATATTATTTTAATAATGTATAATAAAAATAGAGTGTCCTAAGGAAAGGAAAACTCACTATAATAAATCACAATAGATAAAGTGGATGTTCTAACCACAAGCACCAATATACATAATGTTTACAAACAGACAGGGAATATTCTCCAGATAGATTACAGAATAAGTGAAAATACTTGTCAGTAAATTTTAAAAATTAAAGCAGGCTCTATGCACACTTCATAACTGTAGATGGCAGAATCATAAATGGGAAAAATGGTTGTCTATTTTTAGAAAGAGTGTCATTTTCTATTTGTAGATGCGGTCATATGTCCCTCTCTGAACACAAACTCACTCTGTACACTAGAGGGACTGTGGCATCTACCTCCTCACAGGATAGCATTACAATGCAGTTCAGAGATTATGTGACTTTAAGTATGCTAGGTAAGGACAATGCAATTGACCTACAACCCTATCCCTGAAATGTATGTCTTTACTGTTTTGACTAGACTAGGTCTAGAAAAAACAATTCTCTTGTGCTTGACACAGCAATGATGGGATTTAGAGCAAAGAGGGAAGAAAAACTAGGAAAGATAAACATGTAGGCTTCGTTGTGAGGTAGTTATCAGAGCTATGAGGTAAGTCTTACTCAAGGAGAACTCCAGGGCTCCAGGATATTCCCACCCTAAACAAGGGACAGTGTGGAAACATGATAGTGGTGCAGGGCCTTCTATTTTAAGAGTGACCAGTACATGTTGGCAAAATGTGGCTGCATTGGGATGAGTCTGACCACATACCAACACAGGGTCTGCTTGACGGACAGTTCTGAGATAGAGACCAAGATATAAAAGCCTGCTTTCTCAGAGAAGACATTAGAAGTGTGTGTGTGTGTGTGTGTGTGTGTGTGTGTGTGTGTGTGTGTGTGTGTGTCTGTGTGTCTGTGTGTGTATCTTCGAGACAAATGTGACGAAGCTCAGCACAGGTATCACAATTCTCATTGCTTTTACCAGTACTTACCAAAACTTGACAGTACTACTAACCTACCCCCAACCCCTGCCCCAGGAGCCCTGGGGAAGTTGTGCCCTCTGATCGTTCTTCTGATCCACCAGGACCAGTAAGTCTACCCAAGCTTCTGTAAAAAGAGCATGGAAGCACAACAGGCTCTGTCTTAGCTACCCTCCTATTTAACTGGTGGCCTGCTTAGAGTTTCAGAGGGTGAATGCACAATCATGATGGCAGGAAGCACGGCAGCAGGTAGGCAGGCATGGCCCTAGAGGAGTAGTTGGGAGCTTGTCTCTTTTTCACCAACATGCTCTCAAGGGGGGGAGGGGTATTAATTTGGAATGGTGTGGGCCTTTAAAACCTGAAAGCCCACCCCCAACAATTTGCCTCTTCCCACAAGGCCACACCTCCACTAAAAAGGCTATACTCCCCAATCCTTCCCAAGTACTTCCACCAACTGGAGACCTAGAATTCAAATATATGTGTCTATAGGCAGTCATTCTCATTCAAACCACCACAGGATCTAAGTTCACTTTCTGTGACAGCCCAAAGGAAGAGGCCTCCTAGATAATCACATTGATGTAATTTCTTTTCTCTGCCACCTCTCAGGGAATCAATGTGGAGCACTAGACCAAGAGGTAGTTCTACAGATATTTTCCTCAAGGGCTCCAGAGTTACTGGGAGATATTTTCTTGTTCCCCACAACTTGGCTTCTACAATTGACCACCATCCCCTCGGTAGGAAGAAAATACACTATGGTCAGAGAAGTCAGCTGAGATGCAGCTTCAAAGGTCATTTCTGCATCTCTACTTCCTCGAGGTTTGTGCCCTCCCTGAAAACGTACCATGCTCATCCCAGCACCAAACTCCTCTCCCCAGAGCACGTCAGGGTGAGCACCTAATGGTGCTCATTATAGCACCTCTGGGCTCCTACCTCACCATAGCAACAGGTGATGAGCATGAAGCCAGAACGTTCCATCTATAACTGGATACATAGTGACGTGGAACAGGCTGTAAGAAATCTCTTCCAGGTCAACGGTTACCGCTCTGCACTACTACCGGAACTACATCAGGATTACCACAGAGCTTCAAGATCAGTCTTGGATGTGAGTCTAAAATGGAGAGCACCCAAGGTATGGAGTGTTAAAACATCAAGTACTTGTTCAATTGGGTAGTATATGAGGATGAGGGTACAGGAGATGGTCAGTATGTAGCTGGAATGGTCAGTAGGTAGGAGGAAGAGCGATGTAACTATCTCCCTGAGAGACATGGAGGTGGCTCGGGAGGCATGACCAGACTGTCGCCATGGGCGGCTGGCATCCCTGCGACTTGTTGCCTACTTTAGGCGGCAAGGTTGACTTTTCTCCATTTTTCCACCTCCAGGCACCATGGTTTTTCCAGCTGAAGAGGGAAGAAATGAGGAAGATACAGGACAGATCGAGTCGGCATTGAGAGCCACAGCCCCAAGGGGGAGAGGAAAAGAAGAATTAAATGGAGAGAGTCCTGCCGCTGCTGGCATCGCAGGCCTTGTAGAGGAAGACAGGAACAAGGAAGATCGTGGCACCAAGGGGGGTGAGAAGAATGAGCAGGAAGCGAGGGAGCCGATTCCTGAGCATGCTGAGGGCGAGAGTGTCCAGGCTGCTGAGCCAAGGCAGGTGCCACGACGTCGATCTTACCATAGATTCACCCAGTGGCAGCTGGACGAACTGGAGAGAATTTTCCAGACCAATTATTTTCTCAGTCTTGAAGCAAGGTGAGGAGATTGCCTGGCCTTTTCTCCTACTTGATGGGATCAAGTGCTGGTCCGAGGTGACCATTGACCTCCTCCCTGCTCCCCCACAGAGCCTTGTTTTTGGATTTATATTTTTAATTAAAGACCTTCATTTATTTGGTGGGGGTTGGCATGTGGTGGGTCCTTGGATTTTCATGGGTGTGAGTATATTGACCACCTGGCACATGAGGAGGCAACAGGACACTTGCAGCGTTCAGTTTTATGATCCATCATGTGGGTCCAAGACATTCAACTGAGAACATCAGGGCTATCCAGAACGCACAGGGACCCACTTAGTCATCTTGTCAGTACCCACAAACACTTGCCTCTAGAAATCCTAATCACCTGGGAAATTCAGGCTGCCAGATCCCTTGTCCTGCACTGTGGTTCTGAGGTAGGGGTAAGAGTCATACAAAATGACTTGAAGTTATTTCCATACAGTAATTCCATGAGTCAAAGTACAAAACTTCAGCCCACGTCTCCTACAGTAGTTAGGTTCTTTTAAAAGAGATTTGCAAGGCTGAGCTATGGTCGCCATACTACAGAGGGGTATCCTGCTCTTGTTAACGTTTTTGATACATCTGTACATCATGTATTTTGCCTTTAAGTGTTTTATAATTAGAAACTCACTGACAGATTTCTCTCCTTACCTCCCACCTCCAAGATCTCTCTAGGAATCCCTTCCTCATCTGGCACTCACATTATAGAGCAGACTGATCTCAAACTCACAGAGATCCTCCCACCTTTGCCTCTCAAGTGCTGGGACAACATGCTCCACCAAGCCTGGCTCCCAACATTCTCCTAGTTCTTTTGGCTTTGCTCTTTCTTTTCCCCAAGCTGCCCACGGAAAATGGTCCACAAAACCAGGACTTAATATTGAGCACGTGTAAGAGATTTGTGCTGAGATCTAAGGCATGTTCATCTTAGCTGGGTTTCCCTTTCTCTTTATTCTTGTCTGCTCACTCTGTAGTCCAGCCTGACCTGGAAATCACAGGGACCCTCTGCCTGGTCCTTTCTCATTGTGGGAACTCAGGAAGGGATTGCCAGTACTATGGAGGGTTGTTGTTGTTCTTGTTCTTTGATTCTTGTTTGTTGATTTGTTTGACTGTTTCTTTTCTGTCTGAAGTGCTTTTGATATTTTCTTTCCCAAGGCTTGTGAGATTATGGTTCAGTGGGTAAAAGTACTTGCCACCCAGCTGGAGAGCCAGAGTTTTGTCCCCAGTATCCACATCCACATGATAGACAAAGGACTCTACCTTCCATTAGGTGCCCTCTAAGCTCTACATGTTCACTAGGGCACAGGAGTGTGTGTGTGTGTGTGTGTGTGTATACACACCCCCAAAGACTAATTCCAATAAATGTAACATTTAATTCCCCCCAACCCTCTGTACATTGGAAGTCCTCTTATACTAATGGCACATTAGAACTCTTCATGTCCTCTCTGTCAATCCATCTTCTTTTGAGTTTATCCTTCTGTCCTGACAAAGGGCCTCCTTCAGCATTCCCGTGTGCATTTGCATTGCAACTATTGCTTTGTTTGGTTTTCTCTTGGTTTTTGAGGCAGGGTCTCATGCACCACCACAGACAGTATTACCAGTATTTGCCTAAGGTTGTTGACGCCTGTGTTGTGGCTTTTAATAATGCTTATTAGGGGCATGCATGGGTGTTCATGTGTATGAACGGTCCATTAATAATAAAGAAAATTACATATAGAATTTGTTTAAATCTTCATACCCTCCAGATAAATGTCAAAGGAGTTGGGGCATGAGACCAACATTTTAAAACAAATATAAAAGATGCTTCACATATTTTCTTTCATGTATAATGGTAAATACTGATCAACTATCATTTTACCCTCAGAAAACAACTGGCCAGATGGATGGGTGTGAATGAAGCCATAGTGAAGGTCAGTACACCAAAGAAAGACCTTTGCAGGACAGCCAGTTAACAACTTGCCTTATGTCTTGGCCGCATTCATCTTATCCATGAAACTGTTAACGTAAAACTGTTTCAGAGTGTTTTTCAAGATTGTTTTATTTTTACTATGTGTATGTCTCTGTGTATAAAATATGTGGCCAAGTGCCAAAAAATCCAGAGTGGGGCACTTATTCCCTGAAGCTGGATTTACAAAAATCCTCAGGAGGACACTTATTCTCTGAAGCTGGCTTTAGAGGTCCTCTTGATGCACCCGGCTTAGACACTGGGAAACAAACTCTGGTCCCTGTGCAGGAGCAGAAAGGACTCTTGACCTTTGAGCTGTCTCTGCTGTCTGCACCGAATTACTTTTCATCTTTAAGGTCTTTGTGAGTAGACATGGAATAAGGAAGCCTCACCATGCACAAAGGGCATATTTCAAAATGGAACATGACTTCCTAAACAAACAAAGAATAGCACTGAACTACTTTCATTTCTTAGACATATACCTATTACACATACATGTACTCTATAGATAAATTATAAATACAGATGTCTTAACTTATAAAATAGGTATTTAGTATATATAATTGCATTATGTATAGATATACAGACACACATATATAACTATGTGTAATTCATTGCAATGCTGGTTTTTAAAGGTAGAGTTACTCTGTGACATCATACGGAAGTTAGGGGCTCCACAATCAAAACTGATTTGAAATGCTCAAAACCAAACATAAATTTTATCCTTGCAGAAGGAATATTAGTTAGGCCATAGCTCAAAGGCTGAACCCAGCAGTCATAAAGCTGGTGCAAAGGCTGGTGCATCGGCCTGAAAATGCTGCTTACAACCTACAATGTGAATTGCAGTAGAGAGGGAAACAAGGTGAGCCACCTTTGAATACATTTCTCGGACTATTTTGCAGTGCTGATGTGGAAAGCAGGGTCTACAACATTCTAGGCCAGCGCCGAACACTGTGCCAGCCCCTTAGTCTCTCACAAAATTAGAAAGAAGTGTTAGCCACCAGGTTCAAGTAACACTGATATATGAACTTACATGCTATGGTTTTTTTTCAATTATGGTCCTAAATATCTGCTACTCTGAACCAATTCCTTTTTCTCACTCATTGTAGAGATGGTTTCAGAAGAGGCGAGAACAATACAGGTGGTATAAGAGGCTATAAGGTCTCAGAAGTTCTCCCCCTGCTTCTCAGAACATCTTTCCTGAAGACTGTGAAGGAACCCTGCAGTGCCACTCTAGCCCAGGCAACAGAGAGAGATGAATTGTTTTCTGCTCCTAACAATATGTTATTAAACTCTTATCTCTAAAGCACTTGTATTTAAATAACAATATGAATTTTCAATATGATTGTCCCATGTGCCTTTTGATTTAGTAAAATATATGTATAAGCTCTGTTTTTTCCATATTGTAACTTTTAAAATAGTTCCTGTTAAACAGGTTACCACTTAAACTTCAAGAACACAACTTTGTTTCCGTCCTAGTCATGGTAATTCTGAAACACTCTACCAACTTCGATGTGCCAGCAGTATTCCAGCTGAAGGATGCTGCCCCTCACCATCAGGATCATGGCCTCCATTTCAGAGATCACCATGAAAGAAGTCAAATAATTTTACCAGAAGAAGTATGGAATCTCTCATTGGGGAGTCATTCACGATGAAACCAAAGGAAACTATGAGAACATCCTGGTGGCTGTGTGGGACAAATTAGAAGTCCCTGCTGCTCTGCAAGATTATGAGGGGAACATCTCCTAGCTGCTGTTTTCCTACTATCACCATAGGCTTAGTAGGAAAGTTGCTTTAGCACAGTAGTCCAATTATCTCCTTTAAATAATATAGCGTATTAATACGTTTTACATCGTACCTCAGTACAATAGAGAAATTCTTGTTGTGTTAATTATGTCTATTCTAAATTATAAATCCCTATAAGCAAGTCACTTTGGTGATAATATTCCTGAGAGACTAGTTTACATGGACTAAAATAAATCAGTTTCATAAGACAACAATCCAAGAACACAGAGTGTACATGACTGTATTCACCCTATGGCACTGTGTGCCTGGGATCTTCCCGAGTCATGGAAGATTCAGAGATGAAATAATCCCAGAGGCCATAGTTGCCAATGAGTTCACTAGAGATGCAGAAGCTGACACTCTCCCCATATTCTGTGGGGCTGGAATTCATGAGTAGCTACCCTGTCAAACTCAGACCCCAGACCTTCTGCCATGCTTTACCCCTCACTCCTCATCCTGGAAATATGGGCTGATCATTCACAGAGATGCAAGAGTGTTATCCTTCACTTAAGGGAGCAGAGAGAGTCATGGGATGATGTTTGTTCTCAGGACCTAGAGTACATAGATAACTTATAAGAAGCCAGCAGAAAGCCTCAATTTCAAAAGTGACTTTTGTGATACAAATGTACAAAGGATGTATTTCCATAGATCGTTTCTGGAGTTCTTACTAGAAAACAAGACCTGAAACAACAAATTGAGCTGGAAAATAAACTCTGCAGGGTGCATCAAAGCCAAAGGAGAATAAAAGGAATTCTCATATAAAGAGGAAAGAGTCCATTAAAATAACACCAGATTCCTCAGTGGAAACTCTGATATCCTGAAGAACCTAGCACAATTTATTATGGGTTCTAAAAGATGGCAACTGCCAGTCTTGACTACTATACCCAGCAAAACTATACACCAAAATTGTAAGATATTGTTACAAGCAAGGTAGAATTCATGTCCACTAAACCAGCTCTACAGAGAATACTGGAGGCAAAATGTCAGACTGAGGAGAAAAATAATCACACCAATAGACTCTATACAGTGAACATGTGAAGCTATGGTTACTGAAACACAAAATTGGACTATACACACAAAAACAAAGAAGAACAATAAAACTGCTGCAATCAACACACACCTTTCAATAACTCCTTTAAATATGTATAGCCTTAACTATTCAATCAAAAGACACAATTTGGATGAACAAATTAAGAAACAAACTCTACCTTTTGCTGTCTAAAAGAAAATCTTCTTATCTTGAAGGACAGTGAAAGATTGTGTGGGAAAATATTCCAAGCGAATGAGACCGGAAAACAAGAACATGGTCCTATCCTAATAACTGAGCAAAACATTCTTCCCTTCAAACTAAAATTGATCATAAAAAATAAGGGAGAACACTTTATTCCAAGGAAAGGACACTAAACACATACACTCACACACACATGGATGAAATCAAACATGTAAACACTCATATGCACTCACTCCCTCACACTCCACATTACACACTCTGTTAATGTCACACATGCACTAACACTAACACCCAAAACACAATAACACAACACACACTCACTCCCACAACTCTCTTTCATGCACACTCATATACATGCACACACTCACACATTCACACATACTCACACACCTAACCATTATACCACACTTAGTAGAGATACCCACCCATCCAGAAATACTCACAAACTCACATGCACAGGCAAAACACTCATGTGTAAAATGAATGCATGTAAAGTATTTTTTGTTATCAATTACCTTAGGTTTGTGTCTATGGAAAATATGTAATAAAAAAAGAATATATCCTGAGTGAGGTAATTCAGTCACAAAAGGACACACATGGCATGCACTCACTGAGAAGTGGATATTAGCCCAAAAGTTCAGAATACCCAAGATTCGATTCACAGACCACATGAAGGCCAAAAAGAAGGAAGAGCAAACTGTGGATGCTTTACTACTTCTTAGAAGGCTGAACAAAATACTCACAGGAGCAAATGTGGAGACAAAGTATGGAGCAGAGAGTGAAAGAAGGCCACCCAGAGACTGTAGCACTTGGGATCCATCCCATATATAGCTACCAAATACAGACACTACTGTGGGTGCTGGGAAGTGCTTGCTGATGGAAGCCTGATATGGCTGCCTCCTGAGACGCTCTGCCACAGCCTGACAAATACAGACGTGGGTGCTCTCAACCAATCATTGGACTGAGCACAGGGTTCCCTGATGGAGTAGTTGGAGAAGGGACTGAAGGAGCTGAGGGTCTTTACAGCCCCATGAAGGGAGCAACAGTGTTAACTGGCCAGATCCCCTGGATTTCCAAGGGACTGGACCACCAACCAAAGAATACACATGGAGGGACCCATGGTACTGGCCACATATGTGGCAGAGGATGGCCTGATGAGACATCAGTGGGAGGAGAGGCCCTTGGGACTTAGGGTGTAAAAATGAAATTACACAGCGCGATGAAATGTGCCAGAAGAAGATGAATATGTGGACAACATTATATTTTTAAATTAGTATTACCTCTAGTATATATGACATTTTATGTAATATTTTAATATTAATATACTATATTTACATCATTTTTATAGCAAAATTATATATATTGATATTCATATCAATATTGATATACATTATTAGTATAATGTATAACAATATCTTTTTTTAATACTTTAGTATATATAAAAAGTAGTAAAACACAAAATTTTGCTAGTGTATGTTACCAGAGAGTACTTTTGTCCCCTTTTCTCTTTTCCCCTCTTTTTATTAAAAATAGGTTTTTTTTCATACAATGTATCCTGATTGCAGTTTACCTACCCTTCCCTCCACTCCTTCCAGAACCTCCCTCTTCCCTTCCCATCCTGGTCTAATCCTGTTTTGTCTCTGAGGAAAAAACAGGTTTCTAAGAGATAACAACAAAACTTAACAAATGTATACATATATTGCAATAGAACAAGCACCATCTAATGAAAAGTAAACAATCAAACCAACAGAAGGAGAACAGAAAACTCAGGGAACACACACCCAGCACATGGTACCTCACAATCATCTGTGACTCCAGACCCAGGGAATCCTCATCCCTCCTCTGGACTGCTCAGGAACTGCATGCAAATAGTGCACAGCGATTCATGCAGAAGAAAGCCATGGTGGGGGGGGGGTGTTCTGTAATATATATAATGAAAGTATTTTAAAAGAAAAAACTGCCAGAAAAATGAAATATTAAAAATGCAGAAACATATAAGTAAATTTCAAAGAAATGTACCAGACCTTAATAACAGAAAAGACTAAATTCTGGGTAAAGACTTCAGTGAATTAAAAATCACTTCAAAATCTGGTAGACTGAGATCAAACTGGAGAGGTAGTATTTCACTTCCTACATCATCAGTTTTTCGTTATGGTAATTGCACAAGGGATATGTATGCATGTGTTAGAGTGGTGTGCCCATGTATGCTTGTGCACTAGAAGTCAGATGTCTATGTCAGGTGTCTTTGTCAACTGCACTCTGTTTTTGTTTTGTTTTGTTTGCTTCTTTGTTTTGTTTTTCAATTGAGAGTTTGTCTGTGTAACAGCTCTGGCTATCCTGGAACTCAGTCGACCATGCTGGCCTCAAACTCACAGAGATCTGACTGCTTCTGCTGTGCCATGCTAAGATGAAAGGCATGTGCAAACAAGCTGAGCTCCCTACCGAGTTTTTTTTTTAATGTTCTTTTTCTTATTGGGTGTTTATTTCATTTACATTTCCAATGCTATCCCAAAAGTCCCCCCACACTACCCCACCCACTCCCCCACCCACCCACTCCCACTTCTTGGCTCTGTCATTCCCCTGTACTGAGGCATATAAAGTTTGCATTACCAATGGGCCTCTCTTTCCAATGATGGTCGACTTGGCCATCTTCTGATTCATATGCAGCTAGAGACACGAGCTCCGGGGGAGGGGGGGGTTCTCGGTAGTTCATATTGTTGTTCCACCTATAGGGTTGCAGATCCCTTTAGCTCCTTGGGTACTTTCTCTAGCTCCTCCATTGGGGGCCCAGTGATCCATCCATTAGCTGACTGTGAGCATCCACTTCTGTGTTTGCTAGGCGCCGGCATAGTCTCACAAGAGACAGTTCTATCTGGGTCCTTTCAGCAAAATCTGGCTAGTGTATGCAATGGTGTCAGCGTTTGGAAGCTGATTATGGGATGGATCCCCGGATATGGAAGTCTCTAGATGGTCCATCCTTTCGTCACAGCTCCAAACTTTGTCTCTGAAACTCCTTCCATGGGTGTTTTGTTCCCAATTCTAAGAAGGGGCAAAGTGTTCAAATTAACTCAAACAAGTCAATGGCATTTCTGTACACAAAGGATAAACAGGCTGTGAAGGAAATGAGGGAAACAAGACCCTTCTCAATAGTCCTACCGAGTTTTGAAACAAATGTTATCACTGAACATCTCAGGACATCCCATGACTCCCAGGATCTTTGTATCTCCACCTGACACCTGGCTCCATCAGCCCTGGGTTTGGAGATGTCTACTTCAACTGCATTACCTGAAATTTTTACATGATGTTGAGCATTAAAGGGAAAAATGCTTGCAAGCCAAATACAGGCATATATTTAAAAAAAAAACAAAAAAGTAGAAGGATACAAAACCAAGTTACAAAACCATTTGCCCTTCTATACACTAACAATAAGACATAGTGACAAGAGCGATCATGGATTCATTCCCACATACACAGGTGTCAAAGAAAATAAAATGTCATGTTGCAGAGATGGCTCAGTGGCTAAGAGCATAGACTGCTCTTGCAGAGGTATTGATTCCCAGCCACCACATGGTGGCTCACAACCATCTGTACTGGGGTCCAATGCCACCTTTTGTGTGTTTTGTGGGGGGTCAGAAGACAGCTACAGTGTACTCAAACAAAGTAAAATCTCTCAGACCACTAAAATCAAGATAGCAAATGATTCAATTTAAAAAAAAAAGAGGGGTACGGATCTGAACACAGAGTCTCAAAATAAGAAATAAAAAAACAATTAAAGTAAAAAAAAATCTCTAAAGTGTTCAACACCCTTAGCAAGTAGAGAAGTTCAAATGAAAACTACTTTTAAATTCATCTTGCCCAATCCAGAATGGTTAAACTCAGGAAACCTGTGAAGCACAAATGCTGGCAATTATGTGGGAAAAGGGAACCCTTGTGCACTGGTGGTGTGGCTACAAGCTGATGTCATCACTCTGAAAGTCAGTGTGGAGAATCTTCAAGATCCTGAAATTACATACAGAGTGGGTTCCAGGACTTCCAGGGGCTACACAGAGAAACCTAGTCCTAAATAAAAACCAAAAAAAAAGGGAACAAACAAACAAAATCTAAAAGGAGAAAAAAGAAAAGAAAACAGAAAAGAAAAGAGAAAAGAAAAGAAAAAAAAAAAGAAATGACTGTTACGGTTTAGCCAAGGAGAATATTATGTATGTTAGGAAACGATTCTATGTAGTAAGCTGTAAATTCAACACACAAAATTGATATCTTTATAATATTGACCACAACTATACATAAAAAAAAATACCCAGGTTCTGTGTACCTTGACAACACAGTAGTTTGAGGCTACACAACAAAGAACAAACAGGGTAAGAAACATGTATGTGTAAGTTTGGTTTTAAGAAAGGTCCAGGGCTGGAGAGATGACTCAGCGGGTAAGAGCACTGACTGCTCTTCCAAAGGTCATGAGTTCATATCCCAGCAACCACATGGTGGCTCAAAACCATCCTTGAGAAGATCTGATGCCCACTTCTGGTGTGTCTGAAGACAGCTACAGTGTACTTAGATATAATAAAATAAATCTTTAAAAATAAAAAAAGAAAGGTCCAGAATATTGAGGTGTCTTTTGGGTGGAGAAGAACCCCTCCACTAGCATCAAGATCCCAGAATATTCACACCCTAGAATAACAACCAACTGGAGATAGGCTAGTTCCTAAGAGCTATTCCTAGTCTCTGAATAGCCAGAGTTTGTTGTAAAATGTTTGCTGCCTAGAGACCAGTTTGACCACATGCCTGCAGAGGGGCTGCTTATCTGACAGTATCTGGATAGAGACTCGCAACTGCTCTCGACCCTTTGACCTTCCAGCAAACACATTAGGAAGGCCCATTCAAGAGAAATGCAGGGAACCTTAGTAAGGTATGGGGATGTACTCAGTCCTTCACAGTTTTAACCAGTCTGTCCAGTACTAATAAACCCCCATCCACACCCAAGCTCCTGAAAAGGCACAACATGGACACATGGCAGACTCAACTGAGCTTTCTGTGAACACTCAAAGGAAGAGACCTCGTGGATAAACTTATCCGCTTAATTTCTCTTCTCTATCAAGTAACAGGCCGCTAGGATAAACTACTAGGCCTAGAGGAAAGACACTCTGTGTTTTGAGAGGAGGTGGTCTCACTCTGGTTCTGACTGTCCTGAAAATCACTATGTAGACAAGACTGGCCTGGAACTCAGATATCCACTTCCTTCTCTCCCCTGAATGCTGGGATTAAAGTCGTGAAAAGACACCCCCTAACTAAACAAGAGGTATTCTAAAAACACTTGTGTATCCTCTCCAGAACTTTTCTTCTTCAATACGAGTCGTTTGCACAGTTGAACGTAGACAGTAATTTATCCAACTGCGAGGTGTGTAGCCCGTGTGCATCCATACCACCCTGAGTACCACGTGGTCCCTGCAATGATATCCTGCTCCTTGCAGCACCAACCTGTTCTGTTTTGCACCTGAGGCTCAACCCATAGCTGCAGGAGATCAAAAGGAAGTCAGGATAGCTCACCTATGATTGGACACTTGGTAACCTGCACTACCGCCCCCAAGGGCAACAAGAGAATCTCTTCCTGGTTGGAAAGCTAGGATATAGGCTTTTGGCTTTCGGCTTTCGGCTTTCGGCTTTCGGCTTTCGGCTTTCGGCTTTCGGCTTTCGGCTTTCGGCTTTCGGCTTTCGGCTTTCGGCTTTCGGCTTTCGGCTTTCGGCTTTCGGCTTTCGGCTTTCGGCTTTCGGCTTTCGGCTTTCGGCTTTTGGCTTTCGGCTTTCAGCTTTTGGCTTTCTGCTCTGGGCTTTTAGCTTTTGGCTTTCCGCTTTCTGCTTTCGGCTTTTGGCTTTCAGCTTTCCACTTTAGGCTTTCCAAACCTCAGGAGCTCCGACTCAGAATCTGCTGGGCCAAGCTGCAGGGAAGCACTCAGGACATGGAGCATCAAAACACCACCTACCTACTTCATGACGGACTTGGCAAGGACAAGGAAAAGTGGAATGGTGAGTGCCCTCTGGGAATGGTGGATTGTGCACATCCATGAGGGGAGGAATGTATCCCGCAGAGGTGACTTGATAGTTGCAGTGCTCCGGAGCCTTTCCTGAGACTTAACAGCGCCTCAGCACCAGCCTAGGTCCTGACACCTGTTTCTTTCTCAGTTTGTTTGTTTGTCTTGTTTTGTTTGATTTCCCCACATACAGGTGGGAAGACACAGGCAGTCTTACCACTGGATGGAGAGGGAAAAAATGAGGGAGAGAGTGGAGGGGGCCAGCCTCGGTCCGGATCCGCAGCAGTGGAAGGCGACATAGCAGAAGAATTCAGTGGAGAAGGTTGGCCTGCTGCTGGTGATGCAGACCTCATGGATAACACCAACCAAGAGGACCAGGGCACCAGCGGCAGTGCCCAGGAGGAGGAGAAGCTGCCAGAGGAGCAAGTTCTCAAGGATGCTGTGGTCATAGAGAAAGTGCAGCCTATTCCAGTGCTGGTATCTAGTGTGCGGCCTAAGTTAGTGTGGGTATTCCAGCGTAGCTTACACTACAATTTCCAATGGTGGCAGCTGCACGAGCTGGAGCGATTTTTCCAGCAGAATCACTTCATCCGTGCAGAAGAAAGGTAATCAGATTCTTATTTCCTGGGAGCACAGAGCAGTCCACGGTGGCTGCCGGGTCCTTCAACTGCAACCCGCTTAGAATTGCACATTCTGTCGGTATTTGTTGGTTTGTTTATGACAGAGCGAGTGTGTTAATGTGGGTGTAGAGTACAGCTTGGGTTAGGCTGTTCTCTCCTTGCACCTAGTGAGTCTCTGTGTCAAATGTAGGCCATCAGTCTGACTTCCTTCACCTTCAACCTTTTCCTTTCTCTTTACCTTCCTCACCTTAATCTTCTGGCCTATTTCCTCAGCTGGCCTCTTACCCTAAATTAAAGCCACTTCCAAAGTCAAGGCTGCCAGATTCCTGCATCCTGCAGTAGTGTGGTATGGCAGTGTGCTGGGGTACATGGGAGACTTGTGCAAATGTTTATTCTGGATAGTTTTATATCAACTTAACACAAGCTAGAGCTATCAGAGAGGATGGATTCTCACTTGAGAACAAGTTTCCATAAGAGCAGGCTCTGTGATGAGCATCACAGCGTAAGTGATGAGGCCTCAACAGTTAAGAGCAATAGCTGCTCTTCCTGAGGAGTCAGACTTAAACCCCAGCACCCAGGTGGCAGGTTACAATGGTCTGTAACTGCAGTTCCAGAGGATCAGTCACCATCACATATGCATGCCTGCAGGCCCAACATCAATGCAAATAAAAAGAAGGAACATATACGTTGTAAAGACCAGGTGATAGGCAAGTCTTTAGGGTGTTTTCATGATTGTTGGTTGAAGTGAGAGAGCCCAGCCTATTCTGGGTGAGGCCACCCCAGGGCAAGTAGTCCTACATTCTATAAGAAAGGAGACTGAGCAAGTCATGGGGAGCAAGCAGCATCCCTCCATGGCCTCTGCATCACCTCCTGCCTCCAGGCTCCTGCCCTGCTTCTGTTCCTGTTCTTAGTGTTAGCAAAATACGGAACTGTGAACAAAATAAACTCTGTCCTCTCCAACTTCCTTTTGGTCAGGTTGTTTCATCGCAGCAATTGTAACTCTGGCTAAGACAATGAGGATGAAGGCATTTTCAGATAGCATTTAAATGAATCCGCAGAAAACTTCAGGCTATGTCTTCTCTATAAGCAAGGCCCTATAGAAAGTGTGAAAGATCGAGTGTTTGGAATAAGAGAAACTTCATAAATCTGTTTATCATGTGTTTGACTTTACGTGTGTTTGTTTGTTTTACTTATGAGGGCATTACCTCTTCAGGGTGTGCCTACATATATTTTTGTGTGTGTTTGTGTGTGTATATATATATATATATATATATATATATGTATGTATATGTATATAAGTATATATACATATATTTATTTATATATGAGTGTGTGTGGTGTGTGTGTGTGTGTATATATATATGTGTGTAGTGTGTGTGTGTGTGTGTGTGTGTGTGTGTGTATCTCACTGGCTGGCATGGAACTTATACAGCTCGAGTGGTGGCATACACATTTAAAACCAGTACTCAGGAAGCAGAAGCAGGGGGATTTCTGATTCCAAGGCCACCCTGGTCTCCAAAGTGAGTTCTAGGACTGCCAGGTCTGCACAGAGAAACCCTGTCTCAAAAAACCAAAAAAATAGAAAGAAAGAAAGAAAGAAAGAAAGAAAGAAAGAAAGAAAGAAAGAAAGAAAGAAAGAAAAGGATCTCATAGATCACTCTGCCTGCCTTTGACTCCCAAGGGCTTTCATTAAACATAAAAACCACAGAGCCTGGTGACACCTTTCCCTTAGTTACTGGGGTTTTTGCTTTTTGCCTACATTTTGTTTCACTTCCCATAAAAAAAAATGGTTTCTCAACCAAGAATCAATACTGGGCACAATGGCATCTTCCAGTAACCCTGGTGCTAGTAATGCCAAGCCCACACAGGGGTGGCTTTCCTTGACAGTTTGGGCTACTGTCTTAGTTACGTTCCTCTTGCTGTCAGAAGATGCCATGACCAAGGCACCTTATTAAACAGAGATTTGGGAGAGTTCCTGAATTTCACATCGGGGAGCATGGCAGCAGGCAGGCAGGTACAGGCACTAGCTAAGATCTTGAGATACAACCACAGGCAACGATAGAATCTCATGAGTTTTCAAAGTTCCAAGCCTACCCTCTCCTCCCACAAGATCTCGAGTTCCAGTTCCTTTGAAACAGTTCTACCAACTGGGGATTTTATTCAATACAATAAGCATTCAGACATGTGAGTCTGTGAGAGAGTGATATTCTCACAGTTTCAAAGTGAAACATTATCTGAAAACATTATTTTACAAAAGCACGATGCACATTCCTGGCTTTCCTGGAACTCACTCTGTAGAACAGGCTGACCTCGAAGACACAGAGATCCACCTGCCTCTGTTTCCTAAAAGTTGTGATTAAAACCCACTGGAATTTAATTAAGCTTCAAAAATCTTCAAGGTGAATGTGACAGATAGTGCAGGGTGGAATAAATATTTAGAGAAGTATGAATAAAACATTTCATTTCTTTCGAAATGCCCAATACTGAATATCTGCCATTTTTCCCCCAGAAGACATCTGGCGAGATGGATAGGTGTGAGTGAAGCCAGAGTTAAGGTAAGGAGAAGAAGGCAATTTGACAGGACAGACATGCTAGAACTTGATTCTTATCTTGGATACTTTTATCCTATGCACAAAGTGGTGGTGGTGTTTTAATTGTTATGTTTCAAACGGACATTTTTAAAAACTTTTTTAATAATTTTTCATTCACGTGTATAGATTTGGTTTGTGTGCATGTAACATGTGTGCAGGTGTTCTCAGAGAGAGAAGAGGATATCAAATTCCCTGGATTCACAAGTGGTCATTCATGGGCTAGGAACCAAACTTGGGTCCCCTACAAGAGCATCACGTGCTCTTAACTCTTCTCTACAGCCTCCTTATAATGACTTTTGAGCCTTATGTTCTTTGTGAGCACAAAATTGAATAAGAAAGCTCACCAAACTTGAAATGGCTCATTTTAACAAAAGCACAGCTTCTGAAAGGAAAACAGAACACACACACATAGATCAGATGTACATGTATCTTGTATATAAACTACAAATATGATGTACAAATATATATATATACTGTCTATTCAATAATAGTTGTATTAATAAAATTGATATTCAAGCTCACATATATACATATATATGAAATTCTTTGGAACATTGATATCTTCAGGATATCAATAATGACACATCCCACTGGGGTTATGAAATATAAATTATTTAAATAAGAATCATATTACTGTAGATAACCCTGATCCTAAACTTTTAAAATAGTGAAAACTAAGCATAAATTCGAATCTTATAGGAGCAATTTCAGTACACAACAAATGGTTAGTTCTCAGGCAGAGCCAGGCACTCAGAAAGCTGATGTAAACTGGGTTAAACAGACACTGTGGGCATGGGGAAAGCATAGAGTCCAGTCCTCCTGCTGTTAGGAGGGGCCTACTGAAGCCATGCAGATAAGGGACCCGTCATGTTAACTCTCAGGACCATGCTGCTGGATCTGCCCGAAAGTGCTGATAAGAATCTGCAGAGGGCTCTACAGTAGAGACAGAAACCAGGTGTGCAATGTTTGGTCCACAGTCCGGGAACTATGTTGCACTGCAGGGGCCACACTAGTGGGGCTTCCCCATTGTAGGCAAGCCCTGCACTCTGTACCAGGTCTTCAGCTCCTCACAAAATTAGAGAGTGATACACCAGGGTCTTCTGAGCAAGATAATATTAATATAAATTCTATTGATAAAAAGTATAGAGGGAAACTAATATCACATGATGTGGTTTCTGATTTATAATTGTGAAAATAATACAGAGCAAATCTCTCTTCCTTCTCATGGTAGAGATGGTTTAAGAAGAGGAGAGAGCACTTCAGAAGAGGACAAAATCAGTCAGGGATGAATCATGATGCCCCTCTGTGGTCCCACTCTACCTTTTTCTGAAGAATGCACAGGAAACCTGTTGTACCAATCTTGACCAGGAGCCACGTGCAGACACCTGCAGTCTTCCACCAACATGTTATTGCATCTTTATTCACTGAGGACTTGTATGTGAAATAAATAGATTCTCAGTTTCTTGCCTCATGTGTCTTATTGATTAGTATGGTAGGTGTGGCCCTAATCAAGGAAAAGCCATTAATAGAGCATCAAAGTCTCTTTCTGGAAGTTGATGGTACCGAGTATTCAACAGTAGCTGTTTAATATCACAGAAGGTTGTCACATGTCACAGTGAGTGTGCATTGACCCATACATTGTTTTTGTCCTCCTAATACAATTTTCTCCCCGGATGAGCTGGCACTTTTAAAGGAATAGGTCTAAATTATACAGGTCTCAAGATTTCAGAAACACTCTAATTCTTAAAATAGGTTCCACACTTGTAATTTCATAAACAGTAACTGTTGAAAACTAAACACCACATAAAATTCCAAGAAACACCTAATGACCTGTTCTATCCTGTCCACCCTCTGGCTCTAAGTATCAAACATTCAACTGTCATTTCTTAGGTTCACCAGTGGTGCAAGGCACACTGAATAGTAGCTAGACTTCTTTCTACCCTCTGTCATAGGGCTCCGGTGATTGAATTCGCCCTGCAGGGGATGTGCCCACCTGCGCAGAGCAGAAGGACTCACAAGCTGCTCCATCACACACATGCCCATGCCACTCACACACACCACTCTGCTCAGACCCCTCCCTTCCTCACCTTGCATCCTGGGCTTGCCTTGAGTCCAAATATATCAAGGACCTCAGCACAAGACCCTCTACCCTGAACCCAATACAGGATAAAATGGGCAATATGGCTCACCATCCTAGCAAAGGAAAGGACTTCCTCAACTGGGTCCTGGTGGTGTGGGCAGTAAAATTATCAGTTGACCAATGAGAACTCAGAAACAAAAAGCTCTAGCAAAGAGAGGAACATCCTTGTGATACAGAGATTGCATACACAATGGCAGAAAACCCTTTACCAAGTTTAATTCTGTCAAAGAGTTGGTGGCTAGAATATAAAAAGAACCTTAAAACTAAATGGCAGGAAAACATGCACCCAGTTACACATTTCAGCTTGAATTAAACAGGGAGTACACACAAGGGCCCTGTGTATATGAATTAATGCCCGGTGACTACTTATAAAAGACCTGAACAGAAAATGGCTGGACAAAATGCTACTGAGAATAGGAGAAAGCCTCGGGAATTTCCATGCAAATGGTAAAAGTGACCATTGACTTTAGATGGGGGAATGGAGAGTCACTTTGCTTCCATGTTCACATCATGAGGAGCTTATGCTGGCTCCAGTAATGGTCTTCCATCAGTATACACAGAGGCAGCAAAAAGAAGACTCAGTAGGTTTTAGAAACATAAAATAGGAAGAGAGAAGTAGAGAGGAAAAGGGCAGGGTTAATTTTAGGAAAGAGAATGTGAGGGTGGATTGGAGCTGCTGCATTTTAAGCAAGGAAGCAATGCTCAGACAGTAAACATAGACAAAAGGTAAATCAATTCGGACACTCACAAAATAACAGGATAGTAGAGAAATGAGAATTGGTAAGCAGAAACGAATGCCCTATATACTTTTTTTTTTGACAGATAAACTCATGTCTCAGGAAATTACCTTATTGAGACATAACGTTATTGAAGAAAAACTTCTAAACACACTCACTACCTAAAGACGGTTTTGAAAAGCTGAGCAGCCTGCCCCTCTCTGTCAAGTGCTCACATTACAGGCACTGAGGCATTGAGACTCCATGCTTGCTCCTTCATTGCTCCAGGTAAACCATGGGTGGCTTTATACTTGTTAGTTAAGGACTCTACAAACTGAGCTACATCTCCAGCACATAAACAATGTCTTCACTATTTTGCCAGACTGGAGAGATAAATTCTCCAGTGCTTGACACTGACACCAGCAATGCCAGGATTTAGAGCAAAGAGGGATGAAACACTAGGAAAGAAAAACATGGAGGTTTTGTTTAGAGGTATTATCAGAGCTGTGAGTTGAGTCTTATCCAAGGAGATCTGCAGCACCAGGAGTCCAGGATATTCCCACCCCAAACAAGGGACAGTGTGGAAACGTGATAGTGGTGCAGGGCCTTCTATTTGAGAGGATGAGGTGAAGAACTCTGGAAGGTGGGGCCTGGAAGGGAAGCAACTTTTGCAATATAATACACTATTATTACAACAACTACTACTAAATATATACATATATATATTCATACACACATACATACATATGCATACATATGTACACACACACAACCTCACACACACATATTTGACCAGAATGTGGGAAAATGTGGCTCCCTTAGGATGAATCTGACTACATCCCAATATAGGATTTGTTTGAATGACAGTTCCAGAATGTGTGCGTGTGTGTGTGTGTGTGTGTGTGTGTGTGTGTGTGTGTCCAAGACAAATGTGAGGAAGTTCAGCACAGGTATGACAATTCTAACAGCTTTTACAAGCACTCATCTAAGCCTGAGAGTAATTCTAACTCCTCTCCAGTATCCCTGGCAAAGCTGAGTCCTCTGCTCTGTCTGCTGAACCAGCAGAGCCTACAATTATGTCCAGGCTCCCATAAAGGCCGACCTGGAAGCACGATACACTACGTGAACTCCACTTTCTGTGAACGCCCTAAGGAAGAACTTCCCAGATAGAATCATTCGTTTATATCCGGTCTCTGCCGTGGACCGGGGACGAAATGTGGAGAAATAGACCAAGCGGTATTGTCCACACATTTCCTCATGGCCTCCGGAGCTACTGGGGGATCTTTTCTTACTCCCTGCAAATGGGTTTCCTCAGTGAACTGCCATCTCTTCCCTTGGAAGATAATTAAGCAAGGCAGGAGGACTCAGCTAAGATGCAAATTCTATACCTGAATTGCGAAGAGGAGCCTTCATTTCCTTCTAGTAATTCTTGCTCCGGTAACCTTCCCACTGTCCTCAGTTTTGCAGCATGGAGTTAAGCCGCAGAAACAGGAGGACAACCAGAAGGCAGGACACACTACCATAATTGGATATATGCTAAATTAGAGGATGGGGCCTGGAGGTGTGGAAGCAGACCATTGGTGGGTTAGAAGCTCTACTTCCGGAATTGTTGGGGGCTGTACCAGTGAATAGCGACTTCCAAGGCTTTACAGACATGGAGCATCAAAGCATCAATTACCTGCTTGATTTGGGACCTGAGGAGGATGAGGAAAATGCGAAAGGTCACTGAGTGATGGGAAGGGTGGGTTGAGGATATCCACGAGGGGAGGAGCGTCCCATATAGGCGCCACAGGCTTTGCCCTGACTCCATGACACCTCCGAACCAGCCTAGGCCATGAAGCATGGTGCTCACCCTGATGTGCTCTGGGGAGAGGAGTTGGGTGCTGGGATGAGCTTGGTATGTTTTCAGGGAGGGCACAAACCTCGAGGAAGTAGAGATGTAGAAATGACCTTTGAAGCTGCATCTCAGCTGACTTCTCTGACCATAGTGTATTTTCTTCCTATCGAGGGGATGGTGGTCAATTGTAGAAGCCAAGTTGTGGGGAACAAGAAAATATCTCCCAGTAACTCTGGAGCCCTTGAGGAAAATATCTGTAGAACTACCTCTTGGTCTAGTTCTCCACATTGATTCCCTGAGAGGTGGCAGAGAAAAGAAATTACATCAATGTGATTATCTAGGAGGCCTCTTCCTTTGGGCTGTCACAGAAAGTGAACTTAGATCCTGTGGTGGTTTGAATGAGAATGACTGCCTATAGACACATATATTTGAATTCTAGGTCTCCAGTTGGTGGAAGTACTTGGGAAGGATTGGGGAGTATAGCCTTGTTAGAGGAGGTGTGGTCTTGTGGGAAGAGGCATATTGTTGGGGGTGGGCTTTCAGGTTTCAAAGGCCCACACTATCCCAAATTAATACCCCTCCCCCCCTTGAGAGCATGGCGGTGAAGAAGAGACAAGCTCCCAACTACTCCTCTAGGGCCATGTCTGCCTACCTGCTGCAGTGCTTCCTGCCATCATGATTGTACATTCACACTCTGAAACTCTAAGCAGGCCACCAGTTAAATAGGAGGGTAGCTAAGACAGAGCCTGTTGTGCTTCCATGCTCTCCCTTTACAGAAGCTTGAGTAGACTTACTGGTCCTGGTGGATCAGAAGAACGATCAGAGGGCACAACTTCCCCAGGGCTCTTGGGGCAGGGGTTGGGGGTAGGTTAGTAGTACTGTCAAGTTTTGGTAAGTACTGATAAAAACTATGAGAATTGTCATACCTGTGCTGAGCTTTGTCACATTTGTCTCGAAGATACACACACACACACAGACACACACACACACACTTCTAATGTCATCTTTGAGAAAGCAGGCTTTTATACCTTGGTCTCTATTCCAGAACTGTCCTTCAAGCAGACCCTGTGTTGGTATGTGGTCAGACTCATCCCAATGCAGCCACATTTTGCCAACATGTACTGGTCACTCTTAAAATAGAAGGCCCTGCACCACTATCATGTTTCCACACTGCCCCTTGTTTAGGGTGGGAATATCCTGGAGCACTGGAGTTCTCCTTGAGTAAGACTTACCTCACAGCTCTGATAACTACCTCACAACGAAGCCTACATGTTTCTCTTCCTAGTTTTTCTTCCCTCTTTGCTCTAAATCCCATCATTGCTGTGTCAAGCACAGGAGAATTGTTTTTTCTAGACCTAGTCTAGTCAAAACAGTGAAGACATACATTTCAGGGCTAGGGTTGTAGCTCAATTGCATTGTCCTTACCTAGCATACTTAAAGTCACATAATCTCTGAACTGCATTGTAATGCTATCCTGTGAGGAGGTAGATGCCACAGTCACTCTAGTGTACAGAGTGAGTTTGTGTTCAGAGAGGGACATATGACCGCATCTACAAATAGAAAATGACACTCTTTCTAAAAATAGACAACCATTTTTCCCATTTATGATTCTGCCATCTACAGTTATGAAGTGTGCATGGAGCCTGCTTTAATTTTTAAAATTTGCTGACAAGTATTTTCACTTATTCTGTAGTCTATCTGGAGAATATTCCCTGTCTGTTTGTAAACATTATGTATATTGGTGCTTGTGGTTAGAACATCCACTTTATCTATTGTGATTTATTATAGTGAGTTTTCCTTTCCTTAGGACACTCTATTTTTATTATACATTATTAAAATAATATACTGCTATCTATATTGCTTTAGAACTGCCTATCTCTCACTTCATATTGTTATTCTATGTCCCTTCTTTAAGAAATATCTTTTTGTCTTACATTTATTTGTATTTTTATATTTTATATTTTATATTTTTAATTAGGTGTTTTCTTCATTTACATTTCAAATGGTATCCCAAAAGTCCCTCAGTCCCTCGCCCCCACTCCCCTATCCAACCACTCCCACTTTTTTTTAAAGGTTCTATATTTTATTACTAGACAAACATCCTAATTTAAGACACGAAAAGTCTCCAGGTTTAAATGCTGAAATCCATCTGGTAGGAATGATTGATGACAATTCAGTATAAATCCTCAGTCTTGCCATTGTGTGAATCCTTACAGACCCAGCTTCGTTCTCCTCCAGTGTCTTCTCTTAGAGTTGTACCTGATTTTGTTAGCAGTTTTTATCCAGATCCACTGAGGAATAGGGCAATTTAGCTTTTGTTTCTTGGCCAGGAATCGCTTGATTCGGAAAGTCTTGTGAGAAGACATGGCAAGAAGCCGAATCAAGAGTACCAATCACTATGGTGAAGGAATGGAGAAGAGAGCCACTCCCACTTCTTGGCCCTGGCATTCCCCATACTGAAGCATATAAAGTTTGCAAGACCAAGGGGCCTCTCTTCACAGTGATAGACGACCAGGCCATCTTCTAATACATATGCAGCTAGAGACACGAGTTCCGGGGGTACTGGTTAGTTCATATTGTAGTTCCACCTATAGGGTTGCAGACCCCTTTAGCTCCTTGGGTACTTTCTCTAGATCCTCCATTGGGGGGCCCTGTGTTCCATCCAATAGCTGACTGTGAGCATCCACTTCTGTGTTTGCCAGGCCCCGGCATAGCCTCACAAGAAAAAGCTATATCAGGGTTATTTCAGAAAAACTTGCTTGTGTATGCAATGGTGTCAGCATTTGGAGGCCAACTATGGGATGAATCCCCGGGTATGGCAGTCTCTAGATGGTCCATCCTTTTGTCTCAGCTCCAAACCTTGTCTCTATAACTCCTTCCATGGATGTTTTGCTCCCAATTCTAAGAAGGGGCAAAGTATCTACACTTTGGTCTTCGTTCTTCTTGAGTTTCATGTGTTTTGCCAATTGTATCGTGTATCTTGGGTATTTTAAGTTTCTGGGCTAATATCCACTTGTCAGTGAGTACATATCATCTGAGTACTTTAGTGATTGCGGTGCCTCAATAAGGATGATGCCCTCCAGGTCCAAAGCAAAAACTCTTCTGAATGATAAAAGAACCTCTAGTGGAATAACCATGTGTGACCTACAGCTGTACTACAGAGCAATTGTGATAAAAACTGCATGGTAATGGTATAGCGACAGACAAGTAGACCAAAGGAATAAGATTGAAGACCCAGAAACGAACCCACACACCTATGGCCACTTGATCTTTGACAAGGGAGCTAAAACCATCAAGTGGAAAAAAGAGAGAATTTTCAACAAATGGTGCTGGCACACCTGGCGGTTATCATTTAGAAGAATGCTAATTGATCCATTCCTATCTCCTGGTGCTAAGGTCAAATCTAAGTGGATCAAGGAACTCCACATAAAACCAGAGACAGTGAAACTTATAGAGGAGAAAGTGGGAAAAAGCCTCGAAGATATGGGCACAGGGGAAAAATTCCTGAATAGAACAGCAATGGCCTGTGCAGTAAGATCGAGAATCCACAAATGGGACCTCACAAAATTACAAAGCTTCTGTAAGGCAAAAGACACCGTCAATAAGACAAAAAAGCCACCAACAGATTGGGAAAAGATCTTTTCCAATCCTAAACCAAATAGGGGACTAATATCCAATATATATAAAGAAGTCAAGAAGGTGGACTCCAGAAAATCAAATAACCCCATTAAAAATGGGGCTCAGAGATAAACAAAGACTTCTCACCTGAGGAATACAGAATGGCTGATAAGCACCTGAAAAAATGTTCAGCATCCTTAATCATCAGGGAAATGCAAATGAAAACATCCTGAGATTCCACCTCACACCAGTCAGAACGGCTTAGATCAAAAATTCAGGTGACAGCAGATGCTGGTGAGGATGTAGAGAAAGAGGAACACTCCTCCATTGGTGGTGGGATTGCAAGCTTGTACAACCACTCTGGAAATCAGTCTGGCAGTTCCTCAGAAAATTGGACATAGTACTACCAGAGGATCCCGCAGTACCTCTCCTGGGCATATATCCAGAAGATGTTCCAACCAGTAAGAAGGACACATGCTTCACTATGTTCAGAGCAGCTTTATTTACAATAGCCAGAAACTAGAAAGGACCCAGATGTCCCTCAAGAGAGGAATGGATACAGAAAATGTGGTACATTTACACAATGGAGTACTACTCAGCTATTAAAAAGAATGAATTTATGAAATTCCTAAAAAATATTTTTAAGACAGTGTTGTGTAGGCATCTCCAGAATCTTAATCTGTTCCTCCTGCTTCCTCCTCCTGGTTTCTGGGATAATGGCAATTGCTTCCATCCTCTGTCCTTTTTGAATACTTGTTCGGGTCACATCTGGAAACATCCACCCACGGGGCTTTAAAGGTTCCTTTCACTGCCTTAAATATGCTGTTCACGGTACTTCCTGACCCCATGTTCACGAGGGTGCTGTGCCTTATATTTACGTGCCTTTGCACAAGGTGCTTTCTCTTTGCTGCTGTTGTCAAGCAATCCTTTTCTTTCTCAGGAGCAGGAGAGTCCTGGTGTAAATATCAAGTTTAGGGTGCTTTAATGAGGTTAGGCTTTTTCCTTGGCTACTGGTGGAGGGTTTGCAGTATTTACACACTTTGCCATTATTTCTACAAGTGGTCATTTTCCCCTTCCTCCAGATGTTCTCATCTCTTAGCATTATACTCAGGTGTTCTCGCAAGTTTTCTTTTTAAATTCATATTTTACTTATATTATGGGATGTATGCCATGGCACATACCCACAAACCATAGGACAACCTGTGGGAATCAGTTCTGTCTTACTGTGATGAACCTGGGCACCAAACTCAGGACACCAAGCTTGGATGCAAGCATCTTTACCCGTGGATCCATCTTGTTAACCCCTACATTTTTCTTTTCCTAAGGTACTTTTGACCACTCTCCCTACCCATCCACTCCCACACTTCCTAATACTTTTAATATTTTCATCTTCATTCCTCAGACTGAGTACTCTCAACTGCCCATCTTCAAGACTACCCTCTTCTCTTATTTCCATTCCTCAGACTGAGTACTCTCAACTGAAACATCTTCAAGACTAACCAGTTCTCTTATTGGCTGCTGCAGTGATTTTTATTCAATGAAGTTATTTGTCTTTATTTATTAATAATGCAGTAAGGATGTATACTTTCAATTCATTTATTTATCGCTAAGGGGAAAACAAACAAACAAACTTAAAGTCAAACACATGATATACAGATTTATGAAGTTGCTCTTATTCCAACCACTCGATTTTTCACACTTTCTATAGGGCCTTGCTTATAGAGAAGACATAGCCTGAAGTTTTCCGCGGATTCATTTAAATACTATCTGAAAATGCCTTCATCCTCATTGTCTTAGCCAGAGTTACAATTGCTGCGATGAAACACCCTGACCAAAAGGAAGTTGGAGAGGACAGAGTTTATTTTGCTCACATTTCCATATTTTGCTAACACTAAGAACAGGAGCAGAAGCAGGGCAGGAGCCTGGAGGCAGGACCTGATGCAGAGGCCATGGAGGGAGGCTGCTTGGTCCCCATGACTTGCTCAGTCTCCTTTCTTATAGAATGTAGGACTACCTGCCCTGGGGTGGCCTCACCCACAATGGGCTGGTCCCTCTCACTTCAACCAACAATCATGAAAACACCCTAAAGACTTGCCTATCACCTGGTCTTTAAAAACATATATGTTCCTTCTTTTTATTGGCATTGATGTTTGGCCTGCAGGCATGCGTATGTGAGAGTGCCAGATCCTCTGGAATTGCAGTTACAGACCATTGCAACCTGGCACCTGGGTGCTGGGGTTTAAGTCTGACTCCTCTGGAAGAGTAGCTGTTGCTCTTAACTGTTGAGGCCTCATCACTCACGCTGTGACACTCATCACAGAGCCTGCTTCTGCCTTCAACTATTCACTGTATAGAGTCTATTGGTATGCTTATTTTTCTCCTCAGTCTGAGGAGTACTCTCAACTGCCCATCTTCCAGATTACCCGCTTCTCTTATTTCCATTCCTCAGACTGAGTACTCTCAACTGCCCATGTTCAAGGCTACCCACTTCTCTTATTTCCATTCCTCAGACTGAGTACTCTCAACTGCCCATCTTCCAGACTACCCTCTTCTCTTATTTCCATTCCTCAGACTGAGTACTCTCAACTGCCCATGTTCAAGGCTACCCACTTCTCTTATTTCCATTCCTCAGACTGAGTACTCTCAACTGCCCATCTTCAAGACTATGCAGTTCTCATATTTCAATTCCTCAGACTGAGTACTCTCAACTGCCCATCTTCAAGACTACCCTCTTCTCTTATTTCCATTTCTCAGACTGAGTACTCTCAACTGCCCATCTTCAAGACTATGCAGTTCTCTTATTTCCATTCCTCAGACTGAGTACTCTCAACTGCCCATGTTCAAGGCTACCCACTTCTCTTATTTCCATTCCTCAGACTGGGTACTCTCAACTGCCCATCTTCAAGACTACCCTCTTCTATTATTTCCATTCCTCAGACTGAGTACTCTCAACTGCCCATCTTCAAGACTATGCAGTTCTCTTATTTCCATTCCTCAGACTGAGTACTCTCAACTGCCCATCTTCAAGACTATGCAGTTCTCTTATTGGCTGCTCCAGTGATTTTTATTCAATGAAGTTATTTGTCTTTATTTATTAGTAATGCTGTTAGGATATATACTTTTAATTCATTTATTTATTGCTGAGGGGAAGGGAGCAGTGTTTCCTATGTCAATATCACAGGACAACTGTCCTCCCATTGTGTGGGTCCTGGGTATGGAAATCAGGGCATTAGAACTGCTGGCAAGATATTTTATGTTCACAGCTACCTCATGAGTCCTGATGTTATTTTTATTTATAGAATTTTTATTTTTATTTTTCATTTCCTGTGAATTTCTATTTGTTATCTGGAAAACAGTTTGATATCCTTTGTCAACACTTTTCCCTTGAGTTCCTCTAAGTCCTTTGTTATAAATTCTATTAACTTTTTTTTTACAACATTTATAGTGGAAGTATTAAAAGATTAGTGTATCAATCCGAATCCATGACTGACTTTCCTCTTTTAATTAAAAACAACTTTCACCCTATGCACCTGTCATCTGTGCGTGTGTTTACATATGTATTTTCAAGGTGGGAACCCATCTGTTCACAAGACTGGGCAGAGGTCAACATTGAGCAACAACCTCTAGCACTTTGCATATTTTTGTAAGTTTTTTAAAATTAATTTTTGGTATTTAAACGGTAAGTGTGCACTGTGTGTTCAGGTGTGTGTGTGTGTGTGTGCGTGTGCGTGTGCGTGTGCGTGTGTGCAGATACCTACAGAGCCAGACTGTTATGTTTCTTGGAGCAGAAGTGAGAGGTGGTTGTGAAACTCCTGGTGCAGGATGTCGACAGGAGTCTGTCTGAGACCTCTGGAAGACAAGTACATACTCTCCAGCCTCTTGATTTTTATTTATCCATCATGTGCACATATGTGTGCCTGAGTGTGGTTTGTGCACATATGGCTGTAAAATCCAGAAGAGTGTCAGATCACATGGAGCCTGAGTTACATGCCATTGTGACTGTCTGTTGTGTGTGCTGGGATTCAAGCTTAGGCCCTCTGCAAGAGCAGCATGTTCTCTTACTGCAGAGACATCTCTCTAGCCAGCCCTATGTTAGCCTCTTCTGGATCACATTCTGTCTCTAAACCTCAAGCTCACAGTTCTAGCAAGGAAGGAAGGCCAGCACCCTCGGTGGAGCCATCTTTCCCTGTCTCAGAACCCAGACTCAAATATATGCTACTCTTTTATGTCTATGTTGGGAGTCAGAATCATATCTTCCTGCTGGCTGGCAGTCACTTTCCCTACTGACCCATTTCCCAGCCCCACATTTAAAAGTGAGATGGAGGCCTCATTTAGTGCATGCAGGGTGTTCTTGAACTTACTGTGTAGCCAACGTGGGCCACTTAATTTAAAGGTCCACTTCTCAAGTGTTGTTTCTACCCTCACTTCCCTATGGAAGGACTCCACTGTCTGTACCACTGCTTTCCTTCATGTTCATTTTAAATATTTCATCGTGTTTTTAAAATGAATGGAAGAGAAAGAAATATTTGCACGGAAAGTGGAGAAGCTCTGAACTATCAGAACCAAGAAAAGTCACATCTGCCTTGTCTGATTCAATGACATTGCCTTGGTAATTTAGACATATTCCTTAGAGGTCTCAGAAGACACTTGAAACAGATATATTGAGAACTCAGCTCTTTGTTGGAACTACAAGGGCTGAGGGACTAAGTGTGTAATAACAGCATGATGGTGGAAGCTAAACCTAAGACCTGAGACAGAATTAACTGCTGTCTCATGCCACATATGGCCCCAAATGTTCACAGAAAAAAACGAAGGCAAGGAAAATAATTGAGAGGAATGTACTTCCTACTTCATGGCTTGTGTCCTGTGAACCCTGTGGGTTGTCTCAAATGAAGTTTCTGTCAGAGTTCAGGGCTGGAGTGATTTCTTGAGAGGGGGCCAGCGTGGCATGCATCACCTGTGTTTGGAAGAGACTGCTGTTTCTCTTTGGGTCCTGCATCATCTCTCTTTTAAATTTGCATGGGATAAGAGTCATGGTGAGAACAGTAAGAGGGGGTGCCAAAAAAGGAACACTTGGGTCAGGGTACTGCTACTAAGGATGTTGGAAAGTGCCTGTAACCCACAGGGCTTACTGACTGTGATGCACAGATGTTACCTCCTGGAAACAGATCTTCTTGTGTTTAAATGGCATTTCCCTGATATGAGACATGTATCCTAACAATCTCAGAAGAAGCACAAAATAAGTATATTAATAATTCAGCTCTTTATTGAAAATACTAGTATTGAGAAGATAACAGTGTTTAACAGGGCTTTGAATCCACAACATCATCTGGCTATGGCATTTGAGCATGGGTGGCATCCTGTGGCTTCTCCACAGCCTTCAGAGAGAGATGCTCCGGGATGCAGGAAGAGGACCTCTGAGCATTTACAGCCTCTTATAACTCCTGTATTTTTCTCTCCTCTTCAAAAACCATTCCTAAAGTCATTGGGAAAAAGGAATTGGGAGACAGGAGTAAACCACTAGGATTATAGTTGAAGGACTTAATAAAAACCAGAATCTACAGTATTCTATTCCTAATTGTAGTATTCAAGTAGTGTCCAATTGAATTCAGGTTCTACTCCACACTCTGAAACCTACACCTGGCACCATTATGAAGGCCAAGAACCTGTAACTAGACAAGTCCTAGGGGGCGACCCCCTTCCTATTACTCTGCCAAGTCAGCATAACATTAAACTGACAACTAATGTTGTATCATTCTATTTAGTGCAGTTCTCGGCTCTCATCAGAGAAAATACTACTTAGAGAACTGATCGACATAGAGATCTTCTACTGAGCAAGGCATAGAAAACAGGAGATTGAAGAAGTCTCATCCCAAAATAGAACATATATACCATATGTCCTCCTTCCAAGGCTCAGAGATCATATGGCAAAGAGGATGGAAAGAGGCTGTGTATGACCACAAGAAAACAGTGTTTTTCATGGTACATCAGGGTATACACACACACACACACACAAATATATGTTTGAGCAGCACAAATTAGTCTCGATGTATTATTAAAAATTAGAGGACACAAAGGTTTATGGGGAACAGGATAAATATGGTCAAAACACATACAAAGGGATCAAAGAACGAACAAAACAGGCAAGTTGGGTATTTTGACTTGATATCTTCTCCATTTCCATAAGTTTCTGTTTAGCTAAATGTTAATTAGTTATGTGGATTTGACCTGTGAATTATAACCTCCCCCCTATTCAGACTGTAAGGATATAATTTATGAATATTTTTTACAAATAGTTTCAGGGATGCCCTAGCTATATCACTTTGCATAATTCATATGTCACAACCATAGTGTTACTCCCTAGAGCACTAGGATTGGCCAGGTCATTGTGGCACACATATTCAATTTAAGCACTAGGGAGGCACAGGCAGGAGGATCTCTGTGAGTTTGAGGCCAGCCTATTCTACAGAGTGAGTTTAGGACAGGGAGGGCTACACAGAGAAACTCTCTCCCTCAAAAAACTCATACGCACATATATACACAAAAGTATACTAGTCTGACAATATGTTAATATTTCTTTATATATACATATATACACACACATATATATGATTTTAATGTGCATATATAAGTGCTACACATCTATACAGAATACATCTATTTTACACATAATGTGTACACACTTTCTAAGTTAAAATGCATATAATGATTTACCCACAAAATACATGTATGTGATATATATACGCACTTAGTGAAAACAAGCTTGGTACAATTCTTTGTTCCTTAAGAAGTTTGTGTCTCCAGGAAATGAGCCATTCCTGAGGAGTAGGGCTTTCTTATTCCATTTTCTACCCACAAAGACCACAAATCTCAAAGGACATTTGTTTGGTTTAGAGTGATGGTCTAGTGGTTCATGCTTGTTGGTCTTGTAGAGGACTTGAGTTTAGCTCCTAGGACCATTTGTGCTGCTTATAAATACGTGTCCGTCCGGCATATACGTGAAATATATGCCCTCTCCTGGCTTCCATGATCAGCCACACACATATGGCATGAACGTGGGACACATACACACTTGCCCAAACATACATTAAAAAACTAGAGATAAATCCTCAAAAAGTCATTTCAACCATGGTTTGGACATGTTATCAAAGGCAACACAATTCTACTGAGAGAACCAGAAGGACCTACAAATGCACCAGGTTCCAGAATGGCTGTCCTACCAAACAGCTTTGTGTGTGGACTGACCTGCACTGTGGCTTCACTCACACCCATGGAACTTGCCAGACGTTTCCTACAGTTAAAAAAAGATAAAAAGAATTATGGATATGTGAAATAAAATTCGAGAGGAATATTTTATCATTGTTTTGAATGGTTTGTCTCAATTCATATTTTCTCTGATCATCACCCTGAAAATTTTGAGGTGCTTAGAGCAAACAGTACAGGTAGCATTTGATTACCAAGTTAGTATTAATAGATGTGCAAACCCAAGCATGTCTGTAATAAGCAAGTTTTAAAGCATTAATGAAGACAGTAAAACCTTCAAAAGAAATGTTCCTAATGCATGTGACAGTGGTACAGGAGAGGCTACCACAAACAAAACAACTCAAAACAAGACAAAAACTGCAAAACAAACGCCAACAGGAAAAACAAAGTGTTCTGTCAGGATAAAAGGAAACTCCAACGAAGAAGCTTAATGGAAAGCATCCAAAATTTTTTATTATTCACTTAAGAATGAGGTACTCCAATCGCTGGTTACCAGAAAAATGAAATATCACATTTCTTGTTTAAATTTATTTTGTAGTGTGTGCATGTGTCCCTATTGCACATGCAGATGTAAGAGGACAGCGTGAGGGAGTGATCTTCTATGTGTGTCCTCTGAATGGACCTCAGGTTCTCATAGCAAATGCCTTTACCCTGCTGAATCCTCTTCCACTATGGGTAAGGAAATATTAGAAGTCACAGCAGACAGGAAATGAGTATGAGAAAACCTCACCACACTGACTCCACAGTCCTGGATTACAAATACTTTTGAAATCTGAGTCCTGAGCTCCCTATAAGTTCCAGGAAGCCATGCTACACAGTGAGATCTTGGATCAAAAATCAGAAGAGGACCTCTGAACACACCTCCTCCACCCCTGCCAGGAACAACCAACCAACCAACCAAACAGAAAACATATGGTGGTGTATGCTGTCCATCACAACACAAATGGCCTAATTGAGAAGGGCCTGGCATGGGGCTCATTACATAACTGAGATAACTTTGAACTTCGGATCTACCTGCAAAGTACTGGGCTTACAGACATGTATTGCCTCGTTCTCATTCAGCCTGCTGCTGCTGGTGGTTGTTTATTTGCTCTTGGTTTTGCTTTGTTGGCTTTATTGGTTTATTTTAATAATTTAAAGATAGCCTTGCACTCTGCAGCTGAGGCTGGCCTGGTGCTCACTACTGTATCTGGATGGTAAAGGTGCTAGCCTGCATGCCTGAGTTCAAAACCCAGGGTTCACAGGAGACAAACAAGAAACCACTCCCACAAGCTGTCATCAAGCCTCCAGATATACAGTCTTGTTAACATGCACACAAAGGCACAGCATGTCCATTCTTTCTCTCTCTCTCTCTCTCTCTCTCTCTCTCTCTCTGTCACACACACACACACACACACACACAAACACACACACACACATAGAGAGAGACAGAGAGAGAGAGAGAGAGAGAGAGAGAGAGAGAGAGAGAGACTTAAATAAATATGTACATGTAAAAGGAAAATAAAAGGTGGACAAGAAGGGGACAGGAAGCAGGAGAAACTCTCTGGGCATAACTTCATTCCCCCATCCAACTGATGCAAGCTAGACAATGTACTCACGCCTCTGTAGTGCTGATGTAGTGACTGCACTGGAAGGTGCTCTCCAGCTCTTGTAGTTGCAGCATGGTGAAGCTGTGTTTCCGACGGTGGAGGAATTCGGGCACCAACACTCTCACAGGATTAACAGTGGACCACTGCTCTGACACGGGCTTTACATTTGCCAAATCCCCCATGTAATCAGGGACTGGCTCCTCTGGCTGCTTCTCCTTCTCCTGGGCACAGCCAGTGGCACCAAGGTCCTCTTGGTTGCTGTTATCCATGAGGCCTGCAGCACCAGCAGCAGGCCCACCTTCACTTAATTCTCCTGCTCTGTATCCTTCCGCTGCTGAGGCTCCAGACCCAGGCAGGCCCGGTCCACTCTCTCCCTCGTTTCTTCCCTCTCCAGCCAGCGAGTCCATCAGAGTCTTCACACCTTAAGTGGGGAAATGGAAAAACCAGGCTTCAGGGCCTAGGCTGGTGCGGAGGTGTCATGGAGTCAGGGCAAAGCCTGTGGCGCCCATCTCCAGTTCAGTCCTATATGGGACGCTTCTCCCCTCGTGGATATCGTCAACCCACCCTTCCCATCCCTCACTGACCTTTCGAATTTTCCTCATCCTCCTCAGGTCCCAAATCAAGCAGGTAATTGATGCTTTGATGCTCCATGTCTGTAAAGCCTTGGAAGTCGCTATTCACTGGTACAGCCCCCAACAATTCCGGAAGTAGAGCTTCTAACGCACCAATGGTCTGCTTCCACACCGCCAGGCCCCATCCTCTAATTTAGCATATATCCAATTATGATAGTGTGTCCTGCCTTCTGGTTGTCCTCCTATTGCTGCGGCTGAACTCCAGGCTGCAAAACTGAGTACAGTGGGAAGGTTACCGGAGCAAGAATTACTAAAAGGAAATGATGGCTCCTCTTCGCAATTCAGGTATAGGAGGGGCTTCCACTTTGCATCTTAGCTGAGTCCTCCTGCCTTGCTTAATTATCTTCCAAGGGAAGAAATGGCAGTCCACTGAGGGAACCCATTTGCAGGGAGTAAGAAAATATCCCCCAGTAGCTCCAGAGGCCTTGCGGAAATGTGTGGACAATACCACTTGGTCTATTTCTCCACATTAGGTCCCCGGTCAGTGGCAGAGACCGGATATAAACGAATGATTCTATCTGGGAAGTTCTTCCTTAGGGCTTTCACAGAAAGTGGAATTCACGTAGTGTATCGTGCTTCCAGGTCGGCCTTTATGGGAGCCTGGACATAATTGTAGGCTCTGCTGGTTCAGCAGACAGAGCAGAGGACTCACCTTCGCCAGGGCTACTGGGGAGGAGTTAGAATTACTCTCAGGCTTTGATAAGTGCTTGTAACAGCTGTGAGAATTGTCATACCTGTGCTGAACTTCCTCACATTTGTCTTGGACACACACACACACACACACACACACACGCACACATTCTGGAACTGTCATTCAAACAAATCCTATATTGGGATGTAGTCAGATTCATCCTAAGGGAGTCACATTTTCCCACATTCTGGTCAAATATGTGTGTGTGAGGTTGTGTGTGTGTACATATGTATGCATATGTATGTATGTGTGTATGAATATATATGTATATATTTAGTAGTAGTTGTTGTAATAATAGTGTATTATATTGCAAAAGTTGCTTCCCTTCCAGGCCCCACCTTCGACAGTTCTTCACCTCATCCTCCCAAATAGAAGGCCCTGCAGCACTATCACGTTTCCACACTGTCCCTTGTTTGGGGTGGGAATATCCTGGACTCCTGGTGCTGCAGATCTCCTTGGATAAGACTCAACTCACAGCTCTGATAATACCTCTAAACAAAACCTCCATGTTTTTCTTTCATAGTTTTTCATCCCTCTTTGCTCTAAATCCTGGCATTGCTCGTGTCAGTGTCAAGCACTGGAGAATTTATCTCTCCAGTCTGGCCAAAATAGTGAAGACATCGTTTATGTGCTGCAGATGTAGCTCAGTTTGTAGAGTCCTTACCTAACATGTATAAAGCCACCCATGGTTTACCTGGAGCAATGAAGGAGCAAGCATGGAGTCTCAATGCCTCAGTGCCTGTAATGTGAGCACTTGACAGAGAGGGGCAGGCTGCTCAGCTTTTCAAAACCGTCTTTAGGTAGTGAGTGTGTTTAGAAGTTTTTCTTCAATAACGTTATGTCTCAATAAGGTAATTTCCTGAGACATGAGTTTATGTGTCAAATATATATATATATAGGGCATTCATTTCTGCTTACCAATTCTCATTCATCTACTATCCTGTTATTTTGTGAATGGCCAAATTGATTTACCTTTTGTCTATGTTTACTGTCTGAGCATTGCATCCTTGCTTATAATGCGGCAGCTCCAATCCACCCTCACATTCTCTTTCCTAAACTTACCCCTGCCCTCTTCCTCTCTACTTCTGTCTTCCTATTTCATGTTTCTAAAACCTACTGAGTCTTCTTTTTGCTGCCTGTGTATACACTGATGTAAGACCATTACTGGAGCATGCATAAGCTCCTCATGATGTGAACATGGAAGCAAAGTGACTCTCCTTCTGCCCAGCTGAAGTTAATGGTCACTTTTACCATTTGCATGGAAATTCCCGAAGCTTTCTCCTATTCTCAGTAGCATTTTGGCTAGCCTTTTTCTATGCAGGTCTTTTATAAGTAGTAACGGGATGAATTCATATACACAAGGCACTTGTGAGTACTCCCTGTTTAATTCAAGGTGAAATGTTTAACTGGGTGCATGTTTTCCTGCCATTTAGTTTTAAGGTTCTTTGTATATTCTAGCCACCAACACTTTGACAGAATTAAACTTGGTAAAGGTTTCCCTACCATTCTGCCTGCAGTCTCTTTGTCACAAGGATGTTCTCCTTCTCTTTGCTAGAGCTTTTCGTTTCTGAGTTCTCATTGGTCAACTGATAATTTTACTGCCCACACCACCAGGACCCAGTTGAGGAAGTCCTTTTCTCTGATAGGATGGCGAGCCATATTGCCCACTTTCTCCTGTATTGGGTTCAGGGTATAGGGCCTTTTGCTGAGGTCCTTGATATATCTGGACTCAAGGCAAGCCCAGGATGCACGGTGAGGAAGGGAGGGGTCTGAGCAGAGTGGTGTGTGTGAGCGGCATGGGCATGTGTGTGATGGAGCAGCTTGTGAGTCCTTCCAGCTCTGCACAGGTGGGCACATCCACTGCAGGGCGAATTCAATCACCCGAGTGCAATGACATAGGGTAGAAAGATATCCAGCTACTATTTAGTGTGCCTTGCACCATTGGTGACCCTAAGAAATGACAGTTGAATGTTTGATACTTAGAGCCAGAGGGTGGACAGGGTAGAACAGGTCATTAGGTGTTTCTTGGAATTTTATGTGGTGTTTAGTTTTCATCAGTTACTGTTTATGAAATTACAAGTGTGGGAACCTATTTTAAGAATTAGAGTGTTTCTGAAATCTTGAGACCTGTATAATTCAGACCTATTCCTTTAAAAGTGCCAGCTCATCCGGGGAGAAAATTGTATTAGGAGGACCAAAACAATGTATGGGTCAATGCACACTCACTGTGACATGTGACAACCTTCTGTGATACTAAACAGCTACTGCTGATCACTCGGTACCATCAACTTCCAGAAAGAGACCTTGATGCTCTCTATAAATGGCATTTCCTTGATTAGGGCCACACCTACCATACTAATCAAAAAGACACATGAGGCAAAGAAACTGAGAATCTATTTATTTCACATACAAGTCCTCAGGGAATAAAGATGCAATAACATGTTGGTGGAACACAGCAGGTGTCTGCACGTGGCTCCTAGTCAAGGGTGGTACACCAGGGCTCCTGTGCCATCTTCAGAGAAAGGTAGAGTGGGAAAACAGAGGGGCATCATGATTCATCCCTGACTGATTTTGTCCTCTTCTGAAGTGCTCTCTCCTCTTCTTAAACCATCTCTACCATGAGAAGGAAGAGAGATTTGCTCTGTATTATTTTCACGATTATAAATCAAAATCCACATCATGTGATATTAGTTTCCCTCTATACTTTTTATGAATACAATTTAAATTCATATTATCTGGCTCAGAAGACCCTGGTGTATCACTCTCTAATTTTGTGAGGGGCTGAAGACCTGGTACAGAGTGCAGGGCTTGCCTACAATGGGGAAGCCCCACTTGTGTGGCCCCTGCAGTGCAACATAGTTCCCGGACTGTGGACCAAACATTGCACACCTGGTTTCTGTCTCTACTGTAGAGCCCTCTGCAGATTCTTATCAGCACTTTCAGGCAGATCCAGCAGCATGGTCCTGAGAGTTAACATGACGGGTGTCCTTAACTGCATGGCTTCAGTAGGCACCTCCTAACAGCAGGAGGACTGGACTCTATGCTTTCCCCATGCCCACAGTGTCTGTTTAACCAAATTTACATCAGCTTTCTGAGAACCTGGGTCTACTGAGAACTAACCATTTGTTGTGTACTGAAATTGCTCCTATAAGATTCGAATTTATGCTTAGTTTTCACTATTTTAAAAGTTTAGTATCAGGGTTATCTACAGTAATGTGATTCTTATTTAAATAATTTATACTTCATAACCCCAGTGGAATGTGTTATTATTGATATCTTGAAGATATCAATGTTCCAAAGAATTTCATATATATATATATGTATATATATATGTATATGTATATATATATGTATATATATATATATGTGTGTGTGTGTGTTTGTGTGTGTGTTTGTGTGTGTGTGTTTGACTATCAATTTTATTAATACAACTATTAATGAATAGAGAGTATATACATATATTTGTACATCATATTTGTAGTTTATATACAAGATACATGTACATCTGATCTATGTGTGTGTGTTCTGTTTTCCTTTCAGAAGCTGTGCTTTGTGTTAAAATGAGCCATTTCAAGTTTCGTGGGCTTTCTTATTCAATTTTGTACTCACAAAGAATATAAGGCTCAAAAGTCATTATAAGGAGGCTGTAGAGAAGAGTTAAGAGCACTTGATGCTCTTGTAGGGGACCCAAGTTTGGTTCCTAGCCCATGCATAACCACTTGTAAATCCAGGGAATTTTATATCCTCTTCTCTCTCTGAGAACACCTGCACACATGTTGCATGCACATATAGGCAAATCTATACACGTGAATGAAAAATTATAAAAAAAGATTTTAAAAATGTCCATTTGAAACATAACAATTAAAACACCACCACCACTTTGTGCATAGGATAAAAGTATCCAAGATAAGAATCAAGTTCTAGAATGTCTGTCCTGTCAAATTGCCTTCTTCTCCTTACCTTAACTCTGGCTTCACTCACACCTATCCATCTCGCCAGATGTCTTCTGGGGGAAAAATGGCACATATTCAGTATTGGGCATTTTGAAAGAAATGTTTTATTTATACTTCTCTAAATATTTAGTCCACCCTTCACTATCTGTCACATTCACCATGAAGATTTTTGAAGCTTAATTAAATTCCACTGGGATTTTAGTCCCAACTGTTAGGTAACAGAGGCAGGGGGATCTCTGTGACTTCCAGGTCAGCCTGTTCTACAGAGTGAGTTCCAGGAAAGCCAGGAATGTGCATCTTGCTTTTGTAAAATAATGTTTTCAGATAATGTTTCACTTTGAAACTGTGAGAATATCACTCTCCCACAGACTCACATGTCTGAATGCTTATTGTATTGAATAAAATCCCCAGTTGGTAGAACTGTTTCAAAGGAACTGGAACTTGAGATCTTGTTGGAGGAGAGGGTAGGCTTTGAACTTTGAAAACTCATGAGATTCTATCGTTGCCTGTGGTTGTATCTCAAGATCTTAGCTAGTGCCTGTACCTGCCTGCCTGCTGCCATGCTCCCCGATGTGATATTCAGGAACTCTCCCAAAACTTTGTTTAATAAGGTGCCTTGGTCATGGCATCTTATGACAGCAAGAGGAATGTAACTAAGACAGTAGCCCAAACTGACAAGGAAAGCCACCCCTGTGTGGGCTTGGCATTACTAGCACCAGGGTTACTGGAAGATGCCATTGTGCCCAGTATTGATTCTTGGTTGACAGACCATTTTTTATGTGAACGGAAAAAAAATGTAGGCAAAAAACAAAAACCCCAGTAACTAAGGGAAAGGTGTCACCAGGCTCTGTGGTTTTTATGTTTAATGAAAGCCCTTGGGAGTCAAAGGCAGGCAGAGTGATCTATGAGTTCCTTTTCTTTCTTTCTTTCTTTCCTTCTTTCTTTCTTTCTTTCTTTCTTTCTTTCTTTCTTTCTTTCTTTCTTACTTTCTTTTTATTTTTTTGGTTTTTTGAGACAGGGTTTCTCTGTGCAGACCTGGCTGTTCTGGAACAAACTTTGGAGACCAGGCTGGCCTTGAAATCAGATATCCCCCTGCTTCTCATTCCTGAGTACTGGTTTTAAATGTGTGTGCCACCACTCGAGCTGTATAAGTTCCATGCCAGCCAGTGAGATACAACACACACACACACATGCACACATACACACACACACACACATACCACACACATATACATAAATATATGTATATATACTTATATACATACATATATATATATATATATATACACACACACAAACACACACAAAAATATATGTAGGTACACCCTGAAGAGGTAATGCCCTCATAAGTAAAACAAACAAACAAACTTAAAGTCAAACACATGATAGACAGATTTATGAAATTGCTCTTATTCCAAACACTCGATCTTTCACACTTTCTATAGGGCCTTGCTTATAGAGAAGACATAGCCTGAAGTTTTCTGCGGATTCATTTAAATGCTATCTAAAAATGCCTTCATCCTCATTGTCTTAGCCAGAGTTACAATTGCTGCGATGAAACAACCTGACCAAAAGGAAGTTGGAGAGGACAGAGTTTATTTTGTTCACAGTTCCATATTTTGCTAACACTAAGAAAAGGAACAGAACCAGGGCAGGAGCCTGGAGGTGGAGCTGATGCAGAGGCCATGGAGGGATGCTGCTTGCTCCCCATGACTTGCTCAGTCTCCTTTCTTATAGAATTTAAGACTACCTGCCCTGGGGTGGCCTCACCCACAATGGGCTGGTCCCTCTCACTTCAACCAACAATCATGAAAACACCCTAAAGACTTGCCTATCACCTGGTCTTTTAAAACAAATATGTTCCTTCTTTTATTGGCATTGATGTTTGGCCTGCAGGTATGCATATGTGATGGTGAATGATCCTTTGGAACTGCAGTTACAGACCATTGCGACCTGCTACCTGGGTGCTGGGGTTTAAGTCTGACTCCTCTGGAAGAGTAGCTATTGCTCTTAACTGTTGAGGCCTCATCACTTACGCTGTGATGCTCATCACAGAGCCTGCTCTTATGGAAACTTGTTCTCAACTGAGAATCCCTCCTCTCTGATAGCTCTAGCTTGTGTTAAGTTGATATAAAAGTATCCAGAACAAACATTTGCACAAGTGTCCCACCTACCCCAGCACACTGCCATACCACACTACTGCAGGATGCAGGAATCTGGCAGCCTTGACTTTGGAAGTGGCTTTAATTTAGGGTAAGAGGCCAGCTGAGGAAATAGGCCAAAAGATTAAGGTGAGGAAGGTAAAGAGAAAGGAAAAGGAGAAGGTGAAGGAAGTCAGACTAATGGCCTACATTTGACACAGAGACTCACTAGGTGCAAGGAGAGAACAGCCTAACCCAAGCTGTACTCTACACCCACATTAACACACTCGCTCTGTCATAAACAAACCAACAAATACTGACAGAACGTGCAATTCTAAGCGGGTAGCAGTTGAAGGACCCGGCAGCCACCGTGGACTGCTCTGTGCTCCCAGGAAATAAGAATCTGATTACCTTTCTTCTGCACGGATGAAGTGATTCTGCTGGAAAAATCGCTCCAGCTCGTGCAGCTGCCACCATTGGAAATTGTAGTGTAAGCTACGCTGGAGTACCCACACTGACTTAGGCCGCACACTAGATACCAGCACTGGAATAGGCTGCACTTTCTCTATGACCACAGCATCCTTGAGAACTTGCTCCTCTGGCAGCTTCTCCTCCTCCTGGGCAATGCCGCTGGTGCCCTGGTCCTCTTGGTTGGTGTTATCCATGAGGTCTGCATCACCAGCAGAAGGCCAACCTTCTCCACTGAATTCTTCTGCTATGTCGCCTTCCACTGCTGCGGATCCGGACCCAGGCTGGCCCCCTCCACTCTCTCCTTCATTTCTTCCCTCTCCATCCAGGGGTAAGACTGCCTGTGTCTTCCCACCTGTATGTGGGGAAATAAAACAAAACAAGACAAACAAACAAACTAAGAAAGAAACAGGCGTCAGGGCCTAGGCTGGTGCTGAGGCACTGTTAAGTCTCAGCAAAGGCTGCAGATCACTGCAACTATCAAGTCACCTCTGTGGGACACATTCCTCCCCTCATGGATGTGGACAATCCACCATTCCCAGAGGGCACTCACCATTCCACTTTTCCTTGTCCTTGCCAAGTCCGTCATGAAGTAGGTAGGTGGTGTTTTGATGCTCCATGTCCTGAGTGCTTCCCTGCAGCTTGGCCCAGCAGATTCTGAGTCGGAGCCCTTGAGTTTGGGAAAGCCGAAAGCCGAAAGCCGAAAGCTGAAAGCCGAAAGCCGAAAGCCGAAAGCCAACAGCCGAAAGCCGAAAGCCGAGAGCCGAAAGCCGAAAGCCGAAAGCCGAAAGTCGAAAGCCGAAAGCCGAAAGCCGAAAGCCGAAAGCCGAAAGCTGAAAGCCGAAAGCCGAAAGCCTAGCTTTCCAACCAGGAAGAGATTCTCTTGTTGCCCTTGGGGGCGGTAGTGCAGGTTACCAAGTGTCCAATCATAGGTGAGCTACCCTGACTTCCTTTTGCTCTCCTGCAGCTATGGGTTGAGCCTCAGGTGCAAAACAGAACAGGTTGGTGCTGCAAGGAGCAGGATATCATTGCAGGGACCACGTGGTACTCAGGCTGGTATGGATGCACATGGGGCTACCCTCCTCACAGTTGGATAAATTACCGTCTAGGTTCAAGTGTGCCAGACGACTTGTATTGAAGAAGAAAAGCTCTGGAGACGATACACAAGTGTTTTTAGAATACCTCTTGTTAGTTGGGGGGTGTCTTTTCACGACTTTAATCCCAGCATTCAGGGGAGAGAAGGAAGTGGATATCTGAGTTCCAGGCCAGTCTTGTCTACATAGTGATTTTCAGGACAGTCAGAACCAGAGTGAGACCACCTCCTCTCAAAACACAGAGTGTCTTTCCTCTAGGCCTAGTAGTTTATCCTAGCGGCTTGTTACTTGATAGAGAAGAGAAATTAAACGGATAAGTTTATCCACGAGGTCTCTTCCTTTGAGTGTTCACAGAAAGCTCAGTTGAGTCTGCCATGTGTCCATGTTGTGCCTTTTCAGGAGCTTGGGTGTGGATGGGGGTTTATTAGTACTGGACAGACTGGTTAAAACTGTGAAGGACTGAGTACATCCCCATACCTTACTAAGGTTCCCTGCATTTCTCTTGAATGGGCCTTCCTAATGTGTTTGCTGGAAGGTCAAAGGGTCGAGAGCAGATGCGAGTCTCTATCCAGATACTGTCAGATAAGCAGCCCCTCTGCAGGCATGTGGTCAAACTGGTCTCTAGGCAGCAAACATTTTACAACAGGCTCTGGCTATTCAGAGACTAGGAATAGCTCTTAGGAACTAGCCTATCTCCAGTTGGTTGTTATTCTAGGGTGGGAATATTCTGGGGTCTTGATGACAGAGGAGGGGTTCTTCTCCACCCAAAAGACACCTCAATATTCTGGACCTTTTTTTTTTTTTAAAGATTTATTTTATCATTATATCTAAGTACACTGTAGCTGTCTTCAGACACACCAGAAGAGGGCATCAGATCTTATTAAGGATGGTTTTGAGCCACCATGTGGTTGCTGGGATTTGAACTCATGACCTTTGGAAGAGCAGTCAGTGCTCTTACCCGCTGAGTCATCTCTCCAGCCCTGGACCTTTCTTTTTCTTTTTTCTTTCTTTCTTTTTTTTTTTTTTTTTTTTTTTGGTTTTTTGAGACAGGGTTTCTCTGTGTAGCTCTGGCTGTCCTGGAACTCACTTTGTAGACCAGGCTGGCCTCAAACTCAGAAATCTGCCTGCCTCTGCCTCCTGTGTGCTGGGATTAAAGGAGTGCGCCACCATGCCCGGCTACCCTGGACCTTTCTTAAAACCAAACTTACATATACATGTTTCTGGCCCTGTTTGTTCTTTGTTGTATAGCCTCAACCTACTGTGTTGTCAAGGTGCACAGATCCTGGGTATTTTTTTATGTATAGTTGTGGTAAATATTATAAAAATATCAATTTTTTGTGTTGAAAAATACAGCTTACTACATAGAATCCTTTCCTAACATACATAATGTCCTCCTTGGCTAAACCATAACAGTCATTTCTTTTTTCTTTTCTTTTCTTTTCTTTTCTTTTCTTTTCTTTTCTTCTTTTTTCTTTTCTTTTTTATCTTTTTGGATTTTTTTGTTTGTTTCTTTGTTTTTGGATTTTATATCAAGACTAGGTTTCTCTCTGTAGCCCCTGGAAGTCCTGGAACCCACTCTGTATGTAATTTCAGGATCTTGAAGATTCTCCACACTGATTTTCAGAGTGATGACATCAGCTTGTAGCCACACCTCCAGTGCACAAGGGTTCCCTTTTCCCACATAATTCCCAGCATTTGTGCTTCACAGGTTTCCTGAGTTTAACCATTCTGGATTTGGCAAAATGAATTTAAAAGTAGTTTTCATTTGAACTTTTCTAATTGCTAAGGGTGTTGAACACTTTAGAGATTTTTTTTTACTTTAATTGTTTTTTTATTTCTTATTTTGAGACCTCTGTGTTCAGATCCATAGCCCCTATTTTTTTTTAAAATTGGGTCATTCGCTCTCTTGATTTTAGTGGTCTGAGAGATTTTACTTTGTTGGAGTACACTGTAGCTGTCTTCAGACCCCCCACCACACACACACAAGGTTGCATTGGACCCCAGTACAGATGGTTGTGAGCCACCATGTGGTTGCTGGGAAACAATACCTCTGCAAGAGCAGTCTATGCTCTTAGCCACTGAGCCATCTCTGCAGCATGACATTTTATTTTCTTTGACACCTGTGTATGTGGGAATGAATCCATGATCGCTCTTGTCACTATGTCTTATTGTTAGTGTATAGAAGGGCAAATGGTTTTGTAACTTGGTTTTGTATCCTTCCACTTTCTTGTTTTTTTTAATTTGGCTTGATTTTGAAGTGATTTTTAATTCACTGAAGTCTTTACCCAGAATTTAGTCTTGTCTCTTATTAAGGTCATGGTACATTTCTTTGAAATTTACTTGTCTGTTTCTGCATTTTTAATATTTAATTTTTCTGGCAGATTTTTCTTTTAAAATACTTTCATTATATATATTACAGAAAACCCCCCACACACACACACACAAACACACACACGGGGCTTTCTTCTGCATGAATGGCTGTGCACTACTTACCTGCAGTTCCTGAGCAGTCCAGAGGAGGGTTCAGGATTCCCTGGGTCTGGAGTCACAGATGATTGTGAGCTACCATGTGCTGGGTGTGTGTTCCCTGAATTTTCTGTTCTCCTTCTGTTGGTTTGATTGTTTACTTTTCATATGATGGTGCTTGTTCTATTTTTATATATGTATACATTTGTTATGTTTTGTTGTTATCTCTTAGAAGGCTGTTCTTTCCCCAGAGACAAAACAGGATTAGACCAGGATGGAAGGGGAAGAGGGAGGGTCTGGAAGGAGTGGAGGGAAGGGTAGGGAAACTGCAATCAGGATACATTGTATGAAAAACAAAACCCTAATTTTAATAAAAAGAGGGGAAAAGAGAAAAGGGGACAAAAGTACTCTCCTATAACATACACTAGCAATATTTTGTGTTTTACTACTTTTTATATATACTAAAATATTACTAAAAAGATATTGTTATACATTATACTAATAATGTATATAAATATTGATATGAATATCAATATATTATATATTATTTTGCTATAAAATAGTAATGTAAATACAGTATGTTAACATAAAATAATACTATAAAATGTAATATATACTAGAGGTAATACTAATTTAACTATATAATGTGGTCCACATATTTATCTTCTGGCACATTTCTTTTTTTTTTTTTTTTGGTTTTTCTTTTTTTTTTTTAATATTTTTATTACATATTTTCCTCAATTACGTTTCCAATGCTATCCCAAAAGTCCCCCATAGCGCCCCCCCACTTCCCTATCCACCCATTCCCATTCTTTTGGCCCTGGCATTCCCCTATATTGGGGCATATAAAGTTTGCAAGTCCAATGGGCCTCTCTTTCCATTGATGGCTGACTAGGCCATCTTTCGATACATATGCAGCTAGAGACAAGAGCTCCGGGGTTCTAGTTAGTACATCATGTTGTTCCAACAATAGGGTTGCAGATCCCTTTAGCTCCTTGGGTACTTACTCTAGCTTCTCCATTGGGAGCCCTGTGATACATCCAATAGCTGACTGTGAACATCCACTCCTGTGTTTGCTAGGCCCCAGCATCGTCTCACAAGAGACAGCTATATTTGGGTCCTTTCAGCAAAATCTTGCTAGTGTATGCAATGGTGTCAGCGTTTAGAAGTTGATTATGGGATGGATCCCTGGGTACGGCAGTCTCTAAATGGTCCATCCTTTCATCACCGCTACGAACTTTGTCTCTGTAACTCCTTCCCTGGGTGTTTTGTTCCCAATTCTGAGAAGGTGCACAGTGTCCACACTTTGGTCTTCATTCTTCTTGAGTTTCATGCGTTTAGCAAATTGTATCTTAAATCTTGGGTATCCTAAGTTTTGGGCTAATATCCACTTATCAGTGAATACATATTGTGTGAGTTCTTTTGTGATTGTGTTACTTCACTCAAGATGATGCCCTCCAGGTCCATCCATTTGGCTAGGAATTTCATAAATTCATTCTTTTTAATAGCTGAGTAGTACTCCATTGTGTAAATGTATCATAATTTCTGTATCCATTCCTCTGTTGAGGGACATCTGGGTTCTTTCCAGCTTCTGGCTATTATAAATAGGGCTGCTATGAACATAGTGGAACATGTGTCCTTTTTACCGGTTGGGACATCTTCTGGATATATGCCCAGGAGAGGTATTGCTGGATCCTCCGGTAGTACTATGTCCAATTTTCTGAGGAACCGCCAGACTGATTTCCAGAGTGGTTGTACAAGCTTGCAATCCCACCAACAATGGAGGAGTGTTCCTCTTTCTCCACATCCTCGCCAGCAACTGCTGTCACCTGAATTTTTAATCTTAGCCATTCTGACTGGTGTGAGGTGGAATCTCAGGGTTGTTTTGATTTGCATTTCCCTGATGATTAAGGATGTTGAACATTTTTTCAGGTGTTTCTCTGCCATTCGGTATTCCTCAGGTGAGAATTCTTTGTTCAGTTCTGAGCCCCATTTTTTAATGGGGTTATTTGACTTTCTGGAGTCCACCTTCTTGAGTTCTTTATATATATTGGATATTAGTCCCTTATCTGATTTAGGATAGGTGAAGATCCTTTCCCAATCTGTTGGTGGTTTTTTTGTCTTATTGATGGTGTCTTTAGCCTTGCAGAAGCTTTGTAGTTTCATGAGGTCCCACTTGTCAATTCTCGATCTTACAGCACAAGCCATTACTGTTCTATTCAGGAATTTTTCCCCTGTGCCCATATCTTCAAGGCTTTTCCCCACTTTCTCCTCTATAAGTTTCAGTGTCTCTGGTTTTATGTGAAGTTCCTTGATCCACTTAGACTTGACCTTAGTACAAGGAGATAGGAATGGATCGATTCGCATTCTTCTACATGTTAACAACCAGTTGTGCCAGCACCATTTGTTGAAAATGCTGTCTTTCTTCCACTGGATGTTTTTAGCTCCCTTGTCGAAGATCAAGTGACCGTAGGTGTGTGGGTTCATTTCTGGGTCTTCAATTCTATTCCATTGGTCTATTTGTCTGTCACTATACCAGTACCATGCAGTTTTTATCACAATTGCTCTGTAGTAGAGCTTTAGGCCCGGCATGGTGATTCCACCAGAGGTTCTTTTATCCTTGAGAAGAGTTTTTGCTATCCTAGGTTTTTTGTTCTTCTGGCACATTTCATCGCGCTGTGTAATTTCATTTTTACACCCTAATCCCAAGGGCCTCTCCTCCCACTGATGTCTCATCAGGCCATCCTCTGCCACATATGTGGCCAGGACCATGGGTCCCTCCATGTGTATGCTTTGGTGGGTGGTCCAGTCCCTTGGAAATCCAGGGGATCTGGCCAGTTAACACTGTTGCTCCCTTCATGGGGCTGTAAAGACCCTCAGCTCCTTCAGTCCCTTGTCCAACTCTTCCATCAGGGAACCCTGTGCTCAGTCCAATGATTGGTTGAGAGCACCCACTTCTGTATTTGTCAGGCTGTGGCAGAGCGTCTCAGGAGGCAGCCATATCAGGCTTCCATCAGCAAGCACTTCCCAGCACCCATAGTAGTGTCTATATTTGGTAGCTATGTATGGGATGGATCCCTAGGTGGTACAGTCTCTGGGTGGCTTCTTTCAGTTTCTGCTCCATACTTTGTCTCCATATTTGCTCCTGTGAGTATTTTGTTCAGCCTCTAAGAAACAGTAAAGCATCCACAGTTTGGTCTTCCTTCTTTTGGGGCTTCATATGGTCTGTGAATTGAATCTTGGGTATTCTGAACTTTTGGGCTAATATCCACTTCTCAGTGAGTGCATGCCATGTGTGTTCTTTTGTGACTGAATTACCTCACTCAGAACACTCAGGTGTTCTCGCAATTTTTCTTTTTAAATTCATATTTTACTTATATTATGGGATGTATGCCATGGCACATACCCACAAACCATAGGACAACCTGTGGGAATCAGTTCTGTCTTACTGTGAGCAACCTGGGCACCAAACTCAGGACACCAAGCTTGGATGCAAGCATCTTTACCCGTTGATGCATCCTGTTATCACCTACATTTTTCTTTTCCTAAGGTACTTTTGCCCACTCTCCCTACCCATCCACTCCCACACTTCCAAATACTTTCAATATTTTCATCTTCATTCCTCAGACTGAGTACTCTCAACTGCCCATCTTCAAGACTATCCTCTTCTCTTATTTCCATTCCTCAGACTGAGTACTCTCAACTGAAACATCTTCAAGACTATGCAGTTCTCTTATTTCCATTCCTCAGACTGAGTACTCTCAACTGCCCATCTTCCAGACTACCCTCTTCTCTTATTTCCATTCCTCAGACTGAGTACTCTCAACTGCCCATCTTCAAGACTATGCAGTTCTCTTATTTCCATTCCTCAGACTGAGTACTCTCAACTGCCCATCTTCAAGACTATCCAGTTCTTTTACTGGCGGCTCCAGTGATTTTTATTCAATGAAGTTATTTGTCTTTATTTATTAATAATGCTGTTAGGATACATACTTTCAATTCATTTATTTAATGCTGAGGGGAAGGGAGCAGTGATTCCTATGTCAATATCACAGGACAACTGTCCTCCCATTGTGTGGGTCCTGGTTATGGAAATCAGGTCCTTAGAACTGCTGGAAAGATATATTTTGTTCACAGCTACCTCATGAGTCCTTATGTTATTTTTATTTATAAAATTTTTATTTTTATGTATTATTTCATGTGAATTTTTATTTGTCATGTGGAAAACAGTTTGATATCCTTTGTCAACAATTTTCTCTTGAGTTTCTCTAATTCATTTGTTATAAATTCCGTAAACTTTTTTTTTACAACATTTAAAGTGGAAGTATTAAAAGCTTTTTGTATAAATCCGAATCCATGACTGACTTTCCTCTTTTAATTAAAAACTACTTTCACCCTATGCATGTGTCATCTGTGCATGTCTTTTCACGTGTTATTTCAAGGTGGGAACCCATCTGTTCACATACTGGGCAGAGGTCAACAATGAGCAACAACATCTAGCACTTTGCATATTATTGTAAGTTTTTTTTTAATTTATTTTTGTTATTTTAACTGCAAGTGTGTGTGTGTGTGTGTGTGTTCATGTGCATGCCTGTGCATATGTGTGTGTGTGTGTGTGTGTGTGTACCTATGCCTACAGAGGCAGACTGTTGTGTTTCTTGGAGCTGAAGTGAGAGGTGGTTGTGAACCTCCTGGTGCAGGAGGTCGACAGGAGTCTGTCTGAGTACTCTGGAAGACAAATGCACACTCTCCAGCCTCTTGACTTTTCTTTATCCATGATGTGCATATATGTGTGCCTGAGTGTGGTTTGTGCACATATTTGTGGATGGATGTAAAATCCACAAGAGTGTCAGATCACATGGAGCCTGAGTTACATGCCATTGTGACTGTCTGTTGTGTGTGCTGGGATTCAAGCTTAGGCCCTCTGCAAGAGCAGCATGTACTCTTACTGCAGAGACATCTCTCTAGCCAGCCCTATGTTAGCCTCTTCTGGATCTCATTCTGTCTCTAAACCTCAAGCCCACAGTTCCAGCTAGGAAGGATGGCCAGCACCCTTTGTGGAGCCACCTTTCCCTGTCTCAGAACCCAGAGTAAAATATATGCTACTTTTTTAATGTCTATGTTGGGAGTCAGAATCATGTCTTCCTGATGGCTGGCAGTCACTTTCCCTACTGACCCATTTAACAGCCCCACATTTAAAAGTGAGATGGAGGCCTCATTTAGTGCATGCAGGGTGTTCTTGAACTTACTGTGTGGCCAACTTGGGCCACTTAATTTAAAGGTCCACTTCTCATGTGTTGTGGCCAGGTCCTGGCCACTTGTTGTTTCTACCCTCATTTCCCTATGGAAGGACTCCACTGTCTGTACCACTGCTTTCCTTCATGTTCATTTAAAATATTTCATTGTGTTTTTAAAATGAATGGAAGAGAAAGAAATATTTGCACGGAAAGTGGAGAACCTGTGAACTATCAGAACCAAGAAAAGTCACATCTGCCTTGTCTGATTCAATGACATTGCCTTGGTAATTTAGACATATTCCTTAGAGGTCTCAGAAGACACTTGAAACAGATATATTGAGAACTCAGCTCTTTGTTGGAAATACAAGGGCTGAGGGACTAAGTGTGTAATAACAGCATGATGGTGGAAGCTAAACCTAAGACCTGAGACAGAATTAACTGCTGTCTCATGCTACATATGGCCCCAAACGTTCACAGAAAAAACGAAGGCAAGGAAAATAATTGAGAGGAATGTACTTCCTACTTCATGGCTTGTGTCCTGTGAACCCTGTGGGTTGTCTCAAATGAAGTTTCTGTCAGAGTTCAGGGCTGGAGTGATTTCTTGAGAGGGGGCCAGCGTGGCATGCATCACCGGTGTTTGGAAGAGACTGCTGTTTCTCTTTGGGTCCTGCATCATCTCTCTTTTAAATTTGTATGGGATAAGAGTCATGGTGAGAACAGTAAGAGGGGGTGACAAACAAGGAACACTTGGGTCAGGGTACTGCTACTAAGGATGTTTTAAAGTGCCTGTAACACACAGGGCTTACTGACTGTGATGCACAGATGTTACCTCCTGGAAACAGATCTTCTTGTGTTTAAATGGCATTTCCCTGATATGAGACATGTATCCTAACAATCTCAGAAGAAGCACAAAATAAATATATTGAGAATTCAGCTCTTTATTGAAAATACTAGTATTGAGGAGATAACAGTGTTTAACAGGGCTTTGAATCCACAACATCATCTGGCTATGGCGTTTGAGCATGGGTGGCTCCCTGGGGCTTCTCCACAGCCTTCAGAGAGAGATGCTCCGGGATGCAGGAAGAGGACCTCTGAGCATTTACAGCCTCTTATAACTCCTGTATTTTTCTCTCCTCTTCAAAAACCATTCCTAAAGTCATTGGGAAAAAGGAATTGGGAGACAGGAGTAAACCACTAGGATTATTGTTGAAGGACTTAATAAAAACCAGAATCTACAGTATTCTTTTCCTAATTGTAGTAATCAAGTAGTGTCCAATGGAATTCAGGTTCTACTCCATACTCTGAAACCTAAACCTGGCACCATTATGAAGGCCAAGAACCTGTAACTAGACAAGTCCTAGGGGGCGACCCCCTTCCTATTACTCTGCCAAGTCAGACTAGCATTAACCTGACAACTAATGTTGTATCATTCTAATTAGTGCAGTTCTCGGCTCTCATCAGAGAAACTACTACTTAGAGAACTGATCGACATAGAGATCTTCTACTGAGCAAGGCATAGAAAACAGGAGATTGAAGAAGTCTCATCCCAAAATAGAACATATATACCATATGTCCTCCTTCCAAGGCTCAGAGATCATATGGCAAAGAGAATGGAAAGAGACTGTGTATGACCACAAGAAAACAGTGTTTTTCATGGTACATCAGGGTATATATACACACACACACACACACACACACACACATATATATTTGAGCAGCACAAATTAGTCTCGATGTATTATTAAAAATTACAGGACACAAAGGTTTATGGGGAACAGGATAAATATGGTCAAAACCCATACAAAGGGATCAAAGAACGAACAAAACAGGCAAGTTGGGTATTTTGACTTGATATCTTCTCCATTTCCATAAGTTTCTGTTTAGCTAAATGTTAATTAGTTATGTGGATTTGACCTGTGAATTATAACCTCCCCCCTATTCAGACTGTAAGGATATAATTTATGAATATTTTTTACAAATAGTTTCAGGGATGCCCTAGCTATATCATTTTGCATAATTCATATGTCACAACCATAGTGTTACTCCCTAGAGCACTAGGATTGGCCAGGTCATTGTGGCACACATATTCAATTTAGGCACTAGGGAGGCACAGGCAGGAGGATCTCTGTGAGTTTGAGGCCAGCCTATTCTACAGAGTGAGTTTAGGACAGGGAGGGCTACACAGAGAAACTCTCTCCCTCAAAAAACTCATACGCACATATATACACAAAAGTATACTAGTCTGACAATATGTTAATATTTCTTTATATATACATATATACAGACACATATATATGATTTTAATGTGCATATATAAGTGCTACACATCTATACAGAATACATCTATTTTACACATAATGTGTACACTCTTTCTAAGTTAAAATGCATATAATGATTTACCCACAGGATGCATGTATGTGATATATATATATGCACTTAGTGAAAACAAACTTAGTACAATTCTTTGTTCCTTAAGAAGTTTGTGTCTCCAGGAAATGAGCCATTCCTGAGGAGTAGGGCTTTCTTATTCCATTTTCTACCCACAAAGACCACAAATCTCAAAGGACATTTGTTTGGTTTAGAGTGATGGTCTAGTGGTTCATGCTTGTTGGTCTTGTAGAGGACTTGAGTTTAGCTCCTAGGACCATTTGTGCTGCTTATAAATACGTGTCCGTCCGGCATATACGTGAAATATATGCCCTCTCCTGGCTTCCTTGATCAGCCACACACATATGGCATGAACGTGCGACACATACACACTTGCCCAAACATACATTAAAAAACTAGAGATAAATCGTCAAAAAGTCATTTCAACCATGGTTTGGACATGTTATCAAAGGCAACACAATTCTAATGAGAGAACCAGAAGGACCTACAAATGCACCAGGTTCCAGAATGGCTGTCCTACCAAACAGCTTTGTGTGCGGACTGACCTGCACTGTGGCTTCACTCACACCCATGGAACTTGCCAGACGTTTCCTACAGTTAAAAAAAGATAAAAAGAATTATGGATATGTGAAATAAAATTCGAGAGGAATATTTTATCATTGTTTTGAATGGTTTGTCTCAATTCATATTTTCTCTGATCATCACCCTGAAAATTTTGAGGTGCTTAGAGCAAACAGTACAGGTAGCATTTGATTACCAAGTTAGTATTAATAGATGTGCAAACCCAAGCATGTCTGTAATAAGCAAGTTTTAAAGCACTAATGAAGACAGTAAAACCTTCAAAAGAAATGTTCCTAATGCATGTGACAGTGGTACAGGAGAGGCTACCACAAACAAAACAACTCAAAACAAGACAAAAACTGCAAAACAAACGCCAACAGGAAAAACAAAGTGTTCTGTCAGGATAAAAGGAAACTCCAACGAAGAAGCTTAATGGAAAGCATCCAAAATTTTTTATTATTCAGTTAAGAATGAGGTACTCCAATCCCTGGTTACCAGAAAAATGAAATATCACATTTCTTGTTTAAATTTATTTTGTAGTGTGTGCATGTGTCCCTATTTCACATGCAGATGTAAGAGGACAGCGTGAGGGAGTGATCTTCTATGTGTGTCCTCTGAATGGACCTCAGGTTCTCATAGCAAATGCCTTTACCCTGCTGAATCCTCTTCCACTATGGGTAAGGAAATATTAGAAGTCAGAGCAGACAGGAAATGAGTATGAGAAAACCTCACCACACTGACCGCACAGTCCTGGATTACAAATACATTTGAAATCTGAGGCCTGAGCTTCCTACAAGTTCCAGGAAGCCATGCTACACAGTGAGATCTTGGATCAAAAATCAGAAGAGGACCTCTGAACACACCTCCTCCACCCCTGCCAGGAACAACCAACCAACCAACCAACCAGAAAACATACGGTGGAGTATGCTGTCAATCACAACACAAATGGCCTAATGGAGAAGTGCCTGGCATGGGGCTCATTACATAACTGAGATAAGTTAGAACTTGGGATCTACCGACCAAGTACTGGGCTTACAGACATGTATTGCCTGGTTCTCATTCAGCCTGCTGCTGGTATTTGTCTGTTTGCTCTTGGTTTTGATTTGTTGGCTTTATTGATTTATTTTAATAATTTAAAGATAGCCTTGCACTCTGCAGCTGAGGCTGGCCTGGTGCTCACTACTGTATCTGGATGATAAAGGTGGTAGCTAGCATGCCTGAGTTCAAAACCCAGGGTTCACAGGAGGCAAACAAGAAACAACTCCCAAAAGCTTAAAAATAAAATAAAAGGTGGACAAGAAGGGGACAGGAAGCAGGAGAAACTCTCTGGGCATAACTTCATTCCCCCATCCAACTGATGCAAGCTAGACAATGTACTCACGCCTCTGTAGAGCTGATGTAGTGACTGCACTGGAAGGTGCTCTCCAGCTCTTGTAGTTGCAGCATGGTGAAGCTGTGTTTCCGACGGTGGCAGAATTCGGGCACCAACACTCTCACAGGATTAACAGTGGACCACGGCTCTGACACGGGCTTTACATTTGCCAAATCCCCCATGTAATCAGGGACTGGCTCCTCTGGCTGCTTCTCCTTCTCCTGGGCACAGCCAGTGGCACCAAGGTCCTCTTGGTTACTGTTATCCATGAGGCCTGCAGCACCAGCAGCAGGCCCACCTTCACTTAATTCTCCTGCTCTGTATCCTTCCGCTGCTGAGGCTCCAGACCCAGGCAGGCCCGGTCCACTCTCTCCCTCGTTTCTTCCCTCTCCAGCCAGCGAGTCCACCAGAGACTTCACACCTTAAGTGGGGAAACGGAAAAACCAGGCTTCAGGGCCTAGGCTGGTGCGGAGGTGTCATGGAGTCAGGGCAAAGCCTGTGGCGCCCAGCTCCAGTTCAGTCCTATATGGGACTCTCCTCCCCTCGTGAATATCGTCAACCCACCCTTCCCATCACTCACTGACCTTTCGCATTTTCCTCATCTTCCTCAGGTCCCACATCAAGCAGGTAATTAATGCTTTGATGCTCCATGTCTGTAAAGCCTTGGAAGTCGCTATTCACTGGTACAGCCCCCAACAATTCCGGAAGTAGAGCTTCTAACCCACCAATGGTCTGCTTCCACACCTCCAGGCTCCATCCTCTAATTAGCATATATCCTATTATGGTAGTGTGTCCTGCCTTCTGGTTGTCCACCTGTTGCTGGGGCTGAACTCCATGCTGCAAAACTGAGGACAGTGGGAAGGTTACCTGAGCAAGAATTACTAGAACGAAATGATGGCTCCTCTTCGCAATTCAGGTATAGAAGGGGCTTCCACTTTGCATCTTAACTGAGTCCTCCTGCCTTGCTTAATTATCTTCCAAGGGAAGAAATGGCAGTCCACTGAGGGAACCCATTTGCAGGGAGTAAGAAAAGATCCCCCAGTAGCTCCAGAGGCCTTGCGGAAATGTGTGGACAATACCGCTTGGTCTATTTCTCCACATTTCGTCCCAGGTCCGCGGCAGAGACCGGATATAAACGAATGATTCTATCTGGGAAGTTCTTCCTTAGGGCTTTCACAGAAAGTGGAGTTCACATAGTGTAGCGTGCTTCCAGGGCGGCCTTTATGGGAGCCTGGGCAAAATTGAACGCTCTGCTTGCTCAGCAGACAGAGCAGAGGACTCACCATCGCCAGGGCTACTGGAGAGGGGTTAGAATTACTCTCAGGCTTTGATAAGTGCTTGTAACAGCTGTGAGAATTGTCATACCTGTGCTGAACTTCCTCACATTTGTCTTGGACACACACACACACACACATACATACACACACATCCTGGAACTGTCATTCAAACAAATCCTATATTGGGATGTAGTCAGATTCATCCTAAGGCAGCCACATTTTCCCACGTTCTGGTCAAATATGTGTGTGTGTGAGGTTGTGTGTGTGTACATATGTATGCATATGTATGTATGTGTGTATGAATATATATGTATATATTTAGTAGTAGTTGTTGTAATAATAGTGTATTATATTGCAAAAGTTGCTTCCCTTCCAGGCCCCACCTTCTAGAGTTCTTCACCTCATCCTCCCAAATAGAAGGCCCTGCACCACTATCACATTTCCACACTGTTCCTTGTTTAGGGTGGGAATATCCTGGACTCCTGGTGCTGCAGATCTCCTTGGATAAGACTCAACTCACAGCTCTGATAATACCTCTAAACAAAACCTACATGTTTTTCTTTCCTAGTTTTTCATCCCTCTTTGCTCTAAATCCTGGCATTGCTGGTGTCAGTGTCAAGCACTGGAGAATTTATCTCTCCAGTCTGGCCAAAATAGTGAAGACATCGTTTATGTGCCAGAGATGTAGCTCAGTTTGTACAGTCCTTACCTAACATGTATAAAGCCACCCATGGTTTATCTGGAGCACTGAAGGAGCAAGCATGGAGTCTCAATGCCTCAGTGCCTATAATGTGAGCACTTGACAGAGAGGGGCAGGCTGCTCAGCTTTTCAAAACCGTCTTTAGGTAGTGAGTGTGTTTAGAAGTTTTTCTTCAATAACGTTATGTCTCAATAAGGTAATTTCCTGAGACATGAGTTTATGTGTCAAATATATATATATATAGGGCATTCATTTCTGCTTACCAATTCTCATTCATCTACTATCCTGTTATTTTGTGAATGGCCAAATTGATTTACCTTTTGTCTATGTTTACTGTCTGAGCATTGCATCCTTGCTTATAATGCGGCAGCTCCAATCCACCCTCACATTCTCTTTCCTAAACTTACCCCTGCCCTCTTCCTCTCTACTTCTGTCTTCCTATTTCATGTTTCTAAAACCTACTGAGTCTTCTTTTTGCTGCCTGTGTACACACTGATGTAAGACCATTACTGGAGCATGCATAAGCTACTCATGATGTGAACATGGAAGCAAAGTGACTCTCCTTCCGCCCAGCTGAAGTCAATGGTCACTTTTACCATTTGCATGGAAATTCCCGAAGCTTTCTCCTATTCTCAGTAGCATTTTGGCTAGCCTTTTTCTATGCAGGTCTTTTATAAGTAGTAACGGGATGAATTCATATACACAAGGCACTTGTGAGTACTCCCTGTTTAATTCTAGGTGAAATGTTTAACTGGGTGCATGTTTTCCTGCCATTTAGTTTTAAGGTTCTTTGTGTATTCTAGCCACCAACACTTTGACAGAATTATACTTGGTAAAGGTTTTTCTACCATTCTGTATGCAGTCTCTTTGTCACAAGGATGTTCTCCTTCTCTTTGCTAGAGCTTTTCGTTTCTGAGTTCTCATTGGTCAACTGATAATTTTACTGCCCACACCACCAGGACCCAGTTGAGGAAGTCCTTTTCTCTGATAGGATGGCGAGCCATATTGCCCACTTTCTCCTGTATTGGGTTCAGGGTATAGGGCCTTTTGCTGAGGTCCTTGATATATCTGGACTCAAGGCAAGCCCAGGATGCACGGTGAGGAAGGGAGGGGTCTGAGCAGAGTGGTGTGTGTGAGCGGCATGGGCATGTGTGTGATGGAGCAGCTTGTGAGTCCTTCCAGCTCTGCACAGGTGGGCACATCCACTGCAGGGCGAATTCAATCACCCGAGTGCAATGACATAGGGTAGAAAGATATCCAGCTACTATTTAGTGTGCCTTGCACCATTGGTGACCCTAAGAAATGACAGTTGAATGTTTGATACTTAGAGCCAGAGGGTGGACAGGGTAGAACAGGTCATTAGGTGTTTCTTGGAATTTTATGTGGTGTTTAGTTTTCATCAGTTACTGTTTATGAAATTACAAGTGTGGGAACCTATTTTAAGAATTAGAGTGTTTCTGAAATCTTGAGACCTGTATAATTCAGACCTATTCCTTTAAAAGTGCCAGCTCATCCGGGGAGAAAATTGTATTAGGAGGACCAAAACAATGTATGGGTCAATGCACACTCACTGTGACATGTGACAACCTTCTGTGATACTAAACAGCTACTGCTGATCACTCGGTACCATCAACTTCCAGAAAGAGACCTTGATGCTCTCTATAAATGGCATTTCCTTGATTAGGGCCACACCTACCATACTAATCAAAAAGACACATGAGGCAAAGAAACTGAGAATCTATTTATTTCACATACAAGTCCTCAGGGAATAAAGATGCAATAACATGTTGGTGGAACACAGCAGGTGTCTGCACGTGGCTCCTAGTCAAGGGTGGTACACCAGGGCTCCTGTGCCATCTTCAGAGAAAGGTAGAGTGGGACCACAGAGGGGCATCATGATTCATCCCTGACTGATTTTGTCCTCTTCTGAAGTGCTCTCTCCTCTTCTTAAACCATCTCTACCATGAGAAGGAAGAGAGATTTGCTTTGTATTATTTTCACGATTATAAATCAGAAACCACATCATGTGATATTAGTTGCCCTCTATACTTTACATCAATAGAATTTATATTACTATTATCTTGCTCAGAAGACCCTGGTGTATCACTCTCTAATTTTGTGAGGAGCTGAAGACCTGGTACAGAGTGCAGGGCTTGCCTACAATGGGGAAGCCCCACTTGTGTGGCCCCTGCAGTGCAACATAGTTCCCGGACTGTGGACCAAACATTGCACACCTGGTTTCTGTCTCTACTGTAGAGCCCTCTGCAGATTCTTATCAGCACTTTCGGGCAGATCCAGCAGCATGGTCCTGAGAGTTAACATGACTGGTGTCCTTATCTGCATGGCTTCAGTAGGCACCTCCTAACAGCAGGAGGACTGGACTCTATGCTTTCCCCATGCCCACAGTGTCTGTTTAACCCAGTTTACATCAGCTTTCTGAGTGCCTGGCTCTACTGAGAACTAACCATTTGTTGTGTACTGAAATTGCTCCTATAAGATTAGAATTTATGCTTAGTTTTCACTATTTTAAAAGTTTAGTATCAGGGTTATCTACAGTAATGTGATTCTTATTTAAATAATTTATACTTCATAACCCCAGTGGAATGTGTTATTATTGATTTCTTGAAGATATCAATGTTCCAAAGAATTTCATATATATATATATATATATATATATATATATATATATGTGTGTGTGTGTTTGACTATCAATTTTATTAATATAACTATTAATGAATAGAGAGTATATACATATATTTGTACATCATATTTGTAGTTTATATACAAGATACATGTACATCTGATCTATGTGTGTGTGTTCTGTTTTCCTTTCAGAAGCTGTGCTTTGTGTTAAAATGAGCCATTTCAAGTTTCGTGGGCTTTCTTATTCAATTTTGTACTCACAAAGAACATAAGGCTCAAAAGTCATTATAAGGAGGCTGTAGAGAAGAGTTAAGAGCACTTGATGCTCTTGTAGGGGACCCAAGTTTGGTTCCTAGCCCATGCATAACCACTTGTAAATCCAGGGAATTTTATATCCTCTTCTCTCTCTGAGAACACCTGCACACATGTTGCATGCACATATAGGCAAATCTATACACGTGAATGAAAAATTATAAAAAAAGATTTTAAAAATGTCCATTTGAAACATAACAATTAAAACACCACCACCACTTTGTGCATAGGATAAAAGTATCCAAGATAAGAATCAAGTTCTAGAATGTCTGTCCTGTCAAATTGCCTTCTTCTCCTTACCTTAACTCTGGCTTCACTCACACCTATCCATCTCGCCAGATGTCTTCTGGGGGAAAAATGGCAGATATTCAGTATTGGGCATTTTGAAAGAAATGTTTTATTCATACTTCTCTAAATATTTATTCCACCCTTCACTATCTGTCACATTCACCATGAAGATTTTTGAAGCTTAATTAAATTCCACTGGGATTTTAGTCCCAACTGTTAGGTAACAGAGGCAGGGGGATCTCTGTGACTTCCAGGTCAGCCTGTTCTACAGAGTGAGTTCCAGGAAAGCCAGGAATGTGCATCGTGCTTTTGTAAAATAATGTTTTCAGATAATGTTTCACTTTGAAACTGTGAGAATATCACTCTCCCACAGACTCACATGTCTGAATGCTTATTGTATTGAATAAAATCCCCAGTTGGTAGAACTGTTTCAAAGGAACTGGAACTCGAGATCTCGTTGGAGGAGAGGGTAGGCTTGGAACTTTCAAAACTCATGAGATTCTATCGTTGCCTGTGGTTGTATCTCAAGATCTTAGCTAGTGCCAGTACCTGCCTGCCTGCTGCCATACTCCCCGATGTGATATTCAGGAACTCTCCCAAAACACTGTTTAATAAGGTGCCTTGGTCATGGCATCTTATGACAGCAAGAGGAACGTAACTAAAACAGTAGCCCAAACTGACAAGGAAAGCCACCCCTGTGTGGGCTTGGCATTACTAGCACCAGGGTTACTGGAAGATGCCATTGTGCCCAGTATTGATTCTTGGTTGACAGACCATTTTTTATGTGAACGGAAAAAAAATGTAGGCAAAAAACAAAAACCCCAGTAACTAAGGGAAAGGTGTCACCAGGCTCTGTGGTTTTTATGTTTAATGAAAGCCCTTGGGAGTCAAAGGCAGGCAGAGTGATCTATGAGTTCCTTTTCTTTCTTTCTTTCTTTCTTTCTTTCTTTCTTTCTTTCTTTCTTTCTTTCTTTTTATTTTTTTTGTTTTTTGAGACAGGGTTTCACTGTGCAGACCTGGCTGTTCTGGAACTCACTTTGGAGACCAGGCTGGCCTTGAAATCAGATATCCCCCTGCTTCTGCTTCCTGAGTACTGGTTTTTAATGTGTGTGCCACCACTCGAGCTGTATAAGTTCCATGCCAGCCAGTGAGATACAACACACACACACACATGCACACATACACACATACACACACACACACACACCACACACATATACATAAATATATGTATATATACTTATATACATACATACATATATATATATATATACATAAACACACAGAAAAATATATGTAGGTACACCCTGAAGAGGTAATGCCCTCATAAGTAAAACAAACAAACAAACTTAAAGTCAAACACATGATAGACAGATTTATTAAGTTGCTCTTATTCCAAACACTCGATCTTTCACACTTTCTATAGGGCCTTGCTTATAGAGAAGACATAGCCTGAAGTTTTCCGCGGATTAATTTAAATGCTATCTGAAAATGCCTTCATCCTCATTGTCTTAGCCAGAGTTACAATTGCTGTGATGAAACAACCTGACCAAAAGGAAGTTGGAGGGCACAGAGTTTATTTTGCTAACAGTTCCATATTTTGCTAACACTAAGAACAGGAACAGAAGCAGGGCAGGAGCCTGGAGGCAGGAGCTGATGCAGAGGCCATGGAGGGATGCTGCTTGCTCCCCATGACTTGCTCAGTCTCCTTTCTTATAGAATTTAAGACTACCTGCCCTGGGGTGGCCTCACCCACAATGGGCTGGGCCCTCTCACTTCAACCAACAATCATGAAAACACCCTAAAGACTTGCCTATCACCTGGTCTTTTAAAACATATATGTTCCTTCTTTTTATTGGCATTGATGTTTGGCCTGCAGGCATGCTTATGTGAGGGTGCCAGATCCTCTGGAACTGCAGTTACAGACCATTGCGACCTGCTACCTGGGTGCTGTGGTTTAAGTCTGACTCCTCTGGAAGAGTAGCTATTGCTCTTAACTGTTGAGGCCTCATCACTTAAGCTGTGAAGCTCATCACAGAGCCTGCTCTTATGGAAACTTGTTCTCAACTGAGAATCCCTCCTCTCTGATAGCTCTAGCTTGTGTTAAGTTGATATAAAAGTATCCAGAACAAACATTTGCACAAGTGTCCCACCTACCCCAGCACACTGCCATACCACACTACTGCAGGATGCAGGAATCTGGCAGCCTTGACTTTGGAAGTGGCTTTAATTTAGGGTAAGAGGCCAGCTGAGGAAATAGGCCAAAAGATTAAGGTGAGGAAGGTAAAGAGAAAGGAAAAGGTGAAGGTGAAGGAAGTCAGACTGATGGCCTACATTTGACCCAGAGACTCACTAGGTGCAAGGAGAGAACAGCCTAACCCAAGCTGTACTCTACACCCACATTAACACACTCGCTCTGTCATAAACAAACCAACAAATACCGACAGAATGTGCAATTCTAAGCGGGTAGCCGTTGAAAGACCCGGCAGCCACCGTGGACTGCTCTGTGCTCCCAGGAAACAAGAATCTGATTACCTTTCTTCTGCACGGATGAAGTGATTCTGCTGGAAAAATCGCTCCAGCTCGTGCAGCTGCCACCATTGGAAATTGTAGTGTAAGCTACGCTGGAGTACCCACACTGACTTAGGCCGCACACTAGATACCAGCACTGGAATAGGCTGCACTTTCTCTATGACCACAGGATCCTTGAGAACTGGCTCCTCTGGCAGCTTCTCCTCCTCCTGGGCACTGCCGCTGGTGCCCTGGTCCTCTTGGTTGGTGTTATCCATGAGGTCTGCATCACCAGCAGCAGGCCAACCTTCTCCACTGAATTCTTCTGCTATGTCGCCTTCCACTGCTGCGGATCCGGACCCAGGCTGGCCCCCTCCACTCTCTCCTTCATTTCTTCCCTCTCCATCCAGTGGTAAAACTGCCTGTGTCTTCCCACCTGTATGTGGGGAAATAAAACAAAACAAGACAAACAAACAAACTAAGAAAGAAACAGGCGTCAGGGCCTAGGCTGGTGCTGAGGCACTGTTAAGTCTCAGCAAAGGCTCCGGAGCACTGCAACTATCAAATCACCTCTGCGGGACACATTCCTCCCCTCATGGATGTGGACAATCCACCATTCCCAGAGGGCACTCACCATTCCACTTTTCCTTGTCCTTGCCAAGTCCGTCATGAAGTAGGTAGGTGGTGTTTTGAATCTCCATGTCCTGAGTGCTTCCCTGCAGCTTGGCCCAGCAGATTCTGAGTCGGAGCCCTTGAGGTTGGGAAAGCCTAAAGTGGAAAGCTGAAAGCCGAAAGCCGAAAGCCGAAAGCCGAAAGCCGAAAGCCGAAAGCTGAAAGCCGAAAGTCTAGCTTTCCAACCAGGAAGAGATTCTCTTGTTGCCCTTGGGGGCGGTAGTGCAGGTTACCAAGTGTCCAATCATAGGTGAGCTACCCTGACTTCCTTTTGATCTCCTGCATCTATGGGTTGAGCCTCAGGTGCAAAACAGAACAGGTTGGTGCTGCAAGGAGCAGGATATCATTGCAGGGACCACGTGGTACTCAGGCTGGTATGGATGCACACGGGGCTACCCTCCTCGCAGTTGGATAAATTACTGCCTACGTTCAACTGTGCAAACGACTCGTATTGAAGAAGAAAAGCTCTGGAGACGATACACAAGTGTTTTTAGAATACCTCTTGTTAGTTGGGGGGTGTCTTTTCACGACTTTAATCCCAGCATTCAGGGGAGAGAAGGAAGTGGATATATCTGAGTTCCAGGCCAGTCTTGTCTACATAGTGATTTTCAGGACAGTCAGAACCAGAGTGAGACCACCTCCTCTCAAAACACAGAGTGTCTTTCCTCTAGGCCTAGTAGTTTATCCTAGCGGCCTGTTACTTGATAGAGAAGAGAAATTAAACGGATAAGTTTATCCACGAGGTCTCTTCCTTTGAGTGTTCACAGAAAGCTTAGTTGAGTCTGCCATGTGTCCATGTTGTGCCTTTTCAGGAGCTTGGGTGTGGATGGGGGTTTATTAGTACTGGACAGACTGGTTAAAACTGTGAAGGACTGAGTACATCCCCATACCTTACTAAGGTTCCCTGCATTTCTCTTGAATGGGCCTTCCTAATGTGTTTGCTGGAAGGTCAAAGGGTCGAGAGCAGATGCGAGTCTCTATCCAGATACTGTCAGATAAGCAGCCCCTCTGCAGGCATGTGGTCAAACTGGTCTCTAGGCAGCAAACATTTTACAACAGGCTCTGGCTATTCAGAGACTAGGAATAGCCCCTAGGAACTAGGCTATCTCCAGTTGGTTGTTATTCTAGGGTGGGAATATTCTGGGGTCTTGATGACAGAGGAGGGGTTCTTCTCCACCCAAAAGACACCTCAATATTCTGGACCTTTTTTTTTTTGTAAAGATTTATTTTATCATTATATCTAAGTACACTGTAGCTGTCTTCAGACACACCAGAAGAGGGCATCAGATCTTATTAAGGATGGTTTTGAGCCACCATATGGTTGCTGGGATTTGAACTCATGACCTTTGGAAGAGCAGTCAATGCTCTTACCCGCTGAGTCATCTCTCCAACCCTGGACCTTTCTTAAAACCAAACTTACACATACATGTTTCTGGCCCTGTTTGTTCTTTGTTGTGTAGCCTCAAACTATTGTGTGGTCAAGGTGCACAGAACCTGGGTATTTTTTTTTATGTATAGTTGTGGTCAATATTATAAAAATATCAAATTTTTGTGTTGAAAAATACAGCTTACTACATAGAATCCTTTTCTAACATACATAATATTCTCCTTGGCTAAACCGTAACTGTCATTTCTATTTATTTCTTTTCTTTTCTTTTCTTTTCTTTTCTTTTCTTTTCTTTTCTTTTCTTTCCTTTCCTTTCCTTTTCTTTTCTTTTCTTCGGTTTTCTTCTCTTTTTTCTCCTTTTAGATTTTGTTTATTTGTTCCTTTTTTTTTTTTTTTGGTTTTTATTTCCAGACTAGGTTTCTCTTTGTAGCCCCTGGAAGTCCTGGAACCCACTCTGTGTGTAATTTCAGGATCTTGAAGATTCTCCACACTGATTTTCAGAGTGATGACATCAGCTTGTAGCCACACCTCCAGTGCACAAGGGTTCCCTTTTCCCACATAATTGCCAGCATTTGTGCTTCACAGGTTTCCTGAGTTTAACCATTCTGGATTGGGCAAGATGGATTTAAAAGTAGTTTTCATTTGAACTTCTCTACTTGCTAAGGGTGTTGAACACTTTAGAGATTTTTTTTTTACTTTAATCATTTTTTAAATTTATTTTGAGACCTCGGTGTTCAGAACCATAACCCCTCTTTTTTTTTTTTTTTTAAATTGGGTCATTTGCTCTCTTGATTTTAGTGGTCTGAGAGATTTTACTTTGTTTGAGTACACTGTAGCTGTCTTCAGACCCCCCAAAACACACACACAAGAGGGCATTGGACCCCAGTACAGATTGTTGTGAGCCACCATGTGGTGGCTGGGAATCAATACCTCTGCAAGAGCAGTCTATGCTCTTAGCCACTGAGCCATCTCTGCAACATGACATTTTATTTTCTTTGACACCTCTGTATGTGGGAATGAATCCATGATCGCTCTTGTCACTATGTCTTATTGTTAGTGTATAGAAGGGCAACTGGGTTTTGTAACTTGGTTTTGTATCCTTCCAATTCTTGTTTTTTTTTTTTAAATATATGCCGGTATTTGGCTTGCAAGCATTTTTCCCTTTAATTCCCTTTAATTTCAGAGCTGATGTCATCACTCTGAAAATCAGTGTGGAGAATCTTCAAGATCCTGAAATTACATACAGAGTGGGTTCTAGGACTTCCAGGGGCTACAGAGAGAAACCTAGTTTCTCACTGTAGCCCCTGGATTCTCAACATCATGTAAAAAGTTCAGGCAATGCAGTTGAAATAGACATCTCCAAACCCAGGGCTGATGGAGCCAGGTTTCAGGTGGAGATACAAAGATCCCGGGAGTCATGGGATGTCCTGAGATGTTCAGTGATAGAATTTGTTTCAAAACTCGGTAGGACTATTGAGAAGGGTGTTGTCACCCTAATTTCTTTCTCAGCCTGTTTATCCTTTGTGTACAGAAAGGCCATTGACTTGTTTGAGTTAATTTGGACACTTTGCCCCTTCTTAGAATTGGGAACAAAACACCCATGGAAGGAGTTACAGAGACAAAGTTTGGAGCTGTGACGAAAGGATGGACCATCTAGAGACTGCCATATCTGGGGATCCATCCCATAATCAGCTTCCAAATGCTGACACCATTGCACACACTAGCAAGATGTTGCTGAAAGGACCCAGATAGAGCTGTCTCTTGTGAAACTATGCAGGGGCCTAGCAAACACAGAAGTGTATGCTCACAGTCATCTATTGGATGGATCACAGGGCCCCCAATGGAGGAGCTAGAGAAAGTACCCAAGGAGCTAAAGGGATCTGCAATCCTATAGGTGGAACAACAATATGAACTACGGAGACCCCCCCCCCGGAGCTCGTGTCTCTAGCTGCATATGTATCAGAAGATGGCCAAGTCGACCATCATTGGAAAGAGAGGCCCATTGGTAATGCAAAAGTTATATGCCTCAGTACAGGGGAACAACAGGGCCAAGAAGTGGGAGTGGGTGGGTGTGGGAGTGCGGGGGGTAGTGGGGGGGGACTTTTGGGATAGCATTGGAAATGTAAATGAAATAAATACCCAATAAAAAAAAGAACATTAAAAAAAAAACTCGGTAGGGAGCTCAGCTTATTTGCACATGCCTTTCATCCTAGCATGGGCACAGCAGAAGCAGTCAGATCTCTGTGAGTTTGAGGCCAGCATGGTCGACTGAGTTCCAGGATAGCCAGAGCTGTTACACAGACAAACTCTCAATTGAAAAACAAAACAAAGAAGCAAACAAAACAAAACAAAACAAAACAAAACAAAACAAAACAAAACAAAACAAAACAAAAACAGAGTGCAGTTGACAAAGACACCTGACATAGACATCTGACTTCTAGTGCACAAGCATACTTGGGCACACCACTCTAACACATGCATACATATCCCTTGTGCAATCACCATAACGAAAAACTGATGATGTAGGAAGTGAAATACTACCTCTCCAGTTTGATCTCAGTCTACAAGATTTTGAAGTGATTTTTAATTCACTGAAGTCTTTACCCAGAATTTAGTCTTTTCTGTTATTAAGGTCTGGTACATTTCTTTGAAATTTACTTGTCTGTTTCTGCATTTTTAATATTTCATTTTTCTGGCAGATTTTTCTTTTAAAATACTTTCATTAATATATTACAGAACACACACACACACACACACACACACACACACACACACACACACACACACACGGGGCTTTCTTCTGCATGAATGGCTGTGCACTACTTACCTGCAGTTCCTGAGCAGTCCAGAGGAGGGTTCAGGATTCCCTGGGTCTGGAGTCACAGATGATTGTGAGCTACCATGTGCTGGGTGTGTGTTCCCTGAATTTTCTGTTCTCCTTCTGTTGGTTTGATTGTTTACTTTTCATATGATGGTGCTTGTTCTATTTTTATATATGTATACATTTGTTATGTTTTGTTGTTATCTCTTAGAAGGCTGTTCTTTCCCCAGAGACAAAACAGGATTAGACCAGGATGGAAGGGGAAGAGGGAGGTTCTGGAAGGAGTGGAGGGAAGGGTAGGGAAACTGCAATCAGGATACATTGTATGAAAAACAAAACCCTATTTTTAATAAAAAGAGGGGAAAAGAGAAAAGGGGACAAAAGTACTCTCCTATAACGTACACTAGCAAAATTTTGTGTTTTACTTATTTTTATATATACTAAAATATTATTAAAAAGATATTGTTATACATTATACTAATAATTTATATCAATATTGATATGAATATCAATATATATAATTTTGCTATAAAAATAATGTAAATATATTAACCTTAAAATATTACTATAAAATGTAATATATAATAGAGGTAATACTAATTTAACAATATAATGTTGTCCACATTTTTATCTTATTCTGGCACAATTCTTCACACTGTGAAATTTTTTTTTACACCCTAAGTCCCAAGGGCCTCTCCTCCCACTGATGTCTTATCAGGCCTTCCTCTGCCACATATGTGGCCAGTACCATGGGTCCCTCCATGTGTATTCTTTAGTAGGAGGTCCAGTCCCTTGGAAATCCAGGGGATCTGGCCAGTTAACACTGTTGTTCCCTTCATGGGGCTGTAAAGACCCTCAGCTCCTTCAGTCCCTTCTCCAACTCCTCCATCAGGGAACCCTGTGCTCAGTCCAATGATTGGTTGAGAGCACCCACCTCTGTATTTGTCAGGCTGTGGCAGAGCATCTCAGGAGGCAGCCATATCAGGCTTCCATCAGCAAGCACTTCCCAGCACCCACAGTAGTGTCTGTATTTGGTAGCTATATATGGGATGGATCCCAAGTGGTACAGTCTCTGGGTGGCCTTCTTTCACTCTCTGCTCCATACTTTGTCTCCACATTTGCTCCTGTGAGTATTTTGTTCAGCCTTCTAAGAAGTAGTAAAGCATCCACAGTTTGCTCTTCCTTCTTTTTGGCCTTCATGTGGTCTGTGAATCGAATCTTGGGTATTCTGAACTTTTGGGCTAATATCCACTTCTCAGTGAGTGCATGCCATGTGTGTCCTTTTGTGACTGAATTACCTCACTCAGGATATATTCTTATTTTATTACATATTTTCCATAGACACAAACCTAAGGTAATTGATAACAAAAAATACTTTACATGCATTCATTTTACACATGAGTGTTTTGCCTGTGCATGTGAGTTTGTGAGTATTTCTGGATGGGTGGGTATCTCTACTAAGTGTGGTATAATGGTTAGGTGTGTGAGTATGTGTGAATGTGTGAGTGTGTGCATGTATATGAGTGTGCATGAAAGAGAGTTGTGGGAGTGAGTGTGTGTTGTGTTATTGTGTTTTGGGTGTTAGTGTTAGTGCATGTGTGACTTTAACAGAGTGTGTAATGTGGAGTGTGAGGGAGTGTGTGCATATGAGTGTTTACATGTTTGCTTTCATCCATGTGTGTGTGAGTGTATGTGTTTAGTGTCCTTTCCTTGGAATAAAGTGTTCTCCCTTATTTTTTATGATCAATTTTAGTTTGAAGGGAAGAATATTTTGCTCAGATATTAGGATAGGACCATGTTCTTGTTTTCTGGTCTCATTCGCTTGGAATATTTTCCCACACAATCTTTCACTGTCCTTCAAGATAAGAAGATTTTCTTAAGCCGGGCGTGGTGGCGCACGCCTTTAATCCCAAAACTCGGGAGGCAGAGGCAGGCGGATTTCTGAGTTCGAGGCCAGCCTGGTCTACAAAGTGAGTTCCAGGACAGCCAGGGCTACACAGAGAAACCCTGTCTCGAAAAACCAAAAAAAAAAAAAAAAAAAAAAAAAAAAGAAGATTTTCTTTTAGACAGCAAAAGGTAGAGTTTGTTTCTTAATTTGTTCATCCAAATTGTGTCTTTTGATTGAGTAGTTAAGGCTATACATATTTAAAGTAGTTATTGAAAGCTGTGTGTTGATTGCAGCAGTTTTATTGTTCTTCTTTGTTTTTGTGTGTATAGTCCAATTTTGTGTTTCAGTAACCATAGCTTCACATATTCACTGTATAGAGTCTATTGGTGTGCTTATTTTTCTCCTCAGTCTGACATTTTGCCTCCAGTATTCTCTGTAGAGCTGGTTTAGTGGACATGAATTCTACCTTGCTTGTAACAATATCTTACAATTTTGGTGTATAGTTTTGCTGGGTACAGTAGTCTATACTGGCAGTTGCCATCTTTTAGAACCCATAATAAATTGTGCCAGGTTCTTCAGGATATCAGAGTGTCCACTGAGGAATCTGGTGTTATTTTAATGGACTCTTTCCTCTTTATATGAGAATTCCTTTTATTCTCCTTTGGCTTTGATGCACCCTGCAGAGTTTCTTTTCCAGCTCAATTTGTTGTTTCTGGGTCTTGTTTTCTAGTAAGAACTCCAGAAACGATCTATGGAAATACATCCTTTGTACATTTGTATCACAAAAGTCACTTTTGAAATTGAGGCTTTCTGCTGGCTTCTTATAAGTTATCTATGTACTCTAGGTCCTGAGAACAAACATCATCCCATGACTCTCTCTGCTCCCTTAAGTGAAGGATAACACTCTTGCATCTCTGTGAATGATCAGCCCATATTTCCAGGATGAGGAGTGAGGGGTAAAGCATGGCAGAAGGTCTGGGGTCTGAGTTTGACAGGGTAGCTACTCATGAATTCCAGCCCCACAGAATATGGGGAGAGTGTCAGCTTCTGCATCTCTAGTGAACTCATTGGCAACTATGGCCTCTGGGATTATTTCATCTCTGAATCTTCCATGACTCGGGAAGATCCCAGGCACACAGTGCCATAGGGTGAATACAGTGATGTACACTCTGTGTTCTTGGATTGTTGTCTTATGAAACTGATTTATTTTAGTCCATGTAAACTAGTCTCTCAGGAATATTATCACCAAAGTGACTTGCTTATAGGGATTTATAATTTAGAATAGACATAATTAACACAACAAGAATTTCTCTATTGTACTGAGGTACGATGTAAAACGTATTAATACGCTATATTATTTAAAGGAGATAATTGGACTACTGTGCTAAAGCAACTTTCCTACTAAGCCTATGGTGATAGTAGGAAAACAGCAGCTAGGAGATGTTCCCCTCATAATCTTGCAGAGCAGCAGGGACTTCTAATTTGTCCCACACAGCCACCAGGATGTTCTCATAGTTTCCTTTGGTTTCATCGTGAATGACTCCCCAATGAGAGATTCCATACTTCTTCTGGTAAAATTATTTGACTTCTTTCATGGTGATCTCTGAAATGGAGGCCATGATCCTGATGGTGAGGGGCAGCATCCTTCAGCTGGAATACTGCTGGCACATCGATGTTGGTAGAGTGTTTCAGAATTACCATGACTAGGACGGAAACAAAGTTGTGTTCTTGAAGTTTAAGTGGTAACCTGTTTAACAGGAACTATTTTAAAAGTTACAATATGGAAAAAACAGAGCTTATACATATATTTTACTAAATCAAAAGGCACATGGGACAATCATATTGAAAATTCATATTGTTATTTAAATACAAGTGCTTTAGAGAGATAAGAGTTTAATAACATATTGTTAGGAGCAGAAAACAATTCATCTCTCTCTGTTGCCTGGGCTAGAGTGGCACTGCAGGGTTCCTTCACAGTCTTCAGGAAAGATGTTCTGAGAAGCAGGGGGAGAACTTCTGAGACCTTATAGCCTCTTATACCACCTGTATTGTTCTCGCCTCTTCTGAAACCATCTCTACAATGAGTGAGAAAAAGGAATTGGTTCAGAGTAGCAGATATTTAGGACCATAATTGAAAAAAAACCATAGCATGTAAGTTCATATATCAGTGTTACTTGAACCTGGTGGCTAACACTTCTTTCTAATTTTGTGAGAGACTAAGGGGCTGGCACAGTGTTCGGCGCTGGCCTAGAATGTTGTAGACCCTGCTTTCCACATCAGCACTGCAAAATAGTCCGAGAAATGTATTCAAAGGTGGCTCACCTTGTTTCCCTCTCTACTGCAATTCACATTGTAGGTTGTAAGCAGCATTTTCAGGCCGATGCACCAGCCTTTGCACCAGCTTTATGACTGCTGGGTTCAGCCTTTGAGCTATGGCCTAACTAATATTCCTTCTGCAAGGATAAAATTTATGTTTGGTTTTGAGCATTTCAAATCAGTTTTGATTGTGGAGCCCCTAACTTCCGTATGATGTCACAGAGTAACTCTACCTTTAAAAACCAGCATTGCAATGAATTACACATAGTTATATATGTGTGTCTGTATATCTATACATAATGCAATTATATATACTAAATACCTATTTTATAAGTTAAGACATCTGTATTTATAATTTATCTATAGAGTACATGTATGTGTAATAGGTATATGTCTAAGAAATGAAAGTAGTTCAGTGCTATTCTTTGTTTGTTTAGGAAGTCATGTTCCATTTTGAAATATGCCCTTTGTGCATGGTGAGGCTTCCTTATTCCATGTCTACTCACAAAGACCTTAAAGATGAAAAGTAATTCGGTGCAGACAGCAGAGACAGCTCAAAGGTCAAGAGTCCTTTCTGCTCCTGCACAGGGACCAGAGTTTGTTTCCCAGTGTCTAAGCCGGGTGCATCAAGAGGACCTCTAAAGCCAGCTTCAGAGAATAAGTGTCCTCCTGAGGATTTTTGTAAATCCAGCTTCAGGGAATAAGTGCCCCACTCTGGATTTTTTGGCACTTGGCCACATATTTTATACACAGAGACATACACATAGTAAAAATAAAACAATCTTGAAAAACACTCTGAAACAGTTTTACGTTAACAGTTTCATGGATAAGATGAATGCGGCCAAGACATAAGGCAAGTTGTTAACTGGCTGTCCTGCAAAGGTCTTTCTTTGGTGTACTGACCTTCACTATGGCTTCATTCACACCCATCCATCTGGCCAGTTGTTTTCTGAGGGTAAAATGATAGTTGATCAGTATTTACCATTATACATGAAAGAAAATATGTGAAGCATCTTTTATATTTGTTTTAAAATGTTGGTCTCATGCCCCAACTCCTTTGACATTTATCTGGAGGGTATGAAGATTTAAACAAATTCTATATGTAATTTTCTTTATTATTAATGGACCGTTCATACACATGAACACCCATGCATGCCCCTAATAAGCATTATTAAAAGCCACAACACAGGCGTCAACAACCTTAGGCAAATACTGGTAATACTGTCTGTGGTGGTGCATGAGACCCTGCCTCAAAAACCAAGAGAAAACCAAACAAAGCAATAGTTGCAATGCAAATGCACACGGGAATGCTGAAGGAGGCCCTTTGTCAGGACAGAAGGATAAACTCAAAAGAAGATGGATTGACAGAGAGGACATGAAGAGTTCTAATGTGCCATTAGTATAAGAGGACTTCCAATGTACAGAGGGTTGGGGGGAATTAAATGTTACATTTATTGGAATTAGTCTTTGGGGGTGTGTATACACACACACACACACACACACACTCCTGTGCCCTAGTGAACATGTAGAGCTTAGAGGGCACCTAATGGAAGGTAGAGTCCTTTGTCTATCATGTGGATGTGGATACTGGGGACAAAACTCTGGCTCTCCAGCTGGGTGGCAAGTACTTTTACCCACTGAACCATAATCTCACAAGCCTTGGGAAAGAAAATATCAAAAGCACTTCAGACAGAAAAGAAACAGTCAAACAAATCAACAAACAAGAATCAAAGAACAAGAACAACAACAACCCTCCATAGTACTGGCAATCCCTTCCTGAGTTCCCACAATGAGAAAGGACCAGGCAGAGGGTCCCTGTGATTTCCAGGTCAGGCTGGACTACAGAGTGAGCAGACAAGAATAAAGAGAAAGGGAAACCCAGCTAAGATGAACATGCCTTAGATCTCAGCACAAATCTCTTACACGTGCTCAATATTAAGTCCTGGTTTTGTGGACCATTTTCCGTGGGCAGCTTGGGGAAAAGAAAGAGCAAAGCCAAAAGAACTAGGAGAATGTTGGGAGCCAGGCTTGGTGGAGCATGTTGTCCCAGCACTTGAGAGGCAAAGGTGGGAGGATCTCTGTGAGTTTGAGATCAGTCTGCTCTATAATGTGAGTGCCAGATGAGGAAGGGATTCCTAGAGAGATCTTGGAGGTGGGAGGTAAGGAGAGAAATCTGTCAGTGAGTTTCTAATTATAAAACACTTAAAGGCAAAATACATGATGTACAGATGTATCAAAAACGTTAACAAGAGCAGGATACCCCTCTGTAGTATGGCGACCATAGCTCAGCCTTGCAAATCTCTTTTAAAAGAACCTAACTACTGTAGGAGACGTGGGCTGAAGTTTTGTACTTTGACTCATGGAATTACTGTATGGAAATAACTTCAAGTCATTTTGTATGACTCTTACCCCTACCTCAGAACCACAGTGCAGGACAAGGGATCTGGCAGCCTGAATTTCCCAGGTGATTAGGATTTCTAGAGGCAAGTGTTTGTGGGTACTGACAAGATGACTAAGTGGGTCCCTGTGCGTTCTGGATAGCCCTGATGTTCTCAGTTGAATGTCTTGGACCCACATGATGGATCATAAAACTGAACGCTGCAAGTGTCCTGTTGCCTCCTCATGTGCCAGGTGGTCAATATACTCACACCCATGAAAATCCAAGGACCCACCACATGCCAACCCCCACCAAATAAATGAAGGTCTTTAATTAAAAATATAAATCCAAAAACAAGGCTCTGTGGGGGAGCAGGGAGGAGGTCAATGGTCACCTCGGACCAGCACTTGATCCCATCAAGTAGGAGAAAAGGCCAGGCAATCTCCTCACCTTGCTTCAAGACTGAGAAAATAATTGGTCTGGAAAATTCTCTCCAGTTCGTCCAGCTGCCACTGGGTGAATCTATGGTAAGATCGACGTCGTGGCACCTGCCTTGGCTCAGCAGCCTGGACACTCTCGCCCTCAGCATGCTCAGGAATCGGCTCCCTCGCTTCCTGCTCATTCTTCTCACCCCCCTTGGTGCCACGATCTTCCTTGTTCCTGTCTTCCTCTACAAGGCCTGCGATGCCAGCAGCGGCAGGACTCTCTCCATTTAATTCTTCTTTTCCTCTCCCCCTTGGGGCTGTGGCTCTCAATGCCGACTCGATCTGTCCTGTATCTTCCTCATTTCTTCCCTCTTCAGCTGGAAAAACCATGGTGCCTGGAGGTGGAAAAATGGAGAAAAGTCAACCTTGCCGCCTAAAGTAGGCAACAAGTCGCAGGGATGCCAGCCGCCCATGGCGACAGTCTGGTCATGCCTCCCGAGCCACCTCCATGTCTCTCAGGGAGATAGTTACATCGCTCTTCCTCCTACCTACTGACCATTCCAGCTACATACTGACCATCTCCTGTACCCTCATCCTCATATACTACCCAATTGAACAAGTACTTGATGTTTTAACACTCCATACCTTGGGTGCTCTCCATTTTAGACTCACATCCAAGACTGATCTTGAAGCTCTGTGGTAATCCTGATGTAGTTCCGGTAGTAGTGCAGAGCGGTAACCGTTGACCTGGAAGAGATTTCTTACAGCCTGTTCCACGTCACTATGTATCCAGTTATAGATGGAACGTTCTGGCTTCATGCTCATCACCTGTTGCTATGGTGAGGTAGGAGCCCAGAGGTGCTATAATGAGCACCATTAGGTGCTCACCCTGACGTGCTCTGGGGAGAGGAGTTTGGTGCTGGGATGAGCATGGTACGTTTTCAGGGAGGGCACAAACCTCGAGGAAGTAGAGATGCAGAAATGACCTTTGAAGCTGCATCTCAGCTGACTTCTCTGACCATAGTGTATTTTCTTCCTACCGAGGGGATGGTGGTCAATTGTAGAAGCCAAGTTGTGGGGAACAAGAAAATATCTCCCAGTAACTCTGGAGCCCTTGAGGAAAATATCTGTAGAACTACCTCTTGGTCTAGTGCTCCACATTGATTCCCTGAGAGGTGGCAGAGAAAAGAAATTACATCAATGTGATTATCTAGGAGGCCTCTTCCTTTGGGCTGTCACAGAAAGTGAACTTAGATCCTGTGGTGGTTTGAATGAGAATGACTGCCTATAGACACATATATTTGAATTCTAGGTCTCCAGTTGGTGGAAGTACTTGGGAAGGATTGGGGAGTATAGCCTTTTTAGTGGAGGTGTGGCCTTGTGGGAAGAGGCAAATTGTTGGGGGTGGGCTTTCAGGTTTTAAAGGCCCACACCATTCCAAATTAATACCCCTCCCCCCCTTGAGAGCATGTTGGTGAAAAAGAGACAAGCTCCCAACTACTCCTCTAGGGCCATGCCTGCCTACCTGCTGCCGTGCTTCCTGCCATCATGATTGTGCATTCACCCTCTGAAACTCTAAGCAGGCCACCAGTTAAATAGGAGGGTAGCTAAGACAGAGCCTGTTGTGCTTCCATGCTCTTTTTACAGAAGCTTGGGTAGACTTACTGGTCCTGGTGGATCAGAAGAACGATCAGAGGGCACAACTTCCCCAGGGCTCCTGGGGCAGGGGTTGGGGGTAGGTTAGTAGTACTGTCAAGTTTTGGTAAGTACTGGTAAAAGCAATGAGAATTGTGATACCTGTGCTGAGCTTCGTCACATTTGTCTCGAAGATACACACACAGACACACAGACACACACACACACACACACACACACACACTTCTAATGTCTTCTCTGAGAAAGCAGGCTTTTATATCTTGGTCTCTATCTCAGAACTGTCCGTCAAGCAGACCCTGTGTTGGTATGTGGTCAGACTCATCCCAATGCAGCCACATTTTGCCAACATGTACTGGTCACTCTTAAAATAGAAGGCCCTGCACCACTATCATGTTTCCACACTGTCCCTTGTTTAGGGTGGGAATATCCTGGAGCCCTGGAGTTCTCCTTGAGTAAGACTTACCTCATAGCTCTGATAACTACCTCACAACGAAGCCTACATGTTTATCTTTCCTAGTTTTTCTTCCCTCTTTGCTCTAAATCCCATCATTGCTGTGTCAAGCACAAGAGAATTGTTTTTTCTAGACCTAGTCTAGTCAAAACAGTAAAGACATACATTTCAGGGATAGGGTTGTAGGTCAATTGCATTGTCCTTACCTAGCATACTTAAAGTCACATAATCTCTGAACTGCATTGTAATGCTATCCTGTGAGGAGGTAGATGCCACAGTCCCTCTAGTGTACAGAGTGAGTTTGTGTTCAGAGAGGGACATATGACCGCATCTACAAATAGAAAATGACACTCTTTCTAAAAATAGACAACCATTTTTCCCATTTATGATTCTGCCATCTACAGTTATGAAGTGTGCATAGAGCCTGCTTTAATTTTTAAAATTTACTGACAAGTATTTTCACTTATTCTGTAATCTATCTGGAGAATATTCCCTGTCTGTTTGTAAACATTATGTATATTGGTGCTTGTGGTTAGAACATCCACTTTATCTATTGTGATTTATTATAGTGAGTTTTCCTTTCCTTAGGACACTCTATTTTTATTATACATTATTAAAATAATATACTGCTATCTATATTGCTTTAGAACTGCCTATCTCTCACTTGATATTGTCATTCTATGTCCCTCCTTTAAGAAATATCTTTTTGGCTTACATTTATTTGTATTTTTATAATTTATATAATTTATATTTTATTTTTTTAATTAGGTATTTTCTTCGTTAACATTTCAAATGTTATCCCAAATGTCCCTGAGTCCCTCTCCCCCACTCTCCTACCCAACCCTCCCAATTCTTGTCCCTGACATTACCCGTATTGAGGCATATAAAATTTGCAAGACCAAGGGGCCTCTCTTCACAGTGATAGACGACCAGGCCATCTTCTGATACATATGCAGCTAGAGACACGAGCTCTGGGGGTACTGGTTAGTTCATATTGTAGTTCCACCTATAGGGTTGCAGTTCCCTTTAGCTCCTTGGGTACTTTCTCTAGATCCTCCATTGGGGGGCCCTGTCTTCCATCCAATAGCTGACTGTGAGAATCCACATCTGTGTTTGCCAGGCCCCGGCATAGCCTCACAAGAAACAGCTATATCAGGGTCCTTTCAGAAAAACTTGCTTATGTATGCAATGGTGACAGCGTTTGGAGGCCGATTATGGGATGGAACCCCGGGTATGGCAGTCTCTAGATGGTCCATCCTTTTGTCTCAGCTCCAAACTTTGTCTCTGTGACTTCTTCCATGGATGTTTTGTTCCCAATTCTAAGAAGGGGCAAAGTATCTACACTTTGGTCTTCTTTCTTCTTGAGTTTCATGCGTTTAGTAAATTGTATCTTATATCTTGGGTATTCTAAGTTTCTGGGCTAATATCCACTTGTCAGTGAGTACATATCATCTGAGTACTTTAGTGATTGCGGTGCCTCAATAAGGATGATGCCCTCCAGGTCCAAAGCAAAAACTCTTCTGAATGATAAAAGAACCTCTAGTGGAATAACCATGTGTGACCTAAAGCTGTACTACAGAGCAATTGTGATAAAAACTGCATGGTAATGGTATACCGACAGACAAGAAGACCAAAGTAATAGAATTGAAGACCCAGAACTGAACCCACACACCTATGGTCACTTGATCTTTGACAAGGGAGCTAAAACCATCCAGTGGAAAAAAGACAGCATTTTCAACAAATGGTGCTGGCACAACTGGCAATTATCAAGTAGAAGAATGCAAATGGATCCATTCCTATCTCCTTGTGCTAAGGTCAAATCTAAGTGGATCAAGGAACTCCACATAAAACCAGAGACAGTAAAACTTATAGAGGAGAAAGTGGGAAAAAGCCTCGAAGAGATTGGCACAGGGGAAAAATTCCTGAATAGAACAGCAATGGCCTGAGCAGTAAAATCGAGAATCCACAAATGGGACCTCATGAAATCACAAAGCTTCTGCAAGGCAAAAGACACCATCAATAAGACAAAAAGGCCACCAACAGATTGGGAAAAGATCTTTACAGATCCTAAACAAGATAGGGGACTAATATCCAATATATATATATAAAGAAGTCAAGAAGGTGGACTACAGAAAATCAAATAACCCCATTAAAAAATGGGGCTCAGAGCTAAACAAAGAATTCTCATCTGAGGAATACTGAATGGCTGATAAGCACCTGAAAAAATGTTCCGCATCCTTAATCATCAGGGAAATGCAAATCGAAACACCCTGAGATTCCACCTCACACCAGTCAGAATGGCTAAGATCAAAAATTCAGGTGACAGCAGATGCTGGTGAGGATGTGGAGAAAGAGGAGCACTCCTCCATTGTTGGTGGGATTGCAAGCTTGTACAACCACTCTGGAAATCAGTCTGGCGGTTCCTCAGAAAATTGAACATGGTACTACTGGAGGATCCCACAGTACCTCTCCTGGGCATATATCCAGAAGATGTTCCAACTGGTAAGAAGGACACATGCCCCACTTTGTTCAGAGCAGCCTTATTTGTAATAGCCAAAACCTGGAAAGGACACAGATGTCCCTCAACAGAGGAATGGATACAGAAAATGTGGTACATTTACACAATGGAGTACTACTCAGCTATTAAAAAGAATGAATTTATGAAATTCCTAAAAAATATTTTTGAGACACTGTTGTGTAGGCATCTCCAGAATCTTAATCCGTTCCCCCTGCTTCCTCCTCCTGGTTTCTGGGATAATGGCAATTGCTTCCATCCTCTGTCCTTTTTGAATACTTGTTCGTGTCACATCTGGAAACATCCACCCACGGGGCTTTAAAGGTTCATTTCACTGCCTTAAATATGCTGTTCACAGTAGTTCCTGGCCCCGATGTTCACGAGGGTGCTATGCCTTATATTTACGTGCCTTTGCATAAGGCGCTTTCTCTTTGCTGCTGTTGTCAAGCAATCCTTTTCTGTATCAGGAGCAGGAGAGTCTTGGTGTAAATATCAAGTTTTGGGTACTTTAATTAGGTTAGGCTTTTTCCTTGGCTACTGGTGGAGGGTTTGCAGTATTTACACATTTTGCCATTATTTCTACAAGTGGTCATTTTCCCCTTCCTCCAGATGTTCTCATCTCTTGGGCATTATACTCAGGTGTTCTCCCAATTTTTCTTTTTAAATTCATATTTTACTTATATTATGGGATGTATGCCATGGCACATACCCACAAACCATAGGACAACCTGTGGGAATCAGTTCTGTCTTACTGTGAGGAACCTGGGCACCAAACTCAGGACACCAAGCTTGGATGCAAGCATCTTTACCATGGATGCATCCTGTTAACCCCTATATTTTTCTTTTCCTAAGGTACTTTTGCCCACTCTCCCTACACATCCATTTCCCACACTTCCTAATACTTTGAATATTTTCATCTTCATTCCTCAGACTGGGTACTCTCAACTGCCCATCTTCAAGACTACCCTCTTCTATTATTTCCATTCCTCAGACTGAGTACGCTCAACTGCCCATCTTCAAGACTACCCTCTTCTCTTATTTCCATTCCTCAGACTGAGTACTCTGAACTGCCCATCTTCAAGACTATGCAGTTCTCTTATTGGCTGCTCCAGTGATTTTTATTCAATGAAGTTATTTGTCTTTATTAATAATGCTGTTAGGATATATACTTTCAATTCATTTATTTATTGCTGAGGGGAGGGAGCAGTGGTTCCTATGTCAATATCACAGGACAACTGTCCTCCCATTGTGTGGGTCCTGGTTATGGAAATCAGGTCCTTAGAACTGCTGGGAAGATATTTTATGTTCACAGCTACCTCATGAGTCCTTATGTTATTTTTTATTTATAGAATTTTTATTTTTACTTTTCATTTCCTGTGAATTTCTATTTGTTATCTGGAAAACAGTTTGATATCCTTTGTCAACACTTTTCCCTTGAGTTCCTCTAAGTCCTTTGTTATAAATTCCATTAACTTTTTTTTACAACATTTATAGTGGAAGTATTAAAAGATTAGTGTATCAATCTGAATCCATGACTGACTTTCCTCTTTTAATTAAAAACAACTTTCACCCTATGCACGTGTCATCTGTGCGTGTGTTTACATATGTATTTTCCAGGTGGGAACCCATCTGTTCACAAGACTGGGCAGAGGTCAACATTGAGCAACAACTTCTAGCACTTTGCATATTATTGTAAGTTTTTAAAATTAATCTTTGGTATTTTAACGGCAAGTGTGCACGTGTGTGTTCAGGTGTGTGTGTGTGTGTGTGTGTGTGTGTGTGTGTGTGTGTGTGTGTATGTGTGTGTGTGTGTGCAGATGCCTACAGAGGCAGACTGTTGTGTTTCGTGGAGCTGAAGTGAGAGGTGGTTGTGAACCTCCTGGTGCAGGAGGTAGACAGGAGTCTGTCTGAGTCCTCTGGAAGACAAGTACATACTCTCCAGCCTCTTGATTTTTATTTATCCATCATGTGAACATATGTGTGCCTGAGTGTGGTTTGTGCACATATGGCTGTAAAATCCAGAAGAGTGTCAGATCACATGGAGCCTGAGTTACATGCCATTGTGACTGTCTGTTGTGTGTGCTGGGGTTCAAGCTTAGGCCCTCTGCAAGAGCAGCATGTAATCTTACTGCAGAGACATCTCTCTAGCCAGCCCTATGTTAGCCTCTTCTGGATCACATTCTGTCTCTAAACCTTAAGCCCACAGTTAAAGCTAGGCAGGATGACCAGCACCCTCTTTGGAGCATCTTTTCCTGTCTCAGAACCCAGACTAAAATATATGCTACTGTTTTATGTCTATGTTGGGAGTCACAATCATGTCTTCCTAATGGCTGGCAGTCACTTTCCCTACTGACCCATTTCCCAGTCCCACATTTAAAAGTGAGATGGAGGCCTCATTTAGTGCATGCAGGGTGTTCTTGAACTTACTGTGTGGCCAACTCGGGCCACTTAATTTAAAGGTCCACTTCTCAAGTGTTGTGGCCAGGTCCTGGCCACTTGTTGTTTCTACCCTCACTTCCCAATGGAAGGACTCCACTGTTTGTACCACTGCTTTCCTTCATGCTCATTTTAAATATTTCATCGTGTTTTTTAAATGAATGGAAGAGAAAGAAATATTTGCACGGAAAGTGGAGAACCTCTGAACTATCAGAACCAAGAAAAGTCACATCTGTCTTGTCTGATTCAATGACATTGCCTTGGTAATTTAGACATATTCCTTAGAGGTCTCAGAAGACACTTGAAACAGATATATTGAGAACTCAGCTCTTTGTTGGAAATACAAGGGCTGAGGGACTAAGTGTGTAATAACAGCATGATGGTGGAAGCTAAACCTAAGACCTGAGACAGAATTAACTGCTGTCTCATGCCACATATGGCCCCAAACGTTCACAGAAAAAAACGAAGGCAAGGAAAATAATTGAGAGGAATGTACTTCCTACTTCATGGCTTGTGTCCTGTGAACCCTGTGGGTTGTCTCAAATGAAGTTTCTGTCAGAGTTCAGGGCTGGAGTGAAATCTTGAGAGGGGGCCAGCGTGGCATGCATCACCTGTGTTTGGAAGAGACTGCTGTTTCTCTTTGGGTCCTGCATCATCTCTCTTTTAAATTTGCATGGGATAAGAGTCATGGTGAGAACAGTAAGAGGGGGTGACAAACAGGAACACTTGGGTCAGGGTACTGCTACTAAGGATGTTTTAAAGTGCCTGTAACACACAGGGCTTACTGACTGTGATGCACAGATGTTACCTCCTGGAAACAGTTCTTCTTGTGTTTAAATGGCATTTACCTGATATGAGATATGTATCCTAACAATCTCAGAAGAAGCACAAAATAAGTATATTGAGAATTCAGCTCTTTATTGAAATACTAGTATTGAGGAGATAACAGTGTTTAACAGGGCTTTGAACCCACAACATCATCTGGCTATGGCTTTTGAGCATGGGTGGCTCCCTGGGGCTTCTCCACAGCCTTCAGAGAGAGATGCTCCGGGATGCAGGAAGAGGACTTCTGAGCATTTACAGCCTCTTATAACTCCTGTATTTTTCTCTCCTCTTCAAAAACCATTCCTAAAGTCATTGGGAAAAAGGAATTGGGAGACAGGAGTAAACCACTAGGATTATAGTTGAAGAACTTATTAAAAACCAGAATCTACAGTATTCTTTTCCTAATTGTAGTAATCAAGTAGTGTCCATTTGAATTCAGGTTCTACTCCACACTCTGAAACCTACACCTGGCACCATTATGAAGGCCAAGAACCTGTAACTAGACAAGTCCTAGGGGGCGACCCCCTTCCTATTACTCTGCCATGTAGGCATAACATTAACCTGACAACTAATGTTGTATCATTCTATTTAGTGCAGTTCTCGGCTCTCATCAGAGAAAATACTACTTTGAGAAGTGATCGACATAGAGATCTTCTACTGATCAAGGCATAGAAAAAAGGAGATTGGAGAATTCTCATCCCAAAATAGAACATATATACCATATGTCCTCCTTCCAAGGCTCAGAGATCATATGGCAAAGAGGATGGAAAGAGACTGTGTATGACCACAAGAAAACAGTGTTTTTCATGGTACATCAGGGTATATATATACACACACACACACACATATATATTTGAGCAGCACAAATTAGTCTCGATGTATTATTAAAAATTAGAGGACACAAAGGTTTATGGGGAACAGGATAAATATGGTCAAAACACATACAAAGGGATCAAAGAACGAACAAAACAGGCAAGTTGGGTTTTTGACTTGATATTTTCTCCATTTCCATAAGTTTCTGTTTAGCTAAATTTTAATTAGTTATGTGGATTTGACCTGTGAATTATTACCTCCCCCCTATTCAGACTCTAAGGATATAATTTATGAATATTTTTTACAAATAGTTTCAGGGACGCCCTAGCTATATCATTTTGCATAATTCATATGTCACAACCATAGTGTTACTCCCTAGAGCACTAGGATTGGCCAGGTCATTGTGGCACACATATTCAACTTAAGCACTAGGGAGGCACAGGCAGGAGGATCTCTGTGAGTTTGAGGCCAGCCTATTCTACAGAGTGAGTTTAGGACAGGGAGGGCTACACAGAGAAACTCTCTCCCTCAAAAAACTCATACGCACATATATACACAAAAGTATACTAGTCTGACAATATGTTAATATTTCTTTATATATACATATATACACACACATATATATGATTTTAATGTGCATATATAAATGCTACACATCTATACAGAATACATCTATTTTACACATAATGTGTACACACTTTCTAAGTTAAAATGCATATAATGATTTACCCACAGGATACATGTATGTGATATATATATGCACTTAGTGAAAACAAGCTTGGTACAATTCTTTGTTCCTTAAGAAGTTTGTGTCTCCAGGAAATGAGCCATTCCTGAGGAGTAGGGCTTTCTTATTCCATTTTCTACCCACAAAGACCACAGAATCTCAAAAGCCATATTGCTTGGTTTAGAGTGATGGTCTAGTGGTTCTTGCTTGTTGGTCTTGTAGAGGACTTGAGTTTAGCTCCTAGGACCATTTGTGCTGCTTATAAATACGTGTCCGTCCGGCATATACGTGAAATATATGCCCTCTCCTGGCTTCCTTGATCAGCCACACACATATGGCATGAACGTGCGACACATACACACTTGCCCAAACATACATTAAAAAACTAGAGATAAATCGTCAAAAAGTCATTTCAACCATGGTTTGGACATGTTATCAAAGGCAACACAATTCTACTGAGAGAACCAGAAGGACCTACAAATGCACCAGGTTCCAGAATGGCTGTCCTACCAAACAGCTTTGTGTGTGGACTGACCTGCACTTTGGCTTCACTCACACCCATGGAACTTGCCAGACGTTTTCTACAGTTAAAAAAAGATAAAAAGAATTATGAATATGTGAAATAAAATTCGAGAGGAATATTTTATCATTGTTTTGAATGGTTTGTCTCAATTCATATTTTCTCTGATCATCACCTTGAAAATTTTGAGGTGCTTAGAGCAAACAGTACAGGTAGCATTTGATTACCAAGTTAGTATTAATAGATGTGCAAACCCAAGCATGTCTGTAATAAGCAAGTTTTAAAGCACTAATGAAGACAGTAAAACCTTCCAAAGAAATGTTCCTAATGCATGTGACAGTGGAACAGGAGAGGCTACCACAAACAAAACAACTCAAAACAAGACAAAAACTACAAAACAAACGCCAACAGGAAAAACAAAGTGTTCTGTCAGGATAAAAGGAAACTCCAAGGAAGAAGCTTAATGGAAAGCATCCAAAATTTTTTATTATTCACTTAAGAATGAGGTACTCCAATCGCTGATTACCTGAAAAATGAAATATCACATTTCTTGTTTAAATTTATTTTGTAGTGTGTGCATGTGTCCCTATTGCACATGCAGATGTAAGAGGACAGCGTGAGGGAGTGATCTTCTATGTGTGTCCTCTGAATGGACCTCAGGTTCTCATAGCAAATGCCTTTACCCTGCTGAATCCTCTTCCACTATGGGTAAGGAAGTATTAGAAGTCACAGCATACAGGAAATGAGTATAAGAAAACCTCACCACACTGACCGCACAGTCCTGGATTACAAATACATTTGAAATCTGAGGCCTGAGCTCCCTACAAGTTCCAGGAAGCCATGCTACACAGTGAGATCTTGGACCAAAAATCAGAAGAGGACCTCTGAACACACCTCCTCCACCCCTGCCAGGAACAACCAACCAACCAACCAACCAGAAAACATACGGTGGAGTATGCTATCAATCACAACACAAATGGCCTAATGGAGAAGGGCCTGGCATGGGGCTCATTACATAACTGAGATAACTTTGAACTTGGGATCTACTGGCCAAGTACTGGGCTTACAGACATGTATTGCCTCGTTCTCATTCAGCCTGTTGCTGCTGGTAGTTGTCTGTTTGCTCTTGCTTTTGCTTTGTTGGCTTTATTGGTTTAATAATTTAAAGATAGCCTTGCACTCTGCAGCTGAGGCTGGCCTGGTGCTCACTACTGTAGCTGGATGGTAAAGGTGATAGCCTGCATGCCTGAGTTCAAAACCCAGGGTTCACAGGAGGAAAATAAGAAACAACTCCCAAAAGCTGTCATCAGCCTCCAGATATGCAGTCTTGTTAACATGCACACAAAAGCACAGCATGTCCATTCTCTCTCTCTCTCTCTCTCTCTCTCACACACACACACACACACACAGAGAGAGAGAGAGAGAGAGAGAGAGAGAGAGAGAGAGAGAGAGAGAGAGACTTAAATAAATATGTACATGTAAAATAAAATAAAAGGTGGACAAGAAGGGGACAGGAAGCAGGAGAAACTCTCTGGGCATAACTTCATTCCCCCATCCAACTGATGCAAGCTAGACAATGTACTCACGCCTCTGTAGTGCTGATGTAGTGACTGCACTGGAAGGTGCTCTCCAGCTCTTGTAGTTGCTGCAAGGTGAAGCTGTGTTTCCGACGGTGGCGGAATTCGGGCACCAACACTCTCACAGGATTAACAGTGGACCACGGCTCTGACACGGGCTTTACATTTGCCAAATCCCCCATGTAATCAGGGACTGGCTCCTCTGGCTGCTTCTCCTTCTCCTGGGCACAGCCAGTGGCACCAAGGTCCTCTTGGTTGCTGTTATCCATGAGGCCTGCAGCACCAGCAGCAGGCCCACCTTCACTTAATTCTCCTGCTCTGTATCCTTCCTCTGCTGAGGCTCCAGACCCAGGCAGGCCCCGTCCACTCTCTCCCTCGTTTCTTCCCTCTCCAGCCAGGGAGCCCATCAGAGTCTTCACACCTTAAGTGGGGAAATGGAAAAACCAGGCTTCAGGGCCTAGGCTGGTGCGGAGGTGTCATGGAGTCAGGGCAAAGCCTGTGGCGCCCAGCTCCAGTTCAGTCCTATATGGGACGCTCCTCTGCTCGTGGATATCGTCAACCCACCCTTCCCATCACTCACTGACCTTTCGCATTTTCCTCATCCTCCTCAGGTCCCACATCAAGCAGGTAATTGATGCTTTGATGCTCCATGTCTGTAAAGCCTTGGAAGTCGCTATTCACTGGTACAGCCCCCAACAATTCCGGAAGTAGAGCTTCTAACCCACCAATGGTCTGCTTCCACACCTCCAGGCCCCATCCTCTAATTTAGCATATATCCAATTATGGTAGTGTGTCCTGCCTTCTGGTTGTCCTCCTGTTGCTGCGGCTGAACTCCAGGCTGCAAAACTGAGGACAGTGGGAAGGTTACCTGAGCAAGAATTACTAAAAGGAAATGATGGCTCATCTTCGCAATTTAGGTATAGAAGGGGCTTCCACTTTGCATCTTAGCTGAGTCCTCCTGCCTTGCTTAATTATCTTCCAAGGGAAGAAATGGCAGTCCACTGAGGGAACCCATTTGCAGGGAGTAAGAAAAGATTCCCCAGTAGCTCCGGAGGCCTTGCGGAAATGTGTGGACAATACCGCTTGATCTATTTCTCCACATTTCGTCCCCGGTCCGCGGCAGAGACCGGATATAAACGAATGATTCTATCTGGGAAGTTCTTCTTAGGGCTTTCACAGAAAGTGGAGTTCACGTAGTGTATCGTGCTTCCAGGTCGGCCTTTATGGGAGGCTGGACATAATTGTAGGCTCTGCTGGCTTAGCAGACAGAGCAGAGGACTCACCTTCGCCAGGGCTACTGGAGAGGTGTTAGAATTACTCTCAGGCTTTGATAAGTGCTTGTAAAAGCTGTTAGAATTGTCATACCTGTGCTGAACTTCCTCACATTTGTCTTGGACACACACACATCCTGGAACTGTCATTCAAACAGATCCTATATTGGGATGTAGTCAGATTCATCCTATGTCAGCCACATTTTCCCATGTTCTGGTCAAATATGTGTGTGTGTGAGGTTGTGTGTGTGTACATATGTATGCATATGTATGTATGTGTGTATGAATATATATATGTATATATTTAGTAGTAGTTGTTGTAATAATAGTGTATTATATTGCAAAAGTTGCTTCCCTTCCATGCCCCACCTTCGAGAGTTCTTCACCTCATCCTCCCAAATAGAAGGCCCTGCACCACTATCACGTTTCCACACTGTCCCTTAGGGTGTTGAATATCCTGGACTCCTGGTGCTGCAGATCTCCTTGGATAAGACTCAACTCACAGCTCTGATAATACCTCTAAACAAAGCCTCCATGTTTTTCTTTCCTAGTGTTTCATCCCTCTTTGCTCTAAATCCTGGCATTGCTCGTGTCAGTGTCAAGCACTGGAAATTTATCTCTCCAGTCTGGCCAAAATAGTGAAGACATTGTTTATGTGCTGCAGATGTAGCTCAGTTTGTAGAATCCTTACCTAACATGTATAATGCCACCCATGGTTTACCTGGAGCAATGAAGGAGCAAGCATGGAGTCTCAATGCCTCAGTGCCTGTAATGTGAGCACTTGACAGAGAGGGGCAGGCTGCTCAGCTTTTCAAAACCGTCTTTATGTAGTGAGTGTGTTTAGAAGTTTTTCTTCAATAACGTTATGTCTCAATAAGGTAATTTCCTGAGACATGAGTTTATGTGTCAAATATATATATAGGGCATTCGTTTCTGCTTACCAATTCTCATTCATCTACTATCCTGCTATTTTGTGAATGGCCGAATTGATTTACCTTTTGTCTATGTTTACTGTCTGAGCATTGCATCCTTGCTTATAATGCGGCAGCTCCAATCCACCCTCACATTCTCTTTCCTAAAATTACCCCTGCCCTCTTCCTCTCTACTTCTGTCTTCCTATTTCATGTTTCTAAAACCTACTGAGTCTTCTTTTTGCTGTCTGTGTATACACTGATGTAAGACTATTACTGGAGCATGCATAAGCTCCTCATGATGTGAACATGGAAGCAAAGTGACTCTCCTTCCCCCCAGCTGAAGTCAATGGTCACTTTTACCATTTGCATGGAAATTCCCGAGGCTTTCTCCTATTCTCAGTAGCATTTTGGCTAGCCTTTTTCTGTGCAGGTCTTTTATAAGTAGTCACAGTGGATGAATTCATATACACAGGGCCCTTGTGAGTACTCCCTGCTTAATTCAAGCTGAAATGTTTAACTGGGTGCATGTTTTCCTGCCATTTAGTTTTTAAGGTTCTTTGTATATTCTAGCCACCAACACTTTGACAGAATTAAACTTGGTAAAGGATTTTCCACCATTCTGTATGCAGTCTCTTTGTCACAAGGATGTTCTCCTTCTCTTTGCTAGAGCTTTTCAATTCTTTCAAAATGCCCAATACTGAATATCTGCCATTTTTCCCCCAGAAGACATCTGGCGAGATGGATAGGTGTGAGTGAAGCCAGAGTTAAGGTAAGGAGAAGAAGGCAATTTGACAGGACAGACATGCTAGAACTTGATTCTTATCTTGGATACTTTTATCCTATGCACAAAGTGGTGGTGGTGTTTTAATTGTTATGTTTCAAATGGACATTTTTAAAATCTTTTTTATAATTTTTCATTCACGTGTATAGATTTGCCTATGTGTGCATGTAACGTGTGTGCAGGAGTTCTCAGAGAGAGAAGAGGATATCAAATCCCCTGGATTTACAAGTGGTTATGCATGGGCTAGGAACCAAACTTGGGTCCCCTACAAGAGCATCAAGTGCTCTTAATTCTTTTCTACAGCCTCCTTATTATGACTTTTGAGCCTTATGTTCTTTGTGAGTATAAAATTGAATAAGAAAGCCCAACCCACTTGAAATGGCTCATTTTAACACAGAGCACAGCTTCTGAAAGGAACACAGAACACACACACATAGATTAGATATACATGTATCTTGCATATAAACTACAAATATATGTTGTACCATATACTCTCTATGCATTAATAGTTGTATTAATACAATTGATAATCAAACTCACATATATACATATATATGAAATTCTTTGGAACATTGATATCTTCAGGATATCAATGATGACACATCCCACCGGGGTTATGAAATATAAATTATTTAAATAAGAATCATATTACTGTAGATAACCCTGATCCTAAACTTTTGAAATAGTGAAAACTAAGCATAAATTCAAATCTTATTGGAGCAATTTCAGTACACCACAAAGGGTTAGTTCTCAGTAGAGCCAGGCACTCAGAAAGCTGATGTATACTGGGTTAAACAGACACTGTGGGCATGGGGAAAGCATAGAGTCCAGTCCTCCTGCTGTTAGGAGGTGCCTACTGAAGCCATGCAGTTAAGGACACCCGTCATGTTAACTCTCAGGACCATGCTGCTGGATCTGCCCGAAAGTGCTGATAAGAATCTGCAGAGGGCTCTACAGTAGAGACAGAAACCAGGTGTGCGATGTTTGGTCCACAGTCCGGGAACTATGTTGCACTGCAGGGGCCACACAAGTGGGGCTTCCCCATTGTAGGCAAGCCCTGCACTCTGTACCAGGTCTTCAGCCCCTCACAAAATTACAGAGTGATACACCAGGGTCTTCTGAGCAAGATAATATTAATATAAATTCTATTGATGTAAAGTATAGAGGGCAACTAATATTACATGATGTGTTTTCTGATTTATAATCCTGATTATGATTCCGAACCATTTTTTTTCTGGATTGTTGTAGAATTGGCTTAAGGGAAGATGAGAACAGTATCGGAGGCAGCAGAAGCTATAAATGCTCCAAGGTGTCTCTGAAGACTACGCAGGAGAACTAGAGAACCACCCTTGTACCGGAGCTGGATATTGATAAGTTGTTGCTGTCACCTACGCTTTTACGTCCGCAGCATCTGTATTTCTAATAAAGAAGTTAATTCTCTGTACCTTTTGCTTCATTTCTTTTTACAAATTAGTATGAAATATGTAAAGTTACCAAAGAACTGTCCTTGAAACAGGATGACAAGGTATCTTTTCATAAAATGACATCACTAAGTCAACGTCATTATGTCCCATGTACGTGATAACACATGTTTCCCAAGTACCTTGCTTGGTTTTGCTGTCACTCACACATTCCTTTCTGTCCCACTATCATGCTGCCCTCACTCCTGCCCTCTCTACTTGTGAGGCCACAAATGTGGAAGGAAGGGAAGACAAGTCCTGAGTGAGGAAAAAAAAATTTTTCCAAACAGAGCTAATACTGAGAATCAGGCTCTAACCTTGGGCTTTGACAGAAACTTCCTAAGAGGGTAGTCAAAACTTCAAGGGAAGCAGGCAGCAAGTCTTCCCAATTCTCCCTGCAGCTCTCCCACTGTAGGAAGCAGCTAGGGCACTAGTAGTGACTTCCAGTGTGGGTGCTTCACAGCCACTAGAAGCCACATCCCATTCAGGCTGCAAGAGCAATTCCTTCTCTTTTGTGTCCTAACCCTGCAGCCTGAGAAGCACACCATCCCTCCTCCCCAGAGCAGAAGGTGGGTGACACTCTTTGAGGTATTTTCAAACTGTATAATTCTCATGGCTTCGGAAACCAGGCAAACAGCAGTGTTTCTCCAAAAAAACTAAAAATTAAAAAAAAAATAGTTCCTGAAAACTGAACATGACTTTAAAAAAAATAAAAATAAAAAGCCACCCAGTGTACTATATTATTGTTTTCATCATTCTGGCTCTATGGAACAGTCATACACTGATCGGTGTCAAAATGACAAAAACAAAAACAAACAATATGAAAACAAATGCCAGTGTGGGTGAGGGGAAAGATGAGCACTTACAAACTAGTGTGGCCACTATTGAAATCAGTGTTGCTTTACAAAAAAAAAAAAAAAAAAAAAAAAAAAAAGCTAGAAATAGATCTACCACATGATCCAGCTATACCACTCTTTGCCATATACTCAAGGGGCATATATCTGACAGCAGAGATTCTTGCTCATCCATGTTCACTGTTGTATTACAATAGCCAAGGGATGGAGATAGCCTAGCTGTCCATGGACTTATAAATGGGTAATGAATGTAGGTACAACAGAATATTACTCAGCCCTAAAGAAAAGTGAAAGTCTGAGATTCATAAGCAAATGAATAAAGTTGGAAACAATTATTCTGAGTGAAAAAATCCAGATGCAGAAAGGTAGATGTTGCACGCTTTCTCATTTACAGATGTTACCTTTGAATCTTGAAATAGGAATGTTCCATTTGGAAACCCATAGATGTCAGAAAACTAGTAAGAGTCTATAGTTGAGGAAGAGAAGTTATCATGAAATTCGAAATGAAATGCACCACTGTAAATGGTTAGAGGAGAATGGGAAGGGATAATTAACACAGAAGAAATTTCTATAAAGTCATAAGAAAACCCACTACATAGAAGTTTCCATATATATATATATATATATATATATATATATATATATATACACACATATATATACATGTGTGTGTGTATATATATATATATACACATATATACATGTGTGTGTATATATATATATATATTAGGAAACTTCTATGTATGTATGCATGTATGTGTGTGTACATATATATACACACACACATACATGCATACTACATACATAAAAAGATGTTAAGGGAAAAAAGGATATCAAATGAAGTCGACGAAAATAGCCTTTGATGCTAACAAGTACCACGGATGATCCTATGTTCCTTCTACCAGACATGAGAGAAATGATTCCTTCTGGCATATGGAAACCAGCTTCACAAGTTCCTGAGGAATGCAAGCTTTTATCTAACCACCAGAAATCCTCCTTTTGTCCAGGTTGACCTCATTTCTGGATATTTAGAATGTCTTTTAAAGTGTGGGTAGTTGATTTGCCTTTGGAACTGATAATGCCTAGTGAAGTATAATTGTGGACTTCATTGAAATGCTTTGCATGTAAGGCTGCAATCTGCCAGCCTTTGTGTAATCTTTCAAAAGCTGGGTGGAAGCTTTTGCTATCTACACACACACAAAGATACTTGGAGGTCCAACTTCTCTTAATAGAGATCTTCCCTCGCTTTGGAATTTCTGTTACCAAAGGATCAGATAACAGACCAGCAATTATGGCTGAAATGGAACAGCTGCTCCAGGAAGATGAAATGTACGAACTGGACACTGAAATGACAACTAAGAAAACTGTTTCAAAAGACTCAGACTGGAATTAACTGTTACTGTTCATTCCCCTCATTAAGAGTACTATGTACCCCTGCCAAACAGAAACGGTTCTGCCTTTATGAAATCCTTTCTGGGTACCCTCCTCCCACTGTTTGATCCACATTTAGGCATATGGAGAGCCTTAAGGTATCATTTTAAAACAACAAACACAGGCCCTTGACTCAGCCTTGATTACTATACATCATCATGCCTGAGAACAGCTGCCTGTGAGCGTCACAAGAGATGCCCTCTCCTTTAAACCAGGAACTGCAGTATGGTAGAAAATAGAATCCATGGCCCCTGAAACCCCTCTGGAAAGGTGTGCTCACTGTCGTTTTATTCACCCTTGCTGCACTAAAGGTACAGAGGTGATCTTTTGAGTCCATCCTAGCAGAGTGAAACTCATTTCCTGGTGGCTGGGAATGCGTTCTTGACACATCAATACCATGCAAGCTGACCATCTGGAGAGACCAGGCTGTGGCATCTGATGACTCAACAAGACCAGAAGACCTGACAAAACCAGATACCTACAGCTCTGTGCTAGTGGTCACACCCGAAGCTGGCCAGCCCATGTGTGGAGGCACATTAAGGCACTGATGAGTCTTAATTACGTGACCTGGTTTTGTCTCATTGTAACGCTCTGCAACCCTTTGTCTTTATCTATTGCTTGTAACTTTTGCTATACATTTGGTTGAAACAGCTCCAGATAACTGGATTTGTAGTGAAGAGGGTTTCTGTTAGTGCAGTTTCGTCTCTTTGATATAGGATGTATAGTCTCTGTCCACTGGCCCTAATCTGGTCCCTTTTTGTGGTTCAAGGACCTCCTCTAGTGGTGACCACTGTATTCATATAACTTGATCAGGTCAAGGGGTTATGTGGATCCTACTTTATTGTATCCATTTATCAAAATCTATCTATGCTCCATGGGCTGAGATGCCTCAGCAGTTAAGAATGCTGGCTACTCTTCCAGACAATCCAGACTTGATTTCTATCACCCAAATTATGGCTCGCAAACTTCTGTCCAATTCCAAGGGATCTGGTGCCCTCTTCTGGCTTCCACCAATACCAGGAAATGTATGCTGTGAACAAATATACATGCATGCAAACACATACCTGCCTCAGTTACTGTTCTGTTGCTGTGAAGAGACATCATGACCAAGGCAGTTGTAATTTTAAAAAAAAAAAGTATTTAATTTGGAGCTTGTTTACAGTTTCGGGGGTTAGTCCATTATCATGATGGGAAGCATACAAGCACGGCACTGGAGCAATAACTGAGAACTTTACATCCTGATCCATAAGCAACAGACAGAGAGCAAGAAACTGAGCCTGATATGGGCTTTTGAAACTGCAAAGCCACTCAAAGCTCATCCCCAGTGACACGCTTCCTCCAACAAGGACATACCTCCTAATCCTTTCCAAGCAGCTCACCAACTAGGGCTGGCAAATACACAAACCTATAGGATCCATTCTTATTCAAACCACCACAGCACCTATATACGTTTTTAAATTTTTTAAAAATATATATATGTATGGGTATTTGTCTGCATGTATGTTTGTACACCATGTGCATTCAGTGCCCATTAGAGACCACAGAAAGACACTGGATCCCCTTGGAATTGGAGTTACTTACTATTGTTATAAGCCTCCAAGTAGATGTTGGGAATTAACCCCAGATCCTCTGGAAGAACAACCAGTGCTCTTAACCACAGAGCCATTTCTCCAGCCTCAGTACACATAATTTAAAAAGTAACCATCCAGACAGAGGTTGAATGAGCCAAAAAATAAGGATCACTAATTTAAAACAATCAATGTCAATACTTTTTGACTCATGCAACATCATAATTGAGGTCCAAAAGCCCTGTGTTAAATTATGCAGTGAGCTGTCCTGGGAATAAGAAAACAGACTAAATAGAGCTTTGGCTGTGATGCCCTCTTCCAAAACCTACCATTCTAACTAAACATGAGCGATTTGGGCCTCTTGGCAAAAAGCAAACTAAGTGGTAGTCCTTCCAAGGGGAACTGCCACAACAGAGTATTAATTTGGGACCTGTAACCCTGGCTATTTTATTATTCACAACTTAAAAGACCCATGGTAAGTGAAAGGATGGGCCATCTAGAGACTGCCATACCCAGGGATCCATCCCATAATCAGCCTCCAAACGCTGACACCATCACATACATTAGCAAGATTTTGCTGAAAGGACCCAGATATAGCTGTCTTTTATGAGGCTACACCGGGGTCTAGCAAACACAGAAGTGGGTGCTCACAGTCAGCTATTGGATGGATCACGGAGCTCCCAACGGAGGACTTAGAGAAAGCACCCAAGGAGCTAAAGGGGTCTGCAACCCTATAGGTGGAACAACAATATGAACTAACCAGTACCCCCGGAGCTCGTGTCTCTAGCTGCATATGTATCAGAAGATGGCCTAGTCGGCCATCATTGGAAAGAGAGGCCCATTGGTCTTGCAAACTTTAGATGCTTCAGTACAGGGGAATGCCAGGGCCAAGAAGTGGGAGTGGGTGGATAGGGGAGTCGGGGGGAGGGTATGGGGACTTTTGGGATAGCATTGGAAATGTAAATGAGGAAAATACCTAATATTTTTTTTTTAAGTAAAAGAGTGGCAGGCTGAAATACTTACGTGCACGCGCATGCACGCACACACACACACACACACACACACACACACACACACACACAGCCTTTGAATGACAATGTTACATTTCAAAGGGATTCCTGTTATCCACAAAACCATGTCATACCAAGTATTCTAGTTCTTCTATGAAGAAATAAATAGCAGTCTACCCATTAAATCCCTTCCATAACCAGAACCCTGTTTCTAACTCTGGCAGAAATCAGTACAGGCTTTTAAAGTCTCTTCTTGCTAAGTATGTAGAGAGTCTAATAGAGGAGATCAATGAGCTGGGAAGCTAGAGAGTCTGATTCTCTTGAAGTTTATGGGGGGAAAAAGGGGATGCTCCCTATCCTGCTACCAGAACATGTTTTCTTAAAACCTCAGTTATTGGAGAAAATTACATTCCCCATAGGAAAAGAACTTCAGTGCTTCTGTTGGAAGCCTCACATAGTGTCTAACATGCCTAGGCCAAAGCCTGTATAATGAAAGCTCCCAAAACCTCCGTGGTGAGGATCTCTAAACCATGCAGAACAAAACTCCCACTTGTAAAAGGAACTTTTCTTCGCCAAATGTAATTCTCACCTTGAGGACTTATTGCTAAATTCACCCTTTCTAGTTCTTTCTGAACTCTGGATGGCTGGTTCAATGCAACTGTTCTGGCTCAAACTCCTCTCCAAGCTGACTGATTCAATCTGGCTTCTCTCAGCTTTTCACTGAATTGTTTTGCTTGGCCTCAAATTAACTCTGGTAACTGGTTCTAATCTTCTGGTTCCTTCTTATTCTCTGACTTCAACTGCCTCTGATGACCTGCACTAAACTGCACAAACTCACAAATCAATTCAACTCTACTATACTGTATTCATTGCACTGACTCCCAACTCTGAACTGCCTGAACTGACTCCCGACTGACTCCCCCTGAACTACTTTTTTTTTAATTTATTTTTTTATTAGGTATTTTCCTCATTTACATTTTCAATGCTATCCCAAAAGTCCCCCATACCCACCCCCCCAATCCCCTACCCACCCACTCCCCCTTTTTGGCCCTGGGGTTCCCCTGTACTGCGGCATATAAAGTTTGCAAGTCCAATGGGCCTCTCTTTCCAGTGATGGCCGACTAGGCCATCTTTTGATACATATGCAGCTAGAGACAAGAGCTCTGGGGTACTGGTTAGTTCATAATGTTGTTGCACCTATAGGGTTGCAGATCCCTTTAGCTCCTTGGGTACTTTCTCTAGCTTCTCCATTGGGGGCCGTGTGATCCATCCAATAGCTGACTGTGATCATCCACTTCTGTGTTTGCTGAACTACTTTTAAATAGCTTTTCTCCTGGGAGTTGGACATACCCTATATCTGATTCATTCTGTCAAATCTTTCTCTGATTCATCACTTTGTCTGCCCCTCAATGAGACATAATTGTTTAGGATTAAATGTGTGTACTAAAGAATTCCATCCAGAGGGATCAAAGGTTTGTACTAAGGGCATGTTTGCATTCCAGCTGGATCATAAAGACTTAGAAGGTATATTTGGATATTATAAGATCAGCTATGTTGCTGGATTAAAATTAACCTTTATCCACCTTCTGTCTGATTTCTCTCACCTCTGACAGGCATGGAACACTGTAGTATGAACATCAAATGGTAAGCTTCAGGTAGAATATATTAGATATGTAGGAGAACAGCTTATGCTGTATTTCCTCTAATCTGGTCCAGATTTTGTGTGTTAAGATGCATCCAGCCCTCCTTCTTCCTACTTTCATTTGGCAGAGAAGAGTACTTTGAAATACTGTGTGTGTATGTGTGTGTGTGTGTGTGTGTGTGTGTGTGTGTGTGTGTGTGTGTGTGTGTTAATCAGATATATGAGGACTAGGAGACCCAAAGAAACTTCCCTTACAAATTGTTGACTGTAAAGCTAACAAATGGCCCTATGAACATATAATCCATTATTATGGTCCAGACACTAGGCATAGACTGGATCCTGGTGGTTTATCTATCTGTATGCTAAATTAATTATCAAGATTATAAGCTGCTACAGAAATTATAACTAATAAAACTGCAAAGACCCTTAATATCCTAACCAAACAACAAAGAAGAAGCTTGTGAAAAATTCAACCTGAGCAACTATTGTATACAAATAGATGATGAAGGAAATGTCATAGAAGAACCACCAATCAGATGAAGGTTGTTCACATTCTGATCTAGACTCAACGTGACTTGAACCCAGATAAATGATCTGTTTTTCATCTTTGGGGGGATTCAAGTGTGTCATAGTTGTTATGCTTTTGATTCCAAGAGCCTGCTTGATTTTAGTTGTCATAGTTTCCCTAATCAAAAGATTTATCTCCAGCCCCATAGAATCCATGGAAATATAGACCCCTAAACTAAGGTAATGTTCTTTTACTCTGAGATGGACTTGAGCACTGTTGAAGTCTGCTCCCCGCATAGCTGTAGCCATTTTGTTCCATGCCTGCCAGTCATTTCATATTGTTACTGACACAGAAAAATAGCTTGACTCAGAGCAGGGTCAACCCTGTTATGGTCTGAGGTTTATTATTATGTTCCGAGGTTTGTTAATCTTAAGAAATTCCACAACCATAAGCTTCACTTAGGAACAATCAGAATTAAGGTCAGTTACAACTGTTTTGTTTACCTAGCCAAAATAGCTTGAGTCCGAGCTGACCACCAGGCAGCCTGTCCTGCACCTATACATGAGTTCATTTTGGTTTTTGCCTTTATAAACTGGCCCTGGAAAACATTTGTGGTCCCAGTTGGCTCCCGAGTTTGGTTTGCAGCCCTGATTAATCAGTCCTGGGGAAAATGGTCAATAAACTATCCCTGTCTGACTGAGATTGATGTATGTGTGGTTTGTGAGTTAACTCCTGGGCCCCAAAAAGCACCAGTGTAGAAGAGGGGGAATCTAGAGAGCAAGGAGAACAGACAATAGAAAATACCCATGAGTCCTGGTCAATGCCCTTATGTACAAACAGCTAACCAGTACATTCATATGTACATGTGAATTGACCAAACAAACTGAGGACATGACCACTCCAAGGTGATTGAGGGGGAGGTTTTTATTGTAGATATGAGGGATAGTACATCCAGAGGCATCTGGAAGAGTACAGAACAGAGAGAGAAAATAGATTAAACATGACTGGCAGACTGAACTAGGCCATGAAAGGAAAGAGGAGGTAGTGAGTGAGGAAGAGAAAGAAAGTGAAAGCAAAGGAGACCAAGAAAGAGAGGCAAGAGGGACCAAGAGAGAAGTACAAAGGAGATGACATAGAGAGCACATGGCCGAAGTAATCGGAACAAGAAGCTGTGGGACAGAAGCCTTTGAGTTGGAGAAGTTTAGGGTAGGGCGTGGAGTAAGAAGAGATTTAGAAGAGCCATAGGTGGTTGTGTAACTGAGGAAGCCCAAGGGCAGCATAAATTTTGGTATGATATTAAGCACCACAATAATCATATGTCCCTTTCTGACAGTGATAAGCAATTAACTCCTTTGGTAAAGGAGAACAGGTCCCAGGACTGAGGAGAGTCGTGTCCTTTGGACCTGACACTGACCTTATCACCCCTGTAGTTTCTTTCCTTTACCCCTACCTCCCCATTCTAGTGGCCACTGCCTAATAATTTAAAAATACCCAACCAGAATATATATAACCATGCATAAGAGACATAGGAGCCAATAATGTATTAAAGCGTCATCCTTGGGAGATTTGGGACTCTGGCTTTCAGATAGTAATCCAGTAAATACACTACTTCCTGCTTTAAAACAAAAGAAAAGAGGTCCTGGGGTCCCATTTCTTGAACTGGAAAGCCCACTAGAAAGTTAGTGCCATGTTCTGTACAGTAATACCAAGTTCTGCTGCCAACTTGGAATAGACTCTCTCCTCCTGAATCACATTTACAGAAGCTTTTGTTTGCTTTCCAAAAGCAGAAAACTCCTTAGGGTCTTTTTTAGTTCATAAGTTTGAAGCTTGGTTACAAGAAGTCTTACCCTGAGGGTGTCTTTCCTATTGCACAAGTGGAAAGCAGCAGTCCTCACATTAACTTTGCTAAGCTCAATGATTGTAGGCTCTCAGCACAAGCCTTGGATGTAACATTAAGTAAGCTTCCTAGTGTTCTAGTCTCCAAACTATACATTTTGTATTTCTTTCTGCCCCACTTGTTTTTCATTGTAGACTTACAAATGTATTATTACTAATAACCATGTCACGGATTCAATATTATGCTCTCTTGAACTTACCTTTAATTGGTCCATTACTATTCAGTTTAGCCTTGGGCAAGTTCTTAAGATGAGCAGAAGGCAGCCAGATTCTTTGCCAAAATATCACAAGAATGTCCTCTAGCTCAGTTGCTCATATTTTCCCCTCTTGATTCAAGCCGTCATGGTCACATTGCCCCCAATTCCAGTAGGAGTCTTCCAGGTTCCTACTGGGATACCTCCCTAGGCTCTGTTTACAACATTCAACCATGTTTTAGTCCAAAATTCCAAAGCCTTCCACATCCAAAAAAAAAAAAAAAAAAAGTCAGATTCTTCCTGGCAATAGTCCACACTCTGGTACCAACTCCTGATTTAGTTACTTTTCTGTTACTATGGTAAACTATCATCACCAAAAATATCTTATAAAAGGAAGAATTGCTTTTGACTTAGGGATTCAGAAAGATAAGACTTCACCATGCAGGAAGATATGGCAGCAAGTACCAGGCACAGAAGCAGGATAGAGAAATCAAGAGATAACAAACATCCTTAACTGGAAACAACGTGCAGGAGTAAACCTGAAGTGAAGTGAGGCTATAAAATCTCAAAGCCTGGCCCCAGCTAAATACTTCCTCCAGCAAGGTTACATTTCATCCTGACCTCCCTAAACAGCACCACCAGCTAGAAACCAAGTTCTTCAAATACTTGAGCATATTGCAGACGTTTTCATTCAAACAGCCACAGTTATCTGCCAGATGTGATAGTAAGACCCTGATGTTTAAGACATCATTGAGTCACACACAGAGTAATCATGCTGGTACTAACCTGTGTTGGGGTTCATTGTGTGAAGATATATCTCTGTTATCTTCAATTGTTAATTCTGTACTGGCAGAGAGCTAAATGCTAGCTGGATCTTGGTACTGTTATATATATGGCCCATCACCAGTCTCATATTTTGTGAATATTCATCCTTCCTCACTAACCTAGAGACTATCTAGAATTGTATCTGACTGCAATTAAAAGCTGATGGGCAATAGCTGGGCAGGAAGTGGAGGGCAGAACTTTCGAGAGAGAGGAATGCTGGGAGAAGATGAGCTGCAGATTTGCCAGTGACCATTTTGATGAACAGACAGAGCAGAGCAAAGCAGAGAAGTAGAGCTAGCCATGTGGAAGGATAGTGCCAGGATTAGCCAGGTTAAGCTAGGTATCTGGTGAGAGACTGCCCTAGCTAAAAACCCTAAGCTTTAAAATAGTTTTAAAAAGCCTCTGTGTATTTAGATAGCTGGAGGGTCTAAGAAAGTCCCTCTATAAATCTGGAACCATAGTTCCCACAGCTTTCATAGTGCTGGAAGGTACTAGACATGGTACTAGAGGATAAAAATAATCACTATATGCTGCCTGGCACTTGCTGCCATCTCTTACCCAACTGTGAGCCTTGAGGACTACAACAAAAACCTGCCTAGAAGGATATGGACATGGGCACAAGAGTGACACAAATGGCATGGGAGTAACCAACCACTTTCTGATCATATTTAAGGCCTACTCCACAAGTTGAAAGCCAAAGCTGGCACCACTATAAGGCCAAGAACCTATGGCTAGATGGGTCATAAGTCTTAGGGGAAAAAAATCAAGTTACTCTGCTAAATGAGCAGAGTATTAAACAGATTCCTGACTTATTATTTGTATCCATAGATTACTGCATCTGTAAATCCTCACCAGAGAAGCTTCTATTTGGAGCAGATGATGATTAATGTAGAGCCTCACAACTGGTCAAGGTGCAGAGAATGAAAGACTTCAGAATGCTTAGCAGGAAATGTGACATCTGTATCATATGCTAAACACACTCCTAGGGGCTGGGATCATTGTGGAAGAGGGGGCAAAAGATTGCATAGGCCAGAGGTGGCAAATAACTACGCAGTAATAGTGTTTTGTGGATGCATTCAGGCAGTTGCACATATAAACTCCTAGCAGGTATGACAGCATGCACAAGACCTACATAAGCCAGACAATATTCCAGCATGAAGAGCGGAGATAGGTATGAAATCCCAGCCCTAGCTAAGGAGTTATTGACAATTAATAGTTGCTGGGAAAAGGAAAGACAGTCTTCTTAAAGATGTGCCTACTGATGAGGTAGACCATGCTCCAAGGGGAGGACATACATCTGAGAATGTTCATATTCATGCAGCACAAACCACACATAGTATGTTTTGTTTAAAAAAAATGGCTGGGTAAGTAAAGGGATGTATCTAGGAGGAGTTAGGGAGGTATGATCAAAATATTCTGTATGACATTTCAAAAGATTAATAAAATAAGAAAAATAGATAAACAGGACAACCCCTACCCAGTACCACGTGAAAGACACCCAGAGGCCCAGGACTCCACTAAGATGAGTAAGTAATGGAGAGAGAGAAGAGAAAGAGAAGCAGAATAGTGTGTGCACAATGAAGAGAGATTGGAACTGGAGTGAGGAACAACATGATGTGAGCACTCTAAGATGTCACCTGAGGCCATGGTAAGGTCCTGGCCTGTGCTGCCATCAAGGGCCATGTCTGGGTTCATGGTCCTGCTGCGGCAGGGGTCAACATCAATGTCCATGGCCCATGTTACCACCAAAGGCCATGCAGAAGTCCTTGGTCTGGGTTGCTGGCTGGGGCCATGTTGACATCTAAGGGCTATGCATAGCTCCATCCCTCGTTAGCCTTGCAGTGTCACAGGTACAGAAGAAATGTCCTCCTTGTCCTACCCCCAGCCCCCTTGAAGGAGATCTGGCCCCACCCCTAGCCTGGGCAGTGTGAGAAAGCTGGCCCTGTGATGTGAATGCAGGAAAGCTGGCTCTGCCCTATTCCAGCTGCAGCACTTGGGAAAGTGGGCCCTAAACCTTGGCAGGGCAGCACAGTAGATCTGGCCCTGGAGACTTGAGAGCTTGGGAGCTATCTCTATCCCTTGCCAGCCGCTGCACTCAGATGAGCTGGCCCCACCCAGCCAGTGCTGGAGAGCTAGCCTAGGTGGTGTGTGTGTAGGACTGCTGGCCAACTCAGCCAACACCCAGGCCGAGATCCAGGGCTTTGAGTTGGCCCACCCCAACGTCTACCCCAAGGGCAGAACCAAAGCTGCAAAACCTTCACAACACGGGACAATAAAAAGATATCAGAGAGGAGTCTCAGTTAGGATCCAGTATTGATAATGTAGCAGAAGCTAAATGTCTCAAACAATACCAATAACGCACTGCAATGAGTATTTGTAGAAGAAGAAGGAGAAGAAGAAGAAGAAGAAGAAGAAGAAGAAGAAGAAGAAGAAGAAGAAGAAGAAGAAGAAGAAAAAGAAAAAGAAGAAGAAAGAGAGAGAGAGAGAGAGAGAGAGAGAAAGAAAGAAAGAAAGAAGAAAGAAAGAAAGAAAGAAAGAAAGAAAGAAAGAAAGAAAGAAAGAAAGAAAGAAAGAAAGAAAGAAAGAGAAAAAAGAAAAGAAATAAAGCTGTTTGAACAAAAGGGTATGTACAGCTTCCACAGAAAAACTTTTGTTTGTTCATTTTCTTTGGTGGCAGGGAGGTTGCAAGTGTCAAGGGCAGATACGGAGGGTCAAGGAGATGAGTGGAATTAGGGTTCATGATGTGAAATTCACAAAGAATCAATAAAAAGTTGTAAAACTATCTTTCATTTCCTCAGATGGGAGGATGAGTTGAAATCCACACACATAGGCTGTGCAAATTACACTGCTTGGGCTGAGCCCAGAGCACTTCTTTCTCTGCTCTAACTATCCCAAGGCCTAGTTCTGGACGCTTCTTGCCTCCAATCTAATCTAGTCTAGAATGTTTCAGCCTCTGAGGCTTACTGCTGAATAAATTCACTCTTTCTAGTTCTTTCTGATATCTGGCTGGCTTATTCAACTTATTCAGCTGTTCTGGCCCAAACTCCTCTCCAAGCTGACTGATTCAAACTTGTTTATTTTGCTTCTCACTGAATTTCTCTGCTTGGCCTCAAACTAGCTCTGGCAATTTGTTCTTCTGGCTCCTTCTCATTCTCTGGCTTCAACTGCCTCTGCTGATCTGCACTGAACTGCATGGACTCAACTTTAATGAACTGACTAACTGAATTCAACTGCCTCAATTGACTGGACTCAGCTCCTGCACTGCACCTACTGAACTGATTCAACTGTATTGCACTTTGAACTGCATTGAACTGACTCAACTCCACTGCACCAATCTCAACTCCTCAACTATCTCTCTCTCTCTCTCTCTCTCTCTCTCTCTCTCTCTCTCTCTCTCTCTCTCTCTCTTCTATTCTGTTCTCATTCTTTCAAATCTTCCTCTGATTCATCACATTGTCTGCCCTTCAATTAGACATCACTTTCAAACTTGGGTACTTCCTTCTATAAACTAACCTTACCTTCATTGTTAGGAATTAGGTATAGTAAAGAGTGTCTGTATTCCAGCTAGATCATAATGTAATCCAAGGTTTGTCTACATTCTATCAGGATTATATAGACCTAGAAAGTATTTGGGTTTTTTTCCAAAGAATCATTTATTTTATGTATATGAGTACACTATAGCTGTCTTCAGGCACACCAGAAGAGGCCATCTGATCCCATTACAGATGTGTGTAGGCCATAATGTGCTTATTGAGAATTGAACTTAGGACCTCTGTAAGAGTGGTCAGTGCTCTTAACCACCGAGCCTTCAAACTCTTTTTCTCTTTTTTTTTTTAATTAGATATTTTCTTTATATACATTTCAAATGCTATCCCAAAAGTTCCCTATACCCTCCCTCCACCCTGTTCCCCTACCCACCCACTCCCACTTCTTGGCCCTGGCATTCCCCTGTACTGGGGAATATAAAGTTTGCAAGACCAAGGAACCTCTCTTCCTAGTGATGGCCGACTAGGCCACCTTCTGCTAGATATGCAGTTAGAGACATGAGTTCTGGGGGGTACTGGGTAGTTCATATTGTTGTTCCACCTATAGGGTTGCAGACCCCTACAGCTCCTTGGGTGCTTTCTCCAGCTTCTCCATTGGGGCCCCTATGTTCCATCTTATAAATGACTGTGAGCATCCACTTCTGTATTTGCCAGGCACTGGCATAACCTCATATGAGACAGTTATAACAGGGTCAAAAATAAATAAATAAATAAAAGTTATTTTTCCACAAAAAAATAAACTCCATGTAATCTAACAATTTTGTTATGGATATCACTTGAAAAGAATAATTTGTTTATATGATATATGGATGTTAATTAATGATTACAATATATAATATCTAATCTATATCTTATTTATATCTCTACCTTTAATTTGCCATTTACTTGGAATCTCAGTGCTCTTATTTCACACTCAGTCCCTTTAGAAAAAGGTTTTGGTAACTTCTCATCTTTCCTAGGTGGATTCTCTTGTGGTTCATGAGAAGGGTCAGTAGGTAAAACACATGCTGTATAAATAGCAGAAATCTGAATCCAGACCCTGGGCACCCATATCAAAGGACCAGTCCCCCTCCGCCTGAGGCTGTTAGAAGGTAAAAACTTGACAGTAATCACAGCTTGTCTAAATATGTCTAGTCAAATGAGTGTGTGCAGAAGTTGTCTTCATTTGGGCCCCACTTTAGTGTGTTGATCTTCTCTATGGGTGGAGTATAGTATATTCTTTACTCTGGGCACATTAAGAATTACAAACATATGTCTGGGTGGGAAACAACAAATATTAGCAGGCTAAAAGTTGCTCATCTGAGCTCATAATCACTTAGGTTAAATTGAAATGGAACATACTTTGGGGGGTATGGTTGGTGGATATTGTTGTTCTTCCTATGGGATTGCAGACCCCTTCAGCTCCTATAGTCCCTGCCCTAATTTTCCCACTGGGGTCTCCCACACTCAGTCCAATGTTTGGTTTTGTATATCCACATCTGTTGTGGTCAGGCTCTGGCAGGACCAGGATAGAGGAATGCTAGGCTGCTGAGACAGGAGTGGGTGGGTGGGTGGGCAAGCACCCTCATAGAAGCAGGGGGAGGGAGGAGAGTCTTGTGGGGGGGAATCTGGGGAGGGGGATAACATTTGAAATGTAAATAAATAAAATAACCAATAAAAAATGAACAAAAAGAAGGCATTTGAATGTGATTCCTTGCCAGAGAGGCCATGTTTCTGGATTAAATTAAAAACAACAATGACAACAAAAAGATAAATAAATAAGTTTAAAATATACTCCTATTGGGAGTTGAACATTCAAAGAGTGAAAGCAAATGCAAACGGATAGTAAGTGTATAAAGTGGACATGACCACTCCACGGTATGATTGAGAGGAAGGTTTTTATTGTAGATATGAGGGAGAGTAGAGCCAGGGCATCTGGAAGAGTACAGAGCAGAGAGAGAAAGTAGTAGACTAAATATGGCCAACAGAGTGAACTTGGCCATGAGAGAGGAGTGGATGGGGAAAAAAAGTGAGAATGGAAGACTAAGAAAGGAAGACAAAAGAGAATGAGCAAAAAGCCAAGAGAGTGTATGGACAAAATAGCAGGGGTTACATGAAAAGAAGAACCTGGGGTTGGTAAGATGGCTCAGCAGTTAAGAGCCCCGACTGCTCTTCAGAAGGTCCTGAGTTCAAATCCCAGCAACCACATGGTGGCTCGCAACCATCCATAATGAGATCTGGCACCCTCTTCTGTCTGAAGACAGCTACAGTGTACTTACAGATAATAAATAAATAAATTTAAAAAAAAAGAAAAGGAGAAACTGGATGAGGGAAGCACACAAGCTGGAGAAGTTTAGGGTAGGGAATAGGGTGAGGTGAGCTGAAAAGAACAGGGTAAGAAGAGTTGAGAACAGCCACAGGTAGTTATGAGACTGAGGAAGCCTGGATAACAATATGAGCCTTGGTATGCTAATAGACACCACAGATAGTCATTTGTCCTGGGTTCCTTTTGGACCTGAAATTCCTATCTTTTTGGTGATTATAAGGGGGTAGCATAATCTCTTCTGTATCTGCTTCTCAGCTGAAAATAGAACATCATTGTCAGGGCCCAACAAGGCTGGAATGTTAGTCAAAGCATGGAAATGGAGAGAGGATTCAGGCTCATCTCTTTTGCTAGATGGTTCTGAAGGACCACCTGAGGCTGGAGTGTTGCAGGCAGTTTTGAAGCAGTTTCCAGTCTGTAGTTGATTGGAAATCTGTTAGAACAGATATCGACTAGGGATAGAATTTAATGTTAAGTATCTTTATAGAAAATCTTTGAATGTACATTCAAACTTCCAGGCCTGTGGTCCTAGTTGGAGGGAGGAAAGAAGTCTCTAGACCAGAGGAAGGGCAAGCCCACTCTCAGGGTTAAGCAGCTGGGGGGGGGGGGGACAGGGGAGAGCTTAAGCTGGTTACAGAGACTGTGGATCTGAAGTTTATTTGGCCTGTGTCATGACTCCCTAATCCCACATGATTTTCTCTTGGGTTCACATAAAAGAGAAAAGTTTTAAATATATTAGCATTACCATTGTTCGTAATCTGTACTGAAATTCTCATTGTAGAAAAAAAGCAGCTAATTGTCTGTAAACAGCTAGACTTGTGACTGAGTCATAGCAAAAGCTATGGTTTTGAGTTAAAAGCATACTTTTTCTTTAGTTCAGAGGGCTGGATATTTAGATTGGACATAGATATTTTCATGACAATGAGAAGCACTTTTAAATCTGTACTTAGAAAACAAATAAAGGAATTTTAAATTTTTGAGCTTGTGACTAGGATAATAATAGTAGTATGTGCTTTATCAGGGCTAAATTAATAGCTTATCAGGATCCCATTGATAGGGCTGGAGAGATGGCTAAGTGGGTAAGAGCACTGACTTCTTTTCCGAAGGTCCTGAGTTCAAATCCCAGCAACCACATGATGGCTCACAACCACCGTAATGAGAGCTGATGCCCTCTTCTGGTGCTTCTGAAGTCAGCTACAGTGTACCTATTTATAATAATAAGTAAATCTTAAAAGAAGAAGAAGAAGAAGAAGAAGAAGAAGAAGAAGAAGAAGAAGAAGAAGAAGAAGAAGAAGAAGAAGAAGAAGAAGAAGAAGAGGCACCAGAATCCCATTGATGTAGACTCAGATTTTTTTCTTTTTCTTTTTTTTTATTTATTTTTTATTTAATATTTTTATTACATATTTTCCTCAATTACATTTCCAATGCTATCCCAAAAGTCCCCCATACCCTCCCCCCAACTCCCCTACCCACCCATACCCACTTTTTGGCCCTGGCTTTCCCCTATACTGGGGCATATAAAGTTTGCAAGTCCAATGGGCCTCTCTTTCCAGTGATGGCCGACTAGGCCATCTTTTGATACATATGCAGCTAGAGTCAAGAGCTCTGGGGTACTGGTTAGTTCATCATGTTGTTCCAACTATAGGGTTGCAGATCCCTTTAGCTCCATGGGTACTTTCTCTAGCTTCTCCATTGGGAGCCCTGTGATCCATCCAATAGCTGACAGTGAGCATCCACTTCTGTGTTTGTTAGGCCCTGGCCTAGTCTCACAAGAGACAGCTATATCAGGGTCCTATCAGCACAATCTTGCTAGTGTCTGCAATGGTGTCAGCGTTTGGAGGCTGATTATGGGATGGATCCCTGGATATGGCAGTCTCTAGATGGTCCATCCTTTTGTCTCAGCTCCAAACTTGTCTCTGTAACTCCTTCCATGGGTGTTTTTTTCCCAATTCTATGAAGGGGCAAAGTGTCCACACTTTGGTCTTCGTTCTTCTTGAGTTTCATGTGTTTTGAAAATTGTAACTTATATCTTGGGTATCCTAAGTTTCTGGGCTAATATCCACTTATCAGTGAGTACATATCATTTGAGTTCTTTTGTGATTGGGTTACCTCACTCAGGATAATGCCCTCCAGGTCCAACCATTTGCCTAGAAATTTCATAAATTCATTCTTTTTAATAGCTGAGTAGTACTCCATTGTGTAAATATACCACATTTTCTGTATCCATTCCTCTGTTGAGGGGCATCTGGGTTCTTTCCAGCTTCTGGCTATTATAAATAAGGCTGCTATGAACATAGTGGAGCATGTTTCTTTCTTACTAGTTGGAACATCTTGTGGATATATGCCCAGGAGAGGTATTGCGGGATCCTCCGGTAGTACCATGTCCAATTTTCTGAGAAGCCGCCAGACTGATTTCCAGAGTGGTTGTACAAGCTTGCAATCCCACCAACAGTGGAGGAGTGTTCCTCTTTCTCCACATCCTCGCCAGCATCTGCTGTCACCTGAATTTTTGATCTTAGCCATTCTGACTGGTGTGAGATGGAATCTCAGGGTTGTTTTGATTTGCATTTCCCTGATGATTAAGGATGCTGAACATTTTTTCAGGTGTTTCTCAGCCATTCGGTATTCCTCAGGTGAGAATTCTTTGTTTAGCTCTGAGCCCCATTTTTAATGGGGTTATTTGATTTTCTGGAGTCCACCTTCTTGACTTCTTTATATATATTGGATATTAGTCCCTTATCTGATTTAGGATAGGTGAAGATCCTTTCCCAATCTGTTGGTGGTTTTTTTGTCTTATTGATGGTGTCTTTTGCCTTGCAGAAGCTTTGCAGTTTCATGAGGTCCCACTTGTCAATTCTCGATCTTACAGCACAAGCCATTGCTGTTCTACACAGGAATTATTCCCCTGTGCCCATATCTTCAAGGCTTTTCCCCACTTTCTCCTCTATAAGTTTCAGTGTCTCTGGTTGTATGTGAAGTTCCTTGATCCACTTAGATTTGACCTTAGTACAAGGAGATAGGAATGGATCGATTCGCATTCTTCTACATGTTAACAACCAGTTGTGCCAGCACCATTTGTTGAAAATGTTGTCTTTCTTCCACTGGATGTTTTTAGCTCCCTTGTCGAAGATCAAGTGACCGTAGGTGTGTGGGTTCATTTCTGGGTCTTCAATTCTATTCCATTGGTCTTGATGTAGAGTTAGATTTTTTAAAACCTACTTTAATAAGGGTTCTCTAATGCTTTGACACCCCCCTTTCTAGCCCACCATCCAAAGATAGGGAGGAAAAGATGGTAAATAGGAGAAAGTGATGTGGATCTGTTTAGAAGTAGTTCTTTGGAGCAATTACAATCTCCATTGTCAGGATACCAGCAATCCAGTTTGGTTGTGCCAGGATACTATCAGTACAGTTCAAAAAGAGTGTCACCAAACACAAATCAGCAGAGGAGGCATGACCAGCAGAAACAGCCAGACCTCCACTGAATTAGTATGAGTCATCAGGAGTGACCAAAACCAGCCAGAAAGCCAGGAGTTCTCTGCAGTGCCCCTCACAAGGTAGTGAAGATCTGCAAAGACGCAAGACCAATGAAGTGATGCACAACTAGCTATGCAAGTACCTTACCACTGTCTGTTGGGTCATACTTACAGATATCACTCAAATACTCAAATACTCAAATACTCCAAACATCACGTGTCCTCACACAGGTCTTGCTTCACCAAAACATCACATGAGTCTGCAACACATGACACAACCAGAAATTCCCACTTCACGTTGATGTTGCTTCTCGTTGAATCTCTGAAAATTTGAAGTCTTACTATAACAATAGCATAAACAGGGAAAGAAATCTGAAACATTTCTCATTTTTCACATATTTAAATCACCTCCTTAGACCCTTAGGCCTTTATAACTTGCATTTACACCCCTTAAACCACTTTCTTAGAGCCTTACAACTCAAGCTTTCACATCCTCAGACCTCTGCATCTTGCATTTATATACTTTAGATTCTTTAGACCCTGAAAACTTAAACAAACTTCAAACCTTTTCTTTTTCTAAGCAATCATTTACCTTGAGACATAGGCAGTTAGAGAATAGTTATTGCAAAGCAAGTTCCTTTAAATAAAGACGAGTAAAAAGTTACACTGGAACCTGTTTTGTGATTTTTATCTCTTTCAGTGTGAGGTCTGCCAGCAAGGTAAACTGTGAGTCTGACTTTTACATATAAAATGGATTGGCTGGGTAGCTGTGGTCTTTGGGAGGAGAGAGGAACCGGTTTCCTTGCTTCTGTTAAACTGACAACACTACAGTTGGCCATCAATAAACTGTCTTAGTCAGCGTGTGTATTCCTGCGCAAAATATCATGACCAAAAAGCAAGTTGGAGAGGAAAGGGTTTATTCAGCCCAAGAGGTCTTAACCTACACAAATAACTTCAGACAACTGAATAAAGCTATGAGTAAGAAAGATGGTCCCCCCAGGGGGAGCACATCAACTGCTTGTCCAGTCAGCCCTAAAACCATACAAATAGTATCATTATATGAACATAACCGATTATATTTGGGAATATATATATATACCTATATATTCCCAAATATAATCTTTATAGTAAGTTCTGTAATATCCAAAATAAATTCAAGACTACCCTGTACCTTCCCCCTTCAAAAAGACTTTCCAAACTGTACTAGCAGGCCAAGTACAGAGTCAAATAAAAAGCTGGCTGACTAAACAAATATAGAAACATAGTTTTAATGGTCAAAATTATTACGCTTCCAAAACAAGATTAACAATTCCCCTGCCCTGCCTCACACTAAAAACCTCAAAGACAGACAAAATGAGAGTCACCCTATACAAACCAACCAATGCCTAAAAAGGTTATTGGCTACACCAATTAAAATAAGCCAGACTACGCTGGTGCCTATATCCGGCCCTTACAAAGTTATAAAAAGTGTGTTGTTTCTTTGTTCTGGGTCTCTCCTCCAGCCTGGGTGCTGAGAGGGGGTTCGCCAACATGTTAAATAAATAAAATCCTCATGCGTTTTGCAACAATGACGGTCTCTGTGGTCTGTGTGTGAGTGAGGGTCTTTTAACAAGCTACAACATTTCCAGGACAGTCAGAACTACATAGATAGACCCTGTATCAAAAAGTCAAAACAACAACTAAAGGTATGCCATATCACTGATGCATACACAACTTACTTACATTTCTATGGAAATGTAATATGTAAATTTTACACATTTGAAACAGCCACCTTTTTTTTTTAATAAAAAGATTAAAATTAAATCGGGCCCATTGTTCACCATTTTGCAGAAAAAAATTAGAGGTATCAGAATTTGGCAAAGGAAATAGATGTCTTCCCATCCCCACCTCCAAAAGAGTCTCAAATGTTTCAAATTGATCTCAAACACATCCTGTAACCAAGGTGAAGACTCTAAAGCTCTGATTTTAATGCCTTTGCTTCCATGTATCCAGCTCCCCACACTCCCAGGTTACTGGAAAACATATGCCAACTTCATGGAGTTCAGGGGCTCTAAGCCATGAAATTACTTATGTGGCACAAGGACACTGTCAACTAAGCTACGTCCCCTGCCCAGAAATCAGTGTCTCTATGACTGTGGTCATACTAGAGAGAAAAACTCTCATGATCCCAGCACCTTGCCAAAAACAGTTTCAGGATTTAGGTAAAGACAAAGGCCAGAAAAGAAAAAGTGTGTGTGTGTGTGTGTGTGTGTGTGTGTGTGTGTGTGTGTGTGTGTTAGTACACAAGCAGTTATCGAAACTGTGAGGTACTCTTTTTTTTTTTCTGGGAGAACAATTCTTACTCCAGCATCAGGGTTCCCAAATATTGCCAACTCAGACATGGAAACGACTGGAGATAGACTAGTTTTTTAAGGGCCCTTTTAGTCTCAGAACAGATGAGTTGGGAAAATGTGGCTGCCATGAAATCATACTAGCCACAGGTTAGTGAAGGGGCTGCTTGACTGACAGTTCTGGGATGGAGGAGACCAAGGCATAAAAGCCTGCTCTTGACACTTTGCCTTTTCAGTGTGCATATGTGTGTACGTGTGTGTTCTAAACAAATATGAGGAAGTTCAACACACGTATGAAAATTCTCAGTTTTTACCAGTACTTATCAAAGTGCTACTAAAGTCTCATGTCCCATCCCCGCTACACCGCACCTCCATCCCGCACCCAGTAGCCCTGGCGAAGGTGAGTCCTCTGCTCTGTCTGCTGAGCCAACAGGGCCTGTAATTCTGCCCAAGCTCCCGTAAAGGTCGACCTGGAAGCACGATACACTACGTGAACTCCACTTTCTGTGAAAGCCCTAAGGAAGAACCTCCCAGATAGACGCATTAGGTTAACATCCGGTCTCTGCCGCGGACCGGGGACGAAATGTGGAGAAATAGACCAAGCGGTATTGTCCACACATTTCCACAAGGCCTCCGGAGCTACTGGGGGATCTTTTCTTTCTTTTTTGTTTTTTGTTTTGTTTTTCGGGACAGGGTTTCTCTGTGTAGCCCTGGCTGGCCTGGAACTCACTCTGTAGACCAGGCTGGCCTCGAACTCAGAAATCTGCCTGCCTCTGCCTCTCGAGTGCTGGGATTAAAGGCGCATGGGGATCTTTTCTTACTCCCCACAAATGGGTTCCCTCAGTGAACCGCCATCCCTTCTCTAGGAAGATAATTAAGCAAGGCCGGAGGATTCAGCTAAGATGCAAAGTGGAAGCTCCTTCTATACCCGACTTGCCCAAGGGCCGTGATTTCCTTCAAATAATTCCTGCTCATTGCAGCTCTAATCTGCCCTCGGTTTTGCACCTCAGGGTCTCAGCCCATAGCAACAGGGGGGTAACCGGAAGCCAGGACTGTGAGCTCATGATTGGATGCTGTACTAACCAGGCCGGAAGATAGGACTTCCTGGTTGAGGTGCTCAGCTTTTCTGAGCGGTAGGGGGCTCCAGTCCAGACTCTACAGACACACAAGCTGCAAGCCGCTCCGACGGCTTTCGGAACATGGAGCATCAAAGCATTTATCACCTGCTTCGTATAATACCTGAGGATGAGGAAAATGTGAATGGTCAGTGAGTGATGGGAAGGGTGGGTTGACGATATCCACGAGGGGAGGAGCGGCTCATATAGGACTGAACTGGAGCTGGGCGCCACAGGCTTTGCCCTGACTTCATCACACCTCCGCCTCAGCCTAGGCCCTGACGCCTGGTTTTTCCATTTCCCCACTTAAGGTATGATGGTCTTCCTGTCTGGAGAGGGAAGAAATGAGGGAGAGAGTGGACCGGGCCAGCCTGGGTCGGGAGTAGCAGCAGCCGACGCAGCATTCAGTAGACAAGGTGGGCCTGCTGCTGGTGCTGCAAGTTTCATGATTCCCTGTACCGGAGAAGGCCATGACTGGGAGAATGCACAGCAGCTTCAGCAGCCGGTTTTCTGGAGAATAAGAGACCCCCGGGTTGCGCAGCCTGGGCCACCGCCGAAGGGCAAATGTGGCCCCAGCAACAGGTTCGCCCGCTGGCAGCTACAGGAACTGGAGCTTCTTTTCCAGCGCACTCAGTACATCAGTGCACAAGACAGGTGAGCAGATAGGCTGGCTTGCTGGCCTGTTCGCTGGGCGCCTGTGATCCAGAATTGTTTATCCATTTCCTCCTGGTGCCCCTCTTGCTCCGTTGAAAATGATTTATTACGTTTTCTTTTTATTCATTTATTTGGTTGTGTGTTTGCCACATTGTATGTTCTGGGTACCAGGAAAACTGGGGAAATGAGTTCTCTCTATCCCAAATGGCTCCCAGCGTCGAACTCAGACCACAAGGTTTGCCCAGCAGGTCCTTTTTCCTGTGCCTCTCTCTTGCCATGTTGAAATTAAAGTCACTTACAAAATCCAGGCTGTCAGACCCCATTCTCCAGCACTAGGGTTCTGGGGTGACGGGTAGGAGTTAGTAAAAGTGAGAGTAAAGAAATGTTCGGATAATATTTAATTCTGTCAAACTGGGCAGTGTCTGTTGATATAAGGTATTTTTAAAAGATGATGTGAGAAGCATGGGGTGTACTTAGGAGAGTATGGAGTGACATTGTGCCTTCGTCTAAAATTTTCATACACCCAGGGCTGGCAAGAAGACTTAGCAGTTAAGAGTACTTGTTGCTCTTGCAGAGGATTCAGGTTTAATTCCCAGCACCCACCCAAGGCATCTAACCTCTCTTCTGACTTCCTTGGGCACGAGACAGGAATATGAGACACATACATACATGCAGGCAAAACATTCACACACATGAAATATACATGGTTTTGTTTTTTGTTTTTTTTGGGGGGGGTTGTTTTGTTTCGTTTTTGTTTTTGGTTTTGTTTTGTTTTTCGAGACAGGGTTTCTCTGTATAGCCCTGGCTGTCCTGGAACTCACTTTGTAGACCAGGCTGGCCTTGAACTCAGAAATCTGCCTGCCTCTGCCTCCCAAGTGCTGGGATTAAAGCCATGCACCACCACCATGCCCGGCTTACATGTTTTTTTAAAAACCAAAGTTTTGGTACATCTGTACATCTTGTGTTTCTTAAATTACACAATTATAGATGTTGGCACATTTCTCTCAATCACTGTCCTTTGGCATCCCATTAAAATTTCTGCCCCTCCAAAAACTATTCTCCATAAAACAAGATTCAGTATTGAACATGGGATGTCTGCCTATAGATAAGACACTGGATGGACCAATGTGAGTACAGTGGTGAGTTCCAGGCTAGCCTAGGCTACAGAGTAGTATACTGTCTCAAAACAGAAAACAAAATCATCTGTAACCTCAGTGATTGGGAGGTAAAGGCAGATAGATCAGAACTGCAGCATTGTCCTCCTTTACATGATGAGTTCCAGGCCAGCCCAGTCTCTATGAGTCCATTTATGCAAGAATCTCAGACATACTCTACCTTGCCTTGTGTTGGTTTTTTTTTCCTGGATTTTCTTTGTGGATAAAAGCACTTGACATTAAGCCCGAGAACCCAAATTCACTAGCATAAACACAACAGAAGAGAACTACGGTCCATTAGCTGTCCTCTGATCTCCACGGGTGCACCCGGGCCCTGGCAGAGCAAATAAATAAATGTAACATAGCACTCTCTTGCAGGTTTGATACCCCATGTGTTAACTGAATGAATATCAGAAATCCTTGAATGCTTTCCATCAATCTATCTGCTTTTGTTTGAGTTTATCCTCCTGTCCTGACAAAGAGTGTCACACAAGTTTTTCTTGTGAGATTTTGTTGGGTTTTTGTTGTTGTTGTTGTCCTTGGGTTTTTTGTTTTTGGCTCATTCCTTCATCTGCACACCCAGTCTTAGGAGCCTCCCTCCTTTTTTTTTTTTCCTGTCTATATTACTGTTTTTCAAGTTAGTTACTAGGGATGTGCCTGACTTTTATGCCTGTTAATGGTGTGTTGAGGAAATACAGTCACTGGTAGAGTGTTTTTAAGCCTCAAAATCTTCAAGGTGAATGTTGCAGACAGTAGAAAGATGGTACAAACATTTAAAAAACAAATGTGAAGTATCCTATGCACAATTTATTCCATTCTGAGATGTCAAAGGCTGAACTTTTGCCATTTTTCCCTTCAGAAAACGGCTGGCAGTGTGTCTGTGTGTGTGTGAAGCCAAAGTGAAGGTGAGTAAAGACAAGGCAACTTGACAGAACAGCCGTTCTAGAACTTGCTTCAGGTCTAGGATGGCTCTGCTCTGTCCAGGAAATTGCTGGGGGGTTTTGTTGTTCTTGTCTTGGCTTTTTTTGTTTGTTTGCTTGTTTGTTTTGACTTCACATTATTTCAAAACTACCTTTTAAAAATTGTTATTGTTGCTGGTGAGATGGCTCAGTGGGTAAGAGCACCCGACTGCTCTTCTGAAGGTCCGGAGTTCAAATCCCAGCAACCACATGGTGGCTCACAACCATCCGTAACGAGATCTGACTCCCTCTTCTGGTGTGTCTGAGGACAGCTACAGTGTCCTTACATATAATAAATAAATAAATCTTTAAAAAAATTGTTATTGTTGTTATATTTTATGTGCATGGCTTGTTTTGCCTGTGTTTACGTCTGTGAAGTACATGTTTTGTGCCCCCAGAGGCCCGAATAGGAAGTCAGATCACCTGGAACTGGAGTTCCACATGGCTATGAGTTATCATGTGGGCCCTGGGAATCAAATCCAGGTCCTGTAGAAAGCCAACCAGCACTTTTAGCTGCTGAATCATCTCCCTCCAGCCCTCAAATTACTCTTTTAAAGGCTGTTGTTATATTTTTTAATTTCTTTCCATATATGTATGTCCATGTATCTGACATATCTGTGGGTGCTGGAGACCAGAAGAGAACATTACATCCTCTTGAGCTGGAGTTACAGGTAGTTGTGAGCCACTGTGGGTACTTGGAAGCAAACACCTTTGTACAAGCAGCAGGTGTTCTTTCCTACCGAAGCATCTCTCTAGCCCTGTCAATTTGACTTTAGAACTTTGTGAGCATTGTAGATAAAGGAAAGGGGGGAAATAAGATAGCCTTCGCATGCAGAAATGACTCATTTCAAGATGGAACACAACTTCCTAAAGGAACAAAGATGACTACTAAGCTACTTTCAATCCCTAAATGCATACATATCACACACACTTAACCAATAGATAAATTATGTGTTTAAGTTATAAAAGTACATATGGGTTATATGTGCATATACTTCTATCAGTTATACATAGATCAATGAGATATATAAATAAGTAAATATCTATCTTGTACAACTCCTTTTAACATGGCTATCCTTTAAGTAGATTGTCTCTGTGGAGACATCCCACTGGGGTTGTAAATACATAACTCATTGAAATTAGTGTAGCCAGGGGCTCCATGACTAAATGATTTGAAGTACTAAAAATTAAATACAAACTCAGTCCTTACAAGGACAATTTCAGTGCTTGCAGGCAGGGCCCAGCACTCATAAAGCTGATGGGTTAAACAGAGACTGTGGGAATGGGGAACACATAGAGTCCAAATGCCTGATCCTTTTGCTGTTTTGAATTGCCTAGTGAAGCCACACAGATCAAGGCACCCAGCATTCTAATTCCCTGCTGCATGCTGCTGCATCTGCCTGAAAATGCTGCTGCTAATGTCTTCCAGTGTGCAGGACGATAGAGAGGGGGAGAGGGCATGTGGCATTTGGACATTTGCCTAGGGACTATTTTGTACTGCTGGGGATATTGTCCCCTCGCAAAATTCGAACAGTGAGGAAAAAGGGTCTTCTGACTGAAAAGGGGGTGTTTTTTCATTTTTCTCCTCTAATTAGTTACTATAGAGTAAGCTGATTTCTTTTTCTCCCATTGTAGAATTGGTTTCAAAGGAGAAGAGCAGAATATAGGAAATATCATAATTCATAAACAAAGGCTCAGAGGTGTTCCTCCTCCTGATAAGCACATCGCCTTTCCCTGAAGATTATGGAGGGGCCTCAAGGTTAGCCCTTGCCTGGGAGCCAGATGCAGAGGCTATCCCCCACTCCTGCACCCCCCTCCCCCCCACCAACCTATTGTTTCAGCCATATCCCCTCAGCACTTGTGCTTTCAATAAAGAGGTGAATTCTCGACATGTTTATTCATGTGTCTTCTGTAAAAATTCCGGTTTCCATTATCAGAAACTGTCCTTTAAGCAGGATGACAAAGTCCTCCTTCCATGAGGTGACAGTGCTGTATATCTCAGGACCAACCCCTAGTGTGAGAGGTAAGGATGTACCTTACCCCACCCCGACCATGGACTAGAGATGCAGGACAAGTCGCTAAGGAAAGACAGCAATTTTCCAGACAAAGCTGATTCGGATGAAGCTGAGAATTTCATTTCAAACCTGAACTCGAAAAGAAACTTCCTATGTGGTTATTCGCAAGAGCAGAAGCAGCAGCTAGCCCAAGTATATCTAGGCTCTTTCCATTTCTCTTCCCTGCCTTCCCTTTATGTGGCACACAGGGCACTGACAGCTACTCTGGCGAGGGTCCATCCCATCCAGTTCTCTCTTGTTTCACAGCTCCGATCCAGAAACCATACTGTCTCCTCCTTCCCAGAGCAGAACCTCACATTACTTGAGGTCTTTCTAAACTATCTAGTTCTTCTATCTCGGAAACAGACTACTTTACATGAATCTTTTTTCTTTTTCATTCAGCTATAATGTAATGTGACAGGAATGATGCTGCAAGCCTAGACTCCTACAAATAGGCACGTGGACGCATGAGACTCCAGAAGATGTGGCCAGCCTGGGGTATATAGCAAAACCCCTGTTTCAAGAAACAAACAAACAAAAATTCTTTGTTTCATTTTAGAAGCTTTTGTTTTGATTTGTAGTGTGCACTGCTGAAGATAGAACCCAGGATTTCATTCTTTTTAAACATCAATAATGAGAATTCCCATATATGTATTGCATTATAAATAATGTATATAATAACATAATAATACACCTCATAAATAATAAATATTCCATCCTGTATAGTATATATTTCACTTTTCAGCAGCTCACTCACCAAAGGGCACAAGGATACATTCATTGCCAGCTACTATGACCAATGCTGCTGTGAATGTGGTTTCCAAGGGTCTGTGTAGGCTCTGCTCCAAGTTCATCTAAGTGTTTACCCATAAGTGAAATGGGCACATTGGACTGCAAATCTATAGGTTGTTGGGGGTTTTGTTCATGTTTTTCACAGGAGCCAGGGCATGTTTTAAAGTCACAGGTAATACACAAGGTTATATTTTCTGCACATACTATCCTGTCCTTCCCAGCAACGGTTGTTTTGTTTAACAGCCTCAGATTTTAATACTAAAATCTCAGCAAAGAAGTAGATTTAGGCATTCTAGTTTCAAATACTTATTCTCCTTTTTGGTTACTTCTATTGTTACCTAAGGACTTCCTGTCACCCACATTCCTGTTTTGAAAAAAAAATAGGAAATGGTCGTTGAGGAGGATGTGTTTTCTCACTTCCCAGATTCAATTCACTGTTGTATAAGTCTGTGCACTTCTTATCTGATTACTGTGCCAAAGCAAAGTTTCCTCCATCAGCCGGCTCCATTGCTTCCCCAACCCAGTTCTAGAAACTCACGGTCAAAATACCCCCAGCTAAGTGCATGCTCTTGGCTTTGAACTGCTTGCTTGCTTCTCCCTGCAGCTGCTAGTCTGGGTGTTGGACACCTTGCCTCGCTTTGTGCCCTCAGCTTCTCATATGTGGTTGGGCAAACTCTTAGCTTGTAAACTACTGCCTGGTTGTCTCCTCTTTTTTTCTTTTTCTTTTTTTTAATTTTTCATTTATTTAATGTATGTATGTTCTGCTACATTTACAACTGCCTGCCTGAAGAGGGCATCAGTTCCCCCTATAGATGGTTGTGAGCCACCATGTGGTTGATGGGAATTGAACTCAGGACCTCTGGAAGAGCAGCCAGTGCTCTAAACCTCTGAGCCACTTCACCAGCCCCCTGGTTGTCTCCTCTTATTTACAACTTTGACACTTTGGGAGAGAATGGGTTAGAACCCTGAGGCAAATCCTTTCTTCCAAGAGAGCTGAGCTTGGAGAAACTCGGTCTTCCAGTTCTACGTAGCTCGAGGCGGGAAGGCATCACACTATAAGTGCGCATGCGTACTATAAATGCACACGCGTACCTTGAAGGCTGGGCTTTTCTCAGCAAGCTCAGAGGCTCTCGTGAGATTTCACTCTTAGTCTCGCTCTTCTGCCCCTTCCCCCACAAGACACACGTTTTCCCTCCGAAAAGCCACACCCGGAAGCGTGTCACTCAATCTCCACAACATCATGCGTGCCCTTTGCAATCTGCGCAGTCCCCGGCATAGCACATATGCACATTCTAGCCCTCCAATCTCTAGGGTTGTGTGAATGTGCCTCCCCACCGATCCAATCCCTAAGAACAGAAGACCTCTAGACAATCGAAATTGCAGCATCAAATGCATCACAGCGCATACAGTCACACACTTTATGTGTCTCCTAGCCTGTCCAATCCCCCACTGTCCTGCCTGTCACAGCCGTTCAATGCACAGGGATAGGATCCCTTAGTCCAATTTGCAGCTCCAAATCATCACAGCCCATCCAGTCACAAACCTTGGGCATGGTCTAACCTGTCCAATCACCAGTGTAGTGCTCCTGCAACTTATCCAATCCCCATCGTCATACATGTCACAAGCTGTCCAATCATCAGCCCGTGAACGTCATAGTCGCTACAAGCCCCTTGCGCTGGCCTCTCAACGCTTGGGGCAGAACCGTTGGTGGTGGCGCAGTGAGAGGACGGCCCAACTGTCATCTTGCAGAGTAGACCCCCGAGAGAGCTCTAAGCGCCTAAAGTTTCAAAGACACCTTTAAAATGGACCATCCCCGCAAGTTTGAACACCAGGACATCAGCTACCAGAGCCTCGGAATTGATACGTCTTCAGAAAAAGCTAAAGGTTGGTACTTGGGCTGCAATAGAGAAATCGGTGGGCACGCCTCCCCAAAGAAACCTCTGGGGGATTTTAGAGGGTATACCCCCCAAGGAAAAAAAAAAAGTTTTGTGACGTACACAAGTGGATAAGAGAGTAGAGACCGCCACAAGTGCTACTACTCCTTGCTTGTGGCCTTTGGATGTCAGGGGTCTGAATGCCTTTAGGTTTTTCTATCTGCCTCTTCGCATCTTCTCTCTTTATCCTTTTCAGAAGTGATGCCACCTATGATCAGTGTTGAGGGAGGAAATGATGGTGGTGACCAACTTTGGCCTAAATCTGATTTGGGAAGAGCGACAGGAGAAGACAGTAGTTTTGTGGGTGCAGGAGCGTCCGGAGGCAAAAACAAGGGCTACGGTGACCAGGACCAGCCAACTCTACCTGCAGAAACCAGGATCCAACATTTGCAGGACGATGCTGACATAATCATGATCTGCAGAGCCTTCAGCCAGCTGAAACTTGAAGATCTGGACCACGTCTTCCAACGCACTCAGTTCCCCAACATCTTTGTGAGGTAAACCACTTGCTCTAGGGGGCTTGAAATCTGGGGACCCCTTGGGTTTCCTTCCCTTCCCTCCATAGTCACAGGCTGTAGGAGACCCATTTGGTGGGCCCTATCATCTTTGCTAAGCTTCAGTGTCCCCAGCTCTTAGGGTCCTAGCACAGAGACAGGAGGGTCACCACCAGTTGACTATTATTTCATTTTACCTATCACAAAATCTTGAACATGTGTTGTATTATTCCCCTCAGAAACGAAGTTGGAATGCCGACAAGTGTTGAACCTGAAGCTGAATCCGTTGGGCACAGTGAACCGGAAGAGATGCTCAAGCAGTCATTCTAAAAGGTGCAACAAGACGTTTCACAGTTTTCTCCTTGTTACCTGCCCCATGTTTGTGAAATTTAATAAATTTTGGGAGGAGTTGAAAAAGGAATAAGCTAGCTTCCCATTTTATTCCCTATCTGATATTTGCAAAGTGAATGTTAAAATTGGCATTTGGGGGTAATAAACAAAATTGAGTAAACTTCTAATGGGAATCTCACCCAAAGAATTGTAAGCTACTAATGGAAAAAGAAAAAGACAAGGAACCAACCTGCACCTCCTGTTTACTGTGTAAGAGTAAATAAAATTTAACTGTGTGTAGCAGTGTTGTTGCTTAGGGAATACTTCTGGGTGGGTGGAAGTGAGTTCAGTACCCAAGGCTTAACTTTATGATTCCAATAATCATTTTTTAAAACAAGTCGGGAGAGATAACTCAACAGTCAAGAGGATCCAGATTCAAATTCCAGAATGTAACATGATGGCTCCCAACGACCTTTACCTCCGGTTTCAGATTTGACACTCTTCCGGTTTCCCTGTGCATATGGTCCATCCACACAGGCAAGAAATCCATATATGCATTTTTAGATTAAAGCATAAAGACTTAGCAAATTGAACAAATTTAGGTTGTGGTGTTGAGATAAAAGGACAATTTAACCAAACACAGTATATAAGCAATTAAATACATATTTAGCTCTGATGAAGATATCTCAAAAGTCAAAATACCTGACTGTCCTATTTTTAGCCTATAGTAATGTAGTATGAAAAGTCCTAACCCTAGATTTTAATTTTTCTAAAATAGTTATGTCATCTTAAGACACTGCCAGAATAATTGGCATGGTTGTTGGTAAAACATTTACAAATTGGAATTTTTTCTAAAATTGGAACAAAGAACAATCTAGGAGCTGGTGGCTCAGAGGATATAGGTGCTTGCTACAAAAGCATAAAACCCTGAGTTCAATTCCAGAATAAAAGAGAAAAAAATCCAAGAAAGTTGTCCTCTGACCTTCACAGTATGCACTCAGAACACATACAATCATTTAAAAAAAACAGTTAGGAGTAGAGAAATGGTTTCATACTTATGAGCAAGTTATATTGCTGCTGCAGAGAACTCTGGTTCAAAGTACTAAGGTCATGTGGCTCATGGCCCCTTGCAACTCTCCAGAAAATCTGATGCCTTTGAACTCCAAGGGCTTCTACACTGTTGTGCACATACACGCTCCCACACATGCGCACATCTAGAATAAAGGATAGCAGTAAAATGAATGGCTCAGCTACATACCTTGAAGATTAGGGCACAATTTGAACTCTGAATATTTTTCCCAGACATTTCTGGTGCTATTTTTGGGCTTTTTTCCCCCCTCTCTGTTTTGTTTGAGGCAGGCTTGTTACCATAGCCCTAGCCTCTGATGTATTCACTACGTTTCCCAGACTGGACTAGGAATACACAGCAATCAGTACTCCTTTCTGAGGTCCCGAGATTTATTGCCCTACCTGTACTGTAGCACTGTGTGCTGTGTTTATTAGGTTTCCTCCATAGAGTGTGTTGTGTGCGGTTATGGGAAGAAACTGCCGATCTGGTGGTGGGTATTAGTGAATTTTGGCCCAGTTTGATTAGGTAGCTTAGCTATTCCTAAGCTGGGGCTAGAGTGAAGGCTTCAAGGTTACAAGTGCTTGTTCCTCTTGCAGGGGATCCGAGTTCAATTTTCAGCTTCTGACAGATCACAAACACCCGTAATTCCAACTCCAGTGTGGCCCAGGCCCTCTTCTGGCCTCCTTTGGCACCAGGAAGCACATGCATTGGTTCTCTCTCTCTCTCTCTCTGTCTCTCTCTGTCTCTCTCTGTCTCTCTCTGTCTCTCTCTGTCTCTCTCTCTGTCTCTGTCTCTGTCTCTGTCTGTCTGTCTGTCTGTCTCTCTCTCTCTCTCTCTCTCTCTCTCTCACACACACACACACACACACACACACACACACACAATGTTCCTAAACTCTATAATCTGAAGTCTGAAAGCCTGAAAGCCATGTTAAGGAGCTCGGTAACTGTCCTGTTACAGCTACTCAGGGCAGAAGCTGTGGGCCCCACATGTCAAACCTTTTTTATAATTTTTTTTTTTTTTTAGTTCAACAAGTTTTGGAGAATGAATGACTCTTGGACATCCTCTAGAAAAACTTGTTTAATAGCCAACCTAGGATCAACAAAATGGCTCATTGGGTAAAGGACTTGTCAGTAGTCCTGACTACTTCAGTTAATTCCTGGGACATGGCTAGTGGAGAGAGCCTACTCCCGAGAGCTGTTCCCTTGCGTCCACACATTTGCTGTAGCATGTGTGTATGCGCACAAGCATACAAAAATAACTGTTTTTAATCCCAACAATCAAGACAGGGACAGGCAGGTTTCTGTGAATTTGTGGCCAGTCTGCCCTAAATGGTGAGTTCCAGGATAGGCAGGGCTACACAGTGAGACACTGTCTTGAAAAATTAATGTCCAACCTGACCCTCTTGTCTATCTACTGCAGTCTGAAGATGGGATTTTCAACTAGGAGGCTGCTCCACTTCGTATCATTTCCATCACGGGGCACATTATGCCATATGCAACGTCCCCACAATTCCAAATGATGAGAGGGAGAAAGAGAGACTCTCTCTCTCTCTCTCTCTCTCTCTCTCTCTCTCTCTCTCTCTCTCTCTCAAAGAGGATAGAGTTGGGCTCAGTTGGTAGAGTGCCCAATGTGCACACAACCCTAGGTTCAATCCCCAGCAGAAACTCAGTATGGTTGTACACACAAGCAATACCCAGAAGTCAGGAGGTGGAAACAAATGAGCCAAAAGTTTGATGTCATCATATGCTACAAAAGCCAGTTAGTTCTACACCAGCCCAGGACATATGAGACCCTATCTTTAAAGAAAAAAAAAAAACTGTGTAACATTGTGACTTATGCATATAATTGCATCACTTTGGAAGTGGAAGCAGGAGAAACAAGAATTCAAGGTCCTTTTCAACCTAGGCTAGAGGGAAGTGTCTCAAAGGGGGTGGGCAAAAGCAAACATGGCAAAGGAGAGACAAGGCTGTAAGCTTGTTCCACAACTTAATTGAATAGAGGGCGTTCAGAACTTCCCTAAAATAGTTACCATGTAGCAGAGGATGGCTGACAATGGGAGGAGAGGCCCTTGGTATTGCAAAGATCATATGCCCCAGTACAGGGGAATGCCAGGGCCAGGAAGCGAGAGTGGGTGTGGGGGGAGCAGGGGAGAGGAATAGGGGGCTTTGGGGATAGCATTTGAAATTTAAATGAAGAAAATATCTAATAAAAATGCCTTTAAATAAAAAAAGAAAGAAAGAAAGAAGTTTCTATGCCTAGGCAAGTGGGGAAGTTGGCCCTGAGGGGTGTGAGGGTGGTGAGCTGACCCAGCCTCTTGACAGCTGCAGCACTCCAGAGAGTGACCTTTCACCTCGCCTCAGCAGTGTGCTAGAGCTTGTGACACGGGCAAGGTTGAACCGACCCCAAGGGAATGAGAACTCAAAAGTTGTCCCTGCCCCTTGTCAGGGCAAATTGCATGGATGCAGGAGAGCTGTCAGACTGACCAACTCAGCTACCAACCAGACGCAGGGCCAGGGCTTTCAGTCAGCCCACCCCAACATCTAACCCATCTGTCAAGTGTTGGAATACATGAAGAGGCTGGTCCTGCAGATCCAAAGCTGTAAGGTCTCCATGACACAGGGCAACAGCAGGGTATCTGAGAAGTGTCCCCATGAGGATCCAGTATTGTTGGTGTAGCAGCAGCCAGAGGCTTGAACTAGACCTTACAGTGACATTTGCTAGTGAAGATGTGTGGAAAAAAAGGTATAGTATAACACACACTACAGCTTCCACAATAAGTTGTGTTTTTTGTTGTTGTTTGTGGGGTTGTTTTCTTTTGTTTTCCAGGGGAGGTTGCAAAGGCAGAGGACGGATATGAAGGGAGGAGGAGATGGGTGGGATTGGAGTGCATGATGTGAAATCAAAGGAACTCACACAATATGTACTCTCTGATAAGTGGATATTAGCCCAGAAACTTAGGATACACAAGATATAAGATACAATTTGCTAAACGCATGAAACTCAAGAAGAACGAAGACCAAAGTGTGGACACTGTGCCCCTTCCTAGAAATGGGAACAAAACACCCATGGAAGGAGTTACAGAGACACTGTTTGGAGCTGTGACGAAAGGATGGACCATCTAGTGGTTGCCATATCCAGGGATCCATCCCATAATCAGCTTCCAAACGCTGACACCATTGCATACACTAGAAAGATTTTGCTGAAAGGACCCAGATATAGCTGTCTCTTGTGAGGCTATGCCGGGGCCTAGCAAACACAGAAGTGGATGCTCACAGTTAGCTATTGGATGGGTCACAGGGCCCCCAATGGAGGAGCTAGAGAAATTACCCAAGGAGATAAAGGGAACTGCAACCCTATAGGTGGAACAACAATATGAACTAACCAGTACCCCGGAGCTCTTGTCTCTAGCTGCATATGTATCAAAAGATGGCCTAGTCAGCCATCACTGGAAAGAGAGGCCCTTTGGACTTGCAAACTTTATATGCCCCAGTACAGGGGAACGCCAGGGCCAAAAAGTGGGAGTGGGTGGGTAGGAGATTGGGGGGGTGGGTATGGGGGACTTTTGGGATAGCATTGGAAATGTAAACAAGGAAAATACCTAATAAAAAAAGGGTTCTTTTTAAAAGCAGGTTCTCAAAAGTATAATTTCACAATGTACAGCTTCATTTACTGACACTGCGTGTTCAATACAGTAAAACAGTCGCGATTGTCATCATATACCAGGTTTGCTTTAAGAATCAGAAGGTCCAGAGCAGGGGGAGGGTATAGGGGACTTTTGAAATGTAAATGAAGAAAAATATCTAATAAAAAAGGAAAAAAAGAATCAGAAGATCACAATAGAGTCTGACTCAGAGGACATGAATTAATGCTGGGAAATATGCCCACATTTCCCAGGGCTCCCTGATACCATCCTTGCTCTGGAGACTGATCGAAGATAGGGTGCTTCTGAAGTCACGCATGCTACCTGTGCCATTTATGCCTTTTCTCTCTGGCCCCCTTCACTCTTGCTTTCCTTTGCCCTGGCCCCGGTTTGCCTGGAATGGGCCCTTGTCATCAGCAGTCAATTTTTAGCGCTGTTTGTTTACGATTTACTATGATCCAGGATCTCAGCCAATGGAATCCTAGAAATCCTTATGTAACCCAGATTGGCCTTAAATTTAGGATCTTCCTGACTCAGCCTCCTGAGTGCTATAATTAGAAGTTAGTGCAACTATACCCATCTTTCAGGGATTTTGTTTGGCTGTTTGGCTGTGTTGTTGTTATTATTATTATTATTACATTTCAATTCATGCACAATATTTAAAACACATGCCAAAAGTCCAAAGAGTCATGTATTGTGTTTCTTTCTAAAATGTTACACCAATTATATTCCAGCTTCAATCTTGGTGGCAAATTTTCCTGTATAGGAGCTCATATAGGATCATGTTCTAATACTGATAGCCCTTTATTTAACACCAACTGATTCACAATGTTATAGCATCCTCACTACTGTTGGAGTGAGGCTGAGATGGGGTAGGTCGTGTGCTCTGATGGAGATGCAGCAGCAGTATTAAGGGAACTAAAGCTTCTTTCTTGTGTACAGCACCAAGGAGGAAGCAGGTTAACTAATCTCAGTAGTGGGTCTCTGTAGGAGAGCCATCTCTGGCTGCGCTCATACAGGACACAGGGGTTTTAGCTAAAGGTCAATGTTCATAAGCATCATACTTAGACTAGGGAATGCAATCCCATGGTTCTGAAGCCTTGGCCTCTCTGATATGGCCATGCTCGCGTCAATAACACATTCATATAGGGGTACACTTGCTCACCACACTTTGCAGTCTAGGATATAAAACTAACTGCCCTTTATGGAGTGTTAAGCCAATACCCAAGAAAGCCATAGTATCCTGTGATTTAATATCTCAGTTGGAGAAAAACAAGCCAGGCATGATGGCATGTGCCTTTAATCCTAGTATAAGAGAGGCAAAGGCAGGCAGATCTATGTGAGTTTAAGGCCACCTTGGTCTACTGAGTGAGTGTCAGGCCAACCAGGGCTACATAGGGAGACGCTGTCTCAAAAGAAAAAAAAAAATGGGATGGTCTTGCATCTTTAAAAAAACATTTATGAGCTAATCATGGTTGCGCACACTTTAATCCCAGTACTCAGGGGACAGAGATAGACTTATCTTTCTATGAGTTTGAGGCCAGCCTGGTCTATACAACCAATTCCATCCCATCCAAGGCTACATATTGATATTTAATTCACACATACACACACACAAGTATATGGGGGAGTTGGGATGGGGCGTTGAAGCAATGGCTCAGTGATTAAGAGCCTTTTGCAGAGGACCTGAATTTGGTTCCCAACACCCATGGCAGGCAGCTCACAACCTGTTACAGTTGGTTAACTGTAACTCCAGCTCCAAAGGATCCCATACCCTCCTTTGGCCCCCAAGGGCAACCAAATACATGTGGCATTCATTCACATAGACACACACACACATATACACATAATTTTTTTATTAAAAAGTAACATATCATTTACATTTTTAAATGGCACTAGCTGGGATTCCTTCCTTTTAAAAATTGTTGGGCTGGAGAGATGGCTCAGCGGCTAAGAGCACTGACTACTCTTCCAGGGGTCCTGAGTTCAATTCCCAGCAACCACATGGTGGCTCACAACCATCTGTAATGGGAATCTGATGCCTCTTCTGGGGTGTCTGATGACAGGGACAGTGTACTCATATACATAAGATAAATAAATAAACCTTTTTAAAATGTTTCTAGAAATACTTTTAAAAAACACATTTACTGTTACTGGGAACCAGGGATGACTACTCATGCATAGCTTATAGCTGATTGAAAGCCTTTATTCCATCTTGTGGGATATACTCAGATATTTGAGATTGAAGTAAAATGTTTAGTATTCATGGTAAGGGTTTTTTGGAGGCAAAAACCATATCTTGATATCTTGCGCAGGAGCTTCAGGGGCAGGGGGAGGGGTATCACAAGCAAGCAGTTTAACAGAAGCTAAAATAAGCAGTTAGCTGGAGGGAACAGAAGTGGAGTTCTGTACAAGGAAAAAGTTTAACGGAAACAAGAATAAGCAGTTATCTGGAGAAGGCAGTTTAACAGAAGCTAAGACAAGCAGTTAGCTGGAAGGGGCAGGAAGTGGGGTTCTACACAAGCAAGCAGTTTAAACATTAGCTAAAATAAGTGGTTAGCTGGAGGGGGCAAGGCATATTGTGTACAAGCAAGAAGTTTAACAGAAGCTTTAAAAAATTCAGTTATCTGGAGCAGGGGTGCTCTGCACAAGCAGGCAGTTTAACAGAAGCTGGGGAATCTTGACCATGGGATTACCCAGAATAGAGCTGGGTAATTTTCCATGGTACTTCCCATCAAGGCGATCAAATGCTAGTCAAACCTAAAGTGGCCTCAGCAAGAATACAAGACAGGCTGGAGAGATGGCTCAGAAGTTAAAAGCACTGACTGCTCTGCCAATAGGTTCTGAGTTCAATTCCCAGCAACCACATGGTGGCTCACAACCATCTGTAATGGGATCCGATGCCCTCTTCTAATGTGTGTGATGACAGCCACAGTGTACTCATATACATAAAATTAATAATTCTAGAAAAGAAGAAGAATACAAGACAGAGGATCTTCTATACTGTCTTGCTCTGTATATTATAAGTAATTAAAATAGCCCTCTGGATATTGGACAATAAGGGAGACAGGGACCACTGACAGACATGGCAAGTGGCTCATCAAACATAGCTTCCTTCTCTTTTCTATCAGAAGTTGGATTTGCATTGATTTCAGTTTCTCCATTTTCTGCGGGGAAATTTTCTTTAGTTTTTGGGTTAACCACTTCAGCCTGTGTATCTGTGTGTGCACGTGCTAACATAGCAGGAGTTGATTCTCTCTTTCCACCAAGTGGCTTGTCCCAGTTTGAGATATGGGGCATGCTGTGTTAGTAACAATAGGGGTTATACTCATACTTGCCTTTTTACTTATTTTGTGGGCACGTGTGTGAGTGTGGGCATGCAGCAGAGGCTGTGTGGAGGTCAGAAGACAATTTGGGAGAACTGATTCTGTCCACTATGTGTGGGTCCTGGGGATTGAACTCAAGTCCTCAGCTTTGGCATCAAGTGCCTTTACCTGTTGAGTCATCTCTTCAGCTCATAGAATCTGTATTCTAAAAACACAAGACTAGAAGAACTTGGTGCTAGCCTTGGGTTTGACCTTTGAACTTGACAGCTGTCATGCAGAGAAGTCGGACACTTTTTAGAAGACATTCTTGATACATTTGTTTTGTTTCGCTTTTGCTTTCAAACACACTTTCTCCAGTTTCTTTGCTATCCCCCTTTCTTTATTAATTGTCTGATCTTAGCACTGTATTTTGTCCTGTAATTTATTTTGGTCAATAAGACTACTTATTCCCACAAGCTCCAGTAATTTTTATTTGATTTTTTTAAAAACATTTTTGGTTGGTCAGCAGTGGTTGATGCACCATAGGTAAATAATGAAATGTGTGTCCATTAGCAACCACCACGGGGCCAGCAAGACAACCTTCAAGAGTACCTGAACTAAGTCTGTTACATTCTTTACAAGACACACACATACTCACACACACATACCACGGGATATAAAGCATGAAATTATTGGCCTCATCCCTGCCTGGGTCCTATGACAAGGCAGTTAAAGGGCAAAACCTGCCGGGGCTGTTTTCTAGGTCTCTCCCTTGGGTTCTCAGCCGGGCAGTAGCCAGCCAGTAAGGAAAGCCAGGGCAGTGCTCGCTCTCCCTGGGCAGAATAAGCTTAAAGAAAATAGTTGGCTTCTTATTAGAGAAGTATTTACAGAGAAGGTAAGTGGCTCATCTGGACCTAAGGAAAGTCATCCTAGGAGCTCCCAGGGGAGGGGAAGTGCCAGCACAGGTAACAGGTGAGTTCACACGCGTTTCCCAAACCACTCTTCCAGAAGAATGGAGGATCAGCCTTAAGGAGCCAGGCCCAGGGGGCCGCGGGGGTGGGGTGGGGCATGTCAGGTCCTTTCTGCCTCCACATGGCTGTTCTCTCCTTCAGGAGTCAGTCAACCCACAGAGTTCAAGGCCTGGAACGTCTCCCTCAGGTTTCTAGCTCTACCCTGTTTGTATCTGCTGAGTCCCTTGGACTGTCTTCTTTGGACTGGTGCTCTACAGACTCCTGGCAACCTTGGCCTTGTCCCTTCAAAGCCACTGGGGAACTTGCTTCCTGTCGCTTATTTGTTTTTAAGTGCATGAGTGCTCTGACTGAACGTATGACTCTGCACCGCTTATATGCCTGGTATCAGAGGAGGCCAGAAGACGGCATCAGATGCCCTGGAACTGGAGTTACAGGGAGTTGTGAGCCATCATGCCTGATCTGGGAATCAAACCCTGTTCCTATACAAGAGTACCCATTGCTTTTAACCACTAAACCGCAACCCCAGCCCCTCCTATCGCATTTTTCTTAACAAAACAATTTTTATCTAAAAAAAGCAAAAATAAAAAAAAACTTTCATACAATAAATCCTCTCTATATTCTTTCCCCTCTGTCAATCCCTCCCAGCCCTCCCACCTCCTTACCCATACAATTTCATTTCTTTTTTTATCCTACCATAATTTTAATTCCTAATAGAGACATAATTTTAATTCCTAATCCTCTCACATGGCCAAATAGCCTGACCTAAGAGTTTAAAGACTTTCTAGTCACGTAGTGACCTAATATTATCAAAGTCCTTTGTATAGAATGAGGTCCAATTCATTATTTGAGAAGAAATCTGCCAATATCCTAGCAGAGTTTTAGGACTCATAAGTCTATATTGGTTAAGAAGTTGTCTTGGCTGATTTCTATCGCTGTGATAAAGATCATGGCCAAAAGCAAGTTGTGGAGGAACTGGTTGGTATGACTTACAAGTCCTGAGTCATAGTTCATTGAGGGACTGAAGCAGAAACCATGAAGGAGTACTGTTTACTGCCTGGCTCCCCATAGCTTGCTCAGCCTGATTTCTTATGCCATAAAGAACCACCTGCCTAGGGATTGTATTGCCCACGGTGGGCTGGGCTCCCCCGCTTCAAACTTTGAAGTTTGCAAAATTCTCCCACAATATTACCTATAAGCCAAACTTATTGGGCCTTTTTTTTTTCAATTAAGTTATCTCTTCCCAGATGACTATAATTTGTGTCTAGTAGGCTAAAACAAAACAAAACAAAACAAAAATCAATGAACTTAACCAGCACAGTATTCTGGGAAGATTTAAAAACGTAAGTATTTGGGGAGACTGCTGTGGTTTTTAAAGTATGAAGTTCAAGTTTTGAGAAGGTAAATGTCCTTTGGTGGATTTTGGTTTTGTTTGGATTTTTGTTTGTTTGTTTGTTTTGTTTGAGACTGTCTCATATTACTTTGACTGGCCTTGAACTCCAGTTCTTCCTGTCTCCAGTTCCAGAGTGCTGGGATTACATTCATGGGGTACTACATTCAAAAGCTCTTGCAATGTCATATAGGAAACTTTATGAGTTACAGAGACAAAGTTTGGAGCTGAGACAAAAGGATGGACCATCTAGAGACTGCTGCACCCGTGGATCCATCCCATAATCAGCCTCCAAACGCTGACACCATTGCATACACTAGCAAGATTTTGCTGAAAGGACCCAGATATAGCTGTCTCTTGTGAGACTATGCCGGGGCCTAGTAAACACATAAGTGGATGCTCACAGTCAGCTATTGGATGGATCACAGGGCCCCCATGGAGGAGCTAGAGAAAGCACCCAAGGAGCTAAAGGGGTCTGCAACCCTATAGGTGGAACAACAATATGAACTAACCAGTACTCCCAGAGATCGTGTCTCTAGCTGCATATGTATCAGAAGATGGCCTAGTCGGCCATCATTGGAAAGAGAGGCCCCTTGGTCTTGCAAAGTTTATATGCCCCAGTACAGGGTAACACCAGGGCCAAGAAGTGGGAGTGGGTGGGTAGGGGAGCAGGGTGGGGGGAGGGTATAGGGAACTTTTGGGATAGCATTTGAAATGTATATAAAGAAAATAATAAAAAAAAATTTTAATAAAAAAAGATTAACATACTAATAAATGGCTGTTTCTACAAAAAGAAAGAAAGAAAGAAAGAAAGAAAGAAAGAAAGAAAGAAAGAAAGAAAGAAAGAAAGAAAGAAAGAAAGAAAGAAACTTTATGCCAATAGGCCTGGCATGCCTGAGGACTCTGTCCTTGGCCTTGCCCTTGCTAGACAAGAGCTCTACCACTGAACTGATTCTATTCTGCATCTCTTAACTCATTCTTGCTATAACTGTAAAGGAGCTCCTAATGCAAGTGTACACAGATAGAGTGAGTCTCCCTAAAGCTAGACACAGTGGCACAAGCCTGTCATCCAGAACTCGAGAGGGAAATATGGGAGGCTCATGTATTTCAGGCCAGCCTCCACTTCATAGCAAGTTCAAGGCCAACTGGGCCTGGTAAATGCAAAATGCTGACGTCATTACCTGACGTCATCTACTAAAGTGTTGGTAGCTTTCTTGGGATGCATGCAGCTTATGGGCTGCAAGTTGGGCACACTTAGTTTAGCACTCAATAAATAAATAAATATATAAATAAATAAATAAATTTCCCCTAACCTTCGTTCTGTCAACCTCTGTTTCCACGATCCAGATTCCTGCCTGTCCTTTAGGTGTCCTTTCCTGGGCAGTTTCATAGTCACGACGTAAAGAGTAAAAGCTAATTGAAACTGAATGTCCCTATAACGCACGCGAGATTACATCTGTGTTAGATTTACATGGCTCTTTTTCTCAGATCTGAGCTTCCTTAGGACTAAACTTTTGTAACCTCAAGTCCCACTTGCTGCCTGTACCTGCCTGTGTGTTCCTCTTTCTCCTTGGTGACAATATAAGAAACATGGGCTCTCATTAAACTGGTAGGGAAAAAAAACACTACGCCAATCAGAGGTGCAGAAGTGGGTGTGTTTTCACTTTGAAACTGAAGCAGGTGGATTTAACACTGTGTCGGAGCTGGCATTTGTATGCAGTTGACACAGTGGTAACAGAAATGTCAGAATGCAGTTTTGTTATTTTTTTTTTCTTGTAACACTCTTTCTGTGTTACCCAAGCTGGCCTTGAACGCCTAAACTCCAAAAGCTATGCTTCTGGATCAAGTGGCTCAGTTTTTCTTTCATATTTTTATTACATTTATTTGCTTATTTTACTGGTGTTTTGAGGTACCCACCAGAGAAGACTATCAAATATGGATTTAAAACAACAGGAAGTCTTTATTCTCTGGCAGACTGCTACACTGGGTGTTCAGGATCCCAGTGTAGCACCGAGCCTTTCTCAGGATAAGCTTTTAAATACAAAAACCGTGTCTTGGATTTTGACATATTTCAGTTAACAAGAACAGCCAGAAGCAGAACTACAGAAGCCAAAACCAAGGTCAGTCCATTTAGAGACTTTCCCAGAGCTACAGACTTCGATGAGTTAGGTCTTCTTTTTGTTTTGACAGGTAGTACTGTCTATGCGCTGAGTTTTATAGTCTGAAAGAATTCAATTGTGTTAAGGCCCGGGAGCCTATTACATTCCCCACTGGTCTTAATGAATGAGTCAAATCATGGACTCAACCTAAAGAGGTGTGGTAGGTACTAAAAACCATTAATTTGACTGAATTATTCCTTTGTTGTACATAATTGGCCATGGGATTTAAGATAAAGGACCCCAACATACTCCAATTAGAATGAGAGTTAAAGGTCCAGTCAGTGCAGATAGCAGAGCAGTTAGCCAGGGGAACAAGAGAAATGGTACCAATTATCTGATTCATGCCTTTGTACCAATATCTTTCGGAGGTGTTCCCCAAATGTGGCAAGTTTTTATTTTCCAAATTACTCCTTCTCAATTAGCATAGAAACATAGAGTTTCTCCCAAATCATCATTTGTGTCCTAAGAAATAAGTCTAAGCCCCTGATATTGTGGGACCAGTTCTGCAAGAGATCTAACTGTTATTCTCATTGAGAATTAGAAACTTTTGGTACCTTTAGATCCTGATCAACCTGTCTACTTTGTTCCTTAAAATTGTTATGCCTCAGGATGAAAGCTGATGGCACCTGTGTCTATTGAGTTGGCTATGCCTTGCCAGCCAGGAGTGGAATGAGGACAGGCATAGCTATTGTTTTCTTTGTAGTCCAGCATTCATATTAAAATATATTGTCTCCTTTTCCCCATTATATAGGTACACCTGAGGCAGAAGGTACACAAAAGGAGTTTCTTAGTTTGTAAAGCATCAGAAGAGGCACATTTAGTCAAACCATGCCCAGCCAAGTAGTCTCAGGTGCTCAGTAAATATCGCTGTTGTCCAAATGAGCTAACCACAAGGCAGAATAGCAGGCATCAGAAATAAGAGGAAATGTGTAGGTTAAAGATTTTGTATATTAGACAAGTTCCAGCCTTTTTTTAAAAAAAGTCCTTTAACATTAATTTGGGTTGCTCCTGGTCACAGTGAGTTTTGTCAGCCAATAGACTAACAGGTTGGTTAGTTCCCATCCCTATGTAGTGTGGGGATGGGGGCTAACTACCCCCCACCATTGGGGCTGAAGAGATGGCTCAGTGGTTAAGAGCACTGACTGCTCTTCTAAAGGTCCTGAGTTCAAATCCCAGCAACCACATGGTGGCTCACAACCATCCATAAAGAGATCTGATGCCCTCTTCTGGTGTGTCTGAAGACAGCGTACATATAATAAATAAATCTTAAGAAATTAAAAAAAAAACTACCCCCACACACACCATAACATAAGCAGAAATCCTGGCTTATTTCCAGCTGGGAATATTAACTAAGTGATGGACTTTGTTAAGAGTGGAAAACAAGGATGAGAATCCCTCAGCTGTGGGCTTGGGTGCCAGAGGTTTTCCATGGAGATCTCTCTCTAGGCCGGGTGTGAGGGTTCCCGCGAAGGGAAGCAAGTGCAGGCAGGAAGTTGGAAGTCTCTGCCATGCCTTCCAGGTCGCTTGGTAACTCTGAGCCGCTCTAAACCACGGTGGGACCTCAGGTGGCTTTTCAGGAGAGAAGATCTCTTCCCAAGTGTTACGTACAGCTCTTGGAACAAAAGGCTCAGACAAAGGACCTTACCTTAATTCCCTGAATGGCTTTTTATACAGTTTTTGGGGTGATTCAGGGTTTGACAACAAGTACCTCTCATTGGCTTGGACTGAGAGTTTAGGGGAAACCTTATTTGTGTGTGGGAAGGCTTGGTGCGGTTCCTACGGTTCCTACGTGGCTAATAGCCATGCCTCTCCTGTGGGGGCTGGGGGGGCTGTGGGGGCAGTAACTTCCACAGGAGCCAGGGGTCCATGAGACATGGTCGAACACCTACCATCCCATGTATGTGGGAATTACCACCCATCGGGTTCCACTGGGGTTCAAGACCTAGACTGGAGACCAGGCCATCTGTGCGTAGCCCGTTGCCCCACACTCAGCTTCTCGGACAGCAGGAAGACTGATTCAAAGAAGAGCAGGACTCTGGTTCAAGGTGTGTTAAGTGAAATAGTTTCTTTGGGAGAGTTGGTTGGGAATTTGGCATGGATAGAAGAGTTTTGTTAGAACCCAAAGGTCTGGAGACCTGGAAAGGACACAATTTTTTCTGGATAGTAGGCCCAGGATTTCTTTCTGCGACATAGAGGTCTGAGTCCTTGGGTTCTCCCTGTTCTCCAAAGGCCAAAATCTTTCTTAAGGAATTTCTAGAAGTTTAATTTTTATGCCCATTGGATTACAATTTCTTATTGTACATTCCTTGAGAGGGGGCTCTCTTACACACACACACACACACACACACACACATATATATATATATATATACTCACCTCTGTTCCCCAAGTTTTTGCAATGGAAACTCCCCTTGTTTCTGATAACATGGAGGTCCAGCTGTAAGGCATGTATAGAACTGTAAACTCTATTCCTATCTCAAAAGGTCAACTTCCATATCTTTCCTTTCTCCAATACAGCCACACACTTAAACTGGGCATCAGTGTGCAAAGGTCAAGATGGAATATAGTTTTGTTTGTGCTAGCTATTACCTCTCTGTGCTTGGCTTCCTTAGTTCCCTGGTACAGGTCTGAGGGCAGTAAGGTTTGGAACACATCTCTGTATTCAAACCCATAGGGTAAAGCACGAGACTCAGAAGGATATAGAGGAGCAGAAGGAAGCAGAAGGGTCTGGGGCCAATGAACCCTTAATGTTAATAGCTTCATCATCTAGGACAATGCTTTCTACTATCTCCACCCATTTTGGGATCCCAGTAACCATGTGGCACTTCATAATTATCTGTAGAACTTGAGTTCCAGGGTATCCGACACCCTATTCTGGCCTCTGCAGTTACCATACATGCATGTGGTGTGCATAATACATAAGCACAAAAATAAATAATTATTTCTTAATGAAGTCTTTTTACTTATTTTGTATGCATCCATATTCGTATATCCAGGTAAATGAAACCAATGTAAGTAGAAGACATTTCACCCACATCATCTCAATCCTCACACTACGTGGGTCCCCACGTAACAAACACCGATGTTCAGACTTGGTAGCAGGCACCTACCTATACTGACCTATACACCTACATATTTCACTGGGCCTAAAAAAAAAAAAAAAGAAAAAAAAACTTTTAAAGAAACCATTTTCTGGGCTGGCTGGCAAGATGGTTCACTGGTTAAAGGTCTTTGCCACCAAAAGTGGTAGCCTATGTTTGCCCCCTGAAACCACATGCAAGGTCAGGATGGACTCCCATGGCACGTGATCTAACCTCCATATGAATGATGTGGCATCCATACATCCCCAATAAATAAATACATTTAATAATTTAAAAAAACATTTCTTTGCTATGTTCGTACACGTGTTTGTTTGCCTGGGCAAGGAAGTAAGAGGGCAAGGCTGGAGAATGAACATTTTCCTTCTGCCTTGTGGTTGGAGGATGAAACTCAGGACCTCAAGATTTACCTGCTGCGACATCTTACCATTACTTAAAAAAAATCATGTGTGTGTGTGTGTGTATGTTTCCATCAGTTTGATAAGTCAGATGACATCCAATAAGAGTCACCCATCTCCTTCCATCAAGTAGGTTCCAATAATTGAACCGAGAACATCAGGTTTGACTGAAGGCCCTTTACACACTAAAACATCTCAGTGGCCCTAGTTTAAAACCTTAAAGAAAACATTAGTTTGGGCTGGAGAGATTGCACTGTGGTTAAAACCACTAGCCCTCCTCCAGAGGATCCAGGTTCAATTCCCAGCATCCACATGGTAGCTAACAACTATCAGTAACTTCAGTCCAAGGGAATCCAATGCTCTCTCTGGCCTCTCAGGTACTACTTAAACATGGTATACATACATACATACATACATACAGGCAAAATATTTTACATGCAATAAATAGATATTAAATATTTACTTATTATGTGTCTTAGTGTATGATTGTGTGTGTGTGTGTGTGTGTGTGTGTGTGTGTGTGTGTGTAGGTAGGTAGGTAGGCCAGAAGTTAACCTTGATTGTTGTTCCCCACAAGCCACCTACCACGTTGTTTTAAGACAGAATCTCTGACAGGAACTTGGGGCTCACCCTATTAGACTACACTGACTGCGGGTCCTCAAGGGTCTGTCTCTACCCTCCTAGTATTAGGATTACAATTGAACACTACCACACTTTACATGGGTTCTGGGGAATCAAACTCAGGTTCTTATGCTTGTGTATGAAGCACCTTTCTGACTGAGATAGCTTCCTAGCCAAAAATATTTAAAAATTTAAAAAAAATGCTTATTTTGTTTTTGTTTCTTGAGACAGTTTCTCTACATACCCATGCCCAGCTTTTATTTTTACTACATATTACTGTGTGTGTGTGTGTGTGTGTGTGTGTGTGTGTGTTTCCATCAGTTTGACGCCAGGTGGTTTTCCGTATTGCTCACCACCACTAAATAATTAAACTACATTTACTTATTATTTGTGTGCTGAGGATAGGATGGCTTGTTATGGTGATCATGTGAACGTCTCTCTCTCTCTCTCCACCAGAAAGACTGGCGCATCCAAGTCAGGTTTGATTTCAAGTGTCTTTTACCTTCTGAGCCTTCTTGCTGACTTTCTTCAGCCTTTCAAAAATTACATTTATTTATTTATTTATTTATTTATTTATTTATTTATTTTATTGTGTGTGTTTGAGGGGTGGCACACTGAAGCATTAGTCTCCATCTTTTAAAGACATTTATTTCTTGTGTGTGTGTGTGTACATGTGTGCGCATGTTTCTGTGTGGAGGCACATACGATTGACAATACTTGTGGAGAGAGATCTATACACTGGCGTGCCAGAAGAGGGCACTGATCCCCTGGAGCTGGAGTTACAGGCAGTTGTAAACTGCCCAATGTGGGTCATCTGAAATAGTAAGCACTCCTAACTGCTGAACTATCTCTTTAGCTTTCCTGTCTTGCTTTTGAGGCAGGGTAGCTCTTGCTTGTTGCTCTGTGAACTTCAGTTTAGCAGGCTCCTGAGCTTTGGGAGTATTCTTCTGTCTCCACCTCCCATTTCATTATAGGACTGTTGGGATTCACACACTGCTGTAAAATAGATAAAATAAACAATGTTTTGGGTTCTGTTGTTGTTGTTGTTGTTGTTGTTGTTGTTGTTTTTACATGAGTTCCAGTGATCCAAACTCAGGTCTTTAGGCTTGAACTGCAGACACTCATAGCCACCATCTCCCAGTGCTTGATTCTTCCTAGGTTTTCCATCTCTGTTTCCACAAAGCTGAAGGATGTGCAATCATGGCCAGGTTTTTATAGCTGGGAGCTTGGGATTTGAACTCCGGCCCTCATGCTTTCACAGCAAGTACCCTTACCCATTGAATTATCTTTTTGGCCATGTTGTTTTATTTCTTTCTCCTTTGGCTTGCATGAGTGGTTTTTTTTTTTTTTTTCTCTACAATATCCTCCAATATCCTCTTTTCTTTCCTATTTAACTGCTTTCTTCTGCTCATCTCTTATATGTTACTTTTCTAAGCATCCTCAAGCCCCCTTTCTAGTAAGCTGCTCATATATCTCAGTTCCATGTACTCTTTACTACAGAATCTAGTCTAGTCTAGCATGTGAGCTCGTGGGGCTCTTGAGATGATTCAGCACTTAAGAGCCCTTGCTATGAACTCATTATTGCCTCTAATTCCAGTTTCAGGTGATCTAATGCCCTCTTCTAGCTTTCAAAGGAAAGATTTATTCTTTGTATATGAGTACACTGTAGCTGTACAGATGGTTGTGAGCCTTCATCTGGTTGTTGGGAATTTAATTTAGGACCTCCGCTCACTCCAGTCAACCCTGCTTGCTCAGTTCCTACTGGCTCCTGATCAAAGATTTATTATTATAAATAAGCGTACTGTAGCTGTCTTCAGACGCACCAGAAGAGGGCATGAGATCTCATTACGGGTGGTTGTGAGCCTCTATGTGATTGCTGGGATTCGAACTCGGGACCTTTGGAAAAGCAGTCAGTGCTCTTACCCGCTGAGTCATCTCACCAGCCCCAAATAAATCTTAAGAAAAGGTGATGTCATGTCTGTGAACTCCTCGGCAGGGTTTCAATTCTCTCCCTCCCCCACCTTGAGCATTCCAGGCAGTTGCTCTGCACTGAACCATCTTCCCCCAGCCCTAGGACTGGGTTCATTCTTATTTTCCCCTTTAAATTTTATTTATTTTATTCTCTGTGTGTACTTGAAGATCAGAAGACAACCTCTGAGAGTCAACTCTGTCCCTCCCCTACGTGGGTCCAATTCAGTGGCCTGTTCACGTTTGGCAGCAGGTGTTTCCACCCACTGAGCCCTATCACCACCCAAGAGTTTCGGTTAATTCTGAGATCAACCCAGTAACTCTTTTCCCATACTCACCATGTTTGCTGCTCTCTATACAGCTCTAGGAAGTTGGGGCCTGTGTCTGTTTTATTTACTGATGTTAGGCCCTATCCTAAACACAGTGCTTAAGAAAGTCCGTTCAAAGAATACCTTGAAACAGATTAATAAGTATGACTAAAGCCCCCTTTTAACTCAACTTATACTTTCATCTGTTTTCTTACATCAACCCAGTCTGAGTTTTATCATTAAAATATTGACTGGTCTTCTGGCCTGTCCTCCCTGCCTCTCAGGAATGTTAACCAAATGTATTTGTCATTTTCATCCCCCCATTACCTAGAGATTCCTTCAGTGTGGGATTTGGTCTAAATTCCCCATCTTAAAACGTTTGCCTCTTATCAGTTTCTTATCATATACCAAGCACTAAGCTAGATCCCAAACAATTGTGAATACAGGTACACTAATTTTAACCAGGTGTGATTAGTCCTATTGGAGTCTATGAGGACAGGGATAGTTTCAGATTATAGATTATAAAGCATTAGGCTTTTCGCTATCTCCAGGTTCAGTACAACATCCAATTCAGTAACCATTTGCACATTTCAGGCACCTGACAGCCACATGAGAATAGTATCTAGCATACGGGACAGCTCAACAGAGAGCATTTCCATCGTCTGTGGAAACGGGGGTTACCTATAGGTGCTTCAAAGAGAGCATGGACAATTTCCCAAAGACTGCAAGAAACACCCTCAAAGAGATCAAGGACCAACTCAAGCCCTCCAAATGTGCATTTGAAAGCAGCACTTGTACCAACAAATAAAGCATCAGAGTAATTTCTAAACTATTCAAATGTAATATAATAGGCTCAGTTCTTGATGTCATCCCGACTTGGGTTCCCTCACGTAAATCCTAGCTTTGTTCATGAACTTCTCCCATTCACATGATCTATGCTATAGTGCTCTGAATATACCAATGGAAGTTATTTCAGGTCTAGAATTCCAGATAATACCTATCTTGAAGCTTTTCCTCTGGAGCCCTACTCCATCGCCTACCTTCTCTGCCACTTCCCTTTAGAAAGAAAGAAAGAAAGAAAGAAAGAAAGAAAGAAAGAAAGAAAAGAAAAGATTTTAAGAAACAACAAAACATTTATTTTGAGACTGAGAATTATGGAAAGTCTAAATAATGGAAACTGGACTCTCCTCTATGTCTTCTAGAAAATCAGAAGCACCACCCTCTGCTTCAGCTCGATGCTTTCCCAGTTTAGCAATCAATTCTTTGGCTGGATTAAAGACGCCATTGGTCTGCTGGTCACAGACATAGCAGCGTGAGGTGGTGCGGAAATGCTGCAATGCACAGCGCTCGCAGAAATAATGCCTACACTTGGTGACAACTGGATTTTGGAAGGTCTGGCGACAGATGAAACACTTGAATGGTATTTCCTCATCATCGCTTCCCACTTCGTAGTTTTCGTCCTCATAGACACCATAGCGACCCTCATCAAGCTCACGTTCGATCTGCCACCCGTGCTTGTAATCTGAACGGTCATGGAGGAATTTGCAGCTGTCCCCGAAGCCGCAGAAACCAGTCTCCTTGTAGTCCTTACAGATATCGGGCTGGTAATCCCAGCGCACCGTGGCACGTAGATGCTCAGGAGCTCGGATAGGGCCTTTCCTCACCATCCCGGAGGAAGCATTGCCCATGGATGTATCCTTGGGCTTCACGTATTTCTGATAATTATTGATTCCCCGATAGATCTTGTCATCTTCCTTACCCCTCAGCTCCTCCTGGATCTTCTGGCTCCGCTCAAAGATGGACTGTGCATCTCTATCCTTCTCAGTGTCCAGTTCGTAGACGGCGGTCGCCCCCATATCCTCGGGCCCCACGGATTTTGCCGAACGGGTAGACTTGTAGACGACGCTGAGACCCTCCAGTTCATTCTCGTCCTCGCTACTCAAGCCGCCATAGGTTGCCTTCTGTTTAGCGCTGCCACGCGTCTTCTGGATCATCGGATTGTGGGTCGCTTGCTTCTTCTCGGGGCGGACCACAGAGCTGCCTTCGTCACTGCTACTGCAGCTGTCCCCGGAGTCTGCATCACAGAGCCGGCGCTTTCGGCGGCCCGCCGCTCCTTTCCGCCCGGGCTTTTTGAAGAGGAACGTGCACACCTGACGGGTAGAATTCCCGGGAGAAAGTTGCTCCGCCATTAGAGATCCCCAAGTTCTGAAACTGCCGCGACGTCCGGGACCGCTTCGCGTCGTCACACTCCGTGGTGGTCTCTGATGCAGCGAACCGGACAGGAGGAGGAGGACGACAGAAAGAATCCTGCCCGGGAACACTTGCCGGACCGCGAACGCCAGTCACTTTTGGGCCCCCGCAGCCACCGTCGCTTCCTCCTCCGGAGCCGTACGGGGCACCGCCCCTCCCGCGTGCTGCCGGAAGAGAGGTAAAGCCGGGTCACCTCTGAGGAGCCGGTGACGGGTTGGCGTGCGAGTAACGGTGCGGAGATGTGGTTCGAGATTCTCCCTGGCCTCGCCATTATGGGGGTGTGCTTGGTCATCCCCGGGGTGTCCACTGCGTACATCCACAAATTCACCAACGGGGGCAAAGTAAGGCGGCCGACTCGGGGACGGTGGCCATTTACGGTGGGGGACGGTGGCCGTTTGGATGCGCCTTCGCTCTGTGAAGGAGAAGCCATCTAAGGGGGATCCTCCTCTTAATGTTGTCTGAACGCGGAGACTTGGGATTCCATCTTATATCTTTAGTAAAACGTAGCCAGTTTGAGGGCCGAGGAGGAGTGGCCCAAAAGGCAAAATCTCTATTCGGCAGTTAGCAAGGTAGATGACAAGAGTTGGGTCCTGGTTCCTAGACAGAGGGAGAAAGGTGTTAGTCGTTCCTTCCCATCGTTCATCTCCTTGCGGACACTGTTTAATTGATTTTGGTGGATGTATTTGTGCCCTTGAGTGCAGGAGCCCGCGGAGATCAAGAGAGGTCCCCGGGTCTCTTGGAACTAGTAGTTAAAGGAGGTTAGGAGGCAGCAGAAGTGGGTGCCACGAATCAAGTCCTCTGCAGGAGCAAAGAGCAGTCAAGTCCAGGAAAGCTGGTACTACTACAGTGAAGCCCCGTCTCAAAAAAAAAAAAAAAAAAAAAAAAAAAAGTAGTTGACTAGGAGGAGGATAAAGGAAAAAAATCAGTGGTGTTGGTCCCCTCCCCCAACTCAAAAAGGGAGAAGAAGGCTGAGAAGTCAGTTGCCATCATGGTCTGGTTTCATTTAGGAGATTTTGGCTTTGTATTAGTCATTTCGCTTTTGTTTTAACTTTTACTATCTATGTATGTGTCTGCTGCTGTCTGTGTGCACCCATGAAGAGTAGAAGAGGGTATTGAATCTCTCCTGGACTTGCAGTTATGACCCCTCCTCGCCCCCCCCCCCCGAATAAAATCCAACCAATTTGGTGCTGGGAACCAATTTGGTGCTGGGAAGCCAGTTGAGCACCCAAGAATAGCAGGCAGGTGCCCTTCCCCACTGAGCTATCTCTTCAGCCTCTAGTATGTCATTTAAGAAAAATTGTGGGGTATATCTTTTTACTGGGTCACTTATATTTATAAACTGCCTTGTTCTTTATTTAAAGGAAAAACGAGTTGCTCGTGTTCAGTACCAGTGGTATCTGATGGAACGCGATAGACGTATCTCTGGAGTCAATCGCTACTATGTGTCCAAGGTAAGATGACTAAAAGAATTGTGGGGGCTTCTGGTAATGCCTTGCCTAAGGTCATACAGGGCTCATTTACTTTGCATGGTTTTTACTAGTGTGGTATACAATCTTTTATATATATATATATATATATATATATATATATGCTCAATGTATGTGGTGTGCATGCATGCATGTGCATATGGAGGGCACACCCATTTATTTACTTGGTTGGTTGATTTGTAGTTGAGACAGGGTCTTAATATTTAGCCTTTGCTTGCCTGGAATCCGCTATGTAGACTAAGCTGGCCTTGAAGTCATAAATTGGCCTACCTCTGTCTCCTGAGTACTGGAATGAAATGTGTGCACTAGCAGGCCTGGGAACTTATTTATTTTTAAATTTGTCTTTAGTTCTATGCAGGCTCCATGGTACAAATGTGGAGGTCAGAAGACAGCTTGTGGGAGTGCCTTATTTAGAGAAGTGATAGAGCTGCCGTGGCGGCGTGTGCTTGTAATGCTAACCCCTGGAAGGCTAAGGCAGGGGTAATCTGTGAGTTTGAGGCTAACTTGGGCCACGTAGTAAGATACTATCTCGTCAAACAAAGCATAAAAAAGAATTAATGTAGTTTGATATGTTTGTGTGTGGTTTGAGTTGGTGAGTGCAGGCTATGCGTGGAGGTCAGAGGACAATCTGAAGGCAGTCACTTCTGGATCTGGGAACCCTTGTAGGATCTGGGTATCAAACTCAGGTTGACAAGTCTGCATGCAAAGCCATTTCTCTGCCTCTCACCCTCATAAGTCTTTAAGTTTCATAAATCACTTAATAGCTGCTCCTACCTCATGGATACCCCACGGTGAACCTAGGTAAAATTGTGCTCATTTTCTAGATAGGAAAACATGGGTAGAGCATGGGGCTCAGTTCAGTGCTGTGTGAGAATCCATCTCATGTACATGAGGGGAGATTAAGTAGCTGCCTTGTAAAAAGCCTGTGCCTCGCTGTTCCATGCTTTCATTTACCCTATGGTATTTTCATACCTGGAAGGAATGCCATTACTTATCTCTAGCAGAGTCTTAAGCTTTTGGTTGTGAGTGAGTTTTTTTGGAGAGGGGGCTATTGCTTTTGTTTGAAGGCAGGCACTTGTTACATAGGCCTGGCTGGTCTGGAGCTTGCTGTGTAGCCTACAGCAGCCTTGAACTCAGAGCAAACTTTCTGCCCTTGCCTCTAGTAGCCGAAAACTTGCCTCCTGAATACTCACTGGGATTAGGATTACAGATGTGCAATACTATGTCCACTTTAGATCTTTGGGTGTTTACGGGCAAATGTTTTGGAGTTAGGATACTTTGGCTCTGCTACTACTTACTTGACTTAAGGTAGTGATTCTTGTCTTCTTGAGACAGAATCTAACAGTTTCTAACTTCTTTGGTTCTAACTTCTTCTCTATTTCATCACCTTCTGAAGACGTTGACTGATTCAGTGTTCACCTTGTGTTCAGTGCTGTTGTGTGAGACAGTTTACTGTTTGGCCCTCTGATCCATGGTAGGGGCTGTGTATGAGGATCCAGGAGGTAAATAATTACTTGACTGTAGTTCCAGTTAGAGTGAAGGGAAGGTCTTTTCATATATAATAATATGTTTGCTGCTGTCAGGAAATGAACAGGTACAGTGGTGCATCCCATAATCCTAGCAGGAGGATCAGGAGCTCACCTTTGGTACATAGGGAGTTTAAGGCCAACTTTGATTATATGAGACCTTGTCAAAACGCAACAACAACAACACAAGACATGATGTAGTGTCACACACTTTTAATCCCAACATTCTAGGGGTGGAGGCAAGTAAATCTCTGAGTTTGAGGCCAACCAGGCCTAGAACCTGTCTGGGGGGGGGGCATCATTTAGTGGCCATTCTTTAATGATTATGAAGTCAATTTAGTTTCTGTTGTTGCAGTTAGAGAATTGTGGGATGTGAAATCACTTGTTTTAATAACAGAATGCCATTCTGTGACACTGGAAATTAAACAGCATGCTACATTTTGATAGGAACAGAATCCTCACATTCTCCTTTTCATACTGTTTTACAGGGCCTGGAAAACATTGACTAAGGAAGCATTTTCCTGGCTGATGAAAAAAATTACTCAGCTATGGTCATCTGTTCCTGTTAGAAGGCTATGCAGCGTATTATATACTATGCGCATGTTATGAAATGCATAATAAAAAAATTAAAAAAATCTAAAGTCATTTTTATGAAGTAAAGTAAGGGTTTAATAAAGATAATTTGATATAGGGATTAACATGAGGGTTAAGAGAAAAATAGAGGCACTCTGAAGAAACTAAGACACATCTGAGAGTGTGGGTGTGGGCTTCTCAAAGAGTCTTCCTTTTTCCTGTTACAATAGTCATATATAAGATTTTGGTAGGTGTCTTAGGGTTACTGTTGGTTCAATGAGACACCCTGACCAAAGGTTACTTGAAGAGGAAATGTTTTATTCCACTCACAGTTCCATATAACAGTTCATCAAAAGCAGTGAGGGCAGGAGCTGATACCAAGTCCATTGGAGGAGTGCTACTTCCTGGGTTACTCTCCATGGCCTGCTCAGCCCATTCCCTTATTGAACCCAAGACTACCAGCCCACGGTGGCACCATCCTTGATGGGCTGTCTCCTCCCCATAAATCACTAAATAAAATGCCCTATGGGCTTGCCTACAGTTCAATCTTACAGAGACATTTTTCTCAATTGAGGCTCTCTAATGACTCCAGCCTGTGTCAAGTCAACATAAAGCTAGCCAGTACAGTAGGGTTTGAAGTTTCTATCTTTAAAGGTTGCTAAGAAACATAAATGATATCATAAAGTGGTTCTGGGGGGATTGTCATCCAGATTACAGTGGTAAGGTAAAAGTCTAGGTAGGCGATTTTCACTCTGAATGTTAATTGTCTTATTTGAGATTTCTAGAAAATGTTCAGTCCCTACTCAAGGCCCTACACATTTAGGCCCTAAACCTGGTTCATTGCTATCTTAACATATCTAGATATAAAGGAATTTTCTTTTTATTATTATTATTTGTTTCTCATTACAGATGGTTGTGAGCCGCCATGTGGTTGCTGGGATTTGAACTCATGACCTCCAGAAGAGCAGTTAGTGCTCTTACCCACTGAGCCATCTCACTAGCCCAGGAATATTATTATTAATGTTGACAACTTTTACAGCCAATGTTATTAATTGTGCTGCAATTCTTCTCAACTGGAGAGAGGCTTCAGTCAGATTCCAGGGGGAGGGGTTTCTTTCCTATGTCCCTATAATTGTCCCTTTCTATCCTGCCTCAGGTTCCTACTCTGAAATGTTGATCCCTTAAGGGTTGCAAAGGGCTGAAAACTGAGGCTTCTATGTTGAACAAGGACTTAGACCTTACCTTTCAAGGGATCAAAAGGGTCAACCAAGTTGGCAAGATGTCTCAGCTGGTAAAAATGTTTAGCCTTGCAAGCCTGATTACCTGAGTTCAATCCCCAGAACTCACGTTTTACATAAGAACTTAGGGCTGGAGAGTTGGCTCCTTGGTTAAGTGTTCTTACTGCTCTTATAGAGAACCCGAGTTCAGTTCCCAGCATCCATATTAAGTGATTACAACCTTCTATAACAACAGGCCCAGAGGATCCACCATCTTGTGGACTTCAGGAGCACCAGTATTTACTTATGCACATACCTACACATGGAGAGACACATAAAACTTAAACTAAATCTTTTAAAAAGCTGGGTGTGGTAGCATGCATCTGTAATCCTAGCACTCTTAATTGCAAGATGAGAGGCAGAAACAGGAGAATCACCTGGAACCTGGAGAACTAACCGGGACTAGGAAGCATGGCAGAAACACAAAAGGAGATGGCCAGAAGCCTGCTCCAGCAGTGTGTTTAGAAGGAGCTGTGGAATCACTCACTAAAGCAGGCACACACACACTTGGTAGATGAAGGGAGGCTCCAGAAACCTTTTCTCTTAATTAAATCTCCCATACAGAAAAAAAATCACATTATAACCATTCCTCTTTATATATATATATATATATATATATATATATATATATATATATATATATATATATATATATTCTGTAGCTGTCTTCAGATACACACCAGAAGAGGCCATCAGATCCAATTACAGATGGTTGTGAGCCACCATGTGGTTGCTGGAATTTAAACTCAGGACCTCTGGAAGAGTAGCCAGTGCTCTTAACCACTGAACTGTCTCTCTAGCCCCTATAATTATTTCTTAATCATGAGTTTCAATTACATATAATGATTACAAGCTTCATATTTTTTAAATTATTTTTTTCCTTTTTGTTAAGCATTCTTTTTTTTTAAAAGATTTATTCAACATGATGAACTAACCAGTACCCCGGAGCTCTTGTCTCTAGCTGCATATGTATCGAAAGATGGCCTAGTCGGCCATCACTGGAAAGAGAGGCCCATTGGACTTGCAAACTTTATATGCCCCAATACAGGGGAATGCCAGGGCCAAAAGAATGGGAATGGGTGGGTAAGGAAGTGGGGGGAGGGTATGGGGGACTTTTGGGATAGCATTGGAAATGTAATTGAGGAAAATACGTAATAAAAAAATTTTTAAAAAATTTAAAAAAAGATTTATTTTATGTATATGAGTGCTCTATCTGCATGTGTAAGACCCCCGAAGCTGGGCCTCCGCTCAAGTCCCGGGATGAGCTGGCCAGCACCCCAATGACTCGAGAGAAAACCACACCTGATGCAAACTGCAAGAGGTTTTATTATCAGCTAGCTGAGGGCGAACTCCTTCTGCCATTCAGGGCAGGGACTTTTAACAGCTAGCTGAGGAATTGGGAGGAGTTGGGAGGAGTTAGGCGGAGTTCTTCTCTTCCGGGTGTCCTTGGTGAAATTTACAAGGCAGAAGGAGTGGGGAGTGAGTTCTTTCTGAATTTTTATCTCCATGTCCTCAGCACAGGAAGCCAGGCAAGTGCCTGGCTGGGTCTTTTACAATTATTGCATCTCTGGTTGTAAAGTATAGAAACAAAAGGCTTTTTGCTGGCTATAGAGAACAAAGAGCTTCTTTCTGGCTGTATTTTTAGAGATCAGGGAAAACAAGCTTGGGGACCGTCCAGGGGCTTTACCTTCTAGGGAGAAACGCTCTAAGTCGGGGTCTCACACATGTACACTTGTATGCCAGAAGAGGGCATCAAATCCCATTACAGATAATTGTGAGCCATCATGTGATTGCTGGGAATTGAGCTCAGAACCTCTTAACCACAGAGCCATCTCTCCAGCCCCCAGGTTTTATATTTTTAAAAAACAAGTTATTCTAAATCCTACATCTGATCACTCAACCTCTAGTGTGATTTTTTTTCCCATAACACATCTAGGTCCTAAAGTAATAGTTTTTCTAAAATAAATTAACAGAATTTGAGCAAGCCAAATCTTTTTAACAGTCAGTTTATCTTGTACTGACAGGTAGCAGTTTGCAGTTCCAAGCAAGGAAGTAGACGTTATGTTATTCTTATATTTTTGGTTGTGAACCTAGCCTTTAACGGCTGAGCCATCTCTCCAGCCCAACGTCATGTTATTCTAACTTAACACAATTCTTATTCATCTGACACAGTTAACCTTCTACCTGTTCTTATATCGTTTTCATATAAATTGTTTGCAAAGCAAATGGATAGTTGTCTAGAGAACTTTAGGGCAGGAAAAGAAGAATCTATCCAGTCTACATGCTGCACAGCACTAAGTCCTCAAGATGCACACCAGAACTCATCAGCAAACTTATACTTATAAAACCAGGACAACCAAATTTTACAAATGGACACAGAAACTCAATCTAAATAGTGGGCACTGAAACTCAATTAATTCTTTGATCGTTAGCCTGTCCCTTGTAAGTGAAACTCATGAGCCCTTAGCAACTGGACTTGCCTTGTTTTTGCTTCCTAACCTTAGCATGCCTTTCATTCAGTAACAAAGAATGTTTTATGTTGTGCCTTAGGTTTCCTGCTACAAAGCAGCTGATGAAACGCTCTTGCCTGATTTAATTAATTGTACATAAAAAGCACCTTGCCTTAATCTTTTTAACCATACATATTTTAATTTTTTCTCAGAAATCTTATGCTAAATTATTAAACTCTTTGACTGGTAATGCTTTTTGGGGGAATCATCACTGTTGTTACACTTTTTGATTGCATTGTCCAGTGGGGAATTAGAAACCGCCCCCAAGAATATCCATACAAGGCAAAAGCAAAAAAAGAAAAAGAAAAGACCAGAGTGACCAAGGCAGCAACAAGTGCAGTAAATGTTAGCAGGACCGGACCATCAGGGCTCTGCCTATCAGAGGTATACCCACAGTGGCTCTGCTGACAGGTGAGCTGTTTTCTTCATGCTCCCATACTGACTGCAACTCCCCCTGCTGCAGGGTTACTGCTAGGAGACCATGCCTTAAAACAAAATGGAAGGAGAAACTGATTCCCAAAAGCTCCTTCCACATGAACAGCCGAACTCAGTGACATTACCTGCTCATCCACACAATAGCTGTTTGTAAGTCTCAACCTACCTGGTCGACAGAGTACATGAACAGGTATGAACTTAGAGGTTGAAGTTTCATTATTTGAAGGTAATGTGGCTGTGTGATCATCATAAAGACATCAAATATAAACAATTACTATGATTTAAGGTTAATACAAAAAAAATAGCAGGGCCTTTTATTACTGATATCTGATAGCCAAGGAGTGCTTGCTCTTCTTTCAGAGGAGCCAAGTTCAGTTCTAAGCACAAACCTGGAGGTTGACAACTGCCTGTGTGAAACTCCTGCTCCAGAGGATCCTACTCCTCTGTGGGCACCCACACACACATCCACAGAAATTAAAGTAGTCAAGAACAAGCAATGTCGTTTTTACAGCTGAAACCCAGGAGATGGCCGGAGAGGTGGCTCAGCAGTTGAGGGCACAGGCACTGGCTGCTCTTACACAGGATCTGGGTTTGGTGCCCAGTGCCAATGCCAGGCTGCTCAAAAATGTCTTTAACCCAGTTCCAGAGGATCTAATGCCCTTTTCTGCCTTCTCTACATACTGCATACACATGGTGTGCAGACATACATGCAGTCAAAGCACTCATACAGATACAAATTTTAAAAAGAAGACAAGGTGTGTAAAATTACTGACATGGTAAATAAGTGTCAACCAGCCGTCTCTGCATGAGCATCTAATACTTCATGAATGGTATTGCAATGACCTTTGGAATTGGTATTAAGATATTTATAGTTCTTCAAAAATGGCTAGAAGGATATGGAAACATATTTTCCCCCTGTTCTTTTTCTGAGGGGATCCTGCCGAGTTCAAATTTCTGGTTTAGCATCCTGGGGATATAGTTCAGTGGTCGAGGGCTTGCCTAGCATTTGCAAGGCCCTGGCTTCCATTTTTGTATCATCTATTGATATAGTCCTTGGTGGAAAACTGTTCTGCCTCCCATGGGATAGGATTGCAAGCGTGCACCACCGCAGTCAACTGCTCGTTTCCTTTTCATGGCTGTGCTTTCCCTTCCCAACTAGACTGGGAGTCACTGTGGGAGGAATCTGACTTACATTTACATCACAGTTCCTGCTGTGTGCACATGCTGCATGGACCCAGTGTATAGATGGGCTGGCTGGATCCACTTGACAAGAGAATGTCATCATCCAGCCTGAACCTCACTGCTGAGAACCATCAGCTCTGCAAGGAAGGCAGAGGCAGGAGAGGACAAAGGAACCTGGAGAGGAAGGAAGTGAAGAAGATAGAGAAGGGAGAGCATAATGTACGGTTATAGTAGAAGCCAGTGATTCTCAACTTTCCTAATGCCACGACCCCTTAATACAGTTCCTCATGTTGTGGTAACCCCCAACCATAAAATTAGTTTTGTTCCTGCTTTGTAACTGTAGTTATGCTGTTATTGATCGTAGTGTAGATATCTGATAAGCAGGATATCTGATATCCCTGTGGGGATTGCGACCCACAGGTTGAGAACCACTGGTGTACAGGAAGGCTGAGAGCAGAGCAAGGAAAGGGTGCAAATGAATGAAGGGACACGGCTGGAAAGGCTGGGTTGCCTATTGCTACTGCTGTGCCTTCTCATGTGGGCATTGCTACTTTCTTACCGTATCTAACATGGTGTGATTAGGTTAGGGGTGACCCTCACTGCCTATAGTCTGGTGTGATAGTATAACTTCAATTTTTCCAAAGTCTACTTTTAATAATGGTTCTTTTTTTTAAAAAGATTTATTTATTTATTATATGTAAGTACACTGTAGCTGTCTTCAGACACTCCAGAAGAGGGCGCCAGATCTCGTTACGGATGGTTGTGAGCCACCATGTGGTTGCTGGGATTTGAACTCTGGACCTTCGGAAGAACAGTCGGGTGCTCTTACCCACTGAGCCATCTCACCAGCCCTTAATAATGGTTCTTAAATGCTTTAATCCCCCTTTTAGCCCACTACCTAACAGAGGTAGTGGAAAGGAAAGGATTGTGTTGTCTGGAAATTGGCAGTTATGTTCACAGGTTAGCAGTGGCAGCTCCATCCACTCATATACACTTCAGGGATACACCAGCAGTCCAGTTCAGTAATGTCAGGATAACAGCAGTGGTAGAAAGACCTAGCAGAAACAGCCAGGCCTCAGCAGAGTCAGCAGGAGTCAGCAGAAGGGACCAGAGTCAGTGGGAACACCATAAGTTCTTGGCTGTGCCTCTCAGAGAAGCCAAGATCAGTGAAGAAGTGAAGATGCAAGAACGAGCATTGTACAACTAGCTCTATAATCAAGCCAAGCTCAGCCTCCATCACTGTCCATTGGGTTCTACTTATACTTCCTCCAAACATCATGTGTCCTCCACGGCTTACCTCAGCCCATGAGTCTGAGCAAAACTCCGTGTGAGTCTGTCTCAGCTGACATCACTACATCATTGCTACATCAGCGGCTCAACTACACAATGTAAAGTGGACCAATACATGCGTGTTGTTAGCAAGGAATCCTTCATCACGTGTCCCTTCACGTGCTTACTTTAGCAGAACATCCTCTCTCCTGCTTCAGCCTTTTTTTTTTTTTTTGAAGTAGGCTTTTAAAACTTTAAAGTTACAGCTGTATAGGTTAGAAAAGGAGTCCAGTAAGCTTTCATGCGTTACGAATATGTATTTGTAGTTGAAAGAGAAAAATAGACTTGGGACAAGTTAATAATCAAAGAAAGCATTCATTCTAGGTTGGGTTTGAGTTCCTGGATCTTGTGATCTGTGGATGTGACCACAGGGTTCGGTGTGCACCATGGAAAAATGGGGTTATGAGTAAAGAGTAAATAATTCTGAGTGAAGAACAGAGAATAGAACATTAGCCAGTTTAGCTGAACAAGGCTTCAAAAATAAGATGTAAGATAGATGATGATCTGTTTCTTCATAAATACAAATTGTCATCAGCTACGCAGAGGCAAAAACTTGCTACTATAGGCCGACTTGCTTAAACTTTGTTAATGACAAAAGAATTGTTGCTTTGGTTTACAATGAGAGAAATATAAATGGAAGATGTTTAGGTAAGTATGAGTTTCAAAGAAGACTACATAAGCAATAATCCTATTGTGATTTCCTCTTGAAGAATATGTCCTTATGGTGATTGTTTCTATAGAATATGTCACTTGTGGCTGAGCTAATCTTTTTCTTCCATAGACAATTTTTGTCTTAGGTGGTGCTTTGCTCCATCCATGAAATATGTGTGTGTATATATGTAAAGTGGTTGGAGTTTGTTGAAACTTGCTTCATCCACTCTGTGTGTGTTTGTGTGTGTGTGTGTGTGTATGTATGTGTGTACGTGTTCCCTCACCCTTTCCACCAGCCCCCAGAGAGCACAGCTCCAGAGAGTTTCTCCTCATGGGAGTTCTGTTCAGCATTGGGGAGTCCAGGTAAGCAGCACGGGCCATGTACAAGTTCCCTTGGGATCCAATGGGACACAGACTTACCTTGGCCTGGCCTGCCATAAGGCAAAGGCAGCTTCCCTTAGAATAGTGAGGAAGGATCTCTTGGAATTGAGGGATATCATCCCAAACTTCTCACAGGTAAATGCCAGTACATCACTGCTCCCTACACGGTCAAGGCCAGGAGTGGAGGCTCAACATTCCGAGGAGGCTGGAGACCCTGATTGCTAGAGGCACATTGGAAGGGGGACATGGGGGAGCTGAGACAGGTGGCTGAATGGGCATGTGAGGCCTCCCAGGCATGGAAAGAGAGCTGAGCTTCCAGTGTCCAGCTCTTCCTCTATGCTTCTTGCTCCTTTAGTTGCTGCACCCAATTCTGCTCTGCTGACACACCACATTCTGGACTGCTGACATCCCACATTCTGCTCTGCTGCCCCCCATTCTTCACAGCTTACACCCCCATTCTTCACAGCTGACCCACCATTTTGCTCTGCTGTCCCCACATAATGCTCTGCTGACTATCCATTCTGCTCTGCTGACCCCCATTCTGCTCTGCTGACACCCCATTCTGCTCAGCTGAGCCCCATTATGCTCTGCTGACACCCCATTCTGCTCAGCTGAGCCCCATTATGCTCTGCTGCCCCCATTCTACTCTGCTGATCCACATTCTGATCTGATGAAACCCCCATTATGTTCTGCTGACCCCCCCATTCTGATCTGCTGCAGCCCATTATATTCCAATGAACCCCATTCGGCTCTGCTAACCCCCATTCTGTTCTCCTGACACCCCCATTCTGCTCTGCTGACACCTCAAATTGCTCTGCTAACCCCCCATTCTGCTCTGCTGACCCCCATTCTGCTCTAATGACCCCCCATTCTGTTCTTCTGACCCCCATTCTGCTCTAATGACCCCCATTCTGCTCTGCTGACACCTCAATTCTGCTCTGCTAACCCCCCATTCTGCTCTGCTGACCCCCATTCTGCTCTAATGACCCCCTTCTACTCTGATGCTCCTCATTCTGCTCTGGTGACCCCCCAGTGTGCTCTGCTGCCCTACATTAAGCTCTGCTGACCCCCTATTCTGTTCAGCTGACACCCACATTCTGCTATGTGGATCCCACATTCTGCTCTACTGCCCCACATTCTGTTCTGATGCCCCCATTCTGCTCTGCTGACCCCCCATTCTGCTCTGCTGACACCCCATTCTGCTCTACTGACACCCCCCACTTTACTCTGCTAACCACCCATTCTGCTCTGCTGAAAACCCACTCTTCTCTGCTACACACAATTTTACTATGCTGACCCCCATTCTGCTCTGCTGCCCTTCATTAAGCTCTGCTTCCCCCTATTCTGCTCTGATGCCCCCACTCTGCTCTGTTAACTCCCCCATTCTGCTCTGCTGACACCCCACATTCTGCTATGCAGACCCCCATTCTGCTTTCCTGACTCCAATTCTGCTCAGCTGACCCCCATTCTGCACTGCTGACATCCTCATTCTGCTCTGCTGCCCCCGATTCTGTTCTGCTGCCCCCAATTCTGCTCTGCTGCTCCCCCCATTTGGCTTGGATGACCCCCTTTCTGCTCTACTGAAACCACCCCCATTCTGCTCTGCTGACCCCTATTCGGCTCTGCAGACCCCACATTCTGCTCTGCTGACCCCCCATTCTTCTCTGGTGACCCAATTTTGCTTTTCTGACACCCCCATTCTGCTCTGCTAACCCGCCGTTCTGTTCTGCTGACTCCCCATTATGTACTGCTAACCCCCCACTCTGCTCTGCTGCCCCCATTCTACTATAATGACCTCACATTCTGCTCTGCTGACCCCCCATTCTGCTCTGCTGAACCCCCATTCTGCTCTGCTGACCCACATTCTGCTTTGCTGACACCCCCATTCTGCTGTGCTGATCTGCCATTGTACTCTGCTGACCCCAATTCTCCTCTGATGCCTCATTCTGCTCTGCTGACACCTCCACTCTTCTCTACTGCCCCAACTCTGCTCTAATAACCCCCTTTCTTCTCTGCTGACCCCCATTATGCTCTGCTGATCCCCCATTATGCACTGCTAACCCCCCATTCTGCTCTGCTGCCAACCCCATTCTGCTCTAATGACCCCCCATTCTGCTCTGCTGGCACCACCCATTTTACTCTGCAGCCCTCATTCTGCTCTCCTGCAGCACATTCTGCTCTGATGCCCCCCATTCTGCTCTGCTGACCCCCATTCTGTTCTGCTGACACCCCCATTCTGCTCTGATGCTCCCCATTCTGCTCGGCTGACACCCCATTCTGTTTGCTGAACTCACATTCTACTCTGCTGCCAACCCCATTCTGCTCAAATGACACCCCCATTCTGCTAGGCTGACACCCCCATTATATTCTACTGACCCCCAATTCTGCTCTGCTGGCCCGCATTCTGTACTCTGACTCCCAGTCTGCTTTGCTACCCCCCATTATGCTCTGCAGAATCCCCATTCTGCTCTAATGCCCCCCATTCTGCTATGTGGATCCCACATTCTGCTCTGCTGCCCCATATTCTGCTTTGATGCACTTATTCTGCTCTTCTGACCCCCCCCCATTCTACTCTGCCTACAACCCCATTCTGCTCTGCTGACCCCCATTCTGTTCTGTTGCCCCCCATTCTGCTATACTGACCCCCATTCTGCTCTGGTGACACCCAAATTCTTCTGTGCTGCACCCCAGCTGCTCTGCTGACCCCCTATTTTGCTTTTCTGACACCACCATTCTGTTTTACTAACTCCCCCATTCTGCTCTGCTAACCCCCCATTTTGCTGTGCTGACCCCCATTCTGCTCTGGTGACCCTCATTCTACTCTGCTGACACCACCCCCATTCTGCTCTGCTGACCCCCATTCGGCTCTGCAGACCCCCCATTCTGCTTTGCTGGCACCCCCATTTTGCTCTGCTGACCCGCCATTCTACTCTGCTGACACCTCCACTCTGCTCTGCTGCCCCCACTCTGCTCTAATCACCCCCTTTCTTCTCTGCTGACCCCCCACTCTGCTCTGCTGACCCCATTATGTACTGCTAACCCCCCACTCTGCTCTGCTGCCCCCCATTCTGCTATAATGACCCCACATTCTGCTCTGCTGACCCCCATTCTGCTCTGCTGACACCTCAAATTGCTCTGCTAACCCCCCATTCTGCTCTGCTGACCCCCATTCTGCTCTAATGACCCCCCATTCTGTTCTTCTGACCCCCATTCTGCTCTAATGACCCCCATTCTGCTCTGCTGACACCTCAATTCTGCTCTGCTAACCCCCCATTCTGCTCTGCTGACCCCCATTCTGCTCTAATGACCCCCTTCTACTCTGATGCTCCTCATTCTGCTCTGGTGACCCCCCAGTGTGCTCTGCTGCCCTACATTAAGCTCTGCTGACCCCCTATTCTGTTCAGCTGACACCCACATTCTGCTATGTGGATCCCACATTCTGCTCTACTGCCCCACATTCTGTTCTGATGCCCCCATTCTGCTCTGCTGACCCCCCATTCTGCTCTGCTGACACCCCATTCTGCTCTACTGACACCCCCCACTTTACTCTGCTAACCACCCATTCTGCTCTGCTGAAAACCCACTCTTCTCTGCTACACACAATTTTACTATGCTGACCCCCATTCTGCTCTGCTGCCCTTCATTAAGCTCTGCTTCCCCCTATTCTGCTCTGATGCCCCCACTCTGCTCTGTTAACTCCCCCATTCTGCTCTGCTGACACCCCACATTCTGCTATGCAGACCCCCATTCTGCTTTCCTGACTCCAATTCTGCTCAGCTGACCCCCATTCTGCACTGCTGACATCCTCATTCTGCTCTGCTGCCCCCGATTCTGTTCTGCTGCCCCCAATTCTGCTCTGCTGCTCCCCCCATTTGGCTTGGATGACCCCCTTTCTGCTCTACTGAAACCACCCCCATTCTGCTCTGCTGACCCCTATTCGGCTCTGCAGACCCCACATTCTGCTCTGCTGACCCCCCATTCTTCTCTGGTGACCCAATTTTGCTTTTCTGACACCCCCATTCTGCTCTGCTAACCCGCCGTTCTGTTCTGCTGACTCCCCATTATGTACTGCTAACCCCCCACTCTGCTCTGCTGCCCCCATTCTACTATAATGACCTCACATTCTGCTCTGCTGACCCCCCATTCTGCTCTGCTGAACCCCCATTCTGCTCTGCTGACCCACATTCTGCTTTGCTGACACCCCCATTCTGCTGTGCTGATCTGCCATTGTACTCTGCTGACCCCAATTCTCCTCTGATGCCTCATTCTGCTCTGCTGACACCTCCACTCTTCTCTACTGCCCCAACTCTGCTCTAATAACCCCCTTTCTTCTCTGCTGACCCCCATTATGCTCTGCTGATCCCCCATTATGCACTGCTAACCCCCCATTCTGCTCTGCTGCCAACCCCATTCTGCTCTAATGACCCCCCATTCTGCTCTGCTGGCACCACCCATTTTACTCTGCAGCCCTCATTCTGCTCTCCTGCAGCACATTCTGCTCTGATGCCCCCCATTCTGCTCTGCTGACCCCCATTCTGTTCTGCTGACACCCCCATTCTGCTCTGATGCTCCCCATTCTGCTCGGCTGACACCCCATTCTGTTTGCTGAACTCACATTCTACTCTGCTGCCAACCCCATTCTGCTCAAATGACACCCCCATTCTGCTAGGCTGACACCCCCATTATATTCTACTGACCCCCAATTCTGCTCTGCTGGCCCGCATTCTGTACTCTGACTCCCAGTCTGCTTTGCTACCCCCCATTATGCTCTGCAGAATCCCCATTCTGCTCTAATGCCCCCCATTCTGCTATGTGGATCCCACATTCTGCTCTGCTGCCCCATATTCTGCTTTGATGCACTTATTCTGCTCTTCTGACCCCCCCCCATTCTACTCTGCCTACAACCCCATTCTGCTCTGCTGACCCCCATTCTGTTCTGTTGCCCCCCATTCTGCTATACTGACCCCCATTCTGCTCTGGTGACACCCAAATTCTTCTGTGCTGCACCCCAGCTGCTCTGCTGACCCCCTATTTTGCTTTTCTGACACCACCATTCTGTTTTACTAACTCCCCCATTCTGCTCTGCTAACCCCCCATTTTGCTGTGCTGACCCCCATTCTGCTCTGGTGACCCTCATTCTACTCTGCTGACACCACCCCCATTCTGCTCTGCTGACCCCCATTCGGCTCTGCAGACCCCCCATTCTGCTTTGCTGGCACCCCCATTTTGCTCTGCTGACCCGCCATTCTACTCTGCTGACACCTCCACTCTGCTCTGCTGCCCCCACTCTGCTCTAATCACCCCCTTTCTTCTCTGCTGACCCCCCACTCTGCTCTGCTGACCCCATTATGTACTGCTAACCCCCCACTCTGCTCTGCTGCCCCCCATTCTGCTATAATGACCCCACATTCTGCTCTGCTGACCCCCATTCTGCTCTGCTGACCCCCAATTCTGCCCTGCCACCCCCATCCTGCTCTGCTGCAGCCCATTCTGCTCTAATGAGCCCCCATTCTTCTCTGCTGACACCCACATTCTGCTATGATGACCCCCATTCTGCTCTGCTGACACCTCAAATTGCTCTGCTAACCCCCCATTCTGCTCTGCTGACCCCCATTCTGCTCTAATGACCCCCCATTCTGTTCTTCTGACCCCCATTCTGCTCTAATGACCCCCATTCTGCTCTGCTGACACCTCAATTCTGCTCTGCTAACCCCCCATTCTGCTCTGCTGACCCCCATTCTGCTCTAATGACCCCCTTCTACTCTGATGCTCCTCATTCTGCTCTGGTGACCCCCCAGTGTGCTCTGCTGCCCTACATTAAGCTCTGCTGACCCCCTATTCTGTTCAGCTGACACCCACATTCTGCTATGTGGATCCCACATTCTGCTCTACTGCCCCACATTCTGTTCTGATGCCCCCATTCTGCTCTGCTGACCCCCCATTCTGCTCTGCTGACACCCCATTCTGCTCTACTGACACCCCCCACTTTACTCTGCTAACCACCCATTCTGCTCTGCTGAAAACCCACTCTTCTCTGCTACACACAATTTTACTATGCTGACCCCCATTCTGCTCTGCTGCCCTTCATTAAGCTCTGCTTCCCCCTATTCTGCTCTGATGCCCCCACTCTGCTCTGTTAACTCCCCCATTCTGCTCTGCTGACACCCCACATTCTGCTATGCAGACCCCCATTCTGCTTTCCTGACTCCAATTCTGCTCAGCTGACCCCCATTCTGCACTGCTGACATCCTCATTCTGCTCTGCTGCCCCCGATTCTGTTCTGCTGCCCCCAATTCTGCTCTGCTGCTCCCCCCATTTGGCTTGGATGACCCCCTTTCTGCTCTACTGAAACCACCCCCATTCTGCTCTGCTGACCCCTATTCGGCTCTGCAGACCCCACATTCTGCTCTGCTGACCCCCCATTCTTCTCTGGTGACCCAATTTTGCTTTTCTGACACCCCCATTCTGCTCTGCTAACCCGCCGTTCTGTTCTGCTGACTCCCCATTATGTACTGCTAACCCCCCACTCTGCTCTGCTGCCCCCATTCTACTATAATGACCTCACATTCTGCTCTGCTGACCCCCCATTCTGCTCTGCTGAACCCCCATTCTGCTCTGCTGACCCACATTCTGCTTTGCTGACACCCCCATTCTGCTGTGCTGATCTGCCATTGTACTCTGCTGACCCCAATTCTCCTCTGATGCCTCATTCTGCTCTGCTGACACCTCCACTCTTCTCTACTGCCCCAACTCTGCTCTAATAACCCCCTTTCTTCTCTGCTGACCCCCATTATGCTCTGCTGATCCCCCATTATGCACTGCTAACCCCCCATTCTGCTCTGCTGCCAACCCCATTCTGCTCTAATGACCCCCCATTCTGCTCTGCTGGCACCACCCATTTTACTCTGCAGCCCTCATTCTGCTCTCCTGCAGCACATTCTGCTCTGATGCCCCCCATTCTGCTCTGCTGACCCCCATTCTGTTCTGCTGACACCCCCATTCTGCTCTGATGCTCCCCATTCTGCTCGGCTGACACCCCATTCTGTTTGCTGAACTCACATTCTACTCTGCTGCCAACCCCATTCTGCTCAAATGACACCCCCATTCTGCTAGGCTGACACCCCCATTATATTCTACTGACCCCCAATTCTGCTCTGCTGGCCCGCATTCTGTACTCTGACTCCCAGTCTGCTTTGCTACCCCCCATTATGCTCTGCAGAATCCCCATTCTGCTCTAATGCCCCCCATTCTGCTATGTGGATCCCACATTCTGCTCTGCTGCCCCATATTCTGCTTTGATGCACTTATTCTGCTCTTCTGACCCCCCCCCCATTCTACTCTGCCTACAACCCCATTCTGCTCTGCTGACCCCCATTCTGTTCTGTTGCCCCCCATTCTGCTATACTGACCCCCATTCTGCTCTGGTGACACCCAAATTCTTCTGTGCTGCACCCCAGCTGCTCTGCTGACCCCCTATTTTGCTTTTCTGACACCACCATTCTGTTTTACTAACTCCCCCATTCTGCTCTGCTAACCCCCCATTTTGCTGTGCTGACCCCCATTCTGCTCTGGTGACCCTCATTCTACTCTGCTGACACCACCCCCATTCTGCTCTGCTGACCCCCATTCGGCTCTGCAGACCCCCCATTCTGCTTTGCTGGCACCCCCATTTTGCTCTGCTGACCCGCCATTCTACTCTGCTGACACCTCCACTCTGCTCTGCTGCCCCCACTCTGCTCTAATCACCCCCTTTCTTCTCTGCTGACCCCCCACTCTGCTCTGCTGACCCCATTATGTACTGCTAACCCCCCACTCTGCTCTGCTGCCCCCCATTCTGCTATAATGACCCCACATTCTGCTCTGCTGACCCCCATTCTGCTCTGCTGACCCCCAATTCTGCCCTGCCACCCCCATCCTGCTCTGCTGCAGCCCATTCTGCTCTAATGAGCCCCCATTCTTCTCTGCTGACACCCACATTCTGCTATGATGACCCCCATTCTGCTCTGCTGACACCCCCTACACTGGCTAGTTTTGTGTCAACTTGACACAGCTGGATTTATCACAGAGAAAGGAGCTTCAGTTGAGGAAATGCCTCCACAAGATCCAGCTGTAAGGCATTTTCTCAATTAGTGATCAAGTGGGGAGGTCCCCTTGTGGGTGGTACCATCCCTGGGCTGGTAGTCTTGGTTCTATAAGGGAGCAGGCTGAGCAAGCCAGGGGAAGCAAGCCAGTAAAGAACATCCCTCCATGGCCTCTGCATCAGCTCCTGCTCCCTGACCTGCATGAGTTCCAGTCCTGACTTCCTTTGGTGATGAACAGCAGCATGGAAGTGTAAGCTGAATAAACCCTTTCCTCCCCAACTTGCTTCTTGGTCATGATGTTTGTGCAGGAATAGAAACCCTGACTAAGACGAATTGGTACCAGCATAGTGGGGTATTCCTGTGACAACCTGACCATGTTTTGGGGAGGACTGTGGGAGGACTTTGGAACTTTGGGCTAGAAGATCCATTTGGTGTTAAGAGCTCTGTGAGACCTTGTGTAGGAGCTTGGAAGATAATGTTGAGAACAGTGCAGAAAATGGAGGCCTGGCTTGTGAAATTTCAGAGGGAAAATTAAAGACTCTTTTCAGGGCCATTGCTATTTTGATTGTGAAGATTCTGTAGTTCTGGTTAGCTGAGGCTGAAGAATCAGCTGTGATTAACAAGATACCAGAACTACTAAAGCAAAACCGTTGCATTACTGGGACTATTGATGCTGGTTAGCTGGAGCTAAGAAATTAGCAGTGATTAAGAAGAGACCAGCATCATTGAGGTGACATCTTCTGGGAAGTGTTTTTTGAGAGCACAGAGGCTGTGTTCCAGAGATAGCCAAGGTTGTACCTTGTGCTGCAGTGGGACTTGGTACTGTGTAAGAGTCACCCAGCTGGTACTGGTTTTGAAGGCATGAAGGGGTCACGCAGAGCAGCTGAGACTCAGCACTGTGAGAGGCCATGGAAGGCCATTGGTGAAGATGCAGACTCAGTTGCAACTAATGGCCCAGGACTGAAGGGGTCATGCAAAGGATTTGAGGCTTAGCACCATGAAGAGAGCCTATGAGAGGCTATTGTTAAAGCTCCAAGTTACAGTGAAGACAGCAGCATTTTGGAGATGCCAGTACCATGAGATGACTACCAAGAACAGCAGCAGCAGTGGAGTACAGGCAGCTGGAGTCTAGAAGACAACGTGTGTGCTACAGAGGGCATGGCTGGAGAAGTGACCCAAGCCCTTGGAGGAGCCCAGAAGATCATGAGTTGGATCCCAGACATTGGATGGTTGGAGATTGATTTTTGCTTTTGATTGTGACTGTGCCCTGATATTTTTCACTCTTGAAGGAAGTTTTTTAGTGAAGCCCACAGTTAAGAGTCTTTGAATTTTAAAGTACTTTGTATTTTAAAAGATACTGGATATTTTAAAGGGATTGAATTTTTACTATGTAAAGACTGTGGGACTTTTAAAGTTATTTAGATCTTGGGGATGAATAAGAACTAAGGGTTGAGGCTTACTAGTGATGTGTTTGTGTGTCAAGTTGACAAGGGGTAAATTGTACTGGCTAGTTTTGTGTCAACTTGACACAGCTGGAGTTATCACAGAGAAAGGAGCTTCAGTTGGGGAAATGCCTCCACAAGATCCAGCTGTAAGGCATTTTCTCAATTAGTGATCAAGTGGGGAGGTCCCCTTGTGGGTGGTGCCATCTCTGGGCTGGTAGTCTTGGTTCTATAAGGGAGCAGGCTGAGCAAGCCAGGGGAAGCAAGCCAGTAAGGAACATCCCTCCATGGCTTCTGCATCAGCTCCTGCTTCCTGGCCTGCTTGAGTTCCAGTCCTGACTTCCTTGGTGATGAACAGCAGTATGGGAGTGTAAGCTGAATAAACCCTTTCCTCCCCAACTGCTTCTTGGTCATGATGTTTGTGCAGGAATAGAAACCCTGACTAAGACACCCCCATTTTGCTCTACTAACCCCGCATTCTGCCCTGCTGACATCCCATTCTGCTCTGCTGCCCCCCATTCTCCTCTGATGCCCCCATTCTGCTATGCTGACCCCCCATTCTGCTCTGCCATGCCCGTTCTGCTCTGCTGCAGCCCATTCTGCTCTAATGACAACCAATTCTCTGCTGACACTCCCTATTCTGCTCTGCTGATACCCCCCGTTCTTCTCTGCTGACACCCCCCGTTCTGCTCTGCTGACCTTCCATTTTACTCTGCTGACTCCCCCACTCTGCTCTATTGACCCCCCATTCTGCTCTGCTGACCCCCCATTTTCTCTGCTGACACCCCCATTCTGCTCTGCTGACTTGCCCCCATTCTGCTCTGCTGACACCACCACCATTCTACTTTGCTCACACCCCATTCTGCTCTGCTGACCCCCCAGTCTTCTCTCCTTCACTCCTCACACTTACCTGCATGGGCACCAATCTTAGCCCACCTGAGAAGAATGTGCGCTCAGTTTTGCATGAGAGGTCTCTAATCTGCTGAACCTTGGAAGCTAGATGAACTCTCCTGCTACAGAGAAAAGGCCTGTTTGTCTGCTGGAAATCTCTTGTTGTTCTGCTCATGAAGGCATATATTCTGTCAAGAAAGAACTACCTGTCAGATCCCTGCATGTCTTTCTCTGACAATCATGAATGTACTACCTGGATGCTGGAAAGATGGCTTGACAATAAGAGAGCTTACTGCTCTTGCAAAGGGGCAGAGTTTGGGTCCCAAACTATCTTATCTAACTATCTATCTATCTATCTATCTATCTATCTATCTATCTATCTTTCTTTCTATCTATCTATTATGTATACAGCATTCTGCTTGCATGTATGCCTACAGGCCAGAAGAGGGCACCAGATCTCATCATAAATGGCTATGAACCACCATGTGGTTGCTGGGAATTGAACTCTCAAACCACCACCCACCCCACCCCACCCCACCCCACCCCACCCCACCCCACCCCACCCCACCCCACCACCTTCACATGACATACTTCCTCCAGCAAAGACACATGTAACTTTAATTTTTTCAAAGCTTATTTTTAAAATATGTATTTATTATTTATATGTAAGTACACTGTAGCTGCCTTCAGACACACCAGTAGAGGGCATCAGATGTCATTACAGATGGTTGTAAGCCACCATGTGGTTGCTGGGATTTGAACTCAGGACCTTCAGAAGAACAGTCAGTGCTCTTAACCGCTGAGACATCTCTCCAGCCCTGTCAAAGCCTATTTTAAATGATGGTTCTTAAATTCTTTAACCTCCCTTTTTACCCATGACCCACCAGAGGTAGTGGAAAAGAAAGGATACGGGGTGGGGGGGAAAAGTGGACCTGTTTAGAAAGGTTCTTTGGAGCAACACCCATGTGTGTTGTCTGGAAATTGGCAGGTCAGTTCACAGGTTAGCAGAGGCAGCTCAATTCACTCACAAACACTTCAGAGATACACCAGCAGTCTAATTCAGTAGTATGAGGATAGCAGCAGTACTGGTATGACCTAGCAGAAACAGTCAGGCCTCAGCCAAATCAGCAGGAGTCAGCAGGAGGGACAAGGGCCAACTGGAATGCCAGGAAAAGTTCTTTGCCATGCTTCTCCCAGCAGAGTGAAGATCAGTGAGGACACTAGATGAACAAGCATTGCACAGCTAGCTCTATAAGCAAGGCTAGCTCAGCCTTGGTTTCTGTTCGAGTCTTTTTATACCCTCCAAACATCATGTGTCCTCCACGTGCCCTGCTTCAGCACATGTCTTGCCCAAGCTAACATCTCTCTCCCCATCAGCCCAAGTCCTTGGAAGTGGCAAGAAGCCACAGCACACCACCAGAAGGTTTTTTGTTTTGTTTTGTTTTTTGGTACATTTCCCTCTATGGAGTCCCTTACAAATGCAGCTCAACTATGCAATGTAAGGCAGACCAATACATGCATGTTTTTAGCAAAGAATCCTTCCTCATGTGTGCTTTCATGTGCTTGCTTTAGCAGAACATCCTTTCTCCTGTGTCTGCTTCAGTGAAACATTCTTTCACATGTTTGCCCCAGCAAAACACCATCCAACACAACTGACTTCCCAAAGAATCCTTAAGTTTCCATTTTTCAGACACCTCCTCATCAGTAACACCCAAACAGTGTCACCAACTGGGGACCAAGTAATCAAATACCCAAAAATATGATATATGGGAGATAGCTCATTCAGTCCACATCAGGTCCTCCCCATGGATATCACCCACTGTCCTAGGGCCTGCACTTCTGCTAATTTGTGGCAATTCTTCTGCTTCTACTTCCAGGGGCTGAGATTCTAGGTGTGTACCATCACCCCACCCAGCTCTAAAGTTACTAGAGCATTAAAATCTTTTATTCTGGTGCTGGGATGGAACCCACTATGTAGTGAGATCTTCCTGCCTTGCCATACTGCCTCCACACCCCCCACACCCCAGCAGCTCACCTATCTGGGACTTCATTTCAGCAGCGGGATTTCAGTGTATGGAACCTTGATGTGCGTAGTGCCATCCAGACAGTGAGCTCAGCATCTCTCCTGAGGAGGAAAATGACACCTGAGAGAGCAGTTTTCTTCTTTGCTCTGATGCAGATCATCCGTGTCATTGTAAACAGCCACTCCACATGATAGCATGGTTCAGGGCATGGAGTCAGAGCCTGGGAGTTTTTCTGGACTAAAATGACTAAGTCCTGATATAGAGTCATCCAATTTTCATTTCACTAGCCATTTAAATACATACCATTGAAAATATCACTCCTGGGGCTGGAGAGATGGCTCAGCGGTTAAGAGCGCTGGCTGTTCTTCCAGAGGTCCTAAGTTCAATTCCCAGCAACCATATGATTGGATCACAACCATCTGTAATGGGATCCAATGCCCTCTTCTGGCATGCAGGCATACATGCAAACAGAGCCCTCATACATTTAAAAATACACAGTAAATAGAAACTGTTAAAACTCTCTCTACTCTCAGGGTTGGAGAGCTGGCTCAGCAGACAAGAATGCTGATTGTTCTTGCAGAAGACCCAGGTTCAGTTCCTAGCACACACATGGTAACTCACAATGGTTTGTAACTCCAGATCCAGAGGCTCCAGCATATGCTTTTGGCATCTGTCTTAGTCAGGGTTTCTATTCCTGCACAAAACATCATGACCAAGAAGCAAGTTGGGGAGGAAAGGGTTTATTCGGCTTACACTTCCATGCTGCTGTTCATCACCAAAGGAAGTCAGGACTGGAACTCAGACAGGTCAGGGAGCAGGAGCTGATGCAGAGGCCATGGAGGGATGTTCTTTACTGGCTTGCTTCCCCTGGCTTGCGCAGCCTACTCTCTTATAGAACCAAGACTACCAGTCCAGGAATGGTCCCACCAACAAGGGGCCTTTCCCCCTTGATCACTAATTGAGAAAATGCCTTACAGTTGGATCTCATGGAGGCATTTCCTCAACTGAACCTCCTTTCTCTGTGATAATTCAGCTGTGTCAAGTTGACACAAAAATAGCCAGTACAGCATCCATTGATGCAAAGCATAGATGTGGTACACACACATACACTCAAAATACTTATACACAAAAAATAATAAAATAAATAAACCTTTTTAATATACCAGTATTATTGATAACAATACTAGGAATATTATTAACTGTTATATAGAAAGTTTATGCTATATTTGGCACTACCACTCTTAATCTTCATATGAATAATTGGGCTTAATTCCCATTTAAACACACACACACCAACTCTTTAGAGGCAAAAGCAGGCAGATATCAGTGAGTTTGAGGCTCTCCTCATCTATGTAGCAAGTCCCAAGCCAGGCCCAGCTAACATAGTGAGAACTTGTCTCAAAAACAAACAAGCAAAACAAAACCCAACCACAACCACAACGGCAACAACCAAACAACAACAAACCCCCTGAAACAAACAACCTATTCAGGCCTAAGTATGCAACTCGGTTGTCAGCATTCTTGCCTAGCATCATGAAGCCCTGGTGTGATGATGCACACAGGTAAAGTCATAGCATAAGAAAGATCAGAAGTTCAAGGCCAACCTTCACTACATAGTAAGTTCAGGTTCAGCCTAATACCCTGGGTATTTTTTTTTGAAAGAAAAACTATGAAATACTTTATTTTTTATTTAATAAAATCTAACCACTTATTTTCAAAATAAACCATTAATCTCAAGGCAACTATTGAAATAAAAAATAACAAAGTATATTTTGTTCCTGAGTTTTAAAAATCATTATAGTAATTCATAAAGTTTGGTTCATAATAATTCTCATTAAAATTTATAATTTATAAGATATTTAAATATGCTTAATTGTTGTAGATAAATTTTATTAGATATTTTCATTATTTACATTTCAAATGTTATCCTCTTTCCTGGTTTCCCCTCTGAATACCCCCTACACCCCCCCATCACCCACCCACCCACCCATCCACTCCTGCTTCCTGACCCTGGCATTCCCCTATACTGGGGCATAGAATCTTCATAGGACCAAGGGCCTCTGCTCCCATTGATGTCCAACATGACCGGCCATCCTCTGCTACATATGCAGCTAGAGCCATGGGTCCCTCCATGTGTTTTCTCTGATTGGTGGTTTAGTCCCAGGGAGCTCTGGGGGTACTGATTAGTTCATATTGTTGCTCCTATGGGGCTGCAAACCCATTCAGCTCCCTGGGTACTTTCTCTAGCTCCTTCATTGGGGACCCTGTGCTCAATCCAATGGATGGCTGTGAGCATCCACTTCTGTATTTGTCAGGCACTGGCAGAGCCTTTCAGGAGACAGCTATAACAGGTTTCTGTCAAAAGAGGGGGTGGGAGGGGGAAAGAGAGAGTAGAAGGAAGGAAGGAAGGAAGGAAGGAAGGAAGGAAGGAAGGAAGGAAGGAAGGAAGGAAGGAAGGAAGGAAGGAAGGGAGGGAGGGAGGAAACATGTTCTAAGTTGGGCATGGTGGTGCACTCAGGAGGCTTGAGGCATGGGGACCTCATGTTTGAGGCCAGCACAGGCTCTATAAAAAGACTTTGTCTAAAGCCATGCTCATCTGTATTTTGTAGACAAGAAATGGAGAAAGAAAAGTGCTAAGTCAACTGTCTCTGAATCTGCTCAGATACTCACTGCTCCCCTCTCTCCTCCTCCAGCACATAAAGCCCTAACCTCAGAATGATGACATGAAAATGTCAGACTGTAGGCAGTGATGGCAGATACTTCTGGGTTTGAGCTCCTGGCAATTTCCAGGGCACCCTCTGTGTCTCACTTCATGCAAACATAATATGAAACAGTAATACTTACCTTAGGACACTATTGCAAGGTGGAGACAGCTCATGCAGTGACTTGCACAGCATGCAAATGCTCAAATGCCTTTTGGCTGAAGAAGGTCACCTCACCAGTCCTCCCAGCACAGCTGGGCCTACATCTCCTTCTGGGAAGAAGCTAGGCTTGCTTCATACAGTTTAGCTCTGATACTGAGGTCAAATAGCATGTAGGACTCAGCATTCTATCTCCTCTCAAATTCCTTTCTCTTATTGACAGAGGCCCATGGCTTCCCATTGTTGAAACTGCCATCGTTGCTGTGGCAGCACTTGTAAACATTCTCTTTAGGAACCTTGGGGCAGCACTGCTAAGAGACTGCTAAGGCTTCCTCTGCTACTGCTTCAAAGAATAATCTGCTTGCTCATTTAGGTACTGGGGTTTCTTTGCTAAGGGGGAGGCCTGAAAGGGGGCTTGAAGTGGTTCTATTAATCATCCAGACCCCAAAGAAGCTAATGGGAGAGACACCTATGAATGATATGCATCCATTGATTGAAGATAAGTCCCTCCCTCCCTCTCTCCCTCCTTCCTTCCCTCCCTCCCTCCTTTCCTTCCTTCCTTCCTTCCTTCCTCCCTCCCTCCCTCCCTCCCTCCCTCCCTTCCTCCCTCCCTCCCTTCCTTCCTCTCTCCCTTCCTTCCTCTCTCCCTCCCTCCTTTCTTTCCGTCCTTCCTTTCCTTCCTTCCTCTCTCCCTCCCTCCATTCCTTCCTTCCTTCCTCTCTCCCTCTCTCCTTTCCTTCTTTCTTTCTTTCTTTCTTTCTTTCCTTCCTTCCTTCCTTCCTTCCTCTCTCCCTCCCTCCTCTCCTTCTTTCCTTCCTTCCTCTCTCCCTCCCTCCTTTCCTTCCTTCCCTCCTTCCTCCCTTCCTTCCTCTCTCCTTCCCTCCCTCCCTCCCTCCTTTCTTTCCTTCCTTCCTTCCTTCCTTCCTCCCTCCCTCCCTTCCTTCCTCTCTCCCTTCCTTCCTCTGTCCCTCCCTCCTTTCCTTCCTTCCTTCCTTCCTCTATCCCTCCCTCCTCTCCTTCTTTCCTTCCTTCCTTCCTCCCTCCCTTCCTTCCTCTCTCCCTCCCTCCCTCCTTTCCTTCCTTCTCCTCAGTTCCTCCTCCCTTTCTGGTTTGTTGTTGTTGCTTTGGAGAGAGGAGTCTATCTAAGCCAAAGTTACTGGTTTCAAACTTGCTATGTAGCCTGAAATGACTTTCTTTTAGCAGATAGTCCCGTTTTCCGCCAGCTGCAGAAGAGGAAACTGAGGTGAAAGGGAACTGAGTGGACAATGAAAATAATAAGACCTAAATGAGCATTTAGTCTATAATTCTTACAGGAATGCTTAAAGGGTATGCAGATTTTGTTTGATTGATGGTCACGGGAAACTTAGTTACCTTGTGCAGTGTCTACTGTACCCTTGGGACAAAAGATGTTAGAAAAGGAAACAGGGTTGCTTTTCATGAAAGGGTCTTACAGGGAGAATGGGATGGCTCAGTGGATAAAAGTGGCGGTCCCCAGAATTCACATGGTGAAAGGAGAGAAACGTCTTCTGCAAGTCACCTCTTTGACCCCACACACGTGCTGAGTCTCCCCAGTTCAAGAGATAAATTGAAAAACTATGACTTTAAGATGAGGCTTGCAGATAGGAACATATTCTGATCTATATGACGGTGAGGAAAGGTCTCTGGAAGCCTCTTTTTTGTTTCTTTGTTTGCTTGCTTGCTTGCTTGCTTGCTTGCTTGCTTGCTTGCTTGCTTTTCAAGACAGCATTTCTTTCTGCAGCAACTAGCTCTGTAGACCAGCATTACCTGAACTCACTAGAACTGCCTGCCTCTGCATCCTGGAAAATGAGATTAAAGGTGTACCCCACCATGGCAGGCTGGAAGTCTCCTACTTAATTTATATTGTTTTACATTTCTTTCTTTTCCTAGCACCTATATCAGCTGGCTCACAACTGCCTGTAACTCCAGTTCCAGGGGATCCAATGCCTTCTTTCAGTTACCACAGTCTCCTGCAAGTGCACAGTACCTTTACCTACACTTACATACATTCACGTAAGGCACATAGATGCATACATAAAATGAAATAAACATTTTTTTCAAGTTATCATACTAAAAATTAAGATAGTTGGTCAGGGAAATATAAAGATGTGGCCACAGGAGAGAGAGGCAAATGAAACTTCAGCTTGCTGAGATTTGTAGTTGTTTGGGCTAGTGAGAGTTGGGGGAAAACAGACTGAACAGTTGTAGAAGACAGCAGCCCTGAGAAGCTGGAAACTTCTGTAAGCTTCCAGTCGCAGGCGCCCCATAGAGGAAAGCCATCATGGAATATGGTTTCCCTCTCACAAATCTGTTAGCATGAACTTACTAGTGTATGGCCTCTCAGGGACACTAGAGGGCACTAGAGAGCCATTTCATGTGGGCTTCTCCTGTTAGCTCTGTAATGACAGAGGAGAGTGGATGTGGAAAATAGCCAGTGTCCATTTCATTCATAGGGTCATGGTGGTTAAATGAAACATAGCACATTAAATAGTCCCAATTTGGGAACTTTATTTATAATAAATAAATAACTTGCCGGGCGTGGTGGCGCACACCTTTAATCCCAGTACTCGGGAGGCAGAGGCAGGTGGATTTCTGAGTTCGAGGCCACCCTGGTCTACAAAGTGAGTTCCAGGACAGCCAGAGCTACACAGAGAAACCCTGTCTCAAAATAAATAAATAAATAAATAAAAATAAATAACTTGCTCAGTTTGGAAAGGCATCTACTACCATTCCCTCCTACCATTTAAAGATTTGCTAGCAAGAAGGCTGGGCACGGCCTTGTACACCTTTAATCATGCAGGCAGATGGCTTTTTTGTGAGATTAAGGCCATCCTGGTCTACACAGAGAGCTCCAGGTCAGACAAAGCTACACAATGAGACCTGGTAGAAAGAAAGAAAGAAAGAAAGAAAGAAAGAAAGAAAGAAAGAAAGAAAGAAAGAAAGAAAGAAAGAAAGAAAGAGATTTGCCTGCTAGAAATGATTTCTCAGAAGTGAACAGTTCTGAGTAAAGGGAAGGGAAGTGAAGCAAGGAAAGTGAGTCCAAGACTCAAGGGGGAAAGACATATAAGGGGGGAAAATGCCTGAAGGACACACCCCTGTTATGTGATAGACCCCCGGCCTGTAATCCTGAGAGAGCCAATGTTCACATTATCAGTAGATGCTGAAGGTATTTGGAAAACTTGAGCTGCATTTATGACTTTTAAAAAAGTTTTCAGCCAGGCAGTGGTGGTGCATGCCTTTAATCCCAGCACTTGGGAGGCAGAGGCAGGCAGATCTCTGAATTCAAGGTCAGCCTGATCTACAGAGGGAGTTCCAGGACAGCCAGGGATACACAGAGAAACCCTGTCTCAAAAAAACAAAACGAAACAAACAAACAAAAAAGTCTTCAAACAGGAACAAAAATTTTCCTTTTTTAAACAAAAGATTTGTTTATTCTTATTTTATGTGTATGAGTGTTTTGCCCGTGTGTAAGTCTGTGCACCACATGTGAGCTTCCAGATGGATGATGGGAATCAAACCCTAGTTCTGTAGGAAGCCGTGATAATACGTGCCGTCACTAGATGGCGCTAAGCTCCATTGTGCGCATGTGCTGGAGCAAATGCCTGCCAAGTCACTAGTCCGTCCCCTGGGACATCTGTGCACCACATGTGAGCTTCCAGATGGATGATGAGAATCAAACCCTAGTTCTCTGGAAGAGCAGTTTGTGTTCTTAACCACTAAGCCATCTCTCCAGCTCTATTTTTTTTTTCAAGACCAGGTTTCTTTGTGTAGTCCTGGCTAACCTGGAACTCCCAGAGATCCACCTGCCTCTACCTCCCAAGTGCTGGGATTAAAGGTGTGTGCCACCACCACCTGGCCTATTTACTTCTTTTTTAAGATAAGGTGTCACTATGTAGTTTAAGCTGGCCTCCAACTCACAGTTTTCTTCTCCTGCCTCAGCCTTTCAAATATTGGGACAGGCATATGCCGTATCACCATGCGCAGCTGAAATGTTCTCCCTCTCTCTGTGTCTGTCTCTTTCTGTGTCTCTCTGACTATGTCTCTCTCTCTCTCTCTCTCTCTCTCTCTCTCTCTCTCTCTCTCTCTCTCTCTCTCTCTCTCCAGGGTCTTATATAGCTCAGGATGGCCTCAGATCTGCTATGTAGCTAAGGCTGATGTTGAACTTTTGGTCCCTTGCCTTTTGCTCCCAATTACAGATGTGCCTACAGTTTCACACCTGGTTTATCCATATATTTGGGGGTTTGATTTTGTTTTGGTTTTTTTTGGTTGGTTGGTTTTGGTTGGGGAGGCACTGTCTTGGTATACAGCCCTTAATCAGCCTAACATGCACTGCATAGCCCAGACTGACCTTGAACTTGTAGCAATACTTCTATCTCAGCCTCCCAACCTCCCAAATGCTAAAAATCACAGGGGTTTGCCACTATTCCCAGCTTTAGGTCTCAGATCATGAGCAAGAATCATCCTAAATGGTGCAAAAGCAGAAAGCAGTACCCACTGAATCAGATACATAGGAGAATGTTCATCACCTTGGCTTGCATGTGTTAACCAAAGCTAATATACATAAGAGATACACATGTTCCAGAAAAGAAATGGTAAGAATAATAGTTTCTTTGAAATAATAGAATTATATATCGAGAAAAGTCAAGATAGAAACACACTGATCTGCTGCCATGCCTCTTGACTCATTCATGTCCCTGCGTGTGCACATGCATGTTGCATGTGCATTGCTAGACATGGAATCCAAGGCTTCTCAAAGCTAGGTAAGCGATCTACTACTGGAATATGCTTTCATTCCCTCAATTCACTACTTTTAAAAAAAAAGTCATGTGCCGGGAGCACTCAGGAGACACACAGGGGTGGATCTCTGAGTTCAAGGCCACCCTGGTCTACAGTGTGAGTTCTAGGACAGTCAGGACTACATAGGAAAAATAAAACAAAAAACAAAAACAAAAAAACCAAGGTCATGTAATGTTCTTCTAAGTTTGGTTCCTAGCACTCATATGAGGTGGCTTAAACCACCCATGCATAACCACAATTCCAGGGCAACCTGAAGCCTTCTTTTGGCATCTCCAGGCACCTGTATCCACATGCACAAACAAAGCTGCATACATATAATTAAAAATAGAATCTCAAATCTCACCAATAGTCACAGGCACACTTAGTTGCTCCAAGCATGGGCTGAGGCTCTTTGTGAGTCAGTATTTGGAGTTCCTGCTCAAAGAAGCTGGGGATTCCTCTTCTACATTTTGACTCTAATCTGCACAGTTTGAAGAATGGAAAAGCCTTGGTTTTCAGAAAAGATCCACCTCAGCAAGCAGATAAAATGGGTCAACAGCAAGTTCTCCCTCCCACCCTTCCTCCCCAGTCTCTCCTCAAGAAGCAGCAAGCGTTGCCTGAGGATTTTGATCTTCCAGGAGACAAAGTATAGAGGTTGGAGAGATGACTCAGTGTTGTTCTTTTTTGGTTTGGTTTGGTTTTCTTGTTTTGTTTTGTTTTTTGCCCTGTTGCTCTCATAGAAGACCACAGTTGGATTTCCAGCACTCCACATGGTGGCACAAAACTCTGTAACTCTTGTTACAGAGGATCCGGTGCTTTCGTCTAACCTCTGCAGGCACCAGGCATACACTTAGTGCACAGATATGCATGCAAGCAAAATATCCATACACATAAATAACTAAAAACATTCTTTAAAAAGGAGAGCGTGTACTTAATGTAAGAATTTTTGTGATCTGTAACCCTGCACACATAGAGTAAATTCTTGAGGTTTTTTTTTTTTTTTAAATCCAGGCAAAATAAAAATGAGTAACAAAAAAAAGTTCCCAATCCAGAAGGTGAAGATTGTGGAAAACACAAGCACAGCCAAGACAAAGAAACCGGAGGCTCCAGAGCCCAAGCATGTTACAGAGCCAAAAGACAGTAAGTCTGTGGAGGACCCAAAGATCCCTGTGACAGATCAGAAAGAGAAGAAAACGGTGACCACCATTGCAGAGCCAAAGGACAAAAAGAGTGAGACAGAGCCAAAAGAAAAGAAGACTGTGACGATCTCAGACCCCAAAGCCAAGAAACCAGCAATAGAGAAAGAGAAGAGGACGGTGACATTTGTGACAGAAGTAAAAGACAAGAGGATTGTGACCGACACAAAAGAAAACAGAATTGCATCAATAGACACAAAGGAAAAGGTGCCAGTAGTAGTGCCTGAAGTAAAAGAGAAGAGAGTGCAGCTGTTAGACCCAAAAGAGAAGGTGGCTGTTTTGCCTACTACACCAATTGGGTCAGTTGTGCATGCTGAGCCTGTTGCACATGCTGCGCCTGCAAAGCCTGTTGCGCCTGTTGTGCCTGCAAAGCCTGTTGTGCCTGCAAAGCCTGTTGCACCTGTTGCGCCTGCAAAGCCTATTGCACCTGCTGCACCTGTTACGCCAGTTGTGCATGCTGTACCTACTGCACCTGTTACGCCAGTTGTGCGTGTTGCACCCGTTGCGCCTGTTGCACCTGCTGGGCCATATGTGCCTGCTGGGCCATATATGCCTGCTGGGCCATATGTGCCTGCTGGGCCATATATGCCTGCTGGGCCATATGTGCCTGCTGGGCCATATATGCCTGCTGGGCCATATGTGCCTGCGGGGCCATATGTGCCTTCTGGGCCATATATGCCTGCTGGGCCATATGTGCCTGCTGGGCCATATATGCCTGCTGGGCCATATGTGCCTGCTGGGCCATATATGCCTGCTGGGCCATATGTGCCTGCTGGGCCATATGTGCCTTCTGGGCCATATATGCCTGCTGGGCCATATGTGCCTGCTGGGCCATATGTGCCTGCTGGGCCATATGTGCCTGCTGCGCCAGTTGCGCCTGCTGCGCCAGTTGCGCCTGCTGCGCCAGTTGCGCCTGCTGCGCCAGTTGCGCCTGCTGCGCCAGTTGCGCCTGCTGCGCCAGTTGCGCCTGCTGCGCCAGTTGTGCCTGCTGCACCAGTTGCGCCTGCTGCGCCAGTTGCACCTGCTGCGCCAGTTGTGCCTGCTGCACCAGTTGTGCCTGCTGCACCAATTGCACCAGTTGCACCCGCTCTGCCCGTTGCGCCAGTTGTGCCAGTTGCACCAGCTGTGCCAGCTGCACCAGTTGTGCCAGAAGTAAAACAGAAGATCCCGGTGTCAGAGGTGAAGGGGAAGAAGGAAGTGCCACTACGTGTGCCCGAGTTAAAGGAAATCAAGGCGTTGTCATTCGCACCAGAGATAAAAGTAAAGAAGGTTGGATCAGAGATCAAGCAGAAGGCGCATGTGAAAGACGTAAAAGAGAAGAAAATTGTGCAAGACGTAAAAGAGAAGAAAATTGTGCCAGAGGTAAAAGAGAAAACGCCTGTAGTCGTAAAGAAAAAAGACAGGACTAGTGAAGTGGCTCGGACTGTAGTTGAGGGCGTACTGGCTGCTGCTGCTGAGAGTGTGGAAGGTAGGCATCAGAATGGTAAAACCAAAACCATTGTCTCATTACCATAACGCCACACTATCAGGCAACTAATTAACTCATGCCTTGTTTCCAGAAGCTAGAAACCCCATCAAGAACATCAAGTGGCTCACTCACGGGGAATTCACACCAGAAAAGGGGCGAAAACAAATTGAAAACTTTGTTTCAGTAAGTAACTTTGGTCACTCCACTTTGGTACCCAAGGGTGTGAGCAACAATACCAAAGATCCTCCACTGATCATAAGTTTAAGGTCATGAAAACCAAAGGGATAGCATTATAGACAATTAAAATAAGTAAACATAATTTCCTTATAAATTCCAAAACCAAGATAGGAAAGTTTTGCTTACTTGTTTTATTTTTAAAAGCATTACACACCCTTAAGGTAATATCCTTTTCTTTTAAAAAATATTTATTTTATATGTATGAGTATCCCCCCTCTGTGTGTGTGTGTGTGTGTGTGTGTGTGTGTGTGTGTGTGTGTGTGTGTGTGTGTTGCCTGTGGAGACTGGAAGAGGATGTCAGATGCCCTGAATGTTATATGTGACTGTGAGTTGCCAAGCAGATTCTGGAAATTGAACCAGGATAGCCAGTGTTCTTAGTAAGCCATTTCTACAGTCCTATTTTAATTTTTTGAGAAACAAGGTCTCCTATGTAACTCAAGCTAGCTTGGAATTTGCTATGTAGATTAGGCTAGCCTCAGACACACAGAGATCCATCTGTCCCTGCCTCTTGAATGCTAGGGTTAAAAGGGTGCACTACCTCCCCGGCCAGTAAGCATTCTTAACCACTGAACCATCGCTCCAACCCCAAGGTGGGAAAATCCTTGAAAGAGAAAACTGCAGCCATACTGCCATGCATTTGCATCATCTTAATCGTACACTGCCCAAGGAAATTGCTATTTCCATAAAAGCCTTTGTCTGTGCTGATGTATTCAATGGGGCCCTGCTGGCTTCAGGAGAGAGAAGCCTCTCTAAAACAGCTTTCCTCCAACAATATTAGTATGTTTAGGCTAACAGAGGCTGCGGGAGGGTCAAATGTCTTTATAGTGTTGGAGACTTGCACTAAGCATGCTTACATGTTTACTATTACTGACCCACTTTTGCCACCCCTGAGATCAATAGATTTTTTTTGCTATAACTTTAGAATATATTGCCCAGATGGTAATAATGGCATGCAAGCCCATCAATCCTACCCTACCTGCGACCTATGTCTGGCTCTGATCCTTTTAGATGGCTTCTGGGCAGTATAACCATGATTGCTTTGCACTGTAGGTAGATGAAGAATGGCTTGAAATCCCTTCTCACTATACTTTCTCTGAAGAGAGATTAGGTGAAAGTGAAGGTAAAGTCCCGAGGACAATTTCCTAGGCCCTGGCCACCGTGGTCAGGTGGCCCCAGGAGAAAGCAGCGAAGAGTCACCCACTCTCTGTACAGCACTAGGTACCACGCAGTGTTTCCAGTAGGGGGAGCTTCTCGAGCACCCGGGAATGAGTTGTGAGTGGCTATTGAACATCCTGCTCTAGTGTGAGTTTCTTTTCAGGCTGAGCAACCACACACACACACATACACACACACACGCGCGCACACACACACACATTGCATTCAGGGCTCCTGATTCGAAGCAGAATGGGCCAGGGGAAGGGGCAAATGTTTCTCTTGCCAAACGGACAGCTGTTTTGATAAATGGCAAAGCGAGCCCTGCCAGAGGCCTGCAAGGCCCAAGGGGATGCTGAGTGCCCTGCTGTTTCCATCATAGAACGTTTGCCCTCTTACCTTTCTCCCCCTGCCATGGCTGCCTCCTTGCTGTTCCCAGATGCCAGGCATGCCCCAGCACCAGGACCTGGGTGTTTGCCCCTCCCTCTACCCCAAGATCTATGCTTTACCTCTTTAGGTCTTTGTGAAATGCCACCTGCTCTTTGAGGCCTTTCCTCACCACATCATCTAGACTTAGAGCCTTCTCCCCTTCATTCCCTCCTGTCTCAGGAGTCTCAGTCTGGAGCGCTATCTAAGACACTGCAGAATATTGATTTATTCCCTGTCATTCTTCCATCACCAGATCGTATGGTCCTGGAGAGCAGAGCAGTCAGTTTTGCTCTAGGCTTCTAGCATAGTAGATGCTCAATAAGTCCTTGTTGGGCACATGAATAGGTTCATTCGCTCTCTTCTCTCTCCACTCTTTCTCCCACATGAGACCTTTATCCCCCTCTCCCACCTTTCTTTTGGGTTTTTGAAGCAGGCTGGCCTTGAACTTGCAGTGCAGTTGTGGGTGACTTGAATTCCTATTTCTCGACTCAGCTTCCCATGTGCTAGGATGACAAGATTGGGCCACCACTCCAGCTGTCACAATACAGTTCTATTCCTCTAAAGGTCACCTGCCATGGCTAACAGTTTTGTGCATGTACTTTCAGGTGCCTGCTGACTTTGAGTGTCCAATAATATAGAATGGGCTAAGCCATCCATGGCAGACTAGTACCATATCAGTGAGTATGTGAAGGTGTGTTATAGATAAAGAAAATACAAAACATAAGGCACTCACTGGAGTAACATAAAAATCCATTGCCCATACATTCATAAAATAGAAATAGCCAAACTGAATGTCTGGAGTTTACCTTAGTTCACATAGAAGATAAAGTACAGTACAAGCAAGCAGAGAGGAAGAAACTGTGAGAACGGAGGCATCAGGTGGGAGTGGACAACACTGAGCTTTCTGCCTAGAAGACCCTGGCTATCTGTCCAGGCTTGAGGCCCCACTGTCTTCATCCGAAAAGTATGTGGCTAGGTGGGTCGTTCTCTGGGAACTATTGTCGTGCTACAGAATCTTTTCATGACTAACATTCCCATTGGAAACAAATCTGAGTAACTGAGGCCAGGGGAGGAAATGGGCACACAAGGAGTTGACTGCCAGGCTTGACAAGAAATAATGCACTGAGCAACATGGCAGATGCCTCTCATTCTCATCACTTGGGTGGTAGAGGCAGGAAAATTGGGAGCTCAAGGTCACCCTGAGCTACGTGACACCCTATTTCAAAAACAAAAAGTGTCTGGAAATATAGCTCAGTTGGTAGAGAGCTTGCCACACATGCACTAAGTCCTTGGTTTACCCCCACACTGCACAAACAAGGCATGCCTTTATTCCCAGCACTTGTAGGTCGAGGAGAATTAGAAATTCAAAGTCATCTTTGACTACATAGCAAGTTGGAGTTAAGTTTAGGCTATATATAATAAGGCCCTGTCTTAAAACAGAAAACGGGAACGATTATAGAGATGGTGGGAGAAGACACAGTCCCCAATCTCAACCAACTGAGCACCGTTTCTCTCTTCTAACTGAAATGGCCAATTGGATATGCGTCTGAAATAAGCTGAGGCAAAAGACCAGACATTTGCTTTCCTGTTTTTAAACATGGACCTGAAAAATTTGCAACCAATTCCTTTGTCCCACTTCTCATCTCTGTCACTGGACCATCCGAAGAAGTGCCAGGCTCTTGTGTGGCACACTGTAATTGCTCATAGTTGCAGACACTCAGGAGGCTGAAGCAGGACAGTTGCTGAGTCCAGGATTTCAAGAGTAGGCCAATCAACATAATGATACCCCATCCCCATCCCAGTGCATCTCAAAAACAAACCAACAAAGCCATTCTACCTTGGATCTATAATGAACAAGTAGATGTTGGGGGACAGTGAGTAGTTCTAGTTTGGTGAGAAAAGTATGACACAGAGGTGAAAGTTCTTACCTTATTTGGGCCTGGGATGTAGCAGAGTTGGTAGAGTGTTTGTCTTGCACATACAAAGCCTCAAGTTTGTTCTTCATCACTGTGTAAGCAAGATGTGTTGGAGCACACCTGTCATACCAACTCTTGGGAGGGAGAGGCAGGTAGTTTACAAATTTAAAGTCATTCTTAGCTGTCTAGTGAGTTCAAGGCCAGTCTGAGCTACAGAATATCTTGTGCCTTCCCACCCCCACAATGGAATAAGATGGAGAGATGGGTCAGTGTTTAAATCATATACACAGGCAAGTGGCCTGAAGTTTGGCTACCCAGAACCCATGTAAATGCTGGGTAGCCAAGACTACCTGTAATTATAGCTTTAGAAGACAGAGACGGTGAATCTCAAGACCCAGCTGGCCAGGTCAAACTATGGGACTGAATCCTTGTAAGACCCTGCCTCAAAAATAAGGTGGAAGAGTGATTGAGGAAGATTCCAGATATTTAATTCAGCCCCCCCAAGCATACATATGTTCCCATAAAAATACATATACACATGCAACATACACCGCATACATGTACACACAAAGGAAAAAAAGTCTGCTTTTTACTCTAGACTGTGGAAAATCCTAACTGACACAGTGAGACATTGTCACTTTCTTTGGCATTCAGAGTTGCGCTGGTAGGTTTGAGGCTAGGCTTGAGGAAAGTAACCCTGATTTCAAAATGCAGGGCGGTCTGGAGAAGTGGGGTTGAGGGCAATGGGGTACAGATAGGAGGCTTCTGCCTAGGGTCTGGTGAGCACCAATAAAAGCTACAATGAAGTAGTGGTACCAGGATCAGAGAGCAGTGGGGAGATGTGAGCCACAGCAGGAAAGGACACATACGAACGAAGATGAATGCAATGTCTGTGAACTGGGAAGGACAGAAGGACCGAATGACCAGGATGTATGTGCAGACTGTGTGTATATGTGTATGCCTAGGTGGAAGTCAAAGGTTACCTTTTTGCTCTTCCTTAGATCTGTCCAACTTCCACCACTGTTTGATTTGCTTATTTTATTTGATTTTCTATGTATTTATTTAATTCATTTATGAGTGCTCTGCTGCATATCCACCTGCCTGCCAGAAGAGGGCATCGTTGGATCCCATTACAGATGGTTGTAAGCCACCTTTTTGGATAACCCAATTGCCTGACTTATTTCTCTCTGGTCTTATTTTCCTTTTATACACTATTATGTGTGAGTGTGTGTAGAGAGGTATCACGTACATGTGCACAGACCAGTGTACATGTAAACAGGTCAGAAGATAACCTCATGGACTTAGTTCGGATCTCCTTCTACCTTTCACATAAATCCTGGCTGTTTGACTCGAGTTGTCAGGCCTGCATAACAGGTGCCTTCACTGAGAAATCTCCCCAGAGCTTGGCTCTTGTTTTATAAACCACATATTACAACAAATGGAGGAAGCCCAACCTTATAGGTGGCTGAAACTGGGTCCATTACCTTCTAGTCATCCCTTAGGTGTCCTGGGATAGGGTAAGCAGAGCACCTATTTCATCACGAATTATCCTCCAGTCTAGCCACACACTGGCCTCCCAAGTGAGGATGTGGAAAAGTGTCATATGTCCGTGCACACCTTGACCCTTGCCCCCCTGCCTCCACCACAGTCCAAAGCGCATCTCAAGTGAGTTTTGCATTGCTGAGTTATTCCATCTCTCCTCTACTGTGGAGGAATAAGAGGAGGTGGGTTCTAGTTTGAATCAAAACAAAAAACTGTCAAGAGTTCTGAATTCGTAACCCTGTTATATAGTGCCTTTGTTGAACTGAGCCTGATTTTTTCTCAGTAAGCTTTCTCCACCCCACCCCACCCCCACCCATCCCCTCTCCTTTTTTTTTTCCTATGAAACAGACATGGGAGTTTCAAAACCGCTGGGTGTATTATGCTGATTTTATAGAGAAGAAAGACTTAATTCATTCCTACCACTATATCTACCGGGTGCGCTGGAGTGCCCCCACGGCTGTGAGACCCATGGCACGAGTCAGTGCCAATGCCTTATTCACCATCAAGTTCAACAAGAGCAAACCTGCCGTAAGCTCTTCTTTTTGCTTCCTGGTCCCTTTGGTTAAGATTCAGCAATGGTGACATTTCCAATCATGGGCATCCTTGATTCTTTCCTCCCTCCCCTAACCCCCATGGCAAAATTTCAGGTTTTATGAAGGCAGGTTCTGATCTTTACCTCGATAGCTAAGGATGGCCCTAAAATCCTGATGCTCTTGTCTCAGCCTTGCCAGTGTTGTACACCACCATGCTGGCTCTAACAAGTTCAAGCTGTTTGTTAGGTTGAGGGTTGAACCCAAGGCAGTTACTTTGCCAGTGAGCTGTATTTCTAGCACACGAAACCAAATAGACATGTTTCTGCTGTCAGCGTACTGACCCGGCTGTGGCACTTACCATGTTGATTACTCTGCTCTCCACAACACTTTGTGTCTGGTTTCTAGAGCATGCTCTCCCGATATGCCTTGTGCCTCCCTCACCATCCCTTGGCAGCATGTACTGATGTGTCTGCCTCACACACTAATACCTTCATGTTGGAATGTCCCAACAGCCAGTGTCCCCATCTCTAGAATTACGTTGGTTATTTTATCCAGTCCTATGACTTTAAACAGCACCCAGAGTTGGTGAAGCAGATGTACTCCCACAGTCCCACTTACTCAGGAAGTTGAAATGGAAGGATCATTAGAATTCACAGACTAGCCCAGGCAACTGCAAGTGCTACATTACAAAAACAAACAAAACCCCAATCTGGGCACAGCAGTGCACACTTTACTCAATACACAGAAGGCTGGTGTGTTGAGAAGGTCTATCACTCGACCCTAAGAGGTAATGGCAGGATTGGAGAAGTGGTTCAGCAGTTACAAACACTGCTCTGGCTGTGTTTGGTTCCCAATACCCATGGCACATGGCTCATAACTACCTGTTAATTCCAGCTCCACAGGATCCAAGGCCTCTGGCTTCTGGCTTCCATGGCATTCACAAGCACACCACACACACACACACAGACACACAATTTAAAAATAAAATCCAGAGCTAGCTCAGTAGTTAAGAGCATTGGCTGCTCTTGCAGTGGACCTAGGTTAGATTCCCAGTATCCACAGGGTAGCTCACAACCATCTGTAACTCCAGTCCAAGGGAATCTGACACCCTCTTTGGTTCCAAGCACATGTACAGTACATAAACATACATGCAGACAAAACACTTATACACATAAAATAATAAAATATAACAAAAAACCCATTTGTAAAAAAATGTCTATACCCAGCTTAGGTGACATAGTGTGCCTAACCCTAACCCTAATCCTAACCCAATCAATAAGATACATTAATATCACTTCAACCTTGTGATTTCCAAATCTCTAGCCTATCTTGATATTCAATGAAAATTTCATGTACCCTTTTTAAAGCTGATTTTGTGCCTGCAGTTCTGGAGGCTGAACTTAGCAACTTCACATGCTAAGCAGGTGCTCTACCACTGAGCGGTCTCCCCAGTCCTGGAATTGAATGTTTGATTCTCCTTCCCACATCCTACCCACTTCAAGTCTTTCATCTGAGTTGATGGCTGAACCTGTGGCATCTTCCTTGACTCTTCTTTCTCTCCCATCCCTCCCATTAGGAGACTATGTACAGGATCTCACCCACCCCGTCCAATTATTTCAGTAGCTTAACTGGCCTCCCTCCTTCTGTTCTTGCTCACATGTCAGCCAGAGCCTTCTCACTGTGTTTAAAGACTTATTTTTATTATTTATGTGTGTATATATGCACAGAGAGAGAGAGAGAGAGAGCTGTGCAGCTGCCATACACAGAGGCTAAAAAGGGTTCACATCCTCTGAACCTGGAGGTCCATGCAGCTGCAAGCTGCCTGCCACTGGTGCGAGGAACCCGGGTCCTCTGGAGGAGCACTCCATCTCTCCAGCCTCTAGTCCTTTGTTTCAAATAGCCCCAAAGTAGCCTGGAACTTTGAAGAACATGAAAAATATTGATGATCTTGTTAAATGAAGCTTCTGATTCAGCAAGTCTGCGTATGGCTAGAGATGATACAGTCTTTGTGGTGGTGGTGTTTTGGGGTTGTTTGTTTGTTTGTTTGTTTGTTTGAGACGGGCTTTCTCTATGTAGCTCTGGCCATCCTGGAAGTCACTCTGCAGCCCCCTCTAGATATCCACCTGCCTTTCCCTTCTGAGTGCTGGGATTAGAGGTGTGTGCCACCACTGCCTGGCTGAGACAGTACATTTTTTTTTTTTTTTGGTTTTTTTTGAGACAGGGTTTCTCTGTGTAGCCCTGGCTGTCCTGGAACTCACTCTGTAGACCAGGCTGGCCTTATACTCAGAAATCCACCTGCTTCTGCCTCCCGAGTGCTGGGATTAAAGGCGTGCGCCACCACTGCTCAGCGAGACAATACATTCTTAACAAAACCCTGGCAGTAATTCTGGCAGTGCACACCTAGAGACATATCTAAGTAGCAAGGGCCTATGAGCTATAGCTATATCTAATATGTATGGGATTCCCTCCGTCATTGAGGGAGGCGAGGTGGTAAGACTGGTGAAGTTAAGCAAGACCAGACATCATGAGATCAAGCCCTAGAGAAAAGGCTCTTGCTCAAAATCCCAAGCTCAATTTTGAAGGTGAAAATAGGTGGGGGTATCAAGCAGTGGTGGCACACACCTGTAATCCTAGCACTTGGGACAGAGGCAAGTGTTCTCTGTGAGTTCAAGGCCTGCCTGGTCTACTTAGTGAATTCCAGGACAGCCAGGGCTACATAGAGAAACCCTGTCTTGAAATAAATAAATAAATAAATAAATAAATAAATAAATAAATAAATAGTGACCACTGCAATATTATTACCTATTTTTTTCTGCCTTAAAAATGTACTTGTTGGGGGCTGGTGAGATGGCTCAATGGTTAAGAGCACCAACTGCTCTTCCAAAGGTCCTGAGTTCAAATCCCAGCAACCACATGGTGGCTCACAACCATCCGTAACGAAATCTGATGCCCTCTTCTGGAGTGTCTGAAGACAGCTACAGTGTACTTACATATAATAAATAAATAAATTAATTTTAAAAAAAAAATGTACTTGTTGCCGGGCGTGGTGGCGCACACCTTTAATCCCAGCACTTGGGAGGCAGAGGCAGGCGGATTTCTGAGTTCGAGGCCAGCCTGGTCTACAGAGTGAGTTCCAGGACAGCCAGGGCTACACAGAGAAACCCTGTCTCGAAAACAACAACAACAAAAAAGTCAACAGGGGCTAGCAAGATGGCTCAGCAGGTAAGAGCATTGACTGCTCTACTGAAGGTCCAGAGTTCAAATCCCAGCAACCACATGGTGGCTCACAACCACCCGTAATGAGATCTGACACCTTCTTCTGGTGTGTCTGAAGTCAGCTACAGTGTACTTATGTATAATAATAAATAAATCTTAAGAAAAAGTCAACAACAGATGGGCAGATTAGTTCATACATATAATCTTAACGTTATTGAGTCTGAGGCAAAAGCATTGATTACCTTGAATTCAAGGCCAGTTGGACTACCATATTAAGATCCTATATGAAAAAAATATATGAGTTGGTGTTGTGACACTATTTTGAAGGCTGTGAAGCTTTTAGGTGGGTTCTAGCTGGCAGAAGTGTGTAACTACATAACTAGGGGTGGGCCTTTGAAGCTTGTCTGTGCTTCATCTGCGCTTCCTGTCTCCTGTATGTACATATAACCAAATATCCTGCTCCTGACACTATGACTTCCCCTACCATCATCAACTGAAAGAATCTAAAACCGGGAGTCAAAAATAACTCTCTTTTTTTTTGTAGTTGTTTTTAATTTTTGGAGACAAGGTTTCTCCGTGTAGCCCTGGCTGTTCTGGAACTTGCTCAGTAAAACCAGGGTGGCCTTGAACTCACAGAGATCCACCCGCCTCTGCCTCCTCAGTTGCTGGGATTAAAAGTGTGCCACCACTGCCCAGCCCCCCCAAAATTTTTCCTCTTTGGAAAAAATGTATTTGTTGGAGCTAGGCTTGGTAGCAAATAACTGTAGTTCTAGAACTTGGGAGGTGGGGAGGCAAGAGGATCTATAACAAAGCCAACCTTGTACATACTGAGTCCAGCCTGGGCTGCCTGAGACCCTATCTCCAAAACCCAAATGCATTTGTTAGGTGTGGTAGCACAGCTACAATCCGAGCACTCGGGAAAGAGGTTGTGAGGAGGTTTATTTGCAGCTAGGAACTCAGTCCCACATATGTAACATAGGAAAACCCCTGCTTCAAAATAAAACATTTCCAACCCCTCCCCTACCAAAAAAAAATTAAAAAGGAGACAAAAGACTGATTCCTGGGGCTCTTAGGGAGGAACCGACCCAAGCCTCGACCAGCTGTCTCCAATCTTGTGGGGTAGCTTAAGGTATCTGTGACCTTTCCCTGAATAGGTTTGAAATATTAAAAAGCTACCAATTATGAAAAGATATGAATATAAACATTGAACACATTTTTATGTGTTATTTGATTCTCAAAACACTCAATATTATTAATATGTTTGATGTATAAAATGCATTTAAGAAAAAAAGATAATTTTGTAAAAGAAACAAAAAAAAAAACAAAACAAAAAACCCAAAAACCTACCAATTAATGGATTCCAGTTAATAAAAACAGGCCCTGAAAATGCAAACATAGACATATAAATAAGGGTGGACTGGGAGGATTAAGCATCGGCGAGCTTGGTCCAGGCTTACGCTTGTTCCTCTCTCTTAGGATATGCCTGTTGAAGTCTCTTACATCTTTGAGAATTCAGAACTACTTCAAAGGTAATTAAAATTTGGAGACTTATTCTAAATGGGTGAGGTAAAGGTTGTCACATTCTAGGACTCCCACAGGCCCATGGACACAGATAATTCAAGCAGGGCCCCCTTCATCTTTGGACCACTTATCCTATAGCATAGGCTGAAGGTAGGATTCAAGCATTACTCTAGAAAATTGTTTAAAAATGCTTTTTTAGCAATTAGAAACTTAAGGATTGGTAGGACAAAGTGAGTCATGTCTATTATTTCTATAGAAATTTTTAAGTATGTGTATGTGTGTGTCTGCGTGTGTATGGTGCTGGATATCAATACCAGGGCCTTGCACATGCCACACAGGTACTCTACCACTGAGCTACAGCTCTAGTCCTCTTCAGGAAAACTTCAGAATTATACTGAATTTCCTATGGATGATATAACCCCTTTTAGGCATTATACTCATGTCTATAATCCCAGCAATTGGGAGGCTGGATTGCTATAAGTTTGGGACCTGTCTAGGCTATAGAGTGAGATGTTTCAGAACTCACTCTCTCAATAAAGAGCCACACCAAACTCATATTGAAGTAGCTAGTGTGTGACAACCCACATTACTGTATAGCAGCTCTCTGAAAGACTTCTCACGTAAGTCTAACGAACAGAAAGGAATATACCTAGAACCCAGCCAGAATCTTGCTCACTGGGAATGTAATGAGGGAAGTCCTGCCACAACCTTTTGATTATAAAAGCTTTGTGTGGCCGGGCGGTGGTGGTGCACGCCTTTAATCCCAGAGTTCGAGGCCAGCCTGGTCTACAAAGTGAGTTCCAGGACAGCCAGAGAAACCATGTCTCAAAAAACCAAAAAGAAAAAAAAAAAAAAAAAGCTTTGTGCGTATGTGTGTTATTTTTCCCCTTCCTCTACAGACCAGGAAAAATTCGATTTCGAGAACAGTGGCTGCGGGACATTACTGAGACCAAGCATATTTTGTTGGAGTCCATTCCCTTTAAAGTTGTTTGATTCCTATGTTATGTTTGAGGATGTTTATAATCCACACATTAAAAATATGAAACATCATATCAAACCACATAATATTTATTGAGTAATAAACTCATGGCACACAACCCAACTGTGTTTTTGTTTTTATTCATTATCCATTCTGCAATAAGTTGTTTTCTGTTTTTGAAAAGATTTTTCTCAACACTATATCATGATTTTGGAGTCTGGCAAGCACAGAGTCGAGTTGTGAACATTACTAAAGTTCAGCCACTGGCCCTTAGCTGTCTGGTCCTTCTCTCTGCCTAGCTCTCAGCTTGATAGACATTTTTATGGGTATCTGGATAACAAACTGGCAACAGTTCTATATCTCACACTAACAGTCTGAAGGGCTCCACTACTCATAGATCTCTTCTACTGTCAGATGAGCCTTACTGCTAAACTCTGAACATCCCATCATGCTCATGATTACAATGAAGCAGGGGTGGGTTACCACCCTTCCTTATTTCTGGTCTTGTTTTTGTCTTCACAGTGGATCATCATGTATTCCTAACTTCCCAATGGGACTCCTATGCCTGCTCACACAATTTTAAAATACCAAAGACAACTTTACAGTACACTTCAAATGACAAAGACATACAAGGGACAAAGAACACTTGTAACGATTCATGTGGTAGGACTGAGCAATTTCTCTATTTTTCCTATTATCTTTGTACAACAAATAAAAGAGAGAGAAATCCTATGAACAATAGGCGAAGAGGTGAGAAACTGAGTAAGTCTCTTTAGAAAACAAAGTATTTAAATTACAATACTTCTACATAGACTTTACTCAGGCCTAAAGAGCTATAAAGAAAACAGGTAGAAGCATAACCACTATCTTGTTCACTAGAAATGTAACAAAGAGGGAATTCCTGGCTTAATGTTTTGTTCAATTATAAGAGTGTGTGTGTGTGTGTGTGTGTGTGTGTGTGTGTGTATGTGTGTACACGAGTGTGTGTTTCTTCTTCTGTAGACAAGGAAAGATATGTTTTTGCAAACAATGGCTGACTTAGAGCTCAGGTGACAGAACACAGTTTGAAGGGATAATTCAAACAAGCTAAAAATAAAATACTTTTAGCCTTCCATTTTTTAAAGGACTGCTACTAAATAATGACAGATTTTTAAATAAATTCCTATTTTTTCATTGACTGTATATACTCTGTGGAGAATAATCAAAAGAAAATCTGTAATACTTATACACTACAAAATTGTTGCATTGAAACTACATTTCCTATTTAAAAAAGAAAAACATATTCATCCAGTTGCTAGGAGCCATTTAACAAAAAAAATAATGCCCCTTCATTTTAACTTTTAAAGTAGAGATTATAAACTTGACATTGTATTACATGAGGAAGTGTACGGATTAAGAAGACTTTCAACTTTGGAACCTAGTTTCCATTAGACTTTAGGAAACTATATACTTATCAGACTGAGACGTATAAATACAGTGATTTCAAGTTCAAAGATCACAGATTTTACTACATGCTAACTGCTGCTTAGTTCAGCAGTTGTGGGTTAGAAACACATTTTCTCAGAACATATATTAAACTTTCAAACAGTGATGAAGTACAAAGTAACTTTGTTTCTACAAAGTTAAGGATTAAAGTCATGACAGATATAAAAAGCTGAAGAGCTTAACAATGTTTAAAATAAAATCCTATAGCGAGGTGCAGTGGCACACACCTCTAATCCTAGCACCTGGCAGGCTGAGGCAGGGGGAACTCTGGGAGTTCTAGGCCATCCAGGGCTACATAGTGAGACTCTGTCTCAAACAAGAATTCTGGTAACATAAAGGAAATAATTGAAAATGTTTAATATTTTACTTTCATCATCATGAAACAGCTTAATTAAAATACTGACTTATTATATTTTCCCTTATTAGCACTCTTAATACTCATTGTTAAGATATTCTCCTATATTAAATACCAGCTTAAATAGAAATAGTATTCTTATATTGGCACAGTAGACTCCCAAAACTGCATTTGAAACTTTTTTGCACTGCTGGGGATGTAGCTCAGGGCCTCATAAGCACGTGCCCTAACTCTGAGCTATATCCTAGCCACTGAAAGAACAATGGTAAATAATCTAATAGGACCGGAAACACCTAATGCTCACATTTTCTATTCCACACATCTGTGAGTCAGCCATTTGGTTTGCTTGGTTTTAGAGCAGAGGTAGTAAATTAGCCCAATATACACTTCTAGGGCTGACTATAGAAGCAAGCCAGTTTTCAAATTCCAGAGTTGCTGTGTACAGCAACACCTTCATTTTGTTAACAGAAATAGCCTCCTAAATAGTTTCTGTCAAGCCCATCTGTAACACATTCAAAACAAGATAAGAAATTCTCAAGTTCTGCTGGGATAGTGGCAGACACTGTAAGGGGCTAATAATAATAGTCACACCAGATCATGATGTAAGATTTAACTTTCTCATTCATCTGCCACTTTCTCTCTATGCCACCTTCCAAACATAGCAGGACTTTGGACTTTTAAACCAGAAGGTTGAGGTCAATAACTTAACTAATTATATCAACAAGCATCTTTTATTGAAGGACTGAAGAATTAAAAAGAAGGCACAGAAGCCCTGAAAAGCCATTTCATAGCACAGTAGCCTTTTTGGCTGGGCCTGGTGGCACACGCCTGGAATCTCAGCACTTGGAAGGTGGAGGAAGAAGACCAAGAGTTCAGAGTCATCCTTGGCTACAAAGCCTGAGGTCAACCTGGGCTAATTGAAACCATACATCAAAAAATAACTCAAAACAGAAACAAAACAATAAGCTTTTGTTGTTTATGTCTAGAACCCACAATTTCCTTTTCGATGTTAAAAATATTCACTTGTAAAGCCAAGAAGTCCTCACTTGTCATCCTTCCCTTTGGTCTTTCTGTATACCATCTCACGAAAGCTGGCCAGAATCTTGTTCTCCCTCTTTCGTCTTTCTTCTTGGTTAAAGGATGCAAGGGCTCTCTTCTCATCAGCACTGTAGATCTGGTTCTCTTTCCGAAGTCGAACAGCCTCCATTCGGCGATGCCTAGAGACAAATTTTATTTTTGACTTAATTTCATACTAATAATTCTTATAGTATGTTGTCATAAAATCTTCTACTTAAAAGGTGATAATAGACACTGGAGACGGGTTATTAAATAACTGTGTATTTTATCTGTTGAGGTTTCTTTTTCCTTTGACTTATTTCCAGTACTCAAATAATGATCTCCAATGTTTTGTCAACAGAGGAGATATTGTTAATTTCAAATACTAAATTCTTTTTTCTTATTTTAATTAGCTGAAATGGGAAACTTGTTAAATATTTTAGATGATTTACTTTTGGACAGGGTTTCATTAAGTAGCTCCAGCTAGCATGGAGCACTCTATGCAAACCAGGCTGGTCTCCAACTCACACAGTTCCACAGGTTCTGCCTCCCAAGCCAGAAATTAAAGCCCAGCCAGCAATAGCGGGTTTTTTGTCTTTGGGGAGTCCAGAGCAGGGCAGATAAAAGACTTACCTTAATTAATCAGGTGGCACAGTAAGTTTCAAATTTACTGATACAAAGAAGAGAATCAAGTCTAAATCTCTAAGTTAAGAGGCATTCTGTGGATAGTTTAATTTCCTTAGAATCCATAAGTGTCACACAGAAAACTAAAGGGGATTCAGTCTAAGAGTTAGATCAGTAAAATACAAGGACAGAGGACATTTTTGAAGTTAGATTCAAAAGGTCTGCTAGTCAGAGAGAAATATTAATGACCCTATTTGTATATACATACCGAACCTACATCATCAGTTTAAGAAACTTATCTTTAGAAAAACCCATGAAAGACTGGATAAGAAGAGGAGAGAACCATTTCAGGTTAGTGTGGTACCATCTAGAGAGAAGATGGGAGAGCTGAGGAGATGGCAACAGATGTAGGCTACTTCGAGTACTGTGAGTGCCCTGTGAAGTTTTAAGGAACAGAAAGCATCACAGTGATGCTCTAATGAGCACCCACATGCATGTCTCCAGTCTGTGGGAAAGAGTTTCTCTTGGGTACCATAGTGTGTATGCTGCTGCTTGCTCAGAGTGCATATAAGAGTCCGACTTTCTCAGATAATGTCATATTGGCTATCAATACATATATTGATAGTGTATTAATGGGTATACTACCAGAAGGGTTTAAGAGATCCTATGGCGGGCACCACATCCTTTCAAATATTTGGCATTATCAGAACTTTGTGCCTTTCCTATTAAATGTGTACAAAACAGTATTTCACTCAGGTCTTGACTTCCATTTCTAGTGTCAATGAACATCATTTAACTTACATATAGAACATATATATCATTTTGATAAACGGCCCTGTCATTTCCCCATATTTCTTTTATAGGTATTTAAATATTCTCACTACCAATACTTTATCATTTGAGTGTATTCTATGAATCTTATATGAACCTAGAATTTTCACATTTTAATGTGTCTTTTGATGGACATAAGTTCTTTTAGCCTATGCAAACTTCTGGGTAGCACATTTTTTTTGTTTTGTTTAGAAAACACTTTAATCTAAAAGACATCCTCTCTGAAAGTACTTAATCTAGTGGCACTGCCTTTTATTCAGTATTTTATGGTCTTTTAAAACATGGATCTGACATGCTATCTCTTTCATACACCAAAATTCCAACTGGCTTTGGGCTCTGAATATTTAGGCTATACCAAATGCTTCCTAAAGCCTGCAAGTTCCTTAAATTCTCATCTTGCATAGGTCCCATCTTATTTTTCTACTGTTTTTCAGAACTAACATGGCTTTTATTGACCTTTTAGTCTAACAAATATTTCTAGAACCACTTGACTAAGTTTCATGAACTGTCATGACTTTGATTGAAATTTTATTGACTCTATAAATATGAGAATTGATTTTACAATAATGCTATTCTAACTTTGAACATGCTATGTATCCATTGATATAAATATTCTTTAAGGGGAGGGTATGGGGGACTTTTGGGATAGCATTGGAAATGTAATTGAGGAAAATACGTAATAAAAAATATTTTAAAAATCTTCTTTAATGTTTATTTTTATTATTACTATTGTTTTGTTTTGTTTTTCTTTCTTTTTTTTTTTTTTTCTTCGAGACAGGGTTTCTCTGTGTAGCCCTGGCTGTCCTGGAACTCACTTAGTGCCAAGATTAAAGATATGTATCACCAGGCCCAACTAATTTTGTAATTGATTTTTTAGAACAAAATTAATGTGCTTTATTATGTTTCTATTAAAGGTAATATTATAAACCAGGGCATACCCATTGTGTAGGATACAAAGAATTATTATAAATGATCCAATGTGAGTTTTAAAATTAGGAACACAAAACTAAACATATAGATTATCTGTAGCATGAAACAGACTATAAGAAATCATGCCAAGTTGCATTAAAAAAACACACATGGGGGCTGGTGAGATGGCTCAGTGAGTAAGAGCACCCGACTGCTCTTCCAAAGGTCCAGAGTTCAAATCCCAGCAACCACATGGTGGCTCACAACCATCCGTAAGGAGATCTGACTCCCTCTTCTGGAGTGTCTGAAGACAGCTACAGTGTACTTACATATAATAAATAAATAAATCTAAAAAAAAAAACCACACATGATTTTTTTAAAATTTTATGTATATGAGTGTTTTGCCTGAATGTATGTTTGTACCTCACATATGTGTAGTGCCAGCAGAGGCCAGCAGAGGGCTTCAGATGCCCTGGGACTAGAGTTACAGGCATGTGGGTGCTGGGGATTGAACAGCCAGTGCTCTCTTTAAATCACTGAGCCATCACCCCAGTCCCTTAATATTTCTTCATGGCTTAGTTTTCTCTGTGAAGGTCTGGGAACTCTTTTATTAGAATTAATTTCTAAATCACTCATATTCTCTGATACTATTATATTTATATATTTCATTATATTTAACTATATTTAGCATACACAATTTTACATTGTTAATTATACTATTAATGATGTGTTTATATTTTCTAGTTGCCTGTTGCTGAGATTTAGAAACACAACTGGTTTTGTAATGACTTTATATGTAACCATTTGCTACACCCCTGAAGAGTCTGAGATATAAACAATCACTTCAATCATAAAAATGGCTATATTGAACCCTCCTTACTGATCCTTATGTCTCTAGTGATTTGTCCTAGTCATACTGTGTCATCCTCAAATGTGATGTTAGTTTTCAGACATGGAAGATTCTGGACGTATCTCAGAGGTTCCACACATATCTGTCTCTGGTCCCAATCAAAGCAGTTGGAACTGTTTTAATAGTTTGTAAGCGTAACGAGCCCACACTTCAGTATGATTCAGTGCTGCCACCCTTTCTCTCCCTGAGTAGTCAAGTATTTTGTGATTCTTCTACAATTTTATTTCCTCAGGCTAAATCTGACATCTTTCATGATCCTTAACTGATATTCATTCCAGAAATTCTGGACCTCTGAGAACTGGAAGCAAACTCAAAAGTCAAGAAAGATAATCTTAGGAAATTGTTTTCCTCACTACTGGAATCCTATATGCCCTTATGACAGATGACTGAACTTTAACTGTATTTACCAGAGGAAAAACCTAAAACTGGAAACTATTGATTTGTTAAATTTGGACATGCGTAGAGTTTGAGGCTAATATATGTAGTTGAAACTTACTTAGGTATGTTTCTTCTAATGAAACCAGTATCTCGTGTGTGTGTGTGTGTGTGTGTGTGTGTGTGCTTGCTCTCTCATATGTGTGTGCATGTGCGCACGCTCTATTTTCCACTAGGATATAGTCAAAGAAAACAGATCACCAAAATATAATTCCAGTAGTAAGAAAGAAGGAAATTGACGCAATGCCAAGAAAATACCTGCTACCACTCATTACGTAACCGGAACATTCAAATGATGCGATCTCTTCACTTGTCAAGCCAATTTCACCTCTTCTTGGGATACGCTTGCCAGCTTTTACATATTCAGCCATAGCTGCGCCTTCACCAGGTAACAGAGCGTGGCCATAGCTACAAAGTAATTCAGAATTCACAAAAGGTTCATCAAACTAGCTCCATAGAAAATGACAGCACAAAATATTTTTTCCTCAGACAATAGGAAGAATAACAGTGCTGAGCAGTAGTGTGCTTGATGCAAATGTCTTAATTTTTATTATAGGATGCTGTACTATGGCCTGTATCATTAACCAAGGAATGTATACACACTTTGGAAGAACAAAAGAACTGAGGTTCCCAAGTATAAATTCACGATTTAAAATTGTGGATTAAGGCGGGCTGGAGAGATGGCTCAGCGGTTAAGAGCACTGACTGCTCTTCCAGAGGTCCTGAGTTCAATTCCTAGCAGCCACATGGTGGCTCACAACCATTTGTAACAGAATCTGATGCCCTCCAGTAAATGCCATCCAGTAAAACTTCTCTTTTGCCTTTGATTAAGAGATTTTAAGAGCAGTTCAGTATGTTTCCTTGTATTCATATTAATTTTGAAGCTTACAGTACAACAGTAATCTCGGGCTGGTGAGATGGCTCAATGGGTAAGAGCACCCGACTGCTCTTTCGAAGGTCCAGAGTTCAAATCCCAGCAACCACATGGTGGCTCACAACCATCCGTAACGAGATCTGGCGCCCTCTTCTGGAGTGTCTGAAGACAGCTACAGTGTACTTACATATAATAAATAAATAAATCTTTAAAAAAAAAATCACTTGCTTTTTAAAAAAAAAAAAAAAACAGTAATCTCGACACTTATGAAGTTCATGTATTTACTACACTACAAGTTAAACATAAGTACTATTTTGTATGGGCTGCCAAGAAGGCTCACAGGGTAAAGGCATTTCTTTACTGTCAAGTCTGCGGAGTTGAGTTTAATCCTTGGTACCCTCCAGTAAACGTGGAAGGAGAGAACCAATTCCTAAAGGTTAGTTGTCCTCTAACCTTCATGCCTTCCCCTCCCCCTTACACACTAGCCCAGGTTGGCCTTAAGAACACAAAGGAGCCTAGAAAAACCCTGAATTCCTGAACTCCCTGCCTCCCCCCTCCTCCCAAACGCTGGGATCACAGGCATAAGCAGCACACCAAGCTAAATAAAGTACTTTAGATATTGCAAATCCACTTAACCTACGTGACCACTCAGCAGAAAACAAAACAAAGAACCTACAACAAAGAAAACCACAAAACCCCACAACTGTACACTGCTACTCACTTCAAGGGCTTATCATCTTGGGAGGCAAGAGTTTTGGGAGCCTCTGGGCCAATCAAATCTGATGGTTCTTCTGCCTCTGCATGAAATACATTAAGAAACACAGTCACATCTTGACTAATCAGTTAATGTTTGAACTGTTTTGAGTTAGTCAATACAAGAGCCTACTTGATCGATCCTTCCAAGGATTCTCTAGAAATTCTTCTTGGGACTCTTTAGAGCTCGAATCACTGGACTCTTTTCTGTTTTTCTTAGACTTCTTTTTCTTGTATTTCTTCCTGCAGAGGTTATAATTTAATACAAATTAAGTATTCTCATGTTAAAAGGCATTCTTACTTTTCTTTTTTAATGCAAACTTTTATAAAGATTTCTTTTTATGCATACTGGCATTTTGCCTGCATGAATGTCTGTGTGAGCATGCCAGATCCCCTAGAACTGAAGTTACAGAGAGTTGTGAGCTGCTATGTAGCTGCAGGGAATTGAACCCAGGTACCCTTAGGAAAAAAAAAAAAAGCCAGTGTTCTTAATCTCTGAGCCATCTCTTCAGCCCCAGGCATCCTTGGTTTTCATGGGAATAAACAGTTGATAAAACTATCTGAATTCCCAGCTTATTCAAACTTTTCAATTCAATCTTCTCAGTTAACCAAATAGTATTTTGCTATTAACAAGAAATGACTAGGGGCTGGAGAGATGGCTCAGTGTTTAAGAATACTGACTGTTTTCCCAAAGATCCTAAGTTTAGTTTTAAACTGGTGTCCTCTTCTAGTGTGTGTGAAGATAGCTACAGTGTGCTCAAATAAATAAAATTAATAAATAATCTTTTTTAAAAAAGGAAATGACTAAAGAATTAACAAAATACAGTTATCATATAGAAAGATAATAGAAATGGATTAGCTTAAAACCTAACTCTCAGGCAGGAGGTGGTAGCTTATATCTATAATCTTAGCACTTAGGTGCTAGAGGCAGGAGAATTAAGAGTCCAAAGCCATCCTATGCTGTCTAGTGAGCTTGCAGCCAGTCTGGGGTATACAAGACTCTATCTCAAAAACATACAGTGGCTAGAGAGATGATTCAACAGTCATGAGTGCTTGATGCTCTTCCAGAGTACTTGAGTTCATATCCCAGCCCCGACATCAGGTAGCACATAACCACCTCTAAGTCTAGCTCCAGAGGATCTGAGGCCCTCTTCTAGACTCTCCGGGTGCATGCATGTACATTGCACATACATAGATGCACACATAGACTTAAATGAAAATAAATCTTTAAAAAAACATAAAACAACCCCAAATAAAAAATAAGCACAAAAAAACAAAATGCAAATAAAAAAATAAACACACATAAAAGAAAAGCAAGTTCTCACCAATGTGAGCATTAATAAAAATGTCCAGTGTGATGGATTAAAATATATCAAATATGTTTAAATAGCAGCATTCAAAGTAAACTATCATTGTTGTGCATTCTCAAGGACATACTAAATGCAGACAATGAGCAGCAGTGTTTATTAGTTCCTCGTGACAGTAGTACACAGCACCACCTAGAAAGGATTCCTGGCCAATCTGCCAATGTTGAGATTCCTCTCTCTCCAGGAAAGAGGAATGACAGAAAAACATGCTAATTCTCTCTGTACAACAACTACAATTTAGGGACATTATTTGCATTTTGATTTGAAGAAACTGTAGGAAAAAAACTGCAGTGTATTGATGATTACTAAATTCTTATGCACAATCAAAAGTCTTTTTTTTTTTTTTTTTAAAGACTACCCTTAGCCGGGCATGGTGACGCATGCCTTTAATCCCAGCACTCAGGAGGCAGAGGCAGGTGGATTTCTGCGTTCAAGGCCAGCCTGGTCTACAAAGTGAGTTCTAGGACAGCCAGGACTATACAGAAAAACCCTGTCTCAAAAACAAAAACAAAACAAAACCCTTTAGAGAAAGGTACTAAGTTGTGGAATTACTTATGAAAAGAATGATAACTCCAGTTAGTTCCAAAATAAACAGAGGGTGGTAGACACTACCCAATGAGAAGGTGACTGCTGAGATACACACACACACACACACACACACACACACAGTGGATCATTATACTATTTTATATAATCATTTTTAAAAAGAAAAAAAAACTGACCCTCTTCGTTTCTTTTTCTTGTCCTTTTTCTTAGCTTTCTTTGCTCTTCTTTTTGAATCTTCATCTGCAAATTAAGGCCCATTATTATTGAAAAACATTCTGAAGTTCAAAATTGTTAAAACAATTTTTATTTTAACAGGTAAATATTCTATTATCACAAATATTCTATTATCACAAAATTCATTCTAACATTTATTAAGGCTTGCCATGAATTATACTAGGGTCAGGAGTCAAAGAAATTGCAGTCATGGACTAGTAAGATGGCTCAGTGGTAAACGCTTACTGTCAACCTGATGACGTGAGCTTGAACCCTAGAACGCTATGATGGAAGGAGGGAACCAAATCCTCTAAGCTGTCTTCTAAGCTCTCCACACACTGCCTATTGCATGTATGAGTGCACACACACAAATGCATACAATAAATAAATGTAAAAAATTAAAGTCACACTAGGTATTAATTTGTTCACTGCAGTGACGACATTGGTTAAGTAGGAATATGCCCATCTCAAAGAGGGACATATAGAAATGGTTAGCCAAGGAATGATGACTTAACATACTTTGAATAACACAGCAACTCCTCCCCTGACCCTCATATTTTAAGCAATGTGTCAAAATAGCGAAAGTTAATAATGATGGTGATGCTGATTAACATTATCCCCTTTATTTTCCTGAAAGTTGCTAAAGTTTCATAGTGAGAAAAAAACAAATCGAAAAGAAACAACTCTGTGTATGTGGCAGAGGAAGATTATGTCTTCCAGATTCTCAGTAGAATGAGAGATGGTAATGAAATGAGTGTAATCTGGCTGACAGAGAAAAGCAGGGGGTGCTCTGTGGATCCACAGGAGTCCACCAGCCAGTGCACCAGCAAGAGGGCTCAGTAGGTAAGGGTGCTTATTGCTGGGCTTGGGGACACGAGTTCAATCCCCTAGACCCTCTTGGTGGAAGGAGAGAAACTTCAACTCCTCAAAGTTAATCTCTGATTTCCATATGTATACTGTGCTGTGCACATCCACATACAAACACACATCTACACAAAATAAATGAATAAAATGTAACCTAAAACATGACTGGTTTGGGAAGGTAACTGAGGAATGGTTGACAGGGAAGAGGGAACTCTTAAGCTACTTGTTTTTTTAACTCAGTTGATTACAAAAGCCCAGCATGTTCACTGCTGCACTGAGTAAACCAAGGTAGATGCAGGAAATAACTGGCTCTGAAGGCAGCAGGCCCACTGTACCACGTGACATACACTAATTATTAAAAACTGCAATATACAGGCAAATGGATGGAACTTGAGAGTGTCATCCTAAGTGAGGTAACCTAGTCCCAAACGGACAGGCATAGTATGCACTCACTTATAAGTGGACATTAGACACAAAATACAGGATACCCATGCTACACTCCACAGACCCAAAGAAGCTAAACAAGAAGGAAGGCACAAGTGAGGATGCTTGAATCTTACTCAGAAGGGGGAATAAAACTGTCATAGGAAGCAGACAGAGGAAGGGAACTGGGAGGGAGAAGTGATGGGACGGGGAATCAATGGGGGTAACCTTAGTCGAGATTCACAATAGTAGGGATATGGATCCTGAAGAGGCCACCTCCTATAGCCAAGCAGGAACCCCAGTGGAGCAATAGGGACACCAACACACCCACAAAACTTGTGACCCAAAACTTATCCAGTCTACAAGAAATGCAGGGACAGGGGATGGAGCAGAGACTAAGGGAATGGCTAACCAATAACTGACCCAACTTGAGACCCATCCCATGGGCAAGCACCAATCCCTGACACTATTAATGATAATGACACTCTGTTATGCTTGCAGACTGGAACCTAGCATAACTGTCCTCTGAGAGGCTCCACTCAGCAGCTGACTGAAACAGATGCAGACACCCACAGCCAAACACTGGACGGAGCTCAAGGACTCTTATGGAAGAGTTGGGGGAAGGATTGAGGTCTCTGAACAGGATAGGAACTCCACAGGAAGATCAACAGAGTCAACTAACCTGAACCCTCTCTGAGTCTGAACCACCAACCAAAGAGCATACATGGGTTGGACCTAGCTTCCCCCCAACTACGTATGTAGCAGATGTGCAGCTCAGTCTTCATATGGGTCCCCCAACAACTAGAGTACAAGCTATCCCAAAAGCTGTTGCCTGTTTGTGCAATCCATTCCCCAATAAGACTACCATGTCTGGACTCGTGGGAAAGGATTGTGTTAGCCCTGCAGAGACCTGATGTGGCAAGGTTGGGAGATACCCAGGGATACTTCCACCCTCTCAGAGAAGAGAAGAGGCGATAGGAGAGGAGGGACTGTGTGAGGAGAGAGCCAGAAGAAGGCAGAGCTTTGAGATGTAAAGTGAATTGAAAAATTATAAGTAAATAAATAAATTGGAATAAAAAAACTAAAATAGCCATAATTATGGATATAATTCAACAAATGTTTAAAAAGCTGAGGGGCTAGAGAGATGGCTTAACAGTTCAGAGCACTGGATGCTCTTCCAAAAGACTTGGGTTTGATTCCCAGCCCCAACATGGTGGCTCGCAATTGTCTGTAACATCAGTACCAGGAGATCTGGTGTCCTCTTCTGGTCTCCACAGATATCAGGACTACACATGCTGCACAGACATGCTTGCAGGCAAACATGCATCCACATAACATGTTTAACAACTATAATATATTCTAGGATTTGCAGAATGAAACGGCTTTCTTACCACTGGAGTCTGTGTCAGATTCAGAGTCACTGTCGCTATCTTCAGAATATTTTTTATGTTTTCTTTTAGATGACTTTTTCTTTCTCTTTTTCTTGGCTCTTTCTTTTGAATGACTAGATTTCCTTTTCTTCTTCCTATCATCTGTTGTAAGTACAAAAGGGAAATTAACTTCTAAAGAAGTATTTCTATATTTGAATTACTGAACAGGAATAGCTATTTGGTAGTTTGAGCAAAAGCAAAGTAGTTCAATTACTTATAAACATACTTTTGAAACTTATGAATGAATAAGTCCCTTATTTTATAAAATTACCTTCTGAACTAGATGCTGAAGTAGTGCTTTTCTTTGGTTCTTCATCCTCTACTGGTGTATGTTCATCAGAGCTGAATCACAGGAAATGATTGTAAGAAATATGAACCATGGAGTATTAAAATATACTTAAAATTTTCAGTAACAGCACTCATTGCCTAGAAACCTTTAAAGGCAAGCATTTTTGAAATATTATTATTATTATTAAAATCTTAAATTATTATTATCATCATTACATTTTATCTTATGTATATAGGCATTTTGCTTATATGTAGAACTGTGCCCAGTCCCCACAGAGGATAGAAAAGACATCAGATCTTCTGGGATTAGAGTTACAGACTAGCCTCTATGTGGGTGCTGTGATTCAAACCCAGGGTCCCTGAAGAACAGTCACTCCTCTCAACAATTGAACTCTCACTCTAGCCCCCAAAGGCAAGCATTTTTTGTAAGCATATATTCAACAGTGTACCACCTTCATAATAAAATGACATACTTACATAATACTTTTAAGTTTGCACAGTACCATTAAGAAAGAAATATGTAATATTTATATTTTCTGAAGAAACTCACACGTTAAAAGTTGAGAAATAGAAAATATAAGATCAAGAAAGGACAAACATAGCTGGGCGTGGTGGCTCATGCCTTTAATCCCAGCACTAAAACCAAAAGAAAAAAAAAAAAAGAAAGGACAAACATAAGATTAAAGGAAGAGTGTGTGATTTTATTATTACTTTTTAGCTGCAGGAATCAAACCCAGACCTACAAAAGTCCTAGGCAATTGCTTCATCACCAAGCTATATCCTAGCTCCATACTTTCATTTTAAGTAGGTGAAGGATATGTGCTAGAACAATTCCCATCTCCCCAGAACTACAGATTTTGTAAAATAAATTCTGAAAGTAAGCTTTTTGTTTTGGAGGATTTAGAAATATTAGTTTTTACATTTCATTTGTTTAGCACATTGGCAGCAAGCAACATTGGCAGCTGCTGAAGCGTCTCACTGTCTGGATAGGTTTCTTTTGAGACAGGGTCTCAAGCCTATACTGGGGTTGAACTCTCTATGTTGATAAGGATGACGTTTCACTTTGACCCTCCTGCCTCTCCCTCTGCAATCCTGGGATTATAAATTACGCACTATCATGCCTGGTGCATTTAGTACTAGAGATCAAACCCAGGGTCTTAAGCATTCTAGATATGCATTTTACCAGCTCTTATCTGAGTGTGCCCTGCACCTGCATAGAACCTGACTTTGATTCCTGGCACCCACGCTGGGTAGCTCACAATCAATCACCTATAACTCCAGCAGCTTCAAGTAAGTCTGATGTCCCTGGCCTCTGGAGTCACCAGCACCTAGATGCACATACCCATGGAAAACCACATAACACACAAAACTAAAATAATAAAAACAGCTAGACATGATGATGTATGCCTTTAATCCCAGCACTCAGGAGGCAGATGAAGGTGGATCTCTGTGAACTTGAGTCCAGCCTCATCTTCACAGTGAGTTTCAGGCCAATCCAAAGCCACATAGGGAGATCTTGTCAAAATAGTAAATAAATATTTAAAAAAAATAATTCTTTGGGAAAGCCTTTAAAATGTTAAAATGCTTTGGTGGTACCAAAGGAGTAGTCTCATAGTCAAAACTTTTCCTTTAAAGTTTTGAAGATCACATATTGATTCCTGGCACCCACGCTGGGTAGCTCACAATCAATCACCTATAACTCAAAATGGATCAATATGGAATAACTTAAGTATTATCTACCAAAATTTTTTAAGGGTTTCTTTTAACTCCAGTTTAATGCATTCAAGTATCTACCTCTAAGAACAAGTTTCACATAATATTGCTTGATTGCTCTTACAGGTTTCTTGTTAAGAAAATAAAAGAGTGGAGCTGGGCATGGTAGCACATGCCTTTAACCCCCACAGGCAGACCTCTAAGTTTGAGGACAGCCTGGTCTACAGACAGCCAAGGCTACACAGAGAAACCTTCTCTCTTGAGGTGGGGTGGGGGAGGAGTATGAAACAAGAAGAAACTTCTGAGTAGCAGCGAAGACAAAATAAATATGGGGGCCAACAAGTTAAACATGCTTGCTGTGAAGTTTGATCCATACTGTGAAGGGACAGGAACTTCCACCCGTGTGCTATGGTACACACATGTCCCCCCTCCCTAAAGAATATTAAAAATAATTAAAAAGTAAATAAATATGGAATAGTAAAAAAATCACATGACCTTCAGAGTATTAGATATAGGAAGCTTTGTTTTTTCTTTTTTCTTTTTCTTTTTTTTTTTTTTCAAGACAGGGTTTCTCTGTGCAACCCTGGCTGTCCTGGAACTCACTCTGTAGACCAGGCTGGGATTACAGGTATGCACCATCACTGCCCAGCAGGAAACATTCTTTAAATGCCAGTATATTAATGTTTAAAACTCTTGGTGACCTTAATGATAAAAGGGATATAAACAAATGGGATGAAGACTTGGCTCAGTGGTTAAACACATTGGCTTCTCTTGCAGAGGACCCAGGTTGAATTCCCAACACCCACAAAGGAGCTCACAACCATCTGTAAGTTCACTTTCAATTCTCTCTTCTGACCTCTGTGGGCCCAGGGCTTGCATGCAGTACATCTATACATAATGTAGGCAAAACTTATAAAATAAATGTTTTTTTTTTCAAAAAAAAATATATAGGCATAGGCAAGAAGTTTCTAAATAGGATACCAGTTATTCACTAAGTCCCCAGGTCAATGAATGGGACCTTGTACAGCAAAGAAAAGCAGCTGAGTGAAGAGATGGCCTATAGAATGGGAGAAAATCTTGCTACCTATTACATCTTACAGAGGAAGATACCAAGAATGTACAAGGGGGGGGGGGGGGGGGGATGGAGAGATGGCTCAGTGGTTAAGAGCAATGGCTTTTCTTCCTGAGGACGAGAAAAAAATGTTCAACCTCACTATCCATCAGGGAAACGCAAATGAAAACTACACTCAGTCCATCTTACCCCATAGTCAGAATGACAGTCATTAAGAAAGTGACCAAGACAGAGCAGAGATTGAAGGAAAGACCATCCAGAGACTGCCCCACCTGGGGATCCATCAAACCCATACACCACCAAACCCAGACACTATTGTGGATGCCAACAAGTGTTTGCTGACAGGAGCCTAATACAGTTGTCTCCTGAGAGGCTCTGTCAGTGCCTGACAAATACAGAAGTGGATGCTCACAGTCATCTATAAGTTGGAACACAGGGCCCCCAATGAAAGAGCTAGATAAAGGACCCAAGGAGCTGAAGGGGTTTGCAGCCCCATAGGAGGAAAATCAATATGAACTAACCAGTGCTCCCAGAGCTGTGTCTCTAGTGGCATATATAGCAGAGGATGGCCTAGTTGACTATCAATGGGAGGAGAGGCTCTTGGTCCTGTGAAGGCTCTATGCCCCAGTGTAGGGGAATGCCAGGGCCAGGAATCGGAGTGGGTGGGTTGGGGAGTAGGGGGAGAGGGGAGGGGATAGGGGATTTTCCGAGGGGAAACCTGTAAAGGGGATAACATTTAAAATGCAAATAAAGAAACTATCTAATAAAAACTCTTTAAAAAGAAAAAAAGAAAGTGCCCAAGAACAAATGCTGTCGTGGATGCAGAGAACAAGCAGCCTTCTCCACTCAGTGGAGATGTAAACTAATTCAGCTTCTGTGGCAATCAGTATGAAGTTTCTCAAAACACAAACCAAACACAAAGACCCTCCCTCCACACAATGTAGTTAGAGCAGTCCTGGGCATCTGCCTGAAGGACTGCAAGTCACCACATCCCAGAGACACACACAGCAATGGAAACTGCAGCACTATCCAGTGACTCGGTTACCCGATCAAACTAGATAGCCTGGAACAACAGAGGCATAGATTTAAAATGTAGTATGTGCACACAGTGGAAACATTTTCAGTCAAAATAAAAATGGAGTTGCATCACATAGGGGAAAACGAAGGTAAGAGGAAATAATCACATGGAGCAAGTTAGGCAAGTCTCAGAAATATGAATTTTGGGCTGACGAGATGGCTCAGTGATTAAGAGCACTGACCGCTCTTCTGAAGTTCAAGTCCCAGCAACTACATGGTAGCTCACAACCATCTGTAATGAGATCTGACTCCATTTTCTGGTGTGTCTGAAGACAGCTACAGTGTACTTACATATAATAAATAAATAAATCTTTGGGCCAGAGTGAGCAGAGGTCCTAAATTCAATTCCCAACAATCACATGAAGGCTCACAACCATCTGTATAGCTACAGTGTACTCATACATAAAATAAATAAATAAATCTTTAAAAAAAAGAAATACGAATTTCATGGTTTACCTCATTTGTGGTACCCACATTGCATATAGTCACATAAAAAGTCACGTGTGTGTATATAAAAAGAAAGAAGAAAAGAAACTGTTTCAGGGAACAGAGGGAACACACAGGGTGGGGATTATGGATAAGGAACAATGTTAGGGGCCAGGGAGGTAGTTCAGAAGATCCACCCTTTGTTACATAAGCACGAGGACCTGAGTTCAGATCCCTAGACTCACAGAAAAATGGTGGTCACCGTAGACTCACCTATAACTCCAGCCCTGGGGAGAAAGAGACAGGAGGACCCCTAGGTCAACCATTCCACTTCACCAGATCAGCACCAGATTCACTAAGAAACTCTGTCTCAAAAACTAAGGTGCTGGACTGGCAAGATGCCTTAGCAGGTAGGGGCACTTGATGCCAATCCTAACAACTTGAATCACATGTCCTTGACCCCACATGGTAGAAGAGTACCAACCTCCTGCAAGTTGTCCTCTGACCCCCACATGTGGTACTTGATCTTGTGTACGAGCAAGAGCATGCATGCACACAGACATACATACACACACACACAGAATAAATAAATGTAAATTAAATAAAATGTAAATAAATGCAAATCAATAAATAAGGTAGAGAAGAGATCACAGACAATATCTGACTTCAAATTCTGACCCCACATACTCATTCACTCGGGCACACTCATTTTTTTCCCAGCTTTTGTGTCTGCTTTTCCCAGCTGACTAGTCCCTTCCCACCCTCGGGAGCGCCTTCTTTCTTAGGGAAATGCCTCCACTTGTAACACTTTTAAAAAATTAAAACTCTTTGTTATGCTAACACCTAGCAGTCTGATAGTGGGTTAGTAGGAAAAAACAATAAAAATAATACATATATTATTTTTAATAATGCATCTTTCTGAGTAGGAAACTGGAACTTTGTGCGGTATAATTTAAAGACAGCAATTGAGCCAGGCATGGTCATCTGGGCCAGTAATTCCAGCATTCAGGGGCGAAGGCAGGAATGGATTACAGAATGAGACCAGGTCTCAAAAACAGAACAAAACAAAACAACCTCCACACACACACATAATGAATGTGCTAAAATCTACTAGCAGCATCTGTAATCATCACCCATCCTCCATGTGTTTTTAATAAATCATAAGAAAGCAAAAAAAAAAAATCTGGTAAGTACTTGAAGCTCTTCACTTAAAAATTTTGACAGTAGGGCTGGCAAGATGGCTCAGTAGGTAATGGCGCTTGCTGCTAAGCCTGATGACCTGAGTTCAATCCCTGGGACCCACATGGTGGAAGGAGAGAACCGACTCCTGCAAGTTGTCCTCTGACCTCCACCTGTGTACATACACACATGTACAAATAAATAAAACGTAAGAAGACATAATTAAAAAGTATTTGACTGAAGACTAGGATTTAAGCAAATGCTATTGACATTTTAATTTTTTTTTTTTAACACACTTACTCTGGTTCAGGATTCTTTGGGGAAAGTCCCCAAACTTCAGGAGCTCCCAATTCTCCAATCCTCTCTCTTTCACTTAATCTCCTAGAAGAGATAAATATTCAAATTATAACTCAATGGACTGTTTCCTAAATGTATAATAATAAACTCAACAGACGTCAAGTCTCCCAGTATTATTTTCATCATATATCTTTTGACACAGGATCTTACCATGTGGCCTAGGCTAGCTCTGAACTCCTAGGCTCATGATCTAGCCTTCCAAGTAGCTGGAGCTAGAGGGACACCTGAATCTATCTATATGTTTTAAAAAGTTAATAAAAACTTGGTTTAAGCCAGGTGGTGGTAATGCATGCCTTTGACCCCAGCATTTGGGAGGCAGAGGCAGAGAGGCAGAGAGGCAGAGAGACAGAGAGGCAGAGAAAGGCAGAGAGAGGCAGAGAGGCAGAGAGGCAGAGAGAGAGGCAGAGAGGCAGAGAGAGAGGCAGAGAGGCAGAGAGGCAGAGAGAGAGGCAGAGAGGCAGAGAGAGAGGCAGAGAGAGAGGCAGAGAGGCAGAGAGAGAGGCAGAGAGGCAGAGAGGCAGAGAGGCAGAGAGGCAGAGGCAGAGGCAGAGGCAGAGGCAGAGGCAGATCTCTCTGAGTTTGAGGCCAGCCTGGTCTATAGAGAGAGTTCCAGGACAGTCAGGGAATAACAGAGAAACCCAGTCTGAGAGCAGGAGGGTGGGGGAGAGACTTAGCTTAACTATAAACTCATTAAGTAGGATTTAATGTTCTGATAGTAACGGGTACCAACTATAGAGTGCCTCAGCAACTGGGCAAGGGCATCCCTTTGCTGAATGTGTGGCACATGTTCGAAATGTCCTCATTTCGCTGTAAAGATTGACAGAAAGTCTTATATTTTAAAATAAGTGCATTTGTTTATGTATGTTATAAAGATTAGGAAATGTTGATTTGAAAACGTTCAGTTTTCAGGAACCTAGGAATTTGTGAAGAAGATAAAGATGAAAGGAAGAAGAGTCTTACTTGCCAGAAGCTCTCCTCTCTTACCAGCTTTCCTTTCAGAGCCTTTGGGAGGCGGACATTCTCTACTCTTGCTGGGGAAGGGGACACTTTATTCATTTTATGTATGAGACTAATTCGGTTTTAATATTTACTATGACTCATAAATTTAAAATACAAACTATGGGCTAGAAAGATTGCCTAGGGATTAAAAGAACATACTGTTTTTGTAGGGGACTGGAATTTGGTTCCTAACATCCTAGCTAGTTAGCTCTCAGCTACCTCTAAGCCCAGCTCCAGGAGATCTGATGCTTTTGGCCTCCCAAGACATCTACACTGACATTTATATATCCATACACAGACACATACATACATATAATTTAAAATATAATAAAAATAACACTGAGTGTGGTGGTGGATGCCTTCAGTCCCAATACTTGGGAGGCAAAGGCAGGCAGATCTCTCTGTGTTTGCAGCCAGCTTCGTCAACATGAGTTTCAGGACAGCCAAAGCTATACATAGTGACCTTGTCTCAATCCCTTCCACTCAAAAAATAAATAAAATAAAAAAATTCTTTGAAGAAAAAAATTAGCCTGAATTCCTTATAAAGTTTGATGGCTTATGACTCACTTTTAAAAGTTACTACAAAAGACCTATAATTGGCTTTTCTTTTTTTTTTAACACCTTTGATCATGAAAAAAGGTATTGATAACTACACAGAGAGAGACTTGGAGAATTTTGTATTTGATCAAAATGGATAATTTAGAAAAGAGGTACAACTGTTTGTGGCTTCTGGGGGAAGAATGCCTACCCAGCCATAAAGAACACAGAAGTCTCACGTCTGTTGCTCCTGTAATATGTTAAAATTTCTCATTTTAAATCACAAAGTCTAAGGCCTAGTACCACGCCTAAAACATAATTTTAATAGACACAATAAACTTCATATCACCACGAACACAAATCTCATCCAATCATTTAACATTCCAGTAACTCCTTTACTCCTCTGAAACTGGATCTCACGGCACAGGGTCTAGCTAGCCTTCAACTCCTGGTGGTTCTGACCCTCTCTCAAGTGTTGGGATTAGAGACATGATCCTGGCTCAGCCTTTGCTTTTCAACTGACACACTCCATGGGTACCACCCCAGAGGTCTCTTAACAGTTCAGGACTGTTTCACTTATGGATGTTATTACACCCTTAAAAGCCTTGTTACTGATTTCCCTCTCCCTTCTGGGCCACTGCTCCAACTTGGGGCCTTGGGTTTGCTAGGCAAGCATTCTTCCCCTGAGTTACAGCTCCAGCTTCTGCGGATTTTTAATGATGAAGAAGTGAAGCTAGGAAAAGTCTCACTTGCCCAAGACCATCCTGCTTCACCGCAAACAAAACCTTCACACTCAGGCAGGGCAATGCGGAAACTTGCCCTTTTTATTCTTATACTGTATTTCTTCCCCTGCTGGGGGAGAAAAAAAAAAAAAAAAAAACAACATGAAAGCATCTCTCAACTGTTGGAAAGTTAACTTGCCCCTCAATGCCTGTAATACTTGAAATTTTAGCATTTTGAAACACATGGTACAGGGCCTAAGACCTAATTTTTAACAAGCATAATAAACTTCAGACATATCAGATACTATGACTAATGCAGCAACATGAGCCTCTCTCAGGGTATCACTCTACCTCAGGCCTACCTTGAATTAACTCTGTAGTACAGGCTGGCCTTGAATTACTTGTGACAATCCTAACTCGGCTTCCTGAACGCTAGGATTACAGGAGTGAGACATCATGCATGCCCAGCTTTTGAATTTAAATATGTCTTGAGGCATGGTCTCATGTAGACCAAGGCGGCCTTAAATTTGCTACGTCGATGAGAATGAGTGTTCTGACTTCCCTCGAGAGTCTCACAGTTGTTGCCACTAAAGATTTGTGAGTCTTTTTAAACTAAGAACTCCCATTAGAGGAGATCCAATCTCATTCCCACATTGGTTTTCATGGTCAACACGGCTGAGACCACTTGACAAGACTTTTCCCAACATAGCCTCATCTAATTATTCTTTTTCCTCAAAGCCAATACATATACTTAATTACAATACTTCTTCCCAATTCACTGCAAAACGTTTCCACTGAAATATCCTCTTGTCTCAAATTTTTCTGTTTGTTCATGCAACAAGAAACAGCTGCCATGCCTACCAAGAGGCAGGCACTACTAATTCTGTGATCAATAAAAGTCACAAACCTCTATTTCCGTTTAGTGAGGAATAAAGACAGGTGCACGGATAATGACACCAAGGCATACAGTAGCCTCTTACTTTCCCAGTAGGGGGGAGTAGGTAGTGGGAAACCAGGGCCTCTTATGAAGGAGTCTAGGGATGAATGAAAATGTAAATTAGAAAGGATAAATAAAAAGGTCATGGGGTGGACTGAAGAAAGAGATGAAAAAGGTGCGAGGCGGATGGGAAGCGAAATAAAACAGAAACAATGAACAAGCTGGACTCAAAGGCAGGCAGAATGACCCAAGAGAGGGTGCGGCGATCTCACTCACTTCTGCCGGAGACTCTCCTCCCTTTCCTTGTCCAGCAGGCTAGGCCATGGCTTGTCGCCCCCGTAGGGACGCGAGTAGCCGCCATAATAGGCGGACGAGGATGCAGAAGCAAACGGGGCGCTCCGCTGTGCCGAGGGCCGTTCGCGAGAGCGCGATCGAGAGCGGGAGCGGTAAGATTGGTTTCGGGAGCTTTGGCTGAAGCCACTCAGCGAATGACTGAGGCCATTCCGGTCGCCGAACCGAGAACAAGAGCGCGAGCGAGACCGGCGACACCGCGGGGAGCGGGAAGATTTGATGGATTTGGGGCTCCGCGATGGACTGCGACGCTTCGCCCCGGAGGCCTCCCGTTCAGGGCTACGCGAGCCCGATACAGGAGCCATGGTGGGGGGAGCTGAAGCGGGACAAGGAGGCGCTCTCGCGACCCCCAAAGGTCCCGGACACCTAGAGTCCTAGAGTTTGCAGCCGACCAAACCCGAAAAAAAGCAAACAAACAAAAAAACCAACTTGGAAACAGTTCCGTGTACAGCGGTAAACCCCTTCCCCCGGACCCAGAGTCCTTGCCGCCAACAGGAAGGGATTTGTGTATCTCTATATAGAAGCCGACCAGGAAACTGAGGCTACGCTCTCATCCAGTTCCTAGTGAGGTTTCTGAAATCTAAACCTCACGGGATGCCTGAAAGAACATTGCGATGAATGAGACAAATATTTCATTGAGTAGCCATATAAGCAACACCACCAATTCTCCCTTTATTTAGTGTGGAACTATCTTTGTCTGTATAGTGTGCGCGTATGAATCTGTGTATGTATTATAACCCCCACTCCCACTTTTTTTTTAATCCCAAGCAAACAAAAGATCACGATTAAGGGTTAAGCTTTAATCTAAGATCATTGTTGTCCAGTTCACATAGAAAGCATACATTCTGATAACTTCAGTCTGTTATAATCCGATTAATTTAGCGACCCAGAGGAAAAATCTTAGTACGTAGGTTCAAGCCACCCATCTCTACAAATGTCCCACAAAACGAAATTATCAAGCCCCTTAAACTAGTCCATCATACACTAGCCCAGCAAAATATAAGGTAGATGATTCATAGTTGTATGTATTAAGTATTTTTAGGTGAAAGAGCATTCAAATATTAATTTTGTTTTTAATTTTTTGAAATTGAAATATAATTGTGTCATTTTCCCCTTTCTACCTCCAACCATTCCCGTGTGCCTCCTCTTGCTCTTTTAAATTCATTGCCTATTTTTCTTTATTTGTTGTTACATGTACCTGTAACTATAGCTGTTGTAACGTTTTCACCAGAGAAGACTGCTTAGATATGGGTTTTAGCCAATAGAAAGTCACACACGCCGGGGCGGTGGTGGCCCATGCCTTTAATCCCAGCACTTTGGAGGCAGAGGCAGGTGGATTTCTGAGTTCAAGGCCAGCCTGGTCCACAGAGTGAGTTCCAAGACAACCAGGGCTACACAGAGAAACCCTGTCTCGAAAAAAAAAAAAAAAAAGGCACACACACACACACACACACACACATGCCCTGTGTTGATATACTTCAGTTAACAAGAACAGTTGTCCAAGAGTGAAACTACAGAAGCCAACAGGCAAGGTTGGTGCCTTTAGGAATATTCCCAGAACTATGTACTTTGATAGATTATGTCTTTTGTCTTTTGTTTTGGCAGGTGATACTATCTACATGCTGATTGCTGCAGCCTGAATGGTACTTCCATCACAGAGTCAGTTGTGCTAAGGTCTGGTGACCTACTAAGGTCTAGAGCCCTGTTACAATAACCTGCTCAGAGCATATATTAACTGTATGTTTATGATTTCAGGACTGACCATTTGGTATTGGATAATCAGCTGAGGGAAGACTATTTCTCCTGGCTCTCAGCATTACCTAGTTGCCTGTAGTTCTTTGTCTAGGGTTAGAGCCTCGTGAGATTTTCCCATAATCTATCTGCTGGTGTCATCCTTGTCAGATCTTGCTTAAGTAGCCATGTTGCTGAGACTTCATAGTTTCTATGACATTTCTAGGGGATGCAGTCTGAGAGAAAACTTCTTGGTCTCTTACACTCTTTCTGCCTACTCCCTTTCTCCATGATCCCTAAGCCATAGATGCAAGGGTTAGGTTGCATATGGATCAGTTTGGGCTGGGCACCACAGGATTACTTGTTCTCTGTGATGGGTGCAGTACATATTCCATTGAGTAGCCACATAAATAACACCACCAAATTTGATTTTTCTGTGGTGCTCTCTGTCTTTTGTAAAGATAAGTTTCTTTAATGAGGGGTGATTGTTACACTTGTATATATGGGTGTAAGGATAAATATTTATAATACAGTTAAGAATTGTGCTGGTTTAGTAAAGTGGTGGTTGTAGATTCTGTGCAAAGATCAATTCATCACTAGCCCTGGGTAGTTGGCTGGGTTTCTGGTACGAGGTATCATTTCCATCTTGTTGAGCAGGCCTTATTTTATTTGGGGATGAATGAAAATGTAAGGAAGAAAAGGATGAATAAAAAGATTATGGGGTGGAATAAAGAAAGGGATAGAAAAAGGTTTGAGGCAAGCAAGGATCAAAATACAAGCAGAAACAATGAATAACAAGCCAGACTGAAAGGCAGGCAGGCTCATCTAAGAGAGGATGCAGCCAAATAGAGATCTGCTGGTTACTTCCAAGATATTCATGCCCCTCCTGCACCCTTAGAAATATCATGCTGTGCTGGTTGATGTTGAAGTTCTTGGCTGTCATTGTTGGCATGACTATTGGTTGTTCTGGAAGTTTGTATGGCAACTTCTGGTAACACAATTGCTAGTCCTCAGGGAGTCAGCTTTCAAGTCAGAGCCAATGTGTATCATCTAGGTCCTAGCCTATAATGTTTGGGGAGGCTCTTGTACTCCCCTGACCAATAACTCAAAGTGGGGAGTTCTTGCCAGGCCCAGCATGACTGCCTAAGGGGTGTTGTGACACAATTCCTGCCCCTGAAAGCATTGCCAAGCTGTTGATCACCACATGTGCTGATTGACTGCCATTGGCCTGGATCTGATCTGCTGTCTGATCTATGTGTTATACTTTCAATCTCTCCTTCTAGAGAATACACTTCCCCCATTACTCAAAGCTAATAACACCATAATAAATGAAACAGATGTGGTTCTCAGGAATGAGGAATGGAGGTGGTCATGAGGCTGTGGTGGATGAGGGACAGGCCTTACCCTTGACCTTGATGGCTATGAGAAGAATCTAGACAACATAACCACAGAGGCCATAAAAGCTACATGGCCCTTTGTAGAAATTACTCCTAGCAAGAGTTGGCCTTGAACCTGGAATTCTGTGAGGAGATGCATGCACCCTATGGTTGAATGACTGCTGGATTAGTTAGCCAGGATGAACTGGGGGATATCAAGGATAGAGAGTTAAAGTGGGTTCAAGAAGAAAAGTCATGGATATAGAAAGAAGGAGAAATCTATAGAAAGCAAGGAAATGATAAATGGGTTTATCTTATAGGAGGAAGGCTCATATATGATTAAGAAACAAATATTATTAGAGAGCACATGAAGCCATGCCATTTACAAAGATTAGAGAATTAAAAGATGATGTACAAGCATATGAAAAGTTAGTACTTCCTTCTCCTAGTTACTTGAAAGATTGGCAATGACAATGCCTGGAGAGATATCATAGAGAGCTAACTGCTTCACTTGCATAAAATAAGAAGCTTTATAAGAAATCATTTTAACCTTAGTAGTCTGACACCTTTCTGTTCTTACATAAAAACAGTTACTAAAGACTGCTGTCTGCGGTACCAGGAAACCGCAAGAGCTGTGCCCAGCTACCTGTGCAGAACAGGCTGTGTAAAAATTATAAGGAAATGTACTTTTGCTTTGTGTTTAGCTTCTGTTATAAGAAAACAGGAGTTGGAACTAATGATGCAGTATTTTTAGAATTTATGTAAATTTAAGAATTTCTAAAAAAAATAATTAACAATGGCCAAAGCCTTCACGATATAGCTTTAGTAAATAAAGGACTGGGTTCAGGCTCTCAGGTCAAAATGAGTCATCTCCTTTGAAATGTAAGAGAAAGTTGTATGAAATATTAAATGGACATGGTTAACCTTATGTTGAATGTATTCTATGAAAAAAAAAATTAGTCTGCGGTCAATAGCCTAAACCAGAATTATGTGGAATTATGCTGTCTTAGGGTTTCCATTGCTGTGAAGAGACACCATGACCAAAACAACTCTTATAAAGACAAATTTAATTGGGGCTGGCTTAGAGTTTCAGAGGTTCGGTCCATTATCATGGCCAGAAGCACGGCAGCACCCAGGAAAATGCGGTGCTGGAGAAGGAGCAGAGTTCTACATCTTGATCAGAAGACAACCAGGAGAGACTACTTCTTTTGTGTGGAATGTAAAACCATGCCAGGAAGTTTGGTAAGGTAGAGCAAGCAGGTCAAGACCCTGAGACTCAGTGGGCACACACCTGAGGCTTAGGCAACTCCCAGCTCCCTGCCAGACTCTTGACTTGAAACATGTGTCATGCGCCTCACCTAAAGAAATGTGTCCTATGGTCACGTATGCTCAAAACAGAGTTTTCCATGCTAATGAGGTACCTAGAGGCCTGGAGGGCTTAGTCAATAAGCTTCCCTTCCCAGACATTTCTCCCTGCAAAAGGTATTTAATCTCAGGCCCACCTTCAAAACTTGGGTATGGTTTTACGGATCCATTTTCCACCATGACAGTAAACAGTTTAGAACCATGGACTGTCTATTTTCAAAAAGATCCACCATGGGGAGCCATGAAGAAGGCCTACAGAGCCTCAACTTAGTTCTCCCATAGAAGGCCTCTCTATACTCCCAACAACAAAAGCCACCAAGCCTACCTTCATCAATCCAAGGACAATCACCCTGTGAGACAAGCTGGAGTTATCCTTTTCCCCCAACCCCAGGCTAGACGATGCCCCTAGCCCGTGGGTGCCCCACCCCACCCCTACTCCATTCTCTGCTCTTCCACAACTCTGTCAGCAGCACCTGGATATCCAAGAGTCTAAGAACCCCAAGGCCCTGGCTTTGTCGCAGGCCTGGGGACCCCCAAACTAGCTCTGGCTTTCCCACATCTCAGACTTTGCTTTCCCACCCCTGAAGGGGTGCTTTCGCACTTCTGAACAGCCCAGGTAGGGTAAGCACAGTCAAAATTCCTGTGTTCTGCCTCCCCATGTGACTGTGCCCTGTGGCAGGGTGGACTTGGGTTAAGCACTGGCCCTTAAGGTCACCTACACAGTTTAAGCACTTCTTCCAACAAGGCCACATATACCCCAATAAGGCCATATCTCCTCATAGTGTCACTTCCCATGGACCAAATGTATTCAAACCACCACATATGCGTTGTGTAGTAAACTCTTCTGAAATTAAAACTTTCTATTTTGGAGGGAAGCTCATTAAGACACAGGATGTTCTAAAGCAATGGTTTTCAACCTGTGGGTTAAAACCCCTTTGAGGATTAAAAGTCCTTTTCACAGGAGTTGCAGATCAGATATGCTGCATATCAGATAGTTACATTTTAATTCATAACAGTAACAAAATTACAATTATGAAGAGTAGCAATGAAAATAATTTTGTGCTTGGGGATCACCAAAACAATGAGGAACTGAGCCAGGCAGTGGTGGCGCACACCTTTAATCCCAGCACTTGGGAGGCAGAGGCAGGCAGATTTCTGAGTTCAAGGCCAGCCTGGTCTACAGAGTGAGTTCCAGGGCAGCCAGGGCTATACAGAGAAACCCTGTCTCGAGAAAAAAACAAAAACAAAAAAACAAAAACAAAACAAAAAACAAGAACAAACAACAAAAAATAAAAATAAAAACAACACGAGGAACTGAATTAAAGGGTTACAGCGTTAGCAAGTTTGGGAAGCACTGTTCTAGGGGGGATTGGAACATCACATCCTGCAGAGAAGCTCAGTTAAGCCCAGGAAGTAAGCAATGCAAAGGCTGTAGGAAGTCCCTGAAACCGACCAGATAAACTAAGCACCTCCCCTCCCTCCCTACATATATTGCTGATATAGCTGCCTTTGAATCATTTCTGATACTATAAGTCATCATTCACCCACACTCCTGGGAGTAATCCCAATAAAGCTCATTGGCTCACCAAGTTGGACTTGGATGGTATCCTTACTTTGGTCTGTTGTCAGCTCCTTATCTAAGGCAAGTAGGTGTTCATGTCTCCCTAGGAAAAGTGTCACACAAACCCTGTGTATTTAGAATGAGACTTGCAGGGAGATTTTTTTTTTCCTCTTTCTTTCCTGTTAAGGCCTGAGTACCTACTGCCTGTTGAGCCAGGCATTTTGTGCTGTTACTAATGTTACAAGGAAACGTTTTCATGTGCCTTTACTACTCTTACTAGGAACCTTTCTCATGCCCAAGTTGATTGCACATTCTGTTATGTTCTGTCCTTTGGTGTTCTTGGAAACCCCAAAATCACAATACAAGTCAGATAGAACTGCTTTGCATAGTTAGCCACAATAAGCTTGGACCCGAACCAGCCGTATGGCAGCACTTCCTGCACCCGTGTATGAGCTTTTGTGGTTTTTGCCTTTGTAAGCTACCCCTGGGATGGACCCCAATATAAGAGAGACCCCTACACCAATATAAAAGTATCATTTGGAATAAGACTTCCATTTTGAGTAGGGGTTGAGTGAAGTTTTAAGTTCCCAAGACTTCTCTGGGAATTGACATCCTACCTGGCAGAAAGAATCAGGTACTTGGGTAACTGACATCATGGTTGGCAAGTTAAGACATGAATGTTAGACAAGGCAAGTCCCCTGACGCAGTTGAATAACCCAACCAATGGGAACAGGATAAATGTGCAACAAAGACATTATCTAAGGAAGTCCCCATCCCTAAATCCTGATCAGTGGAATAACTTAGCACAGATGTTTGTGAATTTCAAAAAGGTCTGTAGGATTCTGGTTCAGGCTTGCAATCATTTCCTGAGTCTGTTTTGCAGCCCTGATTGATCAGTCCTGGGGCAAATGCTCAATAACCTATCCCTGTCTGACTGAGATTGGTGTTTATATGCTTTGTGGACTCCTGGACTCAAACATTTTCTTGTTTGTCTGTTTTTGAGATAGGGTAACGCTATGTAGCCAACACTGACCTGGGACTGATTATGTAGATCAGGCTGACCTCAAACTCAAAGATACCCATCTGCCTCTGCCTACCTAGTGCTAGGATTAAAGGCATAAACAACTGCACACGACTGGGAATTTACCTTTTTATTGAAAATAGCCTATTTTTCATACACTATATTCTGATTACAATTTTCAGCCCCTCCACTCCTCTCAGTTCCTCTCCACTTCCACCCCCATCCAGATCCACTCCTTTCCTGGGCCTCTTCAGAAAAGAACAGGCTGCTAAGAGAGAACAAAACACAACAAAAGAAAATATAATAAGATAAAGCAAAAAAAAAAAATCACATCAAAGTTGGACAAGGCAAACTAATGGAAGGAAAAGCGCCAAAGAGAAAACACAAATATTAGAGGTCCATTCACTCACCTACTCAGGAGTCCTAGCAAGTGTAAGGCCCTGGGTTAGGTCCTCGGCTCTGGAAAAAAAAAAAAAAAGAGTACTAAACTAGGAGCCATAATATATACACAGAGGAGCCAGCAGCGAAGACCTGTGCAGGCTCAGTGCAGGCTGCTTCAGTCTCTGTGAGTTCATATGAACTTTGCTCATGTTGATTTACAGGGCCTTGTTCTCCTGGTGTCCTCCATCCCCTCTGACTCTTACATTCTTTCTGACTCCTCTTCTAGGAGCTCCTCCCTGCACTCTGAAGGGAGGAATTTATGGAGACATCCGATTTAGAACGGTGTGTTCTAAAGTCAGCCCCTGCCCTGTCTCTGCGCAGTGTCTGGCTGTAAGCCTCTGTACCTGTTCCTGTCTGCTGCAAGAGGAAGCCTCTCGGATGATGGTTGAATAAGGCAGCAACCTATAAGTATTACAAAATATCGTTGGGAATCATGTTATTACTACTTTTTTTTTTTAAAGACTAGTAGTATTTGGGGCTACCCTAGGTATCTGGGCTATCTAGTCTCTGGTTCTTGATCACCTAACTAGTATCAGATATGATTTCCATCTTGTGGGGTGGGCTTTAAGTCAAATCAAACATTGGTTATGCCACCATTGCGCTAGCATTAATATGGAGAGGTTGCTGTTTGCCTTTCTCCTTTGGTAGCCTGCAGAGTACTTCCCAGTACCAAAGACACTAGAATGTAGGGGTGGATGTTCTATATTGGCACCAAGTCGATCACTCCATGTTTACTGGTGTGTGTGTGTGTGTGTGTGTGTGTGTGTGTGTGTGTTGTCTTCAGCAATGGGGCTTTGCTGTCATTTTGAAGAAAGAAACCTATTGTCTTTGCAACAGCCTGGCTTGTTTGGGGGATCTGCTTGGGACACATTTGGCTAACAACTCATATGGATAAAACCCAGTCCCAACAACTGGGACATTTTTAAATACCATTTTCTTTTTTTTAAGATTTATTTATTTATTTATTTATTATATTATTATATTATACTGTAGCTGTCTTCAGACACTCCAGAAGAGGGAGTCAGATCTCGTTATGGATGGTTGTGAGCCACCATGTGGTTGCTGGGATTTGAACTCCGGACCTTCAGAAGAGCAGTCGGGTGCTCTTACCCACTGAGCCATCTCACCAGCCCTTAAATAGCATTTTCAATGGAGAAATTGAACTTACTTTGGTAGATTACACCTATAGTCACAGCACTTGGAAATCCGAGGAAGGAGGACTGCCATGAGCCTGAAGACAACCTGGGCTACAGAGTGAGACTTTGTCCAAAATAAGGGGAAACAACAACAACAGGAAAGAGAAAAAAAGAAAGAAAATTAAAAAGAGCCTGAAAGATGCCTCATAATGTGCTTGCTAGCAAGCCTGAAAAACAGAGTTCAAGCCCTAGGATCCCTGTGATGGAATGAGAGATCCAGCGAATGTGAATGCTGGTGAATGTCATCTTACCTTCCTCCCTGTACCCCTCAGGAACAGGGACACAGAGAGCAGGACAGGGAGACAGAGAGAGACTGAGAGACACAGAGAAATGTTTCATACCCTCCTCCAAAAAAAAAAAAAAAAAAGATTAAAAAGGAGGTAGAGGTTATGAAATGACTCAGAGTGGAAGGTGCTTGCCACCATGCCTAAAGATCTGAGCTCAGTACAGGAGGACACATCATGGAAGGAGAGAACACTATATGATGAGGCATCATCTAGCCTCACAGGCTCAAATATGTACACATACATACATACATACATACATACATACATACATATGCATGCACGTACACACAAACCACATGCTACATAAAAATTAAATTCACTGTTTTTTGATTTGAGACAGGATCTCTATGCATAGTCTTGGCTACACTGGAACTCACTATGTAGACCAGGCTGACCAGGCTGGCTTTGAACTCAGAGATCTCTCTGCCTCTGCCTCTGCCTCTGCCTCTCTGCCTCAGCCTCTGACACCTGCCTCCTGCTTCCTCCTCCTACTTCTTCCTCTTGCCTCATCCTGCCTCTTCCTCCTCCTCCTGCCCCCTCCTCCTGCCTCAACCTACCTCCTCCGCCTACTGCATACTCCTACCTCTTCCTCCTGCTTCTTCCTGCTTCCTCCTGTCTCCTCCTGCCTCCTCCTCTGGCCTCCTCCTACTGTCTCCTCCTGCCTCCTCCTCCTGCATCTTCCTGCCTCCTCCTGCCTCTTCCTGCCTCCTCCTGCCTCGACCTGCCTCCTCGTGCATCCTCCTCCTGCCTCTTCCTGCCTTCTCCTGCATCCTCCTGCCTCAACCTGCCTCCTCCTGCTGCCTCCTCCTCATGTATCCTCCTGCCTCAAACAGCCTCCTCCTGCCTCCTCCTCATGTCTCCTCCTGCCTCTACCTGCCTCCTCCTGCTTCCTGTTCCTGCCTCAAACTGCCTCCTCGGCCTGCATCCTCCTGCCTCTTCCTCCTGCCTCCACCTACCTCCTCCTGCATCCTCCTCATGTCTCCTCCTGCCTCAAACTGCCTCCTCCTGTCTCCTCCTGTCTCCTCCTGCCTCCTCCCCTGCCTCTTCTTGCCTCCTCCTGCCTCCACCTGCCTCCTCCTCCTGCCTCCTCCTCTGACTCTTCCTGCCTCCTCCTGCCTCCACCTGCCTCCTGCCTCCTGTTCCTGCCTCAAACTGCCTCCTAGGCCTGCCTCCTCCTGCCTGCACCTGCCTCCTCCTGCATCCTCCTCATGTCTCCTCCTGCCTCCTCCTGCCTCATGCTGCCTCCTCGACCTTATCCTCCTGTCTCATCCTGCTTCCTGTCTTCTCCTGCATCCTCCTGTCTACTCCTCCTGCCACCTCCTGCCACCTCCTGCCACCTCCTGCATCCTCCTACCTCCTGCATCCTGCCTCCTCCTGTCACATCCTGCTTCCTCCTCCTCCTGCCTCAACCTGACTCCTACTGCTGCATCCTACTGCCTACTACTGCCTCCTCTTGCCTCCAAGTGCCTCCTCCTACCTCCTCCTTCTGTATCCTCCTGCCTCCTCCTGCCTCTTCCTGCCTCCTCCTCTTCTCTCCTCCTGCCTCCTCCTGCCTCTTCCTGGCTGCTCCTCCTCCTGCCTCCTCCACCTGCCTCCTCCTGCCACCTCCTCCTGCCTCCTTCAGCATCTCTCTCCTCCTGCGTCCACCTGCCTCCTCCTCCTGCCTCCTCCTGCATCCTCCTGCTTCTTCATGCCTCCTCCTCCTCCTGCCTCCTCCTGCCTGCTCCTCATGCCTCCTCCTCATGACTCTTCATGCCTCACCCTCCTGATTCTTCCTGCCTCCACTTCCTGTCTCTTCCTGTCTTCTCCTGCCTCAACCTGCTTCCTCATCCTGCCTCCTCCTACCTCCTCCTGCCTCCTCCTCCTGCCTCAACCTGCTGCCTCCTCCTACCTCCTCCTGCATCTTCCTGCCTACTCCTGCCTGCCTCAACCTGTCTCCTCCTGCTTCCTCCTCCTCCTGCATCCTCCTCCTGCCTCCTCCTGTCTCCACCTGCCGCCTCCTCCTCCTGCATCCTCCTACCTCCTCCTGCCTCAACCTGCTGCCTCCTCCTACCTCCTCCTGCATCTTCCTGCCTACTCCTGCCTGCCTCAACCTGCCTCCTCTTGCATCCTCCTAACTCCTCCTGCCTCCTCCTGCATCCTCCTGGCTCATCCTCCTTCCTCAACCTGCCTCCTTCTCCTGCCTCCTCCTGCATTCTCCTCCTGCCTCCTCCTCATTGTGCCTCATCCTAGCTCCTCCTGTCTCAGCCTCCTGTCTCCTTCTGCCTCCACCTCCTGTCTCCTCCTGCCTCCTCCTGCCTCCTCCTGCCTCCTGTCTTCTCCTGCATCTTTCTGTCTACTCCCCCTGCATCCTCCTACCTCCTCCTGCCTCCTCCTCCCTCCTCATTCCTCCTCCTGCCTCTTCCTGCCTCCTCCTCCTCCTGCATCCTACTGCCTCCTCCTGCTCCTGCCTTCTCCTGCCTCCTCCTTTCCTCCTCCTCCTGCCTCCTCCTCTTGCCTCACCCTGCCTGGTCCTCCTGCCTCCTCCTTTCCTCCTCCTCCTGCCTCCTCCTCTTGCCTCGCCCTGCCTGCTCCTCCTGCCTCCTCCTCCTGCCTCCACCTGCCTTCACTTCCTGTCTCTTCCTACTTTTCCTGCCTCCTCCTGCCTCCTCCTCCTGCCTCCACCTGCCTTCACTTCCTGTCTCTTCCTACTTTTCCTGCCTCCTCCTGCTGACTCCTCTTGCCTCCACCTGCCTCCACTTCCTGTCTCTTCCTACTTTTCCTGCCTCCTCCTGCTGACTCCTCCTGCATTCTCCTGCCTCCTCCTCCTGCCTCCTTCTGCCTCTTCCTGCCTCCACTTCCTGTCTCTTCCTACTTTTCCTGCCTCCTCCTGCTGACTCCTCCTGCATTCTCCTGCCTCCTCCTCCTGCCTCCTTCTGCCTCTTCCTGCCTCCTCTTCCTCCTCCTTCATCCTACTGCTTCCTCCTTTTTTCTGCCTCTTCCTGCCTCCTCCTGCCTCCTCCTCCTGCCTCCACCTGCCTCCACTTCCTGTCTCTTCCTACTTTTCCTGCCTCCTCCTCCTGCTTCCACCTGCCTTCACTTCCTGTCTCTTCCTACTTTTCCTGCCTCCTCCTGCTGACTCCTCCTGCCTCCACCTGCCTCCACTTCCTGTCTCTTCCTACTTTTCCTGCCTCCTCCTGCTGACTCCTCCTGCATTCTCCTGCCTCCTCCTCCTGCCTCTTCCTGCCTCCTCTTCCTCCTCCTTCATCCTACTGCTTCCTCCTTTTTTCTGCCTCTTCCTGCCTCCTCCTCTACCTCCTTCATCCTACTGTTTCCTCCTTTCTCCTGCCTCCTCCTTCCTCCTCGTTCTTCCTCCTCCTGCTGCCTTCCCCTGCCTTCCCCTCCTGACTCCTCCATCCTCCTCCTCCTGTCTACTCCTGCCTCATCATCCTGACTCCACCTGCCTTCACTTCCTATCTCTTCCTGTCTTTTCCTCACTCCTACTACTGCCTCCTCCTGCCTCCTGCTCATGCCTTCTCCTACCTCCTCCTTCGTCCTCCTTCGTCCTCCTCCTGCCTCACCCTGCCTTCCCCTCCTGACTCCTCCATCCTTCTCCTCCTGTCTACGCCTGCCTCCACTTCCTGTCTCTTCCTGTCTTTTCCTGCCTGCTCTTGCTGACTCCTCCTGCAACCTCCTGCATTCTCCTGCCTCCTCCTCCTTCCTCAAACTGCCTCCTCCTGCCTCTTCCTCCTGTCTCCTCCAGTCTCATCCTGCTTCCTGTCTTCTCCTGCATCCTCTTGTCTACTCCTCCTGTATCCTTCTACCTCCTCCTGCTTCCTACTGCCTCCTGCCTGCTCCTGTCTCCTCCTGCTTCCTCCTCCTCCTGCATCCTCCTCCTGCCTCCTCCTGTCTCCACCTGCCGCCTCCTCCTCCTGCATCCTCCTGCCTCCTGCCTTCTCCTGCCTCCTGTCTACTTCTCCTGCCTCCTCCTCATCGTGCCTCCTCCTGCCGCCTCCTGCCTCCTCCTTTTGCCTTCTCCTGCCTCCTCCAGCATTATCCTCCTGCCTCCTCCTGCCTCCTCCTGCCTCCTCCTGCCTCCTGCTCCTGCCTTCTCCTGCCTCCTGTCTTCTCCTGCCTCCTCCTGTCTCCTCCTGCCTCCTGCCTCCTCTTCCAGCCTCCTCCACCCTCCTCCTCCGTCCTCCTCCCTTCTCCTGCATCCTCCTTGTCCTGCCTCACCTGGCTCCTCCTCCTGCATCCTCCTGTCTCCTGCCTCCTATTCCTGCCTCCTCCTCCTGCCTCAGCCTGCTTCCTGCCTCCTCTTCCAGCCTCTTCCTCCTCCCTCCTCCTCCATGTCCTGCCTCACCTGTCTCCTCTTCCTGCATCCTCCTGCATCCTCCTGTCTCCTCCTCCTGTCTCCTCCTGCCTCCTGCCTCCTATTCCTGTCTTCTCCTGCATCCTCTTGTCTACTCCTCCTGTATCCTTCTACCTCCTCCTGCATCCTACTGCCTCCTGCCTGCTCCTGTCTCCTCCTGTCTCCTCCTGCTTCCTCCTCCTCCTGCCTCCTCCTGTCTCCTCCTGTCTCCACCTGCCTCCTCCTGCCTCCTCCTGTCTCCTCCTCCTGCCTTCTCCTGTCTTCTCCTGCATCCTCCTCCTGTCTCCTCCTGCCTTCTCCTGCCTCCTCCTGTCTTCTGCATCCTCCTGTCTACTTCTCCTGCCTCCTCCTGCTTTCTGCCTCCTCTTCCAGCCTCTTCCTCCCTCCTCCTCCTCCTTCCTCCTCCCTCCTCCTGCATCCTCCTTGTCCTGCCTCACCTGCCTCCTGCCTCCTATTCCTGCCTCCTCCTGTCTCCTCCTCCTGCCTCAACCTGCCTCCTCCTCCTGTCTCCTCCTGCCTCCACCTGCTGCCTCCTCCTGCTCCCTCCTGCCTCCTCCTCCTGTCTCCTCCTGCTTTATGTCTTCTCCTGCATCCTCCTGTCTACTTCTCCTGCATCCTCCTACCTCCTACTGCCTCCTCCTCCTCCTGCCTCCACCTGTTGCCTCCTCCTCCTGCCCCCTCCTGCCTCCTCCTGTCTCCTCCTGCTTCCTGTCTTCTCCTGCATCCTCCTGTCTCCTCCTCCTGTCTCTTCCTGACTCCTCATGTCTCCTCCTGACTCCTGTCTCCTATTCATGCCTCCTCCTGCATCCTCCTCCTGCCTCCTCCTCCTGCCTCCTTCTGTCTCCACCTGCCTCCTCCTGCCTCTTCCTGCCTCCTTCAGCCTCCTGTCTCCTATTCATGCCTCCGCCTCCTCCTGCATTCTCCTGTCTCCTCCTGCTTTCTCCTCCTCCTCCTGCCTCCGCCTGCCTCTTCCTGCCTCCTCCTCCTGTCTCCACCTGCCTCCTCCTGCCTCTTCCTGCCTCCTCCTGCCTCCTGTCTTCTCCTGCATTCTCCTGTCTACTTCTCCTGCCTCCTCCTGTCTCCTTCCTCCTCCTGCCTCCTCCTCCTGCCTCCTCCTGCTTCTTCATGCCTCCTCCTGCCTGCTCCTCATGCCTCCTCCTCATGGGTTCTCATGCCTCACCCTCCTGATTCTTCCTGCCTCCACTTCTGTCTTCTCCGGCCTCAACCTGCTTCCTCATCCTGCCTCCTCCTACCTCCTCCTGCCTCCTCCTGCCGCCGCCTCCTGCCTCAACCTGCCTCCTCCTCCTGCCTCCTCTTCATCGTGCCTCCTCCTGCCTCCTCCTGTCTCATCCTCCTGTCTCCTCCTGCCTCTGCCTGTCCCCTCCTGCCTCCACCTCCTGGCTCCTCCTGTCTCATCCTCCTGTCTCCTTCTGCCTCCACCTCCTGTCTCCTCCTGCCTCCTCCTGCCTCCTGTCTTCTCCTGCATCTTCCTCTCTACTCCCCCTGCATCCTCCTACCTTCTCCTGCCTCCCCCTCCTCCTGCCTTCTCCTGCCTCCTGTCTTCTCCTGCATCCTCCTGTCTACTTCTCCTGCCTCCTCCTGTCTCCTCCTGCTTCCTCCTCCTCCTGCCTCCTCCTCATCGTGCCTCCTCCTGCCTCCTCCTGTCTCATCCTCCTGTCTCCTCCTGCCTCCGCCTGTCCCCTCCTGCCTCCACCTCCTGTCTCCTTCTGTCTCATCCTGCCTCCTGTCTTCTCCTGCATCTTCCTCTCTACTCCCCCTGCATCCTCCTACCTCCTCCTGCCTCCTCCAGCATTCTCCTCCTGCCTCCTCCTGCCTTCTCCTGCCTCCTCCAGCATTCTCCTCCTGCATCCTCCTGTCTCCTGCTCCTGCCTTCTCCTGCCTCCTGTCTTCTCCTGCCTCCTCCTGTCTCCTCCTGCCTCCTGCCTCCTCTTCCAGCCTCTTCCACCCTCCTCCTTCATCCTCCTCCCTTCTCCTGAATCCTCCTTGTCCTGCCTCACCTGGCTCCTCCACCTGCATCCTCCTCCTGCATCCTCCTATCTCCTCCTGCCTCCTATTCCTGCCTCCTCCTGTCTCCTCCTCCTGCCTCAACCTGCCTCCTCCTCCTGTCTCCTCCTGCTTTGTGTCTTCTCCTGCATCCTCCTCCTGTCTACTCCTCCTGCATCCTCCTACCTCCACCTGCCTCCTACTGCCTCCTGCCTGCTCCTCCTGCCTCTTCCTCCTCCTGCCTCAACCTGACTCCTCCTCCTGCCTCCTCCTCCTGCCTCCTCCTCCTGCCTCCTCCTCCTGCTTCCTCCTCCTGCCTCCTCCTCCTCCCTCAACCTGACTCCTCCTCCTGCCTCCTCCTGCTTCCTCCTCCTGCCTCAACCTGACTCCTCCTCCTGCCTCCTCCTCCTACCTCCTCATCCTACCTCCTCCTCCTGCCTCTTCCTGCCACCTCCTGCCTCCTGTCTTCTCCTGCATCTTCCTGTCTACTTCTCCTGCCTCCTCTTCCTCCCTCCTCCTGTATCCTCCTTCTCCTGCCTCACCTGGCTCCTCCTCCTGCATCCTCCTGTCTCCTCCTGCCTCCTATTCATGCCTCCTCCTGTCTCATCCTCCTGCCTCAACCTGCCTCCTCCTGCCTCCCACCTGCTGCCTCATCCTGCCTCCTCCTCCTCCTGTTCCCTCCTGTGTCCTCTTCCTGCTTCCTCCTCCTGCTGCATCCTCCTCCTGCCTCCACCTGCATCCTCCTCCTGCCTCCTCCGGCCTCAACCTGCATCCTCCTCCTGCCTCCTTCTGCATCCTCCTCTTGCTTCAACCTGCCTCCTCCCCCTGCCTCCTCCTGCATCCTCCTGCCTCCTCCTGCATCCTCCTGCTTCCTTTTGCATCCTCCTGCCTCCTCCTCCTTCCTCAACCTGCCTCCTCCTCCTGCCTCTTCCTGCATCCTCCTAATTCCTCCTGCCTCTTCTTGCATCCTCCTGCCTCCCCCTCCTACCTCTTCCTTCCTCCTTCTGCCTCTTTCTGCCTCTTCCTGCCTCTGCCTCTGATTAAAGGTATACACAGTCATGCCAAGCCTTTAAAAATTAAGTTTGAAAACACATTAAAGATGAAGAAATGGGGGGCTGGAGAGATAGCCCAGGGGTTAAGAGCACTGACTGCTCTTCCAGAGGTGCCTAGTTCAATTCCCAGCAACCACGTGGTGGCTTACAACCATCCATAATGAGATCTGACATCCTCTTCTGGAGTGTCTGAAGACAGCTACAGTGTACTTACATATATAATAAATAAATCTTTTTTTTTTAAAGGATGAAGAAATGGCTCTGCAGCTTTGAGTACTTGCTTCTTTTGCAAAGGACCTGGATGTTATTCCCAGAACCCACATGGTGGCTTGCAACTATTATTACCTCTAGTTTAAGTGGCTCTCGTGTACACCTCTTGCCTCCCCAGGTACCAGGCATGGACATGGTACACAGACTCACATGCATGTGAACCTTCATCCACGTAAAATTAAATGTTTCTAAAATTATTTTAATTTTCCCCTCTGCCATGTCTGGGATTTTAATTGTGTCTCTGGAAACCAGCTGATGGAAGGAGAATGTCAACACTGGTAGTGTGTCTTCTAACCTACTCAAACCCCAAATAACATTTTACAGAAATTATTTTAAATGGGATAGGGTGGGAGAGATGGACCAGGTGGTAAAAGGCATCTGCCGCTAAGTCTGGCAATCTGAATTCAATTCCCAGGACCTACAGTATGGAAGAAGGCTGTCTGTAGATAGCAGCTTGTCCCCTAAACTTACTCCTGGGCATCTGGACACACAGCGCGTGCATACACACACACATTCACACACACACAAAGCAAACAAACAAATCATTTTCAATGGCATTGTACTTGTGTGATACACAGATATCCATTCAGATAAACATTCATACACTTAAATAAAAATAAATGAAACCTAAAATTTTATTTTTGTTTTTTTTTCGAGACAGAGTTTTTCTGTGTAGCCTTGGCTGTCCTGGAACTCACCATGTAGACCAGGCTGGCCTCAAAGTCAGAAATCTGCCTGCCTCTGCCTCCCAAGTGCTGGGATTAAAGGCGTGTACCACCACCGCCCAGCTGAAACCTAAAATTTTAAATCTCAGAAAAGAGTTTTAGGGAAGAAAGGCAGTTGGAAAAATCAGACATAACCAAGTGTGGATATAGGCTTCTCAGAGGAGAGTCATATTTGGGTGCTTTTTTTTTTTTTTTAATACAATAGGCACATATAGGATTATGGTGGTGGCAGTGCTGGTGGTGGCAGTGTGTAAGCATGGGTCCCAGGGATTGATGGCAGATTACATCTCTCAAGTTACATCTCTAAACCTTTAAAAGAACAGTCTCTCCCCAGCTTTTTTTATACATTGTTCAGAGTGCGTTCTAGAACAAGGTTAAAAGGTTTAAAGTTACAAAGGAGTTGCCAAAATTAATGGATGAGAGAGGTGTCAAAACTTGAGACTACATGTCATTTTGGGTTTAGGTAGGCACACATTGTCTCCGTATGCAATTTTCCCTGTCATTAGTCTTGACATTTCCTGGCTCTCTGACTCTGTCTCCAGTTCACTGAGAGCTGGAATGACAAAAGCTGGATTTCAGGATGAAGGGGCTCCCCGCTTCCTCATGCCCTCCCAACTTCCTGTCTTTTTAGCTTGCCTCAGAACTCTACTTCTGAATGTTTTTTTTTTTCAGCATATTAACCTTTTTTGCTTTAAAATACTTTATTGTGATCTTTATAATAAAATCAGGTATTTATTTATTTACATATGTTGTTTCAAGACAGGGTTTCTCTATGTAGCCCTGGCTGGCTGTCCTGGAACTAGCACTGTACATAAGGGTGGCCTCAAACTCTCAGAGATCTACCTGCCTCTCACCACCAAGTGCTGGGATTAAAAGCACTTGCCACCACTGCCCAGCTTATTTTTTTAAAGCCAAGAATTTTTTAAATTAATTTACTTATTCTCTTTTCATCCCAATATCAGCCCCCCTTTTCTCCCAATCCCCCCACAGATCATTCCCCCATTCTCCCCTCCCTTTCTCAGAGGAGAAGGGGAGCCCCCAACACCCACCCCTAACATATCAAGTGGAGCTGCAGGGCTAGGCACTTCCTCTCCCACTGAGGGCAGACAAGGCAGCCCAGTTAGGGGAATGGGATCCACAGGCAGGCAATAGAGTCAGGGACAGCCCCCACTCCAGTTGTTGGGGGCACGGCATGAAGACCAAGCTGCATATCTGCTATATAGGTTCAGGTGTGTGTGTGTGAGGGGGTGTCTAGCCCATGCTCGCTCTTTGGTTGATGGCTCAGTCTCTGGGAGACTCCAAGGGTCCAGGTTAGTTGACTCTGTTGGTTTTCCTGTGGAGTCCCTGTCCTATTCAGGTCCCCCAATCCTTCCCCCAACTCTTCCACAAGACTCCCTTAGCTCCATCTAATTTTGGTCCTTGGGTCCTTGCATTCATTTCAGTCAGCTTCTGGATGGAGCCTCTCAGAGGACAGTTATGCTAGGTTCCTGGCTGCAAGCATAATAAAGTATCATTAATAGTGTCAGCAATTGGTTCTTGCCTGTGAAATGGATCTCAATTTGGGGGTAGTCATTGCTTGGCCATTCCCACAGTCTCTGCTCTAATTTCTCCCTGCACATCTTGTAGGCAGGATACATTTTGAGTTGAAGTTTTTTGTGGATGGGTTGCTGTCCTTATCCTGCCACTTGTTTCCTGCCTGGCTATAGGAAGTGGCCACTTCGGGATCCATACTTCCCTCCACCCCGCTGCTAGGAGTTTCCCACGGTGTCCAAGCCAGATATTTATAAAACAAAATAAATGTTAATAAATGTTGTCTCATGCCAGGTGGTAGTGGCATACCTTTATTTTAATTCCAGGACTCCAGAGGCAGATTTAGGCTAATCTCTTGGAGTTCAAGGCCAGCCTGTTCTCCAGAGTGAGTTCCAGGACAGTCAAGGCTACACCCTGTCTCCCTATCTCGAAAAAACAAACAAACACAATGAAATTTTAGTTTGCTGCCCAGAAGAGTGAACTCAGTGATCTTGTGGTTCAGTATCTGGAAGTAGCTCCGGCTACAGAACAGGTATCTGCCACCACATTCAGCTAGCTCTGTCTACCTAACACATAAATATGCTAGTTTCAGATCCCCCGCCACACACACACACACACACACACACACACACACACACACACACACACACTACAGGACTACGAGAAAGACCAAAGTTTCAGGATCTGGCCAACTTCAGATAAAGGTCATCCCTTGTAGCAGCAAAATTTTAGTTCTCAGGTTAGTGCAGACTATAAATGAGGGAAGTTTGCTCTCCAGACCCCATTCTTTTCTTAATTTCAACACACCATGGTTATTTTTAATCATGGTGCTGAGAACCACCTGCCCAGATCAGGAACCTGCCACACTGAGGTGGGTCAGTGCCTTGTCTTCTTTGGGCACCAGCAAACTGCACTGGAGACTCCCCTCCCCTTCAGACAGACACACCAACAAAATGCTTTATTCGTCTTTCTTTCTTCATTTCCCCCCTCTTTCCTTCTACAGAAAACACCTTGTTGGGTATTTCATGACCCTTCTGACTCAGCTTCCCCAAAGCAGGGACTAGAGAACACGCTACCACACCTGGTTAAATAGTCTGTTTTATTGCTCAAATGTATGGCATGTACCAACTACTACGGCATTGTACTTCATTCTGTGAATGTATCACATCTCACTTGTCCATTCAACTGTTAATGGGTATTTGACCCTTTTCAAAGTGAAGAAAGTGAACAGAATCGAGTTGGATATTTTCCTTTCCCCTTCTTGTTGGATACAAGTGTTGGGAGAGAGTTCTTTAATTTGGAAAAGAAAGAAAGGTGGTGAAAACAAATCTAATACATTTTGGTTATAATTCATTGAAATTAGTATCTTGTGTGTTTCTTGAGTATGTGTAAATCCTAATGCCTCTGAAAGTATACTTCAGTTTTAAATAGCTTTTCCTTATCTATTTATTTACCTGATGGTTGTTTGGTTGATACAGGGTTCCACTATCTAGCACTAATTTGCCTGAAAGTTGCTATTTAGACCACACTTTGAATTTGTCTTGATCCTCCTCTTTCAGGTTCCCCAGTGCTGCAATTATAGGCTCACGTGGCATAAAACCTTGTGGGTATTTTTTATCTGAAAAAGAAAAGCACTAAACTTTTAAGATTAAGGGATCATAGCCGGGCGTGGTGGCGCACGTCTTTAATCCCAGCACTTGGGAGGCAGAGGCAGGCAGATTTCTGAGTTCGAGGCCAGCCTAGTGTACAGAGTGGGTTCCAGGACAGCCAAGGCTACATAGAGAAACTCCGTCTCAAAAATACAAAACAAACAAAAAGATTAAGGGATCATATATACTTAAGATCTTTATGGTATTTTTATCTGAAAAAGAATCACTAAATTTTTAAGATCAAATGATCACATCTACTTAAAATCTGGATGATTCCCACATCTCTAATCCTAAACGGGCAGCTGCTTTGCATGCTGGGAGTTGTAGTCCAGAAACGAGTCGTTTCTAGACAAGATGGCGGAGTTGCTAATGACGCGCTAAGGGGCGGGCCCCGAGGGAATCTGGGCCGCTAGGGGATTGGGCAGCATGGGGACTTCGGCAGGCGGGAAGTAAAGGTCAGGTATTAAAACCTTAACCCCGAATGAAACCGAGGGCCTTGAACTCTCGCGAGATCTCCGGGAGCCCAATGGAACGCAGGGCTCTGCTTATCACTAGGGCTATTTGTTAGGGGCGGAGCTCCTGAGGTCTCTCCCGGAGAGTCGTAGGTGCCCGGCGTAACGGCTTTGCAGCTGTGCCACCGCTCTAAAGAGCGTAACCGTGGCCATGAAGGAAGAAAAAGATCAAAGGCCTAAGGAGAAACGAGTGACCCTGTTTACGCCGCAGGGCGCCACAGGCGGCTGTATAGGCGCTACTGCTGAAGGCGCCAAAGGGGACGATAGGCAGGATCGCAACAGGGACAAGAAAGAAGCTTTGAGCAAGGTGCCTATCGGGTGGTGGCACAAGAGGGCGGGACATGTCCACGGACTGGGGAGCATGGCTGGGAATGGGGCTGCTCTCTTCCTCTCCCGGGTAACTCTTCTGTTTCTAACTGAATGGAAATTGCTTCGCACTGTCTCACGCACTGGTGGAAATGGGATTAGCAGGTTCTGGTAAAGCCCCCGAAATGGGGGGTTGGAGGGTGGGGGTGAGAGAAAGGGAGGATTCCCAGATGAGAAAAGGTTAGTTCAGAGCTGCGACGATGGGATGGTTATGGGAGAGGAGAGCAGCAGGAAAGATAGGGGAACTTTAATTGGCTTGAATTGCTAAATAGACCTTGCGACACCAAGGGTTAGGGGTGCGAGTAATTGTGAAGTACGTGTTAATGCAATCGAGTTGGGGGAGCACATTAAGAGGATTGATGACCAACCTGGAGGTGCAGACAGATGGAGGGCAATGGGTAAAGGTTTTATGTGGTACACAGAATGGGGAAGGGAGTTCATTTAGCGCATGTTAGACCTGTGAGAGAGACAATGTCGCGACACCGACAAAAGACCAGAATTCGTTCAAAATGGGTTTTAAACTCCATTTAAGAACAGAACCTGGGATTTTCCTTGCCCCAGACAGTTGTCACTTCCAGGAGTTTGTATAAACCCGCGTTATCCATACCTTTGAATAATTCATAGCATTGGATTGCAGGAGACTATGTTCGGTGTTTTTGTAAGTGTCTGTGTTTTAGAGCCGATTATCAGAAGCCATGATTCTGGTATGCCAGAAAGTTGGTTGCTATGTACTGATTTTCCTTTCCTCGTTCATTTCCTAAGGTGGTAATTCGAAGATTACCTCCCACTTTGACCAAGGAACAGCTTCAGGAACATCTTCAACCTATGCCTGAGCACGATTATTTTGAGTTTTTTTCTAATGATACTAGGTAAAAAAAAATTAATATTTTACCCTCCTTTTCGCTTTTATAGTTAGTGTCTTTAATGTGTACGTGTTTGCAATTCAGTCAGACACCTGCAACCATAGTCACATAATTGCTTTCCATCTCTACAGCCTTTATCCTCATATGTATGCCAGAGCATATATCAACTTTAAAAACCAAGAAGACATTCTTTTATTCAGGGACCGGTTTGATGGCTATGTATTCCTTGACAATAAGGGTGAGTATAAGATTTAGGAGAGTTTTTCATGGTTACATTGAACAGAGTGTGTGCTGCCTCTTGCAGTCCGTGCCTGTAATCAGAGCAAAGGATGCAGAAGCAGGAGGGTGACTCCAAGTTTGAGGTCAGTCTGGGCTGCATAGAATGACCACTGAGAGAAGAAAAGAGAGAGGGTTGAGGAGAGGGAGGAAGGGGTGTGGAGAGCAATATACAATGTTTTCTCCATGTCTGTGTGGGTTAAACTTAAACTCTTTTAAGATAAAATGTGCGACATTGAAAGAATTTTTATAACCCTGAGATAGTTTTCTTAACTTAAGATTTCTTTACTTTGATCCAGTGCATATAATTACCACTGATTTCTCCTGTTGTGATACTTTACACTTGTTTCAAATGTCACCTTCCTGCCTCAAAGATGCTAATTAGTATTATCCTTTATGTTGGTAGTCCTCAGAATACTGTTTACCTTTCTCACAAAGCTGCTGATAACTAAAGCCTCAAATTGCATCTCCCAGGCTGGCGATGTAATGCAGTGGTTGATGATATGTGAGACCTTGGGTTCAATTCTCAGCATCAGCCAATAACAGGAACACACCACAGTGTCCTGGGATCCAAGCTATACGATGTATAACACTAACATATTTGGGAATGAACTCCTGGCTCACTTTCTGCTTGCTGTCTGGGGTTTGCAGGGTTTAGCCAGGATGTACCCACGTTGCCTTTTGCCACCTTTCATTTGGTTTTAGACTCATGGACAAGTGATGTGGGGTTACCTGTCTGTTTTCATTTCCTCAATTACTTCAAGTTTGCAAATAGTAAATCCTTGTTGTGGATATGCCTGATAACAAGTTGAAGGCTCGACAACTGTGTTTGTCCAATGTGTGTACACTTGGGGTCAAATAAGGTTCTCTCACCGAGCCAACTTTTACTCTTTGCTGCATTGTAACTGGTGCCTAACACATGTGCCTAATTATCCCATTTCCCAAACTGTCTTACTTTTTCCTGACCAGCCTTTTTTTGTTTTGGTTTTTTGTTTTCTTCCAGACAGGGTTTCTCTGTATAGCCCTGGCTGGCCTGGAACTAACTCTGTAGACCAGGCTGGCCTCGAACTCAGAAATTCGCCTGCCTCTGCCTCCCAAGTGCTGGGATTAAAGGCGTGCGCCACCATGCCCAGCTATGACCAGCCTTTTTATTCTAGTAGATAACAATGAATTCTCATTTAGCTTCTATTGACTTATTATCTTCTTAATCAGTTTTATTACATGCATGTGTTTATTTTGTATGTCTTTAGGCTATGGAACACATGGTCTCCCTTCCACCATGAGGGTCTTGGGAATTGAACTCAGATCATCAACCTTGGTGGCAAGTGCCGTTACATACTGAGTCCTCTCACCAACCTGCTGTGGATTTTTTTTCTTTTTACAGTTTCATTTATTGTGCTTGTTTTTAAAAGTATTTTATGTGTATGGGTGTTGCCCGTATGTATGTCTGTGCATCACATTCATGCCTAGTGCCTACAGAGGCCAGACAAGGGGATCAGATAACTTGGACTGGAGAGTTACAGATGATTGTGAGATGCCGTGTAGGTGGGTGCTGGGAATTGACCCTAGATCTAAGAGGAGGAAGTATTCTTAATCATTGAGCCGTCACTCCAGCACCTAAAATGGAGTGTTTTTTTTTTCTAAGATTTGTAGTGTCTGCCTTTCTTTCTTTCTTTCTTTTTTCTTTTTCTTTTTTTTTTTTTGAGGATAATCTCTTTTTTTTAATTTATTTATATGTAAGTACACTGTAGCTGTCTTCAGACACTCCAGAAGAGGGAGTCAGATCTCGTTACGGGTGGTTGTGAGCCACCATGTGGTTGCTGGGATTTGAACCCCGGACCTTCGGAAGAGTAGTCGGGTGCTCTTACCCACTGAGCCATCTCACCAGCCCCGAGGATTATCTTATACTTTTGCAGACAACCAGTGTCTTTTGCAGGGGGCTCTGTTTTTCTATTTCTGTATTACGTCAGCTTAATTGCCATAAACTTGCACACAGCCACTACACTACGGACTAGACATCGGGACTCTCACATACTAGGCCATATCTCTACCAGTGAGCTATATCCCAAACTTGAAACTAACTCTTTTGAAAAAGATGATTTAAATTGATAGTTATGAAACAGAAATTCCAAGCTCACCCTGGTCGTCATAGCCCTCCATTGCCTTGCCTTGGTTCTGGGCTTCTTTGCTTGTTTCCCCAGTCTCTCTCCCACAGTTTCACCGTCCTTTCACCAGGGTTTATCTGTTCTACTCCTCAAATATGTAGTAGTTACTCAATCTGATTCTGCATTTACTAGGATTTTCATAACCTTGTTTCCTTCGTGATTTGGGGTTGTAGCCTAGGCTAGCTTTGAATTTCTCATCCTCTTGCCTTCATCTCCTGAGTACAAGGCTTGCAAGTGCGTGCCACCCAACCCAACTCCAGTTCTTACTTTATTCTAGTTAATGTTCATATGCCACTGAAGACAAGATAGTATTTTGTACCTTGTATGACATTGTTTGGTGGGAATGATAGATTATCATCTTTTTTAGCAGTCAGTTTTTCATTGAAATATAATTTGTACATCATAGAATTCACCATCTGTAAGTGCAAACTTAATGGGGTTAGTATATTCGCAAACTTCTACAACCATCACTACTAATTCTGGAGTGTTTCATCATCCCCAGCGACACCTGTATCTGTTAGCACTTTTCTCCTCCTCCCCCTTCAGCCCTGGCAGCCACACTGATCTATTTTGTGTCTGTGGATTTTCCTAGTCTGGGCATTTCGTATCAACAGAATCATACTATATGTGCAATCTGTAGTTCTTTTGGGTTTTTTTTTTCCTTTGTTTTGACTTTTTGAAACAAATTCTCTATGTAGACCAGGCTGGCCTTGAACTTGTGTCAATCTTTCTGTCTCTGTTTTCTGAGTGCTATGCAATGTGATAACTTGATTATGCATATACTGTGAAATGATTGATACAATGATGTTAATTACATCTGTCAAACTCACATTGGTACTTCATTCACAATAATAGCTTTATGAAGATGTTATTTACACATCATAAGACCCAGTTTTGTTTAAAGATAGGGTTTCTTTTTGTGATCTTGGCAGTCCTGGAATTCGTTCTGGGCACCAGGCTGGCCTTCAACTTGGAGATCTTCCTGCTTCTGTCTCCTAAGTTCTAGGACCAGAGGAATTCACAACCACGGCCCAGCAAAACCTACCCCTTTAAAGCATACAATTCATTGTTTTTTTTTTCATATATTCACAGAGTTATATAATCATCACCACAATCTAATTTTAGACTGGATTGTCATCCCAATGAGATACACCATACTCATTAGTTGTCATCCCTACAACTAACTCTAAACCATTAATATCTCCTGGATCCCTAGACAGGGTCTCACTCTATCCAACGCTGACCTCAAACTAATGATCGTCTTCCTTATTAGTACTCGGATGACCAGCATGTGCCTCTATACAGAGCTGCCGTCTCTAGATCTACTATGTCTAGCTGTGAATTACATGCTTGTAACTCCAGAGTTTGGAGGGTCAGGAGTGTAAGTCAGTTTAGCTACCTAGCAAGTTTGAGGCTGGCTGTGGCTAGCTACATAAAGTGTCCTACTTCCCAAAATAGCTTTTTTTAAGGTTTGCTTCTTTAAGAGCTCTCTGATGTTTAAGATTATGTAGGATTTTTGAGACAGGAGCTTTCTAGGCAACCCAGGCTGGCCTTGAAGTCATGGCCCTCTTGCTTTCACCTACCAGTGCTAGCATTATCAACAAGAAGTCACTATTCTAAGTTCTAATATATAAATTAATGAATATTGAAGAATGTATTTTCACATATCAAAACATGACACTTTAGAAGTTGAATTTCAGGAAACATTGATTTCTCTGCTTTATCTTTTATTTATCTGTTGCTATTGTTGATTGAGATAGGATCTTGGTGTGCTGACCTGAAATTCTTGGGCTTAAGTAATAGTCCTGCTTCAGTCTTCCTGGTAGTTGAGACTGTAGGTACATACTACACGCCCCCCAAGTCTGCTGTCATACTTTTTGTTTGTTTTTTTTAGAGACAGGGTTTCTCTGTGTAGCCCTGGCTATTCTGGAATTCACTCTGTAGACCAGGCTGGTCTTGAATTCAGAAATCCGCCTGCCTCTGCTTCCCAAGTGCTGGGATTAAAGGTGTGTACCATCACTGCCCGGCTGCTGTTTTATGTTTGATTATGTTATCAGTGTTAATTCTATAGTTATGTTAAATCTAGTAAGGGTGTTGGCCTTTGGGAGACTATTCAAATGACTGCCATCAAAGTAGGTCTAAAAAACTAATACATTGATTTGTGCATACATCTTTTTTGACGTCTTCATTGTTAAAGCAAGGATGGCATTTTTTTTTTTCTTAAACAGGTCAAGAATATCATGCTATAGTAGAATTTGCACCATTTCAAAAAGCTGCAAAAAAGAAGATTAAGAAAAGAGATACAAAAGTTGGGACTATCGAGGATGGTACAGTATAGCTCCGGTTATATACTACTTCCTGTTGTTGGCTTTTAGCTATTTACTTTAGTTTTTAGTTCTTTTGCATGGTGCCCTGGTGAGGTAGACTCCAGTATGTTAAATTAGAAAGCGCACAAATAAAGTTAATGAGAAATCGTATGCCTATGGAAGCTGCACTGAATTGTTAGAGTAGGGGTGGGGTCTCCAGTGTTTCTGTTCGCTTTGGCTAGTGGCATTTCATTCCTCCGCCACCGAACAGTCATAACCACTGAACAATAAATCATTCTGAGTCTGCTAACCAGAAAATGGTAAGAAAGGGCTGCTGAGATGGCTCCGCGGTTAAGAGCACTGACTGCTCTTCTGAAGGTCCTGAGTTCAATTCCCAGCAACCACATGGTGGCTCACAGCCATCTATAATGGGATCTGATGCCCTCTACTGGCATGGAGGTGTACAAGCAGACAGCACTGATACATTTTTAAAAAACATAATGAAATGTTTGGAAAAGAAAATGGTAAGAAAAATCTGTTTTTAAAGACTAATAAGTGCTCCTTGCAGCCTCCTATGGTTGCTGTGATTGGACTTTCAGTTTTCTAAAACAAGGTTTGACCTGTAGTAGATTCTTGTACAATTTTATTTTGAGATTTGTTTTTATTTTATGTATATGAGTAATTTGCCTGCATGTATGTGTGCATACCACTTGTGTGCCTGGTGACAGGAGAGACCAGAAGAGGACATTAGGTTCCTTGGAACTGGAATTATAGGCAAGTAGGAGCCACTATGTAGGTGCTAAGTATTAAACCCAGGTCCAAAAGCAGTCAGTACTCTTTAACTAATGAGCCATCTCTCTAGCCCCTAAAATCTTTGAGAATGTGCTGTATATAGTGGGGGTGGGAGGAAAGGTGTAATTGTAGAGTTCAGAGGACAGCGTGTGGGACTTGGTTCTTCCCTTATACTGTTTGGGTCCTGGGGACGGGACTCGGGTCATCAGGTTTGGCAGTAAATGTCTGGACCATCTAAGCCATCTTGAAACACCCCCACCCACCCCAAGAAAAAAACCTTATCCCCAAGTAACTTCATGTAAAGCAACTAAAATTGCCAGTCTGATCTCCTAGGCTTTGAATGTGTAGTTAACAATACATGTAATTCTTAGGCTAAACAGAAATATAAGAATGGAAAACTGAAATAATTTCCATCTAAGGCAAAACTAATTCCAGGTGTTGTGATTTTGGTAGCATTATATTGAATATCTGTTGTATGTATTAGACAAGGATTTAGCTTCAGTAATTTTAAATTTTATTTCTTATGTGTGTGGGCGTTTGCCCGCTCATGTATCTATGCACCACATGCATAGGTAGTGCCCTTAGAAGGGGTGCTTCATCCCTTAAAACTGAAGAGAGAGAATATAGTGAGGCACCGATGCGTTCCGGGACTTGAACCTGGGCCATCTGAGAGTGCAGCTACTGTTCTTAACCACTCAGCCATCTGTCCAGCCAATATTTTTTATGTCAGATTGAACTTTTAGAACCACCTTGTTGTGGGCTGGTGAGATGGCTCAGTTGGCAAGAGCACCCGACTGCTCTTCCAAAGGTCCAGAGTTCAAATCCCAGCAACCACATGATGGCTCACAACCATCCGTAACGAGATCTGACTCCCTCTTCTGGAGTGTCTGAAGACAGCTACAGTGTACTTACATATAATCAATAAATAAATCTTTAAAAAAAAAAAAAAAAAAGAACCACCTTGTTGAATTTCTGTCATTTGTTACTATGATAGGTACTTTATAAAACAGTGACGACTCAATAGCACAGCTCTTTTTTGATGATATTAAGCTTTTCAATGTGGAAGCTCAAACAAAATAATAACTCGGGTGTATTTATTTCCCTTTCTTAGGACAGAGGTATCTAGGAATGAACTCCAGGAATCAGCATACTCTCCAAAGCCATGTCTAGGACTTGCCCTCCCTCCAATTTCTCATTTTGGAGCACCTTGCTTTCCTGTGTTGACTTTTTCTAGAGTGGGTTATGCCCATGCACATATTGCTTACATGCTGTTAACTAAGACTCTATAGCCGGGCAGTGGTGGCACACGCCTTTAATCCCAGCACTTGGGAGGCAGAGACAGGCGAGTTTCTTAGTTCGAGGCCAGCCTGGTCTACAAAGTGAGTTCCAGGACAGCCAGGACTATACAGAGAAACCCTGTCTCAAAAAAAAAAAAAAAAAAAGAGTATATAATTCCCGTTTCTCCTATAAGTGTGGCTCTTGATTTGTAGAAGCCTTACTTTTTATCTCCTGAGACTCTGGGGGCTCAAAACTAACACCTCACCCAGGCCAACTAAGTGATCTCCACCTGAGCTGCAAGCCCAGGCCTGGGGCAGTATTCCCCCTCTTGTCAGTGTGCTCAATTTTTTAATCTTCCATATAGTAGAAGAAATGCCATACGTGTAAGATAAATATTTAGCCTAGCTAACATTTCCTTTTTGTTGCTTAAAGTCTGTTTTTTGGTTCCTTAAATATTTATTTAGATCCAGAATACAGAAAATTTTTGGAGAGTTATGCCACAGACAATGAGAAAATGACATCTACTCCAGAGACATTGCTGGAGGAAATTGAAGCTAAAAATCGAGAATTAATAGGTAAGTAGGAAAAGGATTTTGGCCAATGGCTTTTCAGTCCGACTACCTAAGTCTTGTCTCCGCCTGCATGATTTGGCAGCTATGTGATCCTGCAATCATTCCCTTCCCTGAAACTGCTTCTATTTGAATGCATACAGTAAACACCTGCCTCACAGGGTTGGGCCACTGCATTCATGAGACGAGATTCTAGTGGCTTCCTTAGTGTTATACAGCTGTGGTAATAAGTATGCCAAGCTTAAAGCTTGTTACAGAATTCCTAGCCAGTGGTAAGTCTTTGAAGAACAATTGGTGTCTCCTAGCAGTAGGTTCTTATTCCTAAAACTTGATCTGGAAATCTAACAGCTGAAGTTCATTACTATAAAATTGAAAATCTGAGAAATTTTAGCTCAGATGTTTGTTTTAACCAATTGTAACTAGTGACATAGAGTTTGACCCAGGATTTCCACCCCTAGGAATTTATCCCATAAATTTGTTCTATAATCCTAGCTACTCAAGAGGATGGAGAGTTTAGGCCTGCCTGGGTTACAGTTTGCTCATGGCCAGCTGGACAATTTAGTGAGTAAAAAAACCAAACCAAGGGCTGGTGAGATGGCTCAGTGGGTAAGAACACTCGACTGCTCTTCTGAAGATCTGGAGTTCAAATCCCAGCAACCACATGGTGGCTCACAACCACCCGTAATGAGATCTGATACCCTCTTCTGGTGTGTCTGAAGACAGCTACAGTGTACTTACATATAATAAATAAATAAATAAATAAATCTTAAAAAAAAAACCAAACCAAGCCAAAAGATTGTAATGGCGGCATACCCTTGTAATTCGAACACTTAGGGGATAGAAGCAGAAAGATCAGAGGTTAAAACCATCTTCGGTTACATTGACTAGACCAGCCTGAGCTATATTAGACCCTATTTCTAAATAAATAAATGAAAGAAAGAAAGTTTTAAAAAAGTTGTGTTAAAAATGATGCCATCAAGGTTAATATCATTCAGCATGTTCAGCATGTTGAAAAATGAACTTAAATACATTTCTTTTTTAAAACTCAGTTTTGTTTTGTTTGTGTTTATTGTTTTTTTTTATTTTTTAATTTTTTTAGATTTATTTATTTATTTATTATATGTAAGTACACTGTAGCTGTCTTCAGACACTCCAGAAGAGGGCGCCAGATCTCATTATGGATGGTTGTGAGCCACCACGTGGTTGCTGGAAACTTCGGACCTTTGGAAGAGCAGTCGGGTGCTCTTACCCACTGAGCCATCTCACAGCCCGTGTTTATTGTTTTGAGATAGGGTTTATCTGTGTTGCCTTGGCTGTCCTGGAACTCAGTATGTAGTCTAGGCTGGCCTCAGAACTCACAGAGAGATCTGCCTGCCTTTGTCTCCCTAGTGTACCACCATGTTTGACCCATTGTTACTGTTCTCATGGTGTTTCCCTGTGCAGGAGGAGGGTATATGCCCACGAGTGCTGATGCCTGAGGAGGCCAGAGGCTTCCGATTGTTTAGAGCTCCAGTAACTGGGATTTCTATTAATGAATGTGCAGAATGAGCTCATTTCTGATCGCTTCCTTAGACTACATTCCCAGAGTTAGAATGAGGACATCAGAATGATGGGGTGTTTGTATTGTAGCCCAAGCCTGTCCCCTCAGGTTCTGTCCAGTTGAACAAAACATCTGCTCCTGTAGGATAAGAATGCACTTACTTAGCCGGGCGTGGTGGCGCACGCCTTTAATCCCAGCACTCGGGAGGCAGAGGCAGGCGGATTTCTGAGTTCGAGGCCAGCCTGGTCTACAAAGTGAGTGCCAGGACAGCCAGGGCTACACAGAGAAACCCTGTCTCGAAAAACCAAAAAAAAAAAAAAAAGAATGCACTTACTTATGTCTTACCAATAAGAAACGACTCGTAAAAACGTTCAGTATTTCAGTGAGAACTGATCTTTTTTCCTTTTCCCTTTCCCCCCCTCTCTCTCCCTCCCTCTCTCCCTCTCTTCCTTTCTTCCTTCTTTCATTTTTTGAGAGGGCCTCATGTAATCCTAGGCTGGACACAAACTGTATAATCATATAACCAAGGATGGCCTCAACTCCTAATCTCCATAGGCATGTGCCAACACACCCAGTTTTATCCACATTTTAAAAATATATTTTAAGCCTCCGTTTTGAAGTAGAATACTATAACACTTGTTGAGTTGATACAGCTGTAGATTTTGTAAGAGATGTACTTCCCCCATCCCGAGTGGGTAAGGGGATGGTGAAATGTGGACTCCTTTCCAGGCTTGATTAATAATCTGCTTATGCTTTATAGCTAAAAGGACAACGCCCCTTTTGAGCTTCCTGAAGAACAAGCAGGTAAGTGCTCGTTTTGGTAGTTGTCTTGGCTCTTTATGAGTTCGCAGTGAATAAACATTCGAAAGCCCTGAAATCCTACAGGAAAATAGCTACCTTCACAAGTTAGCCATTAAACTTCTTTGGCCATGTTATTCATGGCAGTTGTGGGCCTAGGAGTTTACGATTCAGACCTGGAGAGAGCTTTGCCGTCCCAGAGACATTTTGTAGTTCCCTGACAGCCTCAGGGGATATACAAAGGAAATGTAGGGGTAGATTCTGGTCTTGATTCTTGAGAGAATGTGTAGTAAGGATGTTGTAGAAAGAAGGAGAGAATCAGATAGGTTAGCAGGTACCCAAAATGTCTTTGGGGTTAGCTGGGGTTTTGATATGTTTGTAATCAGAAGGGTGTTGTTGTTATCTCTAGAGAATGAGAGAAGAAAAGAGAGAAGAAAGGAGGAGACGGGAAATAGAGAGGAAAAGGCAAAGAGAAGAAGAGAGAAGAAAATGGAAAGAAGAGGAGAAACGAAAAAGAAAAGATATAGAAAAACTAAAGAAGATAGAAAGAATTCCAGAAAGGGAGAAAATAAGGGATGAACCAAAGATTAAGGTATGAAAGTAACAGAAGCTGACTGCATGTCTCTGAAAACTGCATGGATCTGTTTATGCATGAGCCTTGTGTTGTGGCAAATTTTGTTTTGTTTTTGCACTTTGCAGGGGGCAGGGGGGTTGGAAATAGATTTCCTGTCATGCTATAGCATTAAGTTTTAAGCTTAAGATGACTTAGAAGGATTCAATACTTTACCCAATGCTGTCATCCTTCATTGCAGTTTTTTTTGTTTGTTTTTTTTCCTAAATCACTAGTAATGTTTGGTATGTGGGTCTAACTAGTCTAACTAGTCTCTCAGTTCCTGGTAAATGAGGACTTAGGTGTGGCTTGCATGAATTTGGGGGTTTTGTCGGCTTTTCTTTCATAAATGATACATGAAGTTGCCTCATCTGTTTGTTTTCCACTGTCTTCAGGTACACAGGTTTCTGTTACAAGCTGTGAATCAGAAAAATGTAAGGATCAAGTACATGATACAGAGCACCTAGTATCATGTCGTACACTCAGGTCTTAGCTAATAACTGTTGGTGGTGGTGGTAGTGTTACTTGGTAAAGCCCCTACAGATTGACTTGGGGCTTTGTAAAAGCTGAGCTTTTTGACATCTCTCTTTAAAAGGAAACCGAAAACCAGGCATGGTGACTCATCACAGCACAAGGGTTTAGTTTGAAGCTAGCCAGGCTTGCAGTTCCAGATCCTATCTTAATAAAATAGGATAGAATAAAATAGAGGGAACCCTCATGCTCTGTTGGTACCCAGAAGCCCCAGCAATATAGGTTCAGAGGAAAGTCAGGATATATATAGCACCTTCTCATCTTTTTTTATGCCTCCCCGAATTGATTGCCATGGGAGAAGAGTATGGACAGATACCCTGCCTTAAGAGCTTTCTCTTCTCATGTGATTCCTGAGTGGCTTTCTTGCATCTAGAAAGCTATGAGCAGCAGATGCTTACTGCTCCATTGCATATAGGAAGAGGAAATCTTGTAGAGAAAGCTCAGCCTTGCTGCTTCCTTCCCAAGGGCATGGCTTAGGCAGCGAGCATCCCAGAGAAGTGCTTGCAGCTAGATCTTCGGAAAGTCTGAAAGCATCTCACAGATATAATGGCATGGTCGCCTTCTTCTACTTTCTGGAAACACAACAAACAGTTTAAAGGGCTGGGGTTTCCTGAGTCTCTTTTGGGCTCATTGCTGATACAGGGGAACCTTCTACCTCAGTTCCTTCCAGCTTCCGCCATGCCGCAAGCGATTTGACTTGCTAGTCCTCATGAAGAGCAAGACAGAAGGTAGAGTCAGCCATGCTAGAGAGCTTCTCTAATGTTCTTATTAGAGTAATGAACATCTTGGCATCTAATGCAGGGAGATGTTCATTAGAGAAACCTGCACATCTGCCCTCATTTTGCTTTGGGACCTTCATTGTGTCAATTTTGGATTCCCATTGGTAGTTGCTGTGTGTGCTGAAGTAGCTCATGCTTAAGTGTGGTTCCTTTGCATTAAGTTTTAAGCTTTTGCTTTGTGACTTGCATGACGCCTTCTCCCTGAGATGAACCTCTTATGATGCATTTACTATCTATCGCCTCTAGCAGAGGTATCCATGATAACTCTTTATAGCAATGAGGTCAGAAAGAGCGTCATATGTGGCCCTGAATAGACATGAAACTTCAACCTTCTATTATTCTATAAGGCTTTTGGATTTTAAAACTCCAGTGCCAAGTAATTGTTGCTATTTATCTCTAATGATAATGTCATTATACTATCATAAATATGTTGTTCTCAGGCTTCAGGCAGAGTCATTCCTGCAATGGATCTCTCCTTTGGTAATTAAGGTATTTGGCATTCCAAGAATATACACATAAGAAAAAACAAAGTAGCCGGGCGGTGGTGGTGCACACCTTTAATCCCAGCACTTGGGAGGCAGAGGCAGGCGGATTTCTGAGTCCGAGGCCAGCCTGGTCTACAAAGTGAGTTCCTGGACAGCCAGGGCTACACAGAGAAACCCTGTCTTGAAAAACCAAAAAAAAAAAAAAAAAAAAAAGAAGAAGAAAGAAAAGAAAAGAAAAACAAAGTAACAAAAAATACACTGAGTCACTTAAAAGTTTGACCTCTAGCCGGGTATGGTGGTACACACTTTTAACCAGCACTAGGGAGGCAGATGTAGGCAGATTGTAATTTCCTGGCTTTCCTGGGCTACATATTAAGAACCTGTCTCAAAGCCCCTTCAAAAGAGGTTGACTTAAACCCAAAGGAGTCTTGATACCATTGCCACAGGATGCTGAAACTACTTCCTGTGTGAGGAATGGTACATTCACATTGGTAGCTTCCACTTAATAAATCACTCCTGTGCTCACTGGAAATTTGAGACTAATGGCAGAGATAAGGGGTCTTCTACAGTCTAAAGTTAAAATATTTAGTATATTGTGGGGTTTTTGATAGAAACAGAAGGCAGTGCCCCATGTACCAGAATGAAAAATAAACATTTTTTTTCTTTAAAAGTTGCTCAGGAAACCAGAAAAAGGAGATGAAAAAGAACTTGATAAAAGAGACAAAACCAAGAGACTGGACAAAGAAAATCTGAATGAAGAAAGAGCCAGTGGGCACAGTTACACTCTGCCCAGGCGTTCTGATGTCGAACTGAAGGATGAAAAGCCAAAGAGGTCAGTCAGCAGTGAGAGCCGGGTCTTAGCCATCTTTCATTGGTAGCCACTAATGCAGGTGCTGTGTCCTGGACTTGGATGGAATTAAATTATTTGTCATGGCCTACACAACCTGCAATAACACCCAGGAGGCTGAGATAGGAGGATGGGTAGCTTCAAGGTCAGCCTAGACTACATAGCAAGACCTTGTCAAAAAAATGAACTACTGGGCTGGAAAGATGGCTCAGTGGTTAAGAGCACTGACTGATCTTCCTGAGGTCCTGAGTTCAAATCCCAGCAACCACATGGTGGCTCACAACCATCTGAAATGGGATCTGACACCCTCTTCTGGTGTGTCTGAAGACAGCTACAGTGTACTCATATACATAAAATAAGTAAAATAAGTAAATCTTTAAAAAAAAACTCTTATTTTTAAAAAAAAATGACCTGCTTTCTATGGAGTGGAGGGAGGAGGAGGAGCATATGTTTCAGCAGGTGAATGACCTTTGTCTTGTTTTTCCTTTTTAAAGATTTATTTCTATTATTTTCAGTTGTGTGTGTGTGTGTGTGTGTGTGTGTGTGTGTGTGTATCTGTCTGTCTTGGGTGTGCCTATTTGTGCATGTGCCCAAGGAGGCCAACGGTGTCAGATCCTCCTGTAGCTGGAGTTACAGGTGGCAGTGAGCTACCTGATAGGGGTTCTGGGAACCAAATTTGGGTTTTCTGCAAAAGCAATAGACTCTTGACTTATGAGACAGCCCTCCAGCCCTGACTTGTGGTTTTTCTTATTTTCCAAAACAACTCCTACTTTTTCCTCAGCTGTAAAAGTGCACCCTTAATAAGATGGCCAACTTAGAATCACAGTGTTTCCGTATTTGCAATCATAGGATGTGAGAAGGTTTGGCCTTACCATTTTCTGTTCCGTTCTATTTTGTCTTGTCTTGTTTTCCAGACAGACTCTCGGGGCCTGCAGTGCTGGGACTTGAGCCCTGGGCACTTCTCACATCATTAGGCAAAGCACTCTATCAACTGAACGATGTCTCCAGCCCTCTTGTTTTTCACACAGGCTCGATGACGAGGGTGTCAGAGATTACAGAGACAGGGACCGGGAGTATGAGAGAGATCAGGAGCGCATGATCCGAGAAAGAGAGAGGCTGAAGCGGCAAGAAGAAGAGCGCCGGCGGCAGCAGCAGAAAGAACGCTATGAGAAAGAGAAGGCTTTTAAGCGAAAGGAAGAAGAAATGAAGAGAGAGAAAGAGACACTTCGAGATAAAGGAAAGAAGAGTGAGAATACAGAATCAATATGCTCATTAGAAAAAATTGAAAAAAAAGAGGAAGTGGTTAAGAGAGACCGCATAAGGAACAAGGTGCTGCTGGTTTTTTTTATTAAACTTGGTTGTTTTTATGAGGATTTTTCCCCCTATTCTTACAAGGATAATTTAAAGGAATGTGTCCTCTCCCCACCCCTACTAGGTATTGAATCATTGCAAGCTTTCTGCCAGTGAACTTCATCCCCAGTCCCTATTTTGGATTTTCATTTTCTTTTTTTCTAATTTATGTATTTATTTTTTGCATGTGTGCACATGAGTGTGCACAAGTGCATACATGTCCAATGCATGAATGATGGTCAGAGGACAGTTTGTGGGAGCCATTCTCTCCTTCCACCAGGTGGGTTCTAGAGATTGAACCCAGGTTGTCAAGCTTGGGAGCAAGTCCTCTTACCCAATGAACCATCTCATCAGCCCAATGGTAATTTCTTTCTTTCTTTTCTTTTTTGTTTTTCTTTTTTTGTTCTCTCTTTCTTTCTCTCTCTCTAGTTTTTTTTTTTGGTTTTGTTTTTTGTTTTTTAAGACAGGGTTTCTCTGTGTAGCCCTGGCTGTCCTGGAACTCATTATGTAGACCAGGCTGGCCTTGAACTCACAGAGTTCTGCCTGCCTCTGCCTCCTGAATGCTGAGATTAACGGCATCCCCCACCCTGCCCAGCTTCAAAGGTAATTTCTTACTATCCTAATTATTCCTAGTGAGAGTTTCCAGTTGCATCATTAATGTCTTTTTAAATAAGGGCTATGAACAATGTTCATAGTATGTGGTTGAATTCTATTTTGATCTAAGCAATCTTTTTTTTCCCCCTGACATATAATTGTTTGTTGTAGAAACCAGTTTGCCCTATGAATCTTCTCAGATTGTAGATTGGCAAATTATAACTTTTTTATCTCATTGAACATAAATATTCTGTTTCTTTTACAGTTACTACTTAAGCACTAATAGTGTGATAGACAACAGCATAAATGGAACCATAGGTTCAAAACACAGCATTAAAAATGTATAATTAAACAATTTTTAAATGAAAATAATAGTCAAATCTTGAAAAAACAGCTGCTAATATTTTAGGCTATCTGAGCCCTATAGTCTCTGTCACAACAGCTAAATTCTTTAAGGAAATAGACATGGGTAGTATAAAGAAATGAGCTTGGGGTTGAGTGTGTTTCTCAGTAGTTAAAAGTGCTGGCCTAGCTTGCATGGCAGTACACAGCTTTTATCCTAGCACTTGGGAGGCAGATGTAGGAGGATCTCTGTTCGAGGACAACCTGGTCTATTTACTTGAATCCAAGGACAGTCGGGGCTATGTAAAGAGACCCTGTATCAATAACAACAACACTTGGGGCTGGAGAGATGGCTTAGCAGTTAAGGGGTGAATATTTTTATTTTTTCAATTGCTAGTACCCATGTCAGGCAGCTCACAGACATATATAACTCCAGTCACTGTGGGCAACTGCATGTACTTATAGATACACATGCATACTACTTCCCCACACAGTTAAAAAAATAATAAGGAAAAATAATTTTTTTTTTTTAAAAAGGCTAGGCATGGTGTATACCTGTAATCCCAGAACGCAGGGGCAGAAGCAGGTGGGTTTCTGTAAGGCAAGCAGATCTTTTCTTTTTTGCTAGGGATTAAACCCAAACCTAGTTAGGCAAGAATTCTACCACTGAGCTAAATCAAGCCAAACTTAAACATATTTTTGTGTAGTTTTAGATTTTTATAATGAATTTATTGCATGGGACATGGTGGCCCATGTCTGAAGGAGGATTTCAAGTTGGAGGTCAGCCTAGGCTACTTTAAGCCCTATTCTCCCTCTCCCACCACAAAAGGTGATTTACTGGTAGAGAATCATAGGCATGTAGTTGTAGTTTCTGCAGTGACTTACACCCCCCCCCCTTGCCCAGGCCAGTTGTCTAACCCCTGGCTTTGAATGTATTAAACACTCTGTTACTGAGCTACAGCTTGGCCCTTGGTTCTTGTAGTTTCTAAGTTTAAAAAATTAGAGGTAATTAATTCTTAATACCTATAAATTAGGTTATCTTGAGGTAGTTTTAAAATTAGGCGAATACATTATATGCATGTACAAAATTCTCAAAGAATTAATAAAATATTATTTTAAAATTTAGGGGGGCTGGAGAGATGGCTCAGCAGTTAAGAGCAATGACTGCTCTTCCGAAGGTCCTAAGTTCAAATCCCAGCAACCACATGGTGGCTCACAACCACCCGTAATGAGATCTGACACTCTTCTGGTGTGTCTGAAGACAGCTACAGTGTACTTACATATAATAAATAAATCTTTTTTAAAAATTAGGCAATAGACTTCTCAAAACATCACCCTAGGCATGTTAAGTAATTCTTAAATGACTACAGGTTAAGCATAGTGCTAAACACCTTTAATCCCAGCATTCTCAAGAGGCAGAGACAAATGGATCTCTGTGAGCTCAAGGCCAGCCTGGTCTACATGGGAAGTTCCAGGACTGCTAGACTACATTGAGAGATCCTGTCTCAAGTAATGTGGCAGCAGCTAGAGCTGGTGGTGACAGTTTGTAATCCCAGGGAGGCTGAGGTAAGGAGATATTAAGGTCAAGGCCGCCTGAGCAACTTAGTGATAGCTTGTCTCAGGATAAATAGAAAAGGACTGGGAATATGGCTCAGTGGAGCACTAACCTGCCATGCACTAGGCACTTGTTTCAATCTCTCCTGCCAAAAAAAGTTTGCTCTTTTTTTTTTTTTTATGGAGGAGAGAGGAAAAGGGGAAGTTATTATGTAACATATATCCAGGTCTTTGGTCTGGATATATGAGTGCATAATTTAGGGCCCCCATGTTAAAGCAGAATAACAGTGTTATAACATGAATGTGTTTTTTTTTCTTTCAGGATCGTCCAGCCATGCAGCTTTACCAACCAGGAGCTCGAAGCCGAAGCCGACTCTGTCCCGCCGATGACAGCATCAAGCCTGGAGATTCCCCAGTGGACAAAAAGCAGGAAAGTGGTATTAGCCATAGAAAAGAAGGAGGAGAGGAGTGAGAAGTCCAAATGGTCATAGGTGTCCTGACTGTCCAGGCAGCCAAAGAGCACGTATTATGCTATCCAGAAGTGCCTTCAGGGCAAAGGAACAGAGAACAAGAAAAGGGGTCGCTGTGCTGGTGGGATGTACTACAGAGGAGTGTGTCTAAGCAGAATAAGATTGCAGGCTCGGAATCGAAGGACAATTCCATTGTTTTCTGCAGTTTCCACAAGTTAATTTTAATGTCTCAGAAAAAGATGGTAGCAAGGACATTGTAAGTGAAAAATGTCAAATAAGGGCTTAACTTTGTATGACAGCTAAAAAGAGCAGGTTCGAAAATCAACGGGTGTTCTTAATCCTGGCTTGGAGCATCTTCGTTTGAGTGGAGCAGAAACACACTAAGTTTCGTTGGGATCTTAACTATTTTGCATTGTTGGTGTTGACTGTTGACTCTGTAGTGTAGGAGCAATGAGCATGTAATTGTAGCACAAGTAGAGCGGAGGATAGAGCAAATAATGGCTGATGGAAAAGATTTAAATAGTCATGTTACATCTATATCCTGTGTCTGAAGTTTTCATAATTATAGCTTGTTTTACTTCTGTGAATGTAGCATCAAAAAATTCCTTGTAAACATCTTGTTTTTGCCTTTAGCGTTTTTTTCCTATTCCTAGGTAAAATGTAGCCCTTGGTTAGTTACTGACAATCTAGTCTTTGTTTTATCTTAGGTCTGATGATTTGAGTGCATACCCTGTCCAGGACGGAAGCTATACCATTATCTGTTCCTGTTATGGCAGCTTTCAGTCTTAGCTTGTTTTGTAATGCTGTCAATAAATTTCCACTTCATTCCAGTTTGAAGCTGCGTTTATTTATTCAAGTACTGACTCATATGTGGAACTGGGGGTGGAACCAAGGGCCTCAAGCATGTGACGTGTGTATTCTACTACTGAGCTATAACCTCTCCAGCCCCATGCCAAGTGAGGCTGTTAGTTTTAGTAAATTAAATATTTCATTCTGACTTAAGTTCTTGGGAATTTTGAAAGGGGATAAATGATATTAATTTCTGCCTTTAGTAGGTAAGGAGAGGCTTTGACCAAGTAGAGGGTCAGATCACACTTCACTTTTACTGTAAGAACCCAAGTGAAGACGGGTGGAGTGCTTCACACCTGCAGTGCCAGCATGTGGATGGTCTCAGGTCAAAGCAGGAGTAGTGACCTGAGTTTGAAGTCATCCTAGGCTATATAGTAGGCTCTAGGCCAGCCTGAGCTGCAAAGTGGGACTCTGTCTCAAACTATAAAATGGCTGCGTGTCTGCACAACTCTCTTGAGGTTCAGCTTGGCTTCCTGCCAGCCCCACCTAATGGGCATCAGTTGCCCATTACTAATAGGTTAGCTTGTGGCTTTATACTTTGTCAGCTTTATTAAAAATAGTTTTAGCTGGGCAATGGCACACACCTTTAATCTCAGCACTTGGGAGGCAGAGGCAGGTGGATTTCTGAGTTCGAGGCCAACCTGGTCTACAGAGTGAATTCCAAGACAGCCAGGGCTACACAGAGAAACCCTGTCTTGAAAAGCAAAAACAAAAAACGAAATAGTGTTATTCTTTGGTCATGTCATACATGGATGCAATGTATCTTTTAAAAGTTCCTTTTATTCAGTTCATGTATCTGAGCATTTGTCTGAATGTGTTTATGTACACCACATGAGTGCCTAGTGCCAGCAGGAGTCACATCTCCTGAAACTGGAATCGCAGACAGTTGTAAACTGCCATGTAGGTGCTAGGAACTGACATGGGATCTCTACAGGAGCAGCAAATGCTTTGAACTAATCTCTCTCCAGCCCCCTGTGCAATTCAGGTATGTCTTACTTGTATCCACCGTCCTCAGCGTTTAGAAGCCAGTTCCTCAAAGCAGGTAGAAGAGACACTAAAAACGATTGAAAGAGGCTCATCCAAAACTGAGAAAGTACTTCCAAGTAAGGGAGAATTTCAGGAGAGTGGCTCAGCGTGCCCACTGCCTGAGAGAAGTTAAGGAACACGGAAGCATGAAATTGGCACTGGATTCGGCAGGGTTTAGGCAAGGGAAGCTGTATTATAGTGCAGAGTGAATGGCAAAAGTAGAGATGGGACAAACAGGTCAGAAGACATTTGAACTTGAAAAACCTAGAAAGTCACCTAATTTTGGATGGTCATTGAGCCACAGCTAAAAAGAATAAAGTAGGGACAGAAAAAGAATAGAGCCCAGCCTGAATGCATTCTAACATTCCTACACACACACACACACACACACACACACACACACACACACACACGGAATAGCCATATATTCTGGTGCTACTTAATCTAAAATAATGTTTCAAGAAGTAATGGCCGGGGCTGGTGAGATGGCTCAGTGGGTAAGAGCACCCGACTGCTCTTCCGAAGGTCCAGAGTTCTAATCCCAGCAACCACATGGTGGCTCACAACCATCCGTAACGAGATCTGGCGCCCTCTTCTGGAGTGTCTGAAGACAGCTACAGTGTACTTACATGTAATAAATAAATAAATCTTTAAAAAAAAAAAAAAGTAATGGCCTCGGGTAAGGTGACACAAACCTAGAATCACAGCACTTGGAAGAAAGAAACGAGGATCAAGAGTTCAAGGCTAAGCCGGGCGTGGTGGCGCACGCCTTTAATCCCAGCACTCGGGAGGCAGAGGCAGGCGGATTTCTGAGTTCGAGGCCAGCCTGGTCTACAAAGTGAGTTCCAGGACAGCCAGGGCTATACAGAGAAACCCTGTCTCGAAAAACCAAAAAAAAAAAAAAAAAAAAAAAAAAAAAGAGTTCAAGGTACTCTTGGCTACATACTAAGTTTGAGGCCAACCTGGGCTGTATGAGTGGACAGGGCTGTGGATAAGGTTTGATGGTAGAGCAAGAAGGCCTTGGAGTCACCCTCCAGTTTTTCCAGTGGGTCAGCCCTGAAAGAAAAGGGTGTGGCCAGCAGGGTTGGATGCTAGAGAAAATTCAATTATGATACTTGAAGAGACTCACAGATGTGGTGACTTCTAGACCATTAATGAACTGGGACCATGGGACATCATTAGGTTGAGAATAGATTCAGTTAACATTTATAACTTTACAGAAGTTTTAACTTTACAGAAGTTTATAACTTTACAGAAGCCTTGAAATGAAACAGATAGGCAAGTGGTTTTGAGAAGTGACCATTTCTAATGTAAGAAATACTAAAGTCTATTTAGAAGACATTCAAGAGAAGGGCTACCTGAGGGAATAAGTGTAGGATTTTTGCAAAGACAGCCAAAATAGAAGCCAAGCTAAAGGTCACGGGAGCTGGCCTTAGGAAAAAGGCTACTCCGGACCCATCAGTAAGAAGCTAGCACTGCCTGCCTCCCCTTCTGGCCTGTTAGCAGCTGAGTAAACTCAGTTTTCCTATCAGCATCTTCCTCTGGTGCTTGCCTGTCCTGCCTAGCTCTGAGTCAAACCCTTTTCCCTGCCCCTCTAGATTTCTTCCATTCCTTCTTTCGATTAGCAAGTGTCTACAATTCACTGTGTGTGTCAGTCCCTAGGGACAAGGATGAAAAGAAGACAAGTCCTTGTCCTTGAGTAACTCAGGATACCTCAGTGACCACCAGAACTACCAGTGGATTTAGTCAGAACTCTGTGCAATGTGAGAAGGGCTGTGAGTAGACAAAATGGTTTGGGAGTCTCGTGTGAGCTGCCCAGTGGTGCTGAGGAAAATCCCTAAACTTGATCTATGAATGGACAGCACACCTTAGCAGGAGGTCCTCCCTCCTGCTAAGCAGTTGTTTGGGGAACTGATACCTTTTCCACAAAACTACCTTTTCTTTCTTTTACTTTCTTTTTATGATTGTTATTTTGTATCTGTGTGTGGCTATGGAGGTCAGAAAGAGGTGCTCAGTCCTCTGGAGCTGAAGTGTACAAGCAGCAGTGAGCTACTCATTGTGGATGTTGGGAGTGGAATTAGGGGACCAGTTTAGGCCAGGCAGGTACCTTTAATCCCAGCACTCAGGAGGCAGAGCAGGTAGATCTCTGTGAGTTCATGGCCAGCCCAAGTTCTAGGACATCCAGAAGTGTATGTAGGGAGGCTCTGTCTCAACCCCCACCCTCTCCCAAATAGTAGTACCAATTTTTAACCTCTGAGCCATTTCTCTAGCCCTAATTTTATTCTTTTTATTATATTTATTTAATGGAGCTGTGTGCTCATGACAATGTGTGGAGGTTGGAGGACAACTTTTGGGGATTGGTTCTTGTGTCAGGTTTAGTCAATGAGCCATCTCGCCTCTCCCCATAAACCTCAGCTTGTACCCTTGCTGTTGCCCTCTATCACCTTTAATTTTTTTGTGTGTGTACACACACACACATATATACATATATATATTTGGCTTTTCAAAACAGGGTTTCTCCGATTAGCCCTGGCTGTCCTGGAACTCACTCTGTAGACCAGGCTGGCCTCACTCACATAGATCTGCCTCCTGACCACTATGATTAAAGGTGTGTGCACCATGTTCCACCTCTGCTGCTATAAATCATAACTTCATATTATTTATAATAAACTTATAGGAGCCAGGCATGGTAGAATATTGTCTATAATGCTTGGTACTCAAGAGGCTGATGCAGGAGGATAACTGTAAGTTTAAGGCCAAGTTGGGCTATATAGTGAGTTTGAAGTCCACCAGAACTACATTGTAAGACAAAAAACAAATCAACAACTAAGAATGAACACATAGGAGCTGGGTGTGTGTCTCAATGGTAGAGTGCGTTTCCTAACATGTATACAACCCTGGGTTCCATCCCATACACACACAGAGACACACACTGGACTAAGATTATAAATCACACACAGAGACACACACTGGACTAAGATTATAAATCACACACAGAGACACACACTGGACTAAGATTATAAATCACACACAGAGACACACACTGGACTAAGATTATAAATCACACACAGAGATACACACTGGACTAAGATTATAAATCACGGTGTGTGTGGGGGGGTTCATTCCATTTGTTTCTTCAGGCACAGATTTTTTTTTTTTTGTTTTGTTGTTGTTGTTGTTTTTTGAGACAGGGTTTCTCTTAATAGCCCCAGCTGTCCTAGAACTCACTTTGTAGACCAGGCTGTTCTTGAACTCAGAAATCTGCCTGCCTCTGCCTCCCAAGTGCTGGGATTAAAGGAGTGCACCACCACACCGGGCCAGATTTAGTTTTTTTATGGGAGGACAGCCAGGGCTACACAGAGAAACACTGTCTCGAAAAACAAACCAAAAAAGAAAAAAGAAAAGAAAAGAAAAGAAAGACATAGAGATGTATGTATGTATGTGTATATATATATATATATATATATATATATATATATATATATATATATGTATACACACAGAGTCTCATTCTGTAGCCTTGGCTGTTTGAATAATAGGATTTCCTGCTTCAGCCTCTGGAATTTCTGAGTTCAACAGCCTTGGCTTTCCTGGAACTCACTCTGTAGACCAGGCTGGCCTTGAACTCAGAAATCTGCCTGCCTCTGCCTCCCAAGTGCTGGGATTAAAGGCATGAGCCACCACTGCCCAGCTAGAAGCACATTAAAAAAAATAAATAAAGGCTTAGATACTAAACTGGGAGTGGTGGTGTAGGGCCATCATCATAGTAATCAGGATCAGGCCATGGGTCTGATCCTTTACTGAGCACTTCTCTGTGGGCACTGATCCTACGGCGGCACTGGGCACCACTCATACAGCACTGGCCACCACAGGAGCTCTCAGGTTGCTTGTGGCCATGAGGAACTAGCTGCTCTGCTGGGAGAAGTGAAGCTATGGAAAACAGGAGAAAGTCCAGAGCTGAGTCCAGTGTGTCTGTGAGGAAGGGAAGAAGAGGCTGCTTGGGGACCCATGTGGTCCCCAGCCTTTCACATCACAAACTGATCCCCTCCCCCATAACGACATCTACAAGGTAGTTCTGAGAATAATTTGACACTGATAAAAGGAATCTTTAACTTTTTATGATATCCACAGGTATTATCTTTAGTTTTCAGCTTCTTCTTGTTCTATGATGTGCTCTTTCTATAGTTTATCTTTTAGAAGTAAGGTCTCAATATACAACCTAGGGTAGCTCACAATTTATGATCCTCCTGCGTCTGCCTCATAGGGGCCTCATAGGGGTACACAACTATACCTGACTTTCTGTTTTATTTACACAGCAGTTGAGCAGATGTCAAAGAGAAGTGGTTCTTACCTTCCACCTTTTTGAGACAGGGTTTGCCTTGTTTCTGTTGCTGTGTTAAATACTCCAAGCTAGCTGGCCCTCAGTCTTCCAGGAGTTTCTCTCCTGTCTCCACCTTCTATTGTGCTGTAGGAATCCTAGGGTTGCAGATACACAGGAGTACATATCTATCTATCTATCTATCTATCTATCTATCTATCTATCTATCTATTTATTTATTTATTTATTTAGCGACAGGGTCTATATGTAGTAATCCTGACTGTCTGGAAGCTCAGTATCTAGACTAGGCTGGCCTTGAGCTCAGAGGTATTGCTCCTTCTGCTTCAAGTGCTAAGATTAAAAGTGTAGGCCACCATGCCCTGTATCTTCACTTTTTGGGACTTGAACTATAAGTTGGCAGGATTGCATGACTGACTGGTGCTTTTATCTACTAACGATTCCCCTGGCCCTGGTCTATGGGATTTTTACCCCACCTGAGACAGAGTTTCTCTGTGTATCTTTGGCTGTCCTGGAATTCACACTGGGTAAACCAGGATGGTCTTAAACTCAGAGGTCTGTCTGCCTCCCAAGTGCTGGGATTAAAGGCATGCACCACCACCGTCCGGCGTCTTTTTTTTTTCTTAAGATTTACATATTTTTTTTTATTTATATGAGCACACTGTAGTTATTCACTACAGATGGTTGTGAACCACCATGTGGTTGCTGGGAATTGAACTCAGGACCTCGGGAAGAGCAGATGGTGCTCGTAACCGCTGAGCCATCTCTCTAGCTCCGCCTCCCTTTTAATTAAGTATTTTTAGGTACTATTGATAATGGGTCCGTGTGTGTTTACATGGGGACGTGTACCTGTAAATGATGAGTGTAGGTGCCCCTGGAAGTCAGAGACATGTTATCCCCTAGAGCTGGAGGGTTGTAAGCTGCCTGATATGGGTGCTGTGAATGGAACTTGGATTCTCTATAATAGTGAAGTTAGTCATTAAAAGATGTCTGCAGGCCCTTCTTCCTCCCTTCTAGGGTGCATCGCCAACCTTAAGCCCCGCCCCTCTCGCTGAAGCTGGGGGAGTTGCAGCTCTGGAAGTGATGTAGGCCTTTTCCCGCCCTCCTCAGAGTTGGTCCCGCCTACTCCGTTTCCCGGGGTTTGCTAAGGGTTTTTTACTTGGTTACTTCTCAAAGGCCATCTACCATGGCCACCAAGGCCGTGGCCCTCACAACAATGATGATCACCTGCAGGAACATGCATGGACGCGGAGGCCTCGGAATTACGTTCCCTATAAACCTGTTTGGGTTCCCACGGCCCCATGGGAGCGCAGGGGTGGAGCTAGGGAGGACGCGGTGAGTCATCCATCTCCCCCTAAGCTCCGCCTCTAGCCACTTCTTCTAATCGCGTTCTTCCGGTCCTGGCCTTTCTCTTCTCCATTCCTCCGCCATCGTGAGCGCTATTCTTGGTTCGGCTTCTCGCCATGGTAAGACTATCGGCCGCCATCCGTCCCTCAGCGGCTTTCGTGAGGCTAGAGACCACTGTGCCTTTGTGGCAGACATGCGCAGCACTGAGGGCTGGGTGTATTTTTCAGGGTTTTAGTGTTCGTTTTTGGAGCTAGGACACATCGATCGGCCCGTGGGCGCGGCATGAAATTATCAAGTCCATTTACCCTTGCAGGATCAGGACGCTCTTCCTGCAGCCTGGCAAGGGGTGCAAAGTATTCTTGTTTCATATAGCCTGGGGCTGACGGTGATCTTCATGATGGGGGGCAAAACGAGAGGCTGGGACCACTCTTAGATTGTCCCTGATTGAAGAGCATGAAACGCCATTTGCACAGCGAGATGTCCACAGTAAGGGTTAACAGAACTTTGAGATCCCTTCAGAAGTTAGCGCGTCACTCCTTGGAGGCGTCTGCTAACAGCGCCTCAGTCATTGCCTACTGGCAAGATTATGTTTATGGGCGTCCAGGTACAAAGTGGGTTTAGTATCCGAATTTGTTAAATAAAACCTCCAACTGGTCTAGGGGGACGAGTGCGCTTGGCCTTCGTTGCATTTTTTTATGTAATGGTGTTTGCCTACCGAGTGTCAAGGGCTCCATATTCTTAGGTTAGCCAGCAGTGTCACTTGGAGGTAGATAAGACTTACAGAGTACAGTACCTAGCGTCATTGACTTAAAACTGGCCAGGGTTTGCCTAACCTCAAGCCATCCTTGTTCCAATAAGTCCGTTTCCTCTCCTACTCCGGCTATTCCGTGCTTCATCACTGGAGCCCAGCAGACAGCCAGTTTATAGGTCAGACAGGACTTGGGCTTAGAAACTTGGAGCTGATTATGAGCCATGTTTTAAGCCATTAACAACTTCCTCCAGAGAAGTGATGAGGATAAAAGGACTTCGTGGTTCGAGGTTGGGGAGATTTTCCTGGGTGTATGTTCTACAGGCCTGATGTTGGTTTGTTGGAATTTGTGACTGAATCAAGAGAATAGGCTGTGGTGTCACTAAACTGGTTGCATCTCTTTGTAGTCTTCTCACAAGACTTTCCGAATCAAGCGATTCCTGGCCAAGAAACAAAAGCAAAATCGCCCTATTCCTCAGTGGATCCGGATGAAAACTGGTAACAAAATCAGGTAAGACTTCTCTTGTCGGGCTTGGAAATCGTTATGTTTTAAATAACGTTGGGTATGGAGATACACAGTTGCAAAGTACGGTCCACCCAAGTCAATTAGTGTGCTGGGGACTGCCTTTTGAAATGTTTTTCCTTTTGTTTGGATTGGGTGCACGTGGTTGAGAACAACTTGGGAGGAATCACTTCTCTCCATTCACAAGTGGGTCTTGGGGATCTAGCTCAGGTCATGAGGCTCCTTGGTAGTGACTAGCTTACTTAGCCCCCGAAATCCCCCCACAAACCTTTTATAAATGCTTCAATGGGTTCTGTGTGGCCGCAGGTAGGCTCTGGGGCAGGCTTTTCTCACTTCTAATTTCCCTAGGAAGGCTTAAAGGGGACTTGACCCTTCTGGCAGGAGAGTGCTCTTTCCTGCAACCAGAGTTGAGCTCAGGATCAGCTGGGTCTGAGAGGTGGTAGGGATCGAACCCAGGGCCTCCCACAGGCAAGGGAAGCGCCTTCCTGAGTTCTTTCTGTGCTGTGGGGGATGCAGGCCCACATGTGGTCAGAGGATAGTTGGTGGGAATTGGTTTTTCCCAACATGCTGGGATTAAAGATAAGCACTGCCCAGTTTTGGGATTAGTAAAAATCTGGGTGTGGCTCTGCTGGGGCAAAACGTGAGGCTCCTTGTTCTTAATTTAGCCACTTAAGCTTGATCATCATCAACCCACTCTAGCCTTACATTCGAGTTAATTTCTGTCTTCTGGTATGATACATGTTTAGAGACTTTACTTGGAGTCAGGACTAGACTTTCAAACTTTGGTCTTGCCCCCATACAGTGCTAAGGAAAGCTTTGAAGCACGAGGCAGCACACCTTAGATGCTTTATTGGATAGCCTTGCTTTTTGAAACAGTCTTGTTTGTTTAGCCCAATCTGCTCCAACCTTCCAAGTAGCTGCTGAGGTTCCAGATGTGTGCCACCTTTACACGAACTTCACTTTACCTGAGACCTTATCTAACAAGAGTGGGGACTGATGGTTACTGTGTGGATTGTGGGGGATTATAACCACTAGCCCACAGACTTGCCTATTTTCTGGCTCTCATTTATAGGGGCTAGGGTTTGAGCCAGGACCTCCTGCCTATGCAAGTGCTCTGTCCCTGGACTAACCACCCAACTTACTCTCCCAACTTTGAAAACAAAAGCAGGTAGCAATTACAGTGCTTCATTTTGTGGGAGTACTGCCATTATCCTGCTGAAAGAAAAGCCATGTTGGTTGTTTCTGATTTTTGCTTTTGGGGTAAAAATCATGACACCTTGACATGAACAGTTCAGATTCTGGTTAGCTTAGCTCTGCTACTACTATAAGTCCTTTTATGCTCTAGCAAGCGCTTTAAATAAATTATCTTGTTCCTCTGAAAGTCTTAAGTCTGTGCTAGAGGAGCAAGTTTGTTGTGACCAACCCACCTTGTAACTGGTGGCTTCTCTTTGTACAGGTACAACTCTAAGAGAAGACACTGGAGGAGAACAAAGCTGGGTCTGTAAGGATTCACACAATGGCAAGACTGAGGATTTATACTGAATTGTCATCAATCATTCCTACCAGATGGATTTCAGCATTTAAACCTGGAGACTTTTCGTGTCTTAAATTAGGATGTTTGTCCAGTAATAAAATATAGAACCTTTAAAAATGCTTTTCTGGTTTACAAAGTACTAAATTGCCCTTATAAGACCGGATAAGGCTTCTTCTGTGGGGTAAAATATTGTTTCCTAGGAGCGAGAGATTACTCAGCCCTCACAAGTACTTGGTATTCTTGCTGAAGTCCTGGTTTTGGATCCTAATACTCAGTTTTTCTTTTAAGCCTTAAGATTGAGTCCACATGTTTAAGCCATAGTGTTAGTAGAGATCAGGACAACTGGAGTCCTCTGTTTTTACCTGTGTTCCAGGTGTTTATGGCAAGGGCTTTACCAACAGCTATCTCAGTGAAAGCAATCCCCCACTTTTGCATAGTGGCTTTTTTTTCACGACGGGGTTTCTCTGTAACCCTGGCTGTCAAAGTGGCTTGTTCTAATCCCTTGTGTGTTATAGATGAGCTCAAGGCCTCATGTAGGCCAGCACTCACAGCAACTGAACTGCATCCCTAGCCCTGTAGCAGTGGTTCACACAACCTAGGGGTTGATCCTGTCTCACAGGGGTTACCTAAGGCCATTAGAAAACTTTACAAATCACAACAGCAAAATTATGAAGCAGTGAAAATTTTTTCATAGGGATTGGTCACCACAACTTAAGCTGTATTAGAGTCATAGCATTAGGAGGGTTATGAGCCACTGTTCTATAGGCTTTGTAATATGAATGGACCTTGTGGGTACAGGAATTGAAACCAGGGTCTCTGCAAGAATAGTACTCTACTGCTTAGCCATCTCTTCCAGACCCACATAGCCTGAGATAAGCTGCTTTAAGGCTCCGTAGTTGGAATCATAGGAACTAGGGGTTGGCAGTCTAGTCCACAGCCTCCTGTAGAGATTTTACAAGAGTATTCTGATAATATGCTTCAAGCTAATCTGAATTAGGTTTGTGCTGCCATATCCACAAATCTTTTTTTTTTTTTGAGTCAGGATCTCCCAGAGATCCAAGTGCTAAAATAAAAAGCATGTTTGTCAGGCTGAGCCCAGGTTTCTGCATATCTATGAAAATTTAAATTTACATTTATTTGAACATTAGTAATGTGTGAAGGTCCCAACTTTTAGCAGTATTGCCCTCTAGTTTATGACAGGGCCATGTGGATACATAGAACACTGGCCCAGCGTGTGCAAGGGCTGTATTCTCTACCCAGCACAGCAAAACTAAAAACCAGAGTCGTCATGGATGGCAGTTCTTTTTGTTTTGTTTTTTTTTTTTTTCGAGACAGGGTTTCTCTGTGTAGCCCTGGCTGTCCTGGTACTCACTCTGTAGACCAGGCTGGCCTCGAACTCAGAAATCTGCCTGCCTCTGCCTCCCAAGTGCTGGGATTAAAGGTGTGTGCCACCATCGCCCGGCGGATGTCAGGATGGCAGTTATTTAAGTCCAAGCAGACTATAGAATTAACGTGACAAATTTCTAAGCATTTTGGTTTACGTACATTTTCAGGGCTGGAGAGATGGCTTCATGCTTGACACCACTGTTCTAGCACTCACATCAGGTAGCTCACACCCACCTGTAAACACCCCAAGGGATCCAGTGCCTCTGGCCTCTCAAGGTACCTACAAATCCTGTACACACAGACACAATGTAAAGATAAGCATTTATAGCCAGGTGTGTGGTGGTACACTCTTACCCCAGCATTCCAGGGGCAGGGGAAGGTGTATGGTTCTTTGAGTTTAAGGTTAGCGTGATTTCTAGGACAGCTGGGGCTACATAGATTCTTTCTCAAAAAATATTATATACACATTTTTAAATTGTTTAAAGAGGAAGTTGGGACAGCATCAGAACCTGTTTAAGTGACTGCCAAGATGACAGTAAAGGTATATCAACTTTCTCTTGGGACCTTGAATGGATGACAGAAATGGAAGATGATATGATGGTGTGAGATCCTTTGACCTGCTGGAGAAGGGTGGTTGAGTAATTGGATTTGAAATGAGCTGGAAGCCTCAGTGGACTGTCTGCAGACAGGAGCCCCATGGCGGGAGTAACTGGCCTGGAACGCTGTAGACCAGGGTAGCCTGAAGCTCATAAAAGACCTGCCTCTGTTCTCTGAGTGCTGGAAGTGTGTCACTTCTCCCAACCAGCTGTAGAATAGTTAGGGTGTAGGCAGAATAAACACTGGGGGTTTTGGTTCCCTCCCCCAGCAGTATGTAGCATGCTGAATACCGAGGATGGTAGGGAGGAGGCTGTGATCAGAGCCACCTCAAGAAACAGAAGACACTGCATGGATTCCAGCTCCAGCTCTGAAACAGTTGTTGCAATTTGGCGTACATAAATGAAAATCCCCTGGGTGTGAAACTTCACACCCGAAACCCTAACGCTCAGAGGCTGAGGTAGACTTGTCAGCAGTTCAAGGCCAGCCTGGACTACAGAATGAACAAGCTGGTTACATAATTTTTTTTTTTTTTTTGGTTTTTTCGAGACAGGGTTTCTCTTTATAGCTCTGGCTGTCCTGGAGCTCACTTTGTAGACCAGGCTGGCCTCGAACTCAGAAATCCCCCTGCCTCTGCCTCCCAAGTGCTGGGATTAAAGGCGTGCACCACCACTGCCTGGCCTCTATATTTATTTTTAATTATGTTTCTGCATGTGTCTGGATATGTGCATATGCCCGAGGATAGCAGAACACTATCGTTGGATCCTCTTGCTGGAGTTCCAGGGGTTTGTGCACTACTGGCCCGTGCCTTATGCCGTTGTCTTATGGCTTGATATATAGATCAAGTTGGCCTTGAACTCAGAGTCTCCTGGCTTCGCCTCCTGAGTGCTAGAATTAAAGACTCGGATTGCCACGCCCTGCCCATTGTACTCGAAATGGAAGTAGCTGTGATTGCTTGCTAAAGTAAGAGCGGCAGAAGATCGGGCCTAGCAACCTTCCGGCACAGAATGGGAGGAGCTCATGAGGCCCAGAAAGTTTGCTGGGAGAAGAAGAGATTTTCTTCAGTGATCCTGTAAGGAACACTAATTAAACCCATTGGGTCATCTATCATCTATAAAAAAAAAAAACTAACAAAAAGACATGTAAAAGAGGAAAAGGGGGTCAGCATGGGCTAGCGAGGAATGAGAGCGTAATGAGCTTATGATCAAAATAGGTTATACACACATGAAAATGCCAGAACGATATTCATTATTATATACATTTTTTTTTTTTTTTGGTTTTCGAGACAGAGTTTCTCTGTGTAGCCCTGGCTGTCCTAGAACTCACTCTGTAGACCAGGCTGGCCTCAAACTCAGAAATCAGCCTGCCTCTGCCTCCCGAGTGCTGGGATCAAAGGTGTGGGCCACCACCGCCCGGCTATTATATACAATTAATATATACTGCTGGAACCTTTGAAAAGGGGGTGGAAGAGATGGCTCATGGCTTAGAGGACAGGACATCCTGCTCTTTCAGAGGACCTAAGTTCAGTTCCCTGCACGCATTTCAGGTGGCTAAAGACTATCTGTCCCTCAAGTTCCAGTGGATCTTCCACTAGCTTCCAGCTTCAGCAGGTGCCCATGCATGTGCAATGTGTGTAAACTCAAGCAGACACACGCATACGCACAAGTAAAAATAAAATAAACCTTTAAGGAAAAAGTTGGCTTCCAGAAGAAGCAGATGCAAGCCTTTAAAACCACTGAAAAATCAAGCAGGGTGCCATGCCCCCCCTCCCCCCTCTCTCTCTTAAAATTCTTTTTATTACTTTAAATGTCAAAGAAAACCCTAAAATCTAGAAGCATATTTCTTTTTTGAAAGATTTATTTATTTTATGTATATGAGTACACTCTATATGTAGGTTGTGAGCCTTCATGTGGTTGTTGGGAATTGGATTTTTAAGACCTCTGCTCACTCTGCTCAATCCTGCTCACTCAGGCCCAAAGATTTATTTATTATGCTGTAGCTGTCTTCAGACACCAGATGTGGGCATCAGATCTCATTACAGATGGTTGTGAGCCACCATGTGGTTGCTGGGATTTGAACTCAGGAACTCTGGAAGAATAGTCAGTGCTTTTAACCACTGAGCCATCTTACCAACCCTACCCCCTCTCTCTTTAGGCCTGATTCTTTCTGTGTAGCTGCTTCACTGTCCTTCCTCCTGGCAGAGAATCAGAAATGGATTGAAATCACCAAATCTTAACAGCCAGATTTTGAGAGGAAAAACCCCATTGGCCTAACTTGGGTCTCATCTCAAGTTGGGTGAAGAGCCAATCCAGAATGTCTCAAGGACCAGGCCTGTATGATCTTGCCTGTAAATAGGCTGGCTTGGGCTGAGCAGGCCTGGGCAAGGGCCTCTGTTACAAGAGACTTGTGTGCTGGCCATGAATCGCCTGGAGAGATGCCTTCCTTCTCTGGTCCTTTGTCATTGGCTGTTTGCTTCTTTCGTTCTCTTTCTGCTTTCTACAGTCATTTATGTTGACATTTGTTTTAAGTCTGGGTATTTCAGAGACCCCGAGGATGCTGACATGTGGGAAAGATGCCATATAGAATAAAAATGGAATAAATTCTGATACAAATCAGTTCATAGATTGTGGGATTTAAAGAAAACATGCTCTCTAAGAATTTTTTGTTACATTTATTTCATCATGGTGTGTGTGTGCACTCATGCGTGTGTGTAATATGTGATATGCCAGGACACACAAGTGGAAATCAGAGGAATTTTTTCTCTAGCATACGGACACCAGTGATGGAAATATTGCCAGGCTTGGCAGCAAGTGCTTTCACCTGTCACGCCATCTTTGATTTGCACTAGTGAGGAGTCAAAACTGAACCTGACATGGAGACACATACCTGCAATTCCAGCACTTGGGAGGTAGAGGCCAGAGGAAGAGGGTGAAGAGTTTCAGGCCAGCCCTAGGTACATTACAAAATCCATAAAAACAGAAAACCAAAAATGAAAAGGGGGCGAACAGTGGAATTAAATGTTACCTCTGTTTAGAGGCGCAGAATGAGTCTCAAGTTGTCATTCGGGGATGCTACCGCCAGAGGGAGCCTTTGTAACGCTTTTCTGCATTGGCCTGATTTCCTGGTTCTCAGAGACTTGTATTTTAATGGAGTCTAAACAACACTGCGTGCTTGCGTGCGTGCCTCTGTGTGTGTGTGTGTGTGTGTGTGAATGAAAACATTTAGTATTGTTGTGATATATGGTGGCTCATGCCTTTAATCCCAGAACTCAGGCAGCAGAGGCAGATGGATCTCTGTGACTTTTGAGGTCAGCCCAATCTACATGGTAAGTCCCAGGCAAACCAGGGCTGCACACTGAGACCCTGTCTCGAAACCAAGTTTTTGTTTTCCCTATTATTAAATTGATGCTATGGTTACAATGCATAATATTAAAATATAAGCCAGAGCTACAGGCGTAGCATGGGTTCAAGGCTCAGCACAGCACATAAGTAAACTAGCTAGCAGGTAGGGAGATGACTGACTGGGTAAAGCACTTGCCGAAGCCACATGAAGGCCAGATGTGTGTAGAGGTTGCCCTCTAATTCCAGCACACAGGAGGTAACAAAACCAGGGCATCCGCAGAACAACCTCGCTAGTTAGATTAGCCCAGTTTTGGTAAACTTTGTGCTCAAGTGAGAGTCCTTGCCTCAATAAGGGGGGAACAGGGCTGGAGAGATGGCTCAGTGGTTAAGAGCACTCACTGCTCTTCCAAAGGTCCTGAGTCTCATATGGCAATTCATAACTGTGTGATGCTGTCTCCTGGTGTGCAGACGTACATGCAGAAAAGTACCCGTATCTATATAAATATGTAAATAAACATATTTATTTTTATTATATTTATCTATATAAATATGTAAACAAACCTTTAAAATATTTAAATATTTAAAATATTGAATAAAATTAAGAAAAATACAGGGGAAAATACCAGGAGAACAATTAAGAAAGACATAAGACACAGCCTCTGGCCTCCCCATTCTAAGGCACACATACATGTGGACTTCATATGTGCACATCCACCCCACACATACATAGACAAAAAGAATAAAGCAGTCTTAGGATCGTAGAGGAATATGGATGTAGGATATATGGGCATCCCATCTCCTCTTCTTCTTCCTCCTCTTCCTTCTTTTGATGGGATCCAGGACCATTGTGTATATAAGGACTCTACTACTGAGCCACACTCTTCCTAGTGTCTGTATCTCCTGCTCCCAGGAATCACCTTAAATGAAACCAACCTCTCTGGCTCTGGCTCTGGCTCTGGCTCTGGCTCTGCTCCTCTCCCCACTTTCTCTCTCATGCTTTTTCTCTCTGCCTCCTTTCCTCTCCAAACCCTGCCCTGTGTGTGTGTGTGTGTGTGTGTGTGTGTGTATGTGTGTTTGTATGTGTGTGTATGTGTGTGTGTGTTTGTATGTGTGTATATGTGTGTGTGTGAGTGTCTGGCCTTGAACTCCTTGTCTTCCTGCCTTCACCTCCAAGTGCTAGGATTTCAAGTAGCCACTATTCCTAGCTAAAACTGAGTTCTTTTGGTCAGTTTTAACAACTTCTATAAGTAAAACATATTGAGATTGGGGATGTAGCTCTGTTGGTAAAATGCTTGCCTAGCGTGCATGAGATGGTGGGTTGCATTTTCAGCACTGCATAAACTGGGCATCGTGGTACACATCTCTAATCCCAACACTTTCGAGGCAAACACAGAGGGATCAGGAATTCAAGGCTACCCTGGGATGTGTAGTAAGTTCAAGGCGAACTTTAATTACATGAGACCTTAACCACAACAACAACTCATACATACATACATACATACATACATACAGACAGACAGACACACACACACACACACACACACACACACACACATTCATGGGGAGGGGTTGTGGTGGCACACACCTTTAATCCCAGGATTTGAGAGACAAAGACAGGCAGATCTTTTGAGGTCAGCCTGGTCAGTGGGTTCCAGGCTAGCCAGAGACATACAGTGAGACTCTGTCTAATATGTGTGTGTTTAATATATGTAGATCTAAGAAAAAACACTGGGCATGGCTGTGTCCACCTATAATCCTTAGGAGATGGAGGCAGAAGGATTAGGAGTTCAAAGCCATCCTCAGGTATATATTGAGACCAATATGACTCATGGTGTGAGCTGGGCTACATGAGCTCCTGACTCAAAATAATAAACCAATGACTGGCCAATCAATAGATGTTAGTAGTTGGTCTTTAGAAGTTCCTACAAAGTGGTAACCAATCATTTTCTGATTGAACTTGAGGCTGGTTCCACAGGGGGAATTGATGGCAAATAGCATAAAAAGCCCATAGCTGGGCAAGCCATTGGCCCCAGCAGAGGACCTAAGTATTATTGCCTTGCTAAATGGGCATTGTATCAAACACATAAACATTTCTGTGTATGTCCATATCCAGTGGTGCTCTCAGCCTTGGTCAGGGGAGTTACAGGGGAGTCTGTAACAGGTAATACAGGATCGCAGCTAATCAAAGAAACCAAGAGCTCCGTTCTAAATGGATTAAAGCTCTGGGAACATTGTGGGGAAAGGCAAGAACGAACGTCAGAAGAGTGCTGTGAAACACCCACGAACTCACCGCAGCAATGGGCCTCGGCACAAAATCGATCCTAGAGGGGCCCCATCATGGGTAGAGGAGGGGTTTGTAGGATTCCACCCCCTCCCTGAGGCTTTTGGGTAGGTAACAGGTACTGGATAAGTAGGATAGCTACTGATAAATTGCCCTGCTTGAGTAAATAATCCGCTCATGCTGTGCCGGCAAGTGTAATGAAATGCAGCAGGACACACACACACACACACACACACACACACACACACACACACAGGAGTAGTGAATGTAAGAGGAAGACTTCCGGGGAAGACTAGGTTCAGTGGGGGGGGGGGGAAGGGCATAGAGGAGACAGTTGTATGAAATTTTGAAAAAAAAAACAAAGCAAAAAAACAAATGACAAGCCGGGCGTGGTGGCGCACGTCTTTAATCCCAGCACTTGGGAGGCAGAGGCAGGCAGATTTCTGAGTTCGAGGCCAGCCTGGTCTACAAAGTGAGTTCCAGGACAGTCAGGACTACACAGAGAAACCCTGTCTCGAAAAACAAAACACAAAACAAAACAAAAAACCAAATGAATCTTTTTGTTTGTTCTTTTGAGACAGGGTTTCTCTGTGTAGCTCTGACTGTCCTGGAACTCACTCTGTAGAGCAGGCTGGTCTCAAACTCACAGAGATTCTCCTGCCTCTGTCTTGCAAGTGCTGGGATAAAGTGTGTGCACTACCACTGCCTAGCAACAGATGCATCCATCTTTAAAAAGACTTCCCACAATGTCCATTTTCTTCTTTCTTTTTCCATTTCTTCCCTTGCTGTGAATGGGCTTTCCTGGAAAGAAGCTGTGATTGGTTAGAGCTACGGTGCTGTGGACAGGTTGGAATGTTGCAGGTCCAGAACCTAATTATACTCTCTATCTTGGGCCAGCTTTAGCTGCCTAAATAGCCTTTCCTTTCCCACCTCTGTATCAGACCTAACAGAGAAAGACCTTTTGGAATGTAGTAATGCCGCAGGCTTCCCTCATCTCCAAAGCTGAGAGTGCCATCAAATAGCATCGGAGGCTTGGAGCAGAGAGCTCCTTCATCTTGCTGCAACTGCTTCTCTGAGGTTTCCACCAATGCATTTTACTTTATTTTTCTTTCTTTCTTTCTTTCTTTCTTTCTTTCTTTCTTTCTTTCTTTCTTTCTTTCTTTCGTTCTTCCTTCCTTCCTTCCTTCCTTCCTTTCTTTCTTTCTTTTTTAAATATGGAATGCTTCACGAATTTGCATGTCATCCTTGAGCAGGGGCCATGCTAATCTTCTCTGTATCGTTCCAATTTTTAGTATATGTGCTGCCGAAGCGAGCACGCATTTTACTTTATTTTAAAGATTTATTTTTTTTTAAAGATTTATTTATTATATGTAAGTACACTGTAGCTGTCTTCAGACACTCCAGAAGAGGGCGCCAGATCTCGATACGGATGGTTGTGAGCCACCATGTGGTTGCTGGGATTTGAACTCTGGAACTCTGGACCTTTGGAAGAGCAGTCGGGTGCTCTTACCCACTGAGCCATCTCACCAGCCCTAAAGATTTATTTATTATTATAAATAAGTACACTGTAGCTGACTTCAGACACACCAGAAAAGGGGTGTCAGATCTCATTATGGGTGGTTGTGAGCCACCATGTGATTGCTGGGATTTGAACTCAGGACCTTCAGAAGACCACACAGTGCTCGTACCCGCTGAGCCATCTCGTTAGCCCCCACCAACACATTTTAAAAACACCTTGATTTATAACTCTGTTTTGTTACTAAAACTGCCTCCACACTGGGTATTATAACATCCCTGGGAAAGCCTAAAATGTGTATTCCAGAGTCTTAACCCCTGAAATTATCTCCATAATAAACAGTGTCCTTCATTCCTTTGAGCTGTTTCTTTCAACAATATTCTTTTCCTTAATTTTCTCCCTCCCTTTAATGATTTGGGGTTTTGTTTGTTTTGTTTTGTCTTTTTGAGGATGGTTTCACTATGAAACCCTGGCTGGCCTTGAGCTCACAGAGATCTGCCTGCCTCTGCTTCCCGAGTGCTGGAATTAAAGGCATGCACCACCATACTTAGCCTTTACTTTCTTAGGGAATTTTACTGTTTGTGTGTGTGTGTGTGTGTGTGTGTGCGCGGGAGCATGTGATGTATGTGTGCACACAGAAGCCTGTTGGATGTCTTACTCTACCACTGTATGTCTTATTCCCTTAGGACAGTCTCTCGCTGAAGCCTGAAGCTAGTCTAGGCTGATAGCCAACACCCCAGCTATCCTCCTGTCTTTTCCTATTTCTGTGCTAGAGTTACAGGTACATGTATGAATACCCGTGCTTATCCTTTTTCCTTGGGTGTTGGGAATCTGAACTCAGGTCTTCTTGTTTGAATATCAAGAGCTCTTACTAATGGCTTATCTCTACAACTCAGCTTCTCCTTATATCTTTATTTAATACTTATATGTAATATATCATATTTCTATTTCATTGAAAAAACGTACATTGTACCCCACTAAGTTAGTCTTGCAGCTTGAAAAGCATAGACATGCATATGTTAGCATATATGCCTATTAGTCTAGCATCAGGGCAACGGAGGCAAGAGGGTCAGGAATTCAAGCGGATCAGGAATTCAAGGCCATTCTTGACTATACACTTAGTTCAAGGCCAGCCTGAACTAAGAGCCCTTGTCTCAGAAACCAAACCAAACCAAAAGCAAAACCAAAATAACAACAACAACAAAAAAAGAAAACACAGACCTGCTTAAGGAGATTAGTTCATAAATATTTATGGAATTTTAAGTATCATGATAGAGAATACAGAGGCCAAGGGGACTATCTAGAATGGAAGCAATCTATCATCACCCCCACCATCACCACCACTATTATCATCAACCAGACAGGTTTCTCCCCCCACAGCACAGACTGCATGAAACTCAATATGTAGTCCAGGCTGGCCTGGAACTCAGCAATTTTCCTTCCTCTATGTTGGGATTACAGATTTGAGTCAGCTAAACTTCACATATTTTAAATTTTATAGTGTGGGGGTGGTAGATTGGCAGACTCTGAAACAGATTATGTCCCTAGTATGTAGTTACATAGTTTAACTTCCAGAGTGACATCCGTGCATGTTTGTAATATTTATATCGGTATAGTTCTAATTGAATTTAGATCTCTCAGACTGGAAATGCTTTATACAAACAAACCCTTTGTGCTTGAAGAGATAGATAGCAGTTTGCTTGCATTTTGAAGGCCGCTAGAGACAGTGTCTGCTGCTGCTATCTGTCTGTTGCCTTGTACAGGTCAAGGAAGAAAAACTGCTGTGTTGATCTACCTCTGTGCAACAAACTATCCCAAACCACAAGAGCTCAGAGCAAAGATTATTGTGGTCATTTTTTTGTGTGTGTGGGCAAAGAACTCAGGTTGACCTAGACTGTGTGCTTTGGTTTGGGCCAGTGGAGCTACCCAGCCTGCAGGATTCACTTCCATGATGGTTTCTTCACACATATTCAGTGGGCTGGATTTTCATAGCCTTTGTTTGTTTGTTTGTTTGTTTGTTTACATGGTCTCTGATCTGCCTAGGTTTCTCTCAGTGGCTTCAGTTTCTTGTCCCCCGGCTGACCTCAGAGCACTTTGCTGTTCAGGTAGCAACTGAGTTGATTAAGTGACTTAATAGACAGGGACCAAAAGTAGCCTGTTTCGGGAGTCTTGGGCCTTGAATCTAGAACTAGTGTCCTGGCTAGTCTTATGCCAAGTTAACACACAAACTACAGTTATCTGAAAACAGAAAACCCTAATTGAGAAAATGCCTGCATAAGACCTGACTGTAAGGCATTTCCTTAATTAGTGATTGATAGGGGAGGGCTCAGCCCATTGTGAGTGGTACTATCCCTGGACTGATGGTCCTGAGTTCCCTAAGAAAGCAGACTGAGCAAGCCATTGAGAGCAAGCCAGTAAGCAACACTTCTCCATGCTTCCAGAATCCTGCAACGTTTGAGTTCCTGTCCTGACTTCCTTCAGTGATGAACAACAATATGGAAGTGGAAGCTGAATGAACCGTTTCCTCCCCAACTTACTTTTTGGTTATGGTGTTTTGTTGCAGCAATAGAAACCCCAAGTAAGACAACTGCTTTATAGGCCTGGAAACCACAGGACACACAGGCCCTCTCTTTAACTTGATTTGGGGCATTGGGAAATTGGTTTTTGACAGGAAGAAACTTTGAGGCAGGGTCTTGTGTAAGCCAGTCTGGCCTTGAACTGAGTATATAGTCAAGGGCGACCTTAACCTTGTGATGCTCCAGCCTCCACCTCCCGAGTTCTGGAATTACAGGCGTGCACCACATCATAAAATAAGCTGGGGATGTAGTTTGCTTCATAGAATCTTTGCCCCGAGTTCCATCCCCAGCACCACATGCACTGGGTCTGGAGGCACATGTTTGTAATCCCAGCACTCTGGAAGTGGAGGCATGAGGATCAGAAGTTCAAGGCTATTCTCAGCTACGTCATGAATTTGAGGTTAACCTGGGATATCTGAGATTCTGCCTCAAAAAAAAAAAAAAAGAGTAAAAGGAAAACCAGAAAACCATCAAAGAAGGAAGGAAAAGACACGGGGAGTGGGGGAGAGAGAAAAGAAAGGAAATATAAAAGAAAATTGAGACTGGGTCCAGCTATGCTTAGCCTACCACAAACAATCAGCAACAACTTTAGGACTTTCTTTTCTTTTCTTTTTTCTCTTTCTTTCTTTCTTTCTTTCTTTCTTTCTTTCTTTCTTTCTTTCTTCTTTCTTTCTTTCTTTTTTTTTTTTTTTTTTTTTTTTACTTAAGCTGTCTTCAATGAAAGCCGTGCATGAGATGTCTCTACTCCTGCATCTTCTCGATCGTTTCTTCCTTGTATTTGCCCTTCTCCTTTCCTACTTGTCGGGACTTGGCTTTCCTCTCCAGGATCTTCTTGCGGTCTTTGTCCAGCTTTAGCCTGGTGATAACGACCTTGCTGGGGTGGATGCCCACGTGGACGGTTGTGCCATTAGCCTTCTCTCGCTGGACGCGTTCGATGTAGATGACGTATTTCTTCCTATACACTTGGACCACCTTGCCTTTGTAGTGTCCGCGAACAAACTGAACTTCGTCATCCTTCCGAATGGGCATAGACCGAACGTTATACTTCTGTCTCAGCTCTTTGGAAAGAGGGGAAGACATGATCTTCCTCCGAATGTGAGAAGGCGCATTGAAATGCCGTTTGCGGTTCGCGATCCACCGATGGCCGCAAAAGGAAAGAGCAGGACTTTCTTTACTTTTTAAGATTTATTCATTTATCATATGTAAATACACTGTAGCTGTCTTCAGACACACCAGAAGAGGGCATCAGATCTCATTATGGATGGTTGTGAGCCACCATGTGGTTGCTGAGATTTGAACTCAGGACCTTTGGAAGAGCAGTCAATGCGCTTAACCACTGAGCCATCCATCTCTCCAGCCCCCAACTTTGGGACTTTCAAGTTTTTCATTTGATTTTTTTTTTTTTGAGACAGGGTCTCACTATATGTTCTCAGTGGCCTCTGACCTGTAGACCTCCTATCTTTGCCTCCCCTGTCCTTGGATTATAGTTCCACACTGCTGTGCCTGGCTAGCTTTCTTCTGTTTGAAGTGAGAAAATTATCATTGATGCCTAAACTCTAAGAATCATGAACCTGGAGACCACATTTGTGTTTTTTTAGCCAGGCATTGGAGACTAATGCAGGAAGGAGAGTCCTAAATTTGGGACCAGTCTGGGTTACAGACTGAAAGAAGAGGAAGAGGCAGAAGGGGAGGGAAAAGAAAGAATCCTTCTATGCGGTTTTTCAGAGGGCTCAGATATATGAGAGAGGAAGGCAAATAACTCACCACAAAGCAACTATGTAATTGAATTAGAAAGCCGGTGGATCTAAACTTAAGATCAGCTACCCCATACTCCTATTTTCTCTTTCCGAAACCACCACTGATGACAAAGCAGAGGCTCATTTGGACTGGCACAGACAGACCATATTTTCATAGGCTCCTCATCTGTAGGATCAGAGGAGGTTGAAGATGGAACACAGTCTACCTCCTGTTCCGGCAGAGGAAACAGACTGTGAGAAGGACCAGTTAAGGGAAGGTTAGGAGACTTTAGGGAACTGAAAGTCACTCAGTGAATCTAGACTGCAGGAAAGGGATGTATTGGGGGGATGCCAGAGGAAGTAATGAAGAAGGGTGAGAGGCTGGGGAAATATCCAGGGCTAGGTCATGGGAGCCTTCAGGTCTTGGGGAGCTTAGGTTCTATCTACAGCCAAGAACACTATTTAAGGGTATGAGGGCTGGTGAGATGGCTCAGTGGGTAAGAGCACCCGACTGCTCTTCCGAAGGTCCAGAGTTCAAATCCCAGCAACCACATGGTGGCTCACAACCATCTGTAACGAGATCTGGCGCCCTCTTCTGGAGTGTCTGAAGACAGCTACAGTGTACTTACATATAAATAAATAAATCTTAAAAAAAAAAAAAAGGGTATGAAATCCTGCAGTGGCCCATCGATCTTGGCTTTCAGAAATCCTTGAGGGAGGGAGGTTAGATAGACAGTGGTAGATATCCTTACTACTCCAATTTGATGCTAATACCAGTATCACATGGTATACCCGGATCACAGTCTGACACTGATCTGTCGGGTGAGGAGTTGTGTGTATCATCCCAGCCCTCAGGAGACTGAGGCAGGAGTTTGAAGCTAGCCTGGGATACATAGTGAGATTCTGTCTTAAAAGGAGATAATAATATACCCTACACATTGGCACAATTATTGTGTGTCTCTTAACATTTTGGGGTTTGGGGGAGATAGCGAGATGGCTCAGCAGACAGAGGGCTTGCTGGCCATGGCTGATGACCTGGGATCCACAGAAGTACAAGTCAAGAACTGGTTCCAGAAAGTTGTCCTCTGACCTCTGACCCCGCACGCAAGTCATAGCACGCGTAGCACACACCATCACATATCGTGTCCATATATACACATAAGCACAGACACTAATACTCATTTAAGCATTTTCTCATTTATTTACTGGGGGTGGGCTGGGCTGGGCTGGGCTGGAGGTCCATGCAGCCCCTGAGTACAGCATGGCCCCTGAATGTCTGAGGAGAGTTTACAGATGCTGCTTCTCTTCCTCCACTGGGTGGATCCTAAAGATGCAACTCGGGTTGCAGGCTTGGTGGAAAGAGACTTTGTCTGCAGAACCATCTTGTTTCTCCCCCTCTCCCCCTCCCTCTCTCCCCCTCTCCCCATCTCCCCTTTCCCCTCTCCCCCTCCCCTCCCTCCCCCTCTCCCTTCTCACACAATTCTGCATTTATTTATTTATTTATGTCATATATTTTGACCTTATTGTTTCCCCTCTTCCAACTCCTTCTAGATTATACCCACCCAACTTTCAATCAAAAACAAAAAAAATGAAAATCAAAACAAAGACCCAATAGACAAACAAACAAGAACCAAAAGGCACACCTGAAAACACACACACACACACACACACCATTGAGTTTGTTTTGTGTTGGGCAACTACACCTAAGCCTGAATGGAGGGCCTGCCCTGTAGTGTGGTTGACACCCAGTGTCAGTATATTGAAGACAACTGATTTTCTCTCCCAGCAGGTATCTATAGCAAATAGCTCCTTGGTTGGGGGTGGGACTTCCTGTCCACTTCCTTCTCTCAGTGCCGGGGTTTTGTCTGGTTTGAACCTGTACAGATCTTGTGTTTGGGGGTCACAGTCTCTGTGAGTTCATATGTGTATCAGCCCTGGAGAAGGAGGGGGTGAGGGAGGGAGACAGAGAAGGAGGGAGGAGGGAGGGATGGGGAAAAAAGGAGAGGGGGAGCGAGGGAGGGAGGGAGGGAGAGAGACAGAGAGAGAGATAGAGAGAATTTGTTTTGAGAGAAGGCCCTGAGACTTGGAATTCTCTTCCTTCTTACCTCCTGAGTGCCATAATTACAGGTATTAACTACCATGATTGACTAAAAACAAAAACTGAAATAATTAAATAAATGTAGGAGAAGGAGACAAAGAGGAAATTGTGAAGGTCACTGTGTGGACCACTGAGAACGTCATGGTTGGGGCTAAGGCGGGTAGGCGTGGAGTAGTGAGTCACCACAGCCTGTGGTTCAGACTATACTGGTGACAATTTTGGGGCAGAGGTAGTGGAGATGGATGAGATGGACAAACTTGTGACTGACTGCAGGGGAGGAGGAGAAGATGACCATGACGAAGCTCAGGTATCTGGTTTGTACAACAGAGTAAAGGTTTGTGTCACTAGGATGTGACACAAGGTAAAGAATTTGAGCATTGGAAGAACAGGCTGGGGGATCAATTTTTTTATACTAAGTTAGATATGGTTACAAGACACCCAAGAGACAATATCTGTCAGAGAGTTGAGTGTGGACACATGCAAACAGAGACAGACAGGCTGTGGACTTTGGGAAGGGGATTATTTTAACTTGGAACTCATTTGCATCATGGCTTGAGAGGGAGAAGCTGGAAGACACAGGAGTCAGTGGATCTCAGGTCCTAAGGGGTGGAAGGGCATGAGTCATATGTTGGACGAAGGGCTTGAAGTACCGAGGAGGAGGACTGCTAGAAGTCAGTCTAGCTGCTTAAAGCTTGCTTGTCTCACTGTCTGCTTCAGTCTCAGCGTCCTTGACTGTAGGACAGGGGAATTAGAGAGGTCTGCCTCAATAAATTTGTTCTCCTGATTAGAGGCAAGAATGCAAAAACAATATTCATGTTTTCACCCGTATGTGGACATCCTGCATGAGATTATTGTGTTAGTAACACCTCCTGTTAGGACAAAAGGAGGGCAGGGTGGACAAGAAGAGGAACACTCTAGTTAGTTTCTACTCATTTTCTACTCTTCTTTCTTTCTTTTTTTTTTTTCTTTTTTTGGTTTTTCAAGACAGGGTTTTTCTGTGTAGCCCTGGCTGTCCTGGAACTCCCTCTGTAGGTCAGGCTGGCCTTGAACTCAGAGATCCACCTGCCTCTGTCTCCCAAGTGCTGGGATTCAAGGCATGTACCACCAATAGCCAGTTCCAAGCTTTGTATCCTAATTAAAGTAAAAATAAAATAATCAGAGTAGCCCCTATTTCTGAAGTTTAATGCTGAACTTTATATAACTTTTTTCCGCTTTAGTTTTTAAGTAGGTGCTATTTTAAAAAGCCCTTTTATTGGTATTATTTTTAGTTATGCACAGCTGTGTGTATGCATTTGAGTAGATGCACGTGAGTGCTCTTAGAGGCCAGAATCATTGGAGCACCTGTAGCTGAAGTTACAGACACTTGTGAGCCACCAATAATAGTGTGTGTGCTAGGACCTAAACTCAGGTCCACAGGAAGAACAGCAAGCACTCTTAAACCACAGAGACATCGATCGCTTCAATCCCTATATTTAGAACAGATTTGCTTTAAAAAGTGAGAAGATATCACAGGAAAAGTCGTGGTTTATTCCATTTTCCTGGTATGTATGTATGTATGTATGTATGTGTGTGTGTATATATGTATGTATGTATGTATGTATGTATTGTATGTATATTTGGTTTTTCGAGACAGGGTTTCTCTGTGTAACTAACAGCCTTAGCTGTCCTGGAACTTACTTTGTAGACCAAGCTGGCCTTAAATTCACAGAGATCTGCCTGCCTCTGCCTTCTGAGTGCTGGGATTAAAGGTGTGTGTCACCACTCCTCAGCTCCTGGATTTTCTCTCTCTCTCTCTCTCTCTCTCTTAAGATTTATTTATTTATTATATGTAAGTACACCGTAGAAGAGGGAGTCAGATCTCATTACGGATGGTTGTGAGCCACCATGTGGTTGCTGGGATTTGAACTCAGGACCTTCGGAAGAGCAGTCGGGTGCTCTTACCTGCTGAGCCATCTCACCAGCCCCTGGATTTTTTTTTTAATGAGGTTTTACAGTGTACCTCAGGCTAGACTAGAACTCACCATGTAGTTTAGGGTGACCTCAAATTTTTGGCAGTCCTCCTGTGTCATCCTTTTAAACACTGGGATCGCAGATGTGAGCCACTGTATACACTAATTTTGCATTAAAGACTTTTTCACTTTGGCATTTCAAGGCCATGATGCACTCAGCCATCACCTTGCCTCTGATGTGTGAATGTCTCCCACTCCCCCTGTCTTTGTTGACCTGGAAAATTTCCTAGGTCAAGCATCTGTACAGTGTTCCTCCACTGGAATTCTTTAGCTATTTTTCTTACAATTAGACTAGGCTTGTGAGTCTAGGTAAGGAAGGTCACAGAGGTAGAGTGACATTTTTCTTGAATCCAGTCTAGGGAACATACCATCAACATGATGAATCACCGTCTACGTTGACCTAGATCACCTGGCTGAGGTGGGTGTCAAGTTTCTCCAGTGTAGAGTTCCTTCTCCTTTCCCCTTGCACTCTGGAAAACTAACCTTTAGGATGTAGCCTTCATTTAAGGAGTAGGGCAGGGTGTGGTGGTGAATGCCTGTAATTCTAGTACTAAAAAGGCTGAGGCAGGAGGATTGACAGCTTGAAGCCAGCCAGAGCTTTGGTGAGCCTCTGTTAAGACAGAGAAATACAGACAGACAGGCAGACACACACACACACACACACACACACACACACACACACACACACAGAGACAGAGACAGAGACAGATAGGAAGTCAGAGAGACAGACAAGGAGTAGGGAGTTACAATCTTTTTTGTTTTTAATTTTTTACTAGATATTTTCTTCATTTACATTTCAAATGCTATCCCAAAAGTCCCCTACACCCTCCCCCTGCCCTGCTCCCCTACCCACCAACTCCCACTTCTTGGCCCTGGCGTTCCCTTGTACTGGGGCATATAAAGTTTACAAGACCAAGGGGCCTCTCTTTCCAATGATGGCCGACTGCAGCTAGAGACACGAGCTCTGGGGGGGTACTGGTTAGTTCATAATGTTGTTCCACCTATAGGGTTGCAGACCTCTTCAGCTCCTTGGGTACTTTCTTTATGCTCCATGAAATGAAATGTGTGTGTGTGTGTGTGTGTGTGTGATACTGAAAATTAGTCAGGGCCTTGTGACATTTTTCTTTTAATATACTTACATTGTTTTCCTCTTATGTGTGTATTTTTGTCTGCATATATGTGTGTACAGGAGATTCATGGCCTGGTACCCTCAGAGGTACCAGGTGAAAGGTCATTGGATTTGAGAAACTGCAATTGCAAAAGGTTGTAATTGGACTTGGGTCCTCTGTAACAGCAGTAAATGCTCTTAACCATGCATCCGTCTAGCTCTCCAGCCCTACTTTCTTGTATTTATTCAGCAGAGATCAACCAGAGAAGCAGAGCTCAGATGAATTCTGATGAATAGGAAGAGGCTTACTTCCAGCAACTGGCTTTAGCACACCCAAGCCTTCTTAAGGCGTTTAGTAAGCAGTAGGACTTGTCTTCAGGACAGACAGCCTGAGCCCTGGAACCTGCCCCCAAGTGTTCACTGGACTTGACTAGGGCTGCCTTCTACAGATCAAAATTCTTTCTTCAGAGACACCTCCATCCTGCTCTTAAAGATCAATGGGTTGATTAAATCAGTCCCCAGGTCACCTCAGAGACTCTTCCTTGTACAGAGTGAGGTCACCATAGAACAGCCTACAATAAAGCATAAGTTAGTGTTTGTTGAACATCTGGGCCCTAGAACCCCGGCAAATTCACATACCAAAAGGACAGTTATGTCTTCAAGGCATGTTCTAAACGAAGGATTCCTCATTGGTTAACCAGGGCTCATTAATGTATGGTTTATAGATTGCTTGAGGGCCCTGTTGTGAAGCTAAGTTTTTACTTTTGTATTATTTTTTAGTGTTCCTTATTCTTCAGCACAAATTCAAAAATTAGAACAGTGCAGTGAAGCTTGGCATGACTCTTGAGCAAGGAGGACATGAAAATGTCTGAATTGATTCATATATTACAAACAAGCAGACAAACTCTTTTTTGGGTGTGGTGGTTGAACTCAGAGCCTCTTGAATGCCAGTCAAGACCAAAGGAACAGACTGACATCTGCAGTCATGGGCTACTAGCTCTTTAGGACACATGATAAATTGCTCTGTCTTTTTGACAGGTGATGCAGATCATACTAATCCTTTTGCCATGGCCCAGAGCCTACTTTGAACATCTTTAGTATGCTGAGATGAGCAATGGGAAATAGTTCTTCAGACATCTGGAAAACCCTTCCCACCAAGGGACCTCATTCCTCTTGACCTAACGTCCCCCTCTCTTCCCCTATCTGAAGAGCCCCTCTCTGCTGTCAGCTGGACCTTTCTACACACTGATGCAACCAACTAGGTCAGGAGAGATGCAGGAGGTGAGGATGCAGAGTGCTGACGAAGATAGCTCCCTTATCAAGTCGTTTCCTGTCTTGAACAAAGTATCAACTATGGACAAGTTGAGCGGGACCCACTCCATGATGGATACTTTCTCTGCTGGATGCTGGGAGGTCAAGGGCAGAGTTGGATTGCTACTTCTCTTTCCGGAAATAACTCTGTTTGCCCAGTGCTCCTTTGTCTTCTGCTTTCCAGATTCACTGTTCTGCCTTCAAGTTTAGGCTCTCTGCTATTGTTCTGTTTTACTTTTTTACTTTCTACATTTAAAATTTTTTATTTCATTTTTTAAAGCTCCCATTCATTTTACTTTCCTTAAGTTCACGTTTCTAGTCGCTTTGCCTGAATGCATGTCTGTGAACCCAGTGCAGAAAGTACCTGAGGAGATCAGGCCATGCATTGAGTCCCCTGGAACTGGAGTTCCAGGTGGTTGTTAGGAGTCATGTGAGTTCTGAGAGGGGAATTTTGTTCCTGTGGAAGAGAGGCCAGTGCTCTTAACTGTTTTGGTTTTTTTTTTGTTTTGGTTTTTTTTTTTTTTTTTTTTTTTGAGATAGGGTTTCTCTGTGTAGTCCTGGCTATCTTGGAACTCACTCTGTAGACCAGGCTGACCTAGAACTCAGAAACCCTCCTGCCTCTGCCTCCCAAGTGCTGGGATTAAAGGCGTGCGCCATCACTGCCTGGCAGCTCTTAACTGTTGATCCATCTTTACAGCTCAAATTAACTTTATTCTTAATGGCTGTCTCAGTGTAAGTATGTGCAGCAGAGTGCAGGTGTCCTGGAGGTCACAGTCATAGCATCACTTAGATCCTGTGGGATTACAGGCTGCTGTGTTGTGGCCATCTGACACGAATCCTGGGAACCAAACTTGTGTCTTCTGGAACAGAAAAATGGCTCTTAAATACTGGGCAATTTCTTCAAGGCCTATGATTTTATTTTTAAAATATTGCTCTTGTTTTCAATTTTGATGGTGGAGGTGGTGGTGGTGGTGGTGGTGTGTGTGTGTGTGTGTGAGACACGCACACACACACACACACACACACACACATGAGTGCACATGCCCACAAAGACCAAGTGCCTGGAGCTGTAGTCACAGGTGGTTGTGAACTGTTCAGTATGGAAGTTGAGAACTGAACCTGTGTCTTCTGTAAAAGCTATAAGTGGTCTTAGTCATTGAGCCATCTTCCCGCAGCCAGCAGTTCCTAACTGTGTAGTCTCCATCTTTAAGGGCTGGGGTTACAGGCATGCACCATAATGCCCAGTGTGTGCAGTGCTGGCATGGAATGACTGCAGGACTTTCTACATGGCAGACAAACATTCTAAAACTGGGCTATGTTGCCAGCTCTCTCATTGTTGTTGTGATTTCCATTTCCCCATGGGCTAGTGCCAATGAGCACCTCTTTACATGGTTCTCAGTTGTATATTTCTCTTCCTGGTAGAAATGTGTAATAAAGGCCAGGCTGCGATGGCACATGTCTTTCAAATCCCTCAGGAGGTGGATCTCTGAGTGTGAGGCTAGCCTTATGTTTGAGTCCAGAACAGCCTAGGCTACACAGAGAAACCATGTCTCAAACACACACACACACACACACACACACACACACACACACACACACTCACACAAATAAATAAATAAACACAAACAATAAAAAGGAAATTGCAGTAAAGTTCTTTATTCATTTCAAAATCATGTTTGTATTTTTATTGTGGAATTAGAGAGGATTAGATCTGATTGATATCATATCTATCCCACTTTTTAGTTTGTGATAGGGTATCTTATTATGTAGCCCAGGATGCCTGGAAGTTGAGATCCCCACTGTCTTAGTCTCCTGCATGTTAGGTCTACACACTGTCAACTCCAGGCTTGACCTCCATATATAACTTATTAGGTATATGTTTACAAATTCCTCACATTCTGTGTTTCATCCCATGAGACTGTGTTTGTGTGTTTTTTATTTGTGTGTGTGTGTTTATGTGTATGTGTGTGTGGTTGTGTGCATGCATGTATGGAGCTGAAGATGTATGTTAGGTATCTTCTGCTATTGCTCTCCTTTATTTATTTATTTATAGAGAGACAGGGCTTCTCTGCATAGCCCTGACTGTTCTGGAACTCACTCTGTAGATCAGGCTAACCTGGAACTCAGAGACCCACCTACTTCTATCTCCTGAGTGCTGAGTGTTCTAAATAAGTAAATGTAATAATTTTAAATAAAAAATTTAAATTTTGCTGAACTTCATCTTATTTTTTTCTTTGCTAATGTGCTTCTATGTGAGACTTAAGATTTCCATTTGCCATCAGTAACTACTTTTGTTTTTAGATTTTTTTTTGTTTTAATTTTCAAATGATCTGAGTGTATCTCTGAGTGTGGGTATGTGTACACAAGTGCTGATGCTCTTAGAGGCCAGAGGTGTTAGATACCCTGGAGCTAAAATTATTTGTGATTGTGAGCTATCCAGTGTGGGTTTTGGGAACTGGTTTTAGAGCTTCTGCAAGAGCAGGTTGAGCTCTTAAGTGCTGATCCATCTCTCCCAATGAATGACTATTGAGTACCTCCACATGCCAGAATCTAGAGTCCATGTCTAATACAAGAAACTTGCTCCCTTTTGACAACTGAGTCTAGTCAAAGCAGAAGGGATGACTATGGTAACTGCATGAATAACTTATCCATCGTGATTAAGACAGTAAGAAGAGACCCTGGGGCTAGGGATATATCTTAGTTGGTTAAGTCTTTGCCTGCCATGCCGGAGGTCATTGTTGACATCTGGATCCCCAGCATGGCATAACACCAGGTGTGGTGGTTCATGCCCATAGCCCTAGGGTGGGTAAGAGAATCAGGAGTTCAAGCTCAAACAGAAAGTGAGTTTGAGGTGAGCCAGCCTGGGTTGTATAAAATTATATTCTAAAAAAGGAGGAGGGCATGAAGGTGGCAGGGTTTTGTGAAGGAATGGAGTGTGTGGAGTACTCCTACGCCGAACAGCAGAAAACACTGCCTTGAAGAGAGAACCTCTTTTTTGTTCTTGTTTTTGTTTGTTTGATTTTGTTCTGAGACAGGGTTTCTCTGTGTAGCCCTGGTTGACCTGGAGTTTCCTCTGTAGACCAGGCTGGCTTCAAACTCACAGAAATCTACCTGCCTCTGCCTCCCGTGTCCTGGGATTAAAGGTGTATGGCACCACCACCCAGCCCGAGAGAACCTTTTTAGAATATCTTTTTAAATTAGCAAACAGGAGGGCATCATTGTAGCATTTTGAACAGCATGCTTAAGTAGAAGATTCTCCTTCCTCCTCAGGTTCTTCACCCTCTTGATAGCCCTAAATTCCCTGGTAACCTGCCCCTAGTCTCTTTTTCCCACTTTCATGGATCCTTTTGCCTACCTGACATGCTTCCTCGTCCACTATTGTTGCTTCTTTTAGCAACCTTAAGAGCAAGGGGGGGGGGGCCTGGAGAGATGGGTCAGTGGTTAAGAAGCACCGACTGCTCTTCTGAAGGTCCTGAGTTCAAATCCCAGCAACCACATGGTGGCCCACAACCATCCATAATGAGCTCTGTCACCCTCTTCTGGTGCATCTGAAGACAGCTACAGTGTACTTAGATATAATATATAAATAAACAAATAAATAAATCTTTTTTAAAAAAGGGTGTCAGATCTCATTACGGATGGTTGTGAGCCACCATGTGGTTGCTGGAATTTGAAACTCAGGACCTTCAGAAGAGCAGTCAGTGCTCTTAACTGCTGAGCCATCTCTCAGCCCTAAATAATTGTTAAAAAAAAAAAACCAAAGTGCTAGAAGTGGGAGCCCGTAAGGAAACCGGAAGGATGATTGGGAAGAGCTGGTGAGGAGGCTGAACAAGGAAGCGAGGCCAGTGTTTCTGTTGAAATGGGACTCCGGGAGTGCATATGAACATGACTTTTGTCGCTCATGTTGGTTCACATGTTTAATCTCATAATCACTGGAGGATCTCTGGGAGTTCGAGGCCAGCCTGGTGTACATATTAAGTTCCAGGACAGCTTGTTTCAAACAGGAGACCCTGTTTCAAAAACAAAAGCCAAATAACACAGCCCCACAAAAGGAGCATGGTTCTTGAAGAACTATGTGGCTGGAACAGAGGTGGGTTGGGGCTCAAGGAAGGATGGAATGAGAGGCCCTGGGGGAGAATGTAGGTGAAAAGGCACCTTTTCTGGGCTTTATCCTAGTAAATAGTAACAGAGCCATAGAATACTGTGTGAGACTAAAGAGAAGTCCAAGGAAGAGGGAACTGCCAAAGACATAAATTAAGACAAAGCGTTGGATTTGGCAGTTGGGAGTCGTAAAGTGTGTGTGTGACTTCAAAATTTCTGTGTTGGAACCTAACCCAACATATATCCAATACACTGTAATAACACAAGGATGCTGGCATTAGGTGGTAGGTAGGTCCCTTGGGGGAGACAATCAAGTTATGAGGGGGGGTCCGTGTCCATCAATAGGATTAATATCCTATAAAAACAATCTTCAGCCAGAAACTGGCCCCTCCGTCTTCACATGTGAAATCGCATAGAAGGCATTGTAAATGAGGAATGGTAGGCCCTCAATAGACACAAAAGCAGATTGCTTGTACCCTGGTCTTTGACAGCCTAGCTTCTGGGATTGTGAGCAAGTCATTCCAGTTTTTTTGTTTGTTTTATTTTGTTGTTATTTTTGATTGCTTGATTTTTGATTTTCTGAGACTGGTTTTACTACATAGAGCCTTGGCTGGCCTAAAACTCTATATAGAAACCAGACTGCCCTTGGATTTGCAGCTAGTCTCCTATCTCTGTCTCCTGAGTGCTGAGATTACAGGCAAGAGCCAATATGCTTAGCTTTGCTGTGTGTTTGTGTGTGTGGGGGGAGGTGGTGGTGGGAGGTCTCATAGTCCAGACTGGTCTGATCCTCCTGCCTCTGACTCCCAAGTACTGCGATTACTGACATGTACCACCATGGGCAATTTATGTGGCACTGGGGATGGAACCCAGAGCTTTTTACACACTAGGCAAACATTCTACCAACTTAGCTATGCATGCCCCCCTCCCCCGCTCCATCATCTACCTCTTATGGTTCAATTAGGAGAAAAGATAAGGAGGCTGGAAGCACTAGACATGGTATGTTAGCTGGAATAAGGGCATTTCCATAGATAAATAGGGCTAAGAAATGAAAGGCATGTTTAGCTTTCTTCTCTTCAGCAGATTTCAGACTTGGTTTGGACTCTCATTTGAGACTTCACTGGAAACAATATCTGAAATATTTAATATTTGTTGGACATTTAATAAAAGTTGCTTTTGCAAGACGTGAACCTATGTCCTTGTGCATACAAACCAAGAACTCTACCACCTGAGTTATTTACCTAGCTTTTTAAAAAGCTGGGCATGGTAGCTCACATCTATAATCCAAGCTCTCAGAAGGCTCTGATTCAATTTCCTTGAATTAGGAAGCCACGGTTGGCTGACAAAGTAAGTTCCAAGCCAGTTTGTGCTGAAAGACAGAGACAGAGAGACTCTGCCTCAAAATAAAACAAGGTATGAATAAAATGAGAGAGAGAGAGAGAGAGAGAGAGAGAGAGAGAGAGAGAGAGAGAGAGAGAGGAGAGAGAGAGATGTGGTTTGTGTATCTGTAATTCCAACACTTGTGGGTAGAGGCAGGAAGGTCAGTTTAAGGCTAGCCTTGGCTATACGAGGCTCTCTTTCAAAATCAACAACTCCCTGAGGACTATAGCAGCAGGAAAAGTGTATCTCCATAGTGCAGCATGAGCTTTATGCAAGAGACCTCAGCACCAAACAAAAATAAATAAAAATAAACAAGTCAAAGTCCACAGGTTATGGAGAGCATCAGCAGAGCCATCAATGTCCCTTTTGGGGAACAACTACTTCTCTGGCACATGTGGAAAATGACCAGTAATAAACATGAAGCCTGTTTCTCTCCTCTCTTTCTTCAGTCAAGGATGGCCTTGAACTTGTACCCCCCCCCACACACACACTTGTCCACTGCTAGGATTGCAGACATGTACTACCACATAGGTCTATGCAGCAGTAGGAATCAACCCACAACCTCATGCATGTTGAGGCGGTCCTCTCACTACTGAGTTACACTTTCAACCCTAAGGCAAACCCATTTTAAACCTGAGAGAATGCATCTCAGCCCCAAGATTCCTCCTGAACTACCCCAGCCTATCAGATGGTGCCACCACATGTCCTGCTGAGCCCTTTGCACCGGCTTCCTGTAGCACGCTTTCTACTCCCCATGGGTTTCTAGTGTGCTAATCAATTGTTGGCAGAGGCTTTGGGATCTGAACAGCTCTCTCGGAGAATGGACTGTTCCTGTTTTGCTGACGAAGAAACTGCAGCATTCAGAGAGGTGGGCCTTCTTCTACTCAAGATCACTCACTGAGTGTCAGGATTTGAATTCAGTGCAGGCTGGGCCCTTTCTACTCCATCAGCGGGACTGAATTTTCCTCCAGAGGCCACCTGTCTGTCCATCTAGGAAAAGGGGGGGGGGTGTAGGAAGTGGAAAACCTTCAGCCTGCTGCAATCTGAGGAGTTCCACGTTGCCAGCTCTGCGCATCGGGCTTCTAAGTAAGCCTCACTGGAGTGCAGGTGTAGAGAATAGGAGTCCCCAGTCTGTGTGTCACCACCCCTTTTAGAGTCAAACGACCCTTTCACAGGGGTCGCATATCAGATATCCTGCATACCAGATATTAACATTACCTTTCACAACAGTAGCAAAACTACAGTTATACAGTAGCAATGAAAATAAATCTATAATTGGGGGGGGGGGGAGGTCACCACAACATGAAGAACTGTATTAAGGGTCACAACCTTAAAAAGGTTGACAACCACCGATGTAGAGGGAAAGAAAAGGCTCAAGGCACCGCCTCATGGGGGTCTTCCCTAGCCGAAGCATTGCTCAAGGGACACTTTGCTTGAGAGCCCTTTGCTCTCGGTTCACCCCAGCACAGCCATCCAACCTCCCTGTGATCCCAGAGTGATTTCCTTAAATCCTATCCGCTTAGAGACCTTTGCATGACTTCCAAGTATCTTTTGGCTAAATTCATCAATATGTCTCTTTTAGCACTGCCTAGGAGGCCCGTTGTGATCCGGAGTCCCAGCTGCGTTTCCAGCCTTATCATTAACCACTCCCCAGCTCCCATCCTGCCAAACTGACTGGCAGTTCCTGGCACTTGCTACATTCACTGGCCAACTCCCACTCATCCCCCCCAGCCTCCCATACCTTCCTGCCTTCCTCCCCAGAAAGCCCTTGCGGCTCTTGTGCCTGCATATCAAGTCAGTCCCTCCCCCACCACCCACAGCTTTGTCTGCACCCACTTCCCAACTCTCTCGCTTACTTGACCCATTCTTGCTTTTATAGGTCTTTCTGGCCTGCCTTGTCCAGCACTTGAGTTTAATTTTGCATCATTTTTCCTAACTCTGTTTCTCAGAGAACTTACCCTTTTTCTTGGTGTGAGCATACCAGGGTTGCCTCCAAGAGCATACCAGAAATGCCAATGGCTTGATGCTAGGCACAGAGCAGTTTCAGCATGGGATTCTAGCCTTCGCAGCCAATCCTCAATTTTACATGGAGGCGACAGGCTAGGCCAGATCACAGTGATGAGAAAAAGTCTGTGGGAATGAATAGCTAATTACAGGATTGGCTGTGGGAAGTCACTCTGAAATCCCCCAGCTGCCTTCAGTTGCTTCTTGGAAAGAGCAGCGTGTTCATCTCAGGTCCTCAAATCTCCTAATCGTTTAGATGCATAAACTTCTTACTTTGGACAGCTAGCATAGGTGTCTAAAGTAAAACTCAGTACATGCCAATCTTACCTTACAAGCCAGTAGACATGTGGCAGGAAGACTCACGAGAGCCAGCCCTCACAAAGTCCAATTCACCTTGGCAACTGGAAATGGGGAGGTGTGGACTGGGAACAACAATCTAATATAAATTAGCCAGTTTACGTCTAAAAAACGGTCATAGGGATAGAGGGACTAAGGACACAAGCTAGTGACACTTGATGGGATCTAGGAACTGTTCCCCCTTCCTTATCCTTCAACCATTCCTGAACAGTTTATTTATAAGCAAAAGGAAATGACAGGTGACACTGTACCAATATACCTAAGGTGTAGTTCCTAGAGACACTGGGTAGGCTAAAACAGCAGTAAGAGGGGATTGGGTCATCCTGTGGATAAGAAGAAACGACAGGGTCACTACAGGAAAGTAGGGCAGCTCCTAGCACAGGAGGGACAAAGAGGATCATGAGGCAGGGGTGGGGAGGCCTGCATGTATGGGCTCAGGGGAAGGTTTATGGGCTGTTCTGTAATGACTTGGTTTGCCCCTGGTGTTCAAAGACTGGGCTGAGGGGCTAGGAGTCTATTGAAATCTTCTGAAAGCATCCAGGGATCCAGCAGTTTTTCAAAGCACTGTTCTATAAAGCAGCACAACTCTCTAGTCACCCATCTATCCACCCCCCTCTACACACACACACACACACACACACACACACACCACTTCAGCTGAATCAGCTCTCCTGTGCTCTGCTTCATTCATGCTGCTTCTGAATGGGAGCAATTTTCCAAAACTACAACTTTCATATTACACTTAACTCAAAAAAAAAAAAAACCAAAAAAAAAAAAAAAAAAAAAAAACCAAAAACGTGAATGAGAGCCAGGCACGCTTGAACGAGGAAAGCCCTGTCTCTACTGAGTGGGCGTGTCTCGTTGGAGAACACAAGACAACTCAATTACTGATTCACAATGAACTATCGAAAATATAAGTCTGATGGCTTTCCCTTTTCATTAATTACCCTTGGGCCTCCCTCCAGGACAGCTCTTCTAGGATGAGACATGCACTTAAAGCCAGATGTGGATGCCAGGGCTGAGGGAGCAGGGGGGACTGTGTATTTCTGCTCAGAGCCAAGGTGAATGGCATTCCTTTGGTGCAGGGCTTCTGACCATTTGCCCAGACAATGAAACCCAGAGCCCACCACAGAGCACTAGCTTCAAGGAATTGATTGGTACCCTCTTTCTTGCAAATGGAAGTAGGTCCCCTTACCCCATGGTTAATGAGAAAAAAAAAAGGCACTCAAAGACAGCTTTGTTATGTGGGGTGAAAAATCCCCTTTAATGTACTTAAGAACTCATTCATGATATATTAGACTCTATGAGACTGCTCAGGCCTGGCCATTCTCAGGAGCAGGTTGCCAGAGGCTAACTCTACCAGCACATGGGGATATTTTAGCAGCAGACCCAGGCCGGCAGGTATTAGGCATTTGCTCTGCATCAATAGTTTACAGTCTTAATTTTTTAAAATGTTTTCAATCTACCCAGAAAAGTCCACTAGAAGCTTAATTTCCCCCCTTCTTCTCTTCCAAGGAGGATCACGAGCCCCGTTCCAAATGTCCCAAGTCCCACAGTATTGGAGCTGGGTACCAGGGCCAGCCTGGTTCTTTGGTCGCTTTCTCTATTGATTGTTGTGACAGTTAGCTAGCTACAGAAGACCTGGGACAGGACTAGGGCCCCAGATGTGGTCAGTGTACCCACTGCAAGCCCAAGCTGTATCAGAGGAGCATCTACTTGAGTGGGGTCAGGAACAACCTAAGAATGAGCTCTCTAGTCCATGTCATCTTCAACGATTCTGGGTGAAGGGGAACAGATAGCGCCGAAGGCAACGGCCTTGTCCTTCCTGGGTGCTTGATGCCTTCTTCTCTTTGACGGGCTGAGACGCCTCTTTGTAGTGTACTCCCGTGGACTTGATGCGCGATGCACTTGGGGTGCGTTTCAGCCACCGAGTGGTGGTGGTAGTAGTGGTGGTAGTGCGGCTGCTGTTGTTGTTGGCGTTTTTGCGCTCCCTGTAGCGTTCAATCTCCCACTCTTCTGCCCCGGACAGCTCCCGGAGGTTCAGAGATGCATCGGGCCGCAGATAGTGACAAGGTCGATTGCCGCTGTGATCTCGACGTGAGGGGTCAGCACCCAGGGCTCCCACCAGCACCTTGATGACCATATCATGGCCTTGCAGAGCCGCCAGGTGGAGTGGCGTGAGGCCACCGCTGCCAGGGGCGCTCACATCAAACGGCAGTCCCCGGCGCCTGGCAAAATCGTGCAATAGAATGAGTTCCTCGTGGCGCCCATGCTTGGCCAGCCAGTGCAGGACGCTGTAGCCTGTGATAGGGTCCTCCCGCATCAGCAAGCTGGGCTCAGCCTCCAGCATCTCCAGCAGCACTTCAAAACGGCACTCGGCAGCCGCCAGAATCCACGCGTGCTCCCGCGGCTCAAGGCACACTCGGCTGCTGCCCTGTCCGCTTGAGCGGCGGGACCCAGGCACAGCGGGCTCCAAGTGCTCCTCCGACAGCCACCCGGTGGGAGCCGCCCCCTGCAGCCCCAGCAGCTCCCGCAACTCCCCACGCCGGCGCGCCCAGCTTGCCCCGCTCACCGTCAGGGCGCTGTGGAAGCTTCGCTCCTGGGACAGGTTGGCACTGTCCCTGACGGCTTGTACCTTGTACCTGCCAAGGCAATGGTTGTCCTTGATCTGCGGGTCGCTGGGCGCCTCTGACTCGGCCGACCCGTTCGAGGCTTTGGGCAGCGGGTTCCCGTCTTCTAGGGCCTGGGCCATGGTCTTCCAGCTCCCGCCTGGGTGGCTCCGGGGTCTAGCGTTCGTTGGCCTTCCAAGGGCCCCACGGGGAGAGGAACTGGAGCTAGCGGTGGGGAAGGAAGCGTCTTGAGCAACTGGACTCCGAGGGAGGGAGCGAAGAAGGGGAGGAGAAGGACCGGTGGGAGGGAACAAGCCAGGAGAGGTTGCCTTTGTGGGCGGTGGGGGGCGTGGAGGGCTGGGCCGTCCAGTTGCTGTCCCCTGCACCGGCCAGGCGTCTACATTCTGGGGACCAGTTCACTAGGAGCGCGGCGACCTCAGGACGCGACCAGCTCTACTCCAAGAGGCCAGGTGAGTAGTAGCCTGGCCTCCCGCACCTGGAGGGCGAACTAGGGAGAGTGTGGGGCGGGGTGCGTGCTGCTCTGGTCACCCCGGTTCTCAGCATCCCTGCAGCTGCTGGGGTGAAGAGGCCCCAGGTCGCCTCTTCGTCTGTGGACTGAGCTGGGCTTCCCGTGACAGTCTTCAGGAGCGCGATCTTGGAGCATCAGGGGCGATCGCTCCTCCACCCTCTCTTCTTTCACCCTTTTCGCATCAGGAATCTTTTTGCACTTTGTCCCTATGCTCCTTCTCCCTAAGGCTTCAGGGAGGCAGCCTAGCCCCTCTGACTCAGGCTCGTCTATCCTGCTCTTTCTGTAACCTTGACCTTCTGCACAGCAGCAGCAGCAGCAGCAGCAGCAGCAGCAGCAGCATTAGAAGCAGGAGCGCTGTCGGGGATTCCTGCTGAGAAACTTGAAACCAGGGATAATGGTTGGAGAGGTATTCCCCAGAGCACAACCGCAGATCTCTGCCTAATTCTGCCTTCTTCCTTCATTACTTCTCTGGGTGGGTTTGAAAAAGCATCTGCAGGTGAGTCGGACCCAGCGCCGCAGACACACAGCTTCATTCATCTCTGATATTTCCTTAAGAAACTTGCTGATGTTAGTAAACGCATAGCTTCTAGCTTTTAGAAAAAGGTCCATAGTTTATCTTTTTATTCCAGCATTAGATTATTCTTAGTCTTTCCATTTATCAACGGATGATTTTGCTGTTTGGTTGATTTTTGTTTATATCTTTGAGACAGGCTGGCCAGGAACTACAGGTGAATCCCCCTGCCTTTGATCCCAAGAGACAACAGTTCTTATATTTTGGAAGCGGGGTCTTATGCGGCCAAGGCTGGTCTGGAACTCAATATGTAGCCAATAATGTTGGATTTCTGATCTTTCTTTGTCTTCCTCTCAAGTGTTGGGAATACAGAGGTGCCCATCCCTTGAGACAGTCGTTCTTACCCCCTCTCCTCACAGTGTTAAGGAACTCTGCCTGCAAGCTAGAGGGAGCTACACCTTTTGAACCTGGGAGGGACACAGTCATGATTCAGGATGTGTTTGGAATATGATGTTGAGAGAAGTAGAGGCGAAGCCAGAGTATTGAAGCAGTCCAGATCAGGATGGGTGGCGACTAAGGCCAAGCCAGCCCTCTCATCTGGGACTTAACTGTGGCACCAGCCATGGACAGTGTCAGACGGTGACTTTTCCTCCTTGCTGTTCAAATATTTAGGGCCAGCTCTAAATATCTTGAGTGTTCTTTTGTGACAGTATATGAATTTTAACCTACTTTAAAAATATTTACTCTGTGCTAGACACCGCCAGATGCCTGATATGTGTTACTTCTTAGTTCTTCCCCCATGGTCTTAGGGGCGAATAATGATTTCTACTTTCAGTTTGCACAGAACTTAGACCACTTGCCCAAGGTCACCCAGCAGGAAGTAGCAGAGTAAGTGTGTGTGACACGGTAGCCTTTGTTCTGGCACAAAGAGACTGCCATTCAAGCCAGGTTTATCTGCTGCAAAGCACTCACACAAGCACCAAATTGCAGCCAAATGGCTGAGCCAGACCTAGGTGAAGCTTGCCCTTATCTCTCACTTATATTAGGGTCTTATATAACCCAGCTTGGCTTTGATCTCCTGGTCCTCCTGCCTCCACCTTCCAAGTGGTGGAATTACATGCCTCTGTCACCATGCCTGGCTGTGTTTTGGTTTTGAGATAGGATTGTTTCACCTAGTTCCGGCTACCCTGGGACTCACTGTATAGTGCTGACTGACAGGTCTGGCACTCCCAGCAATCCCCCTGCCCCAGCCTCCCCTTTTCTTCACACTGTGTCTGGTAAAGTTCTTCAAGTTTTAAGATCAGCCTCAGCATCCATCTTATCCAACTAGCCTCCACTGCCCTAGCCCAAACCCTGTTTCTATGACCTCTTATATTTCCCTTCTTTCTCAGACAGGTCAATTGAACTCTGAACTGTTTGATGACTGTACCAAACTATCTTTGTGCGTACTCTGTATTTGCAAAAGAAATAAATAGATGCTACTTTGCTCTAGTTTGGCAGCCTAGGAAAGTGTGATTTTTGTGTGTATGACTGTGTGAGTTTATGTTGGAAGGGTCCATGCCATCTTGGATTGTATTGCTTGCATCACACCAAATCTGCAGGACTTAGCAACTCATTGATTTGCTCAATTTGTAAAAAGAAAGAAAAACAGTGATTAAGTTGATTTTTCCTTGAGCCAAATGGCCAAAGCTACCCCTTTGCTACTGTGGACTACTTAAAGACCAGGCCCTCACCCAGGCCCAGGCCCAAAGTGGACTTCTAAGTTCTCAGGCTTTCATTTTCAAAATGAACTCCGATTTACAAGCAGCTATTCTGTTGCTCTGGAAACTCCCCTCCATAACCCCAAATCTGTAAACACCAAACCACATGCATGCACACACACATACTTCCAGAATATGTGAACAGCTGCAGCAATATTTTCTTTAAATCAAAATGCCAGCATGGAGAATGCTGGATGGAAGGACACTGGGACTATTAATTGTCCTTGTCACTAGGCAAGCAGTTAGCTCCCTTCCTATCAGCATTAATAATATCGCTAGTTCCAGCTCAAAGATGGCAAAGTCAGGCACCTGCCCAGCAGAACACACCCTTGCCACAGTGCTCTTGTTGAATTCTATTTCCAGAGACTGAAGCTGTGTTGCCTCTCTAGTAACTTGTTTCATCTTTGTTTAGAGAATACTCTCTTCCCTAGATCACCAGCTACACACCCTGATTCCCACAAACAGACACACACACACACACACACACACACACACACACATCCCTCTATTTTAGCAGCAAGGGAATTGGGTAGAAGGAATGAGAAACAGAAGGGATACTATCAACTTGCTTAAGACTGAAATGCTAGCTATGTGAAGCAACTGCCAGCCTTCATCTTACTTGCACATCCAGGATGGAACCTAGGCCTCACTCAAGTTAGACAAGGGCTCTACCACTAAGCCACATCCCTAGCGCTCACCTGTTCCAACCCTGGGAAATGATTGACCCAGAGTTAGAAAGTAGTAGCTATGCATATCACCATGCCACCAATACCACACCAAAAGGTGACTGTGAGATGGGTAATTTGTGCTTCTGCTGCTAAAATACTGTATTTGTCAGGGTTCTCTAGAGTCACAGAACTTATGGAATGTCTCTCTATATTAAGGAAATGTGTTGTAATGACTTACAGTCTGCAGTCCAACTAACCCAACAATGAACAGCTCTGAAAGAGAAGTCCAAAAATCTAATGGTTGCTCACTCCCACAAAGCTAAGTGTTTCAGGTGTTCTTCTTTATAAACTGGGATCCTGAAGATTCAGGTTCCAACAGATGTGCTGGCAAGTAAGTGCAAGCAGTGGAAGAAGAGAGAGCCTCCCTTTTTCCAATGTCCTTATGTAGGCCTCCAGCAGAAGGTGTGAGCTCAGATTAAAGATGTGCACCACCACTCTTGGACTTGGAACTTGCTCTGTCCCGGGCTGGCCTTGAACTCAGAGTTCTGTTTGCCTCTCTCCTGAGATTAAAGACATGTATTATCTTGCCTTTGCCTAAGCTTTTCATTGCCACTGTCTCAAGATCTAGATCAACAGCGTCACTCTGTGTCAAAAATCTATGTCTTCCAGCCTCAAGGTCTGGATCACAGATGCCTCCATTTCTGGATTGCAGTTCATCCCATCGTAGTTAAGGTGGCAATCAGGAATAGCCATCACACATACCTTTAATGCCTCGTGGCTTTAGCTGTGAATCCTGTACTATAATGAAGAGGAGTTATTTAGAGAGGCTCTAACTATGTTGTCTAGCTAGCTATGTTGTCTAGGTTGGCTTTGACTTCAAGAGCCTTCTGCTTTATCCCACTGAGTTTTGCGATTATGGTGTAGGCCATAATACCTTGCCTAAAAGAAGTCTGTTTGTTGTTGTTTTGAGAAAGAGCCTCAAACTATGTAGCCTGGGTTGTCTTCAAACTTGTGGATTCTTTGTGACTCAGCCTCTCAAGTTCTGAGATTAGGAGCTTGTATCAGTGACTCTAGATAATTTACACACAGTGTCTCAGGGACACTGGTCCTAGAGTAAAGTCAGAGACATGTGTAGACTAGGAATTTGGCAGTGGACTTTATAGATTCTGAAAAATTGATTAGTGCCCAACAGGCAAGACGAAGATGTGTAGAATATGGTAAGTAAATCTCGAAGACTCCCAGAGTGTCTGTTAAAGGGGGAATAGAGAACATTCTAGAGACTACAGATGTAGGGTTTCCCTTCCCCCAAAGACCTATGCCAAATGCCAAAAGATTTGGGGGCAGGGTGGGAGATGGCAAGGTTTCACTAATGTTGTCCTGTGTGGTCTGGAACTCAGAGATCTGCCTGCCTCTGCTTCCCAAGTGCTGGGATTAAAATGTGCACCATGAAACCCAGATATAATGTCATATGATTTTTAGTGAGATAAAAAAAATCTGTTTTTCCACACTATGTGGGTATGAGTGCATGGGGATTCAAATAGAAATGTCTTCCGTAGGCTCACATGTTTGACTACTCAGTCCCCAGTTGGTGCAACTGCTTGGGAAGGATGTGGAGGTGTGGCCTTGTTGGAGGAGCTGTTCCACCAGGGATGGGCATTGAGGTTTTTATGCCACTCCCCCTCCCATCACTGTATTTCAAGATGTACACTCTCAGATGTTCCCGCCGTCACACCTTTGCTTCAGCACCATGGACTCTAACCCACCAGAATCATGCCCCAATGAAACCCTTTCTTTTATAAGTTACATTGGCCATGGTGTTTTGTCACAGCAATAGAACTGGAGCTAACGCAGAGTGTCCCAGAATGGATGTTTGAGGGGGGTGGTGGTGGTGGTGGTGGTCTCTCTCTCTGTACAATGTCAGTTGAGAAATCATTAAAATGTTAATTTTTGTTTTATTTATTGTGTGTATGTATGATTTGTGTGTGTGTGTGTGTGTGCACATGTGTGCTCAAGTACATGAAAGAGTGTGCATGCTGCAGTGCTGGTATATAGATCAAAGAGCAATGTTGTGGAGTTGGTTCTATCCTTCCATCTTTCTGCAGTTCTGGGGATTGAACTCAGCTCATCTGTTTTGCATCATCTAGGGTAGCAAGCACCTTTGCCCACTGAGCCACTTAGCCAACCAGGGATCTCATTTCCAATATTTTTCCTTCTAGACTATGAACAAGCCATGCTTTGTACTTTCCTGGTACTTTGAGATCACCTTCCTCTATTCTTTCACACACGCACACACAAGTTGAAGTCTTAGTTGTGAGCTGGAGCTGCTCGGAGTACAGGGTGATATTATCAAGTGTACTGAAATCACATGTCCATACTGCTCAAAGTGACCCGGGGGTGGCCAGAAAGCAGAAAGAAGCCTTTCGGCTTCAGTAGAAACTGAGCAGGAAACCTGCCTTAACACTAGGGCTTGAACAACCTGACTAGGGCCCAACAATCCAGCTTCCGGTCTGAAGTGTGAGGAGAAAAAATATTCCACATTGCATTGAAGTCCTGCAGGAAAACGCTGGAAGTATTACCATGTGCGGACACACGAGGGCGCTCTAGCAAACCAATGACTGAGAAAACCTGAAAGGCAGCATTTTAGCCTAGGTAAAGGGCTTTTCAGGTAGGGGGGAAATCAGACTCCTGGCAAGCCTGGCCGGGGCTACTCACCCTTGGCTTTTAGGTAGCAGCAAGGAAGGAGGTACTGGTGCCAGGACTTATGGTAACACCTATAGATGTCATTCTGAAGAAGAGAACCATCTGGAGGGAGGGGGAGGTTTAGATTGACTAAACCATCTAGTCAATAGTGGTTTGTCACTTTACTCAAGAGCTACGAGTTAACTCAGTGGTAGAACGCTTGTCTGGCATGGGTAAGGCCTTGCATTATAACCCTATCACTGAAAAATGACTTTCTGTAATATTTAAGGCTTGGAATAGTACTGTCTTAGAATGTTTTTAAAACATGGTTTCCTTTTTCTTCTTTCTTTCACGTGTGTGTGTGTGTGTGTGTGTGTGTGTGTGTGTATGTTTAGGGCTGGAAGTTGAATGCAGGTCCTCACAGCCACCAGGCAAGCGAGTTCTACTACTGAGCTACGTTCTTGGCCCTCTCTGCTCAGTTTTAGACAAGAAATTGTCGTGTTATCTAGGTTGTTCTTGAATTCCAGGACTCAAGTGATTTTCCTTCCCACCTCAGGCCCCACCCTCAATTATATATATATATATCTCCAAGAGAGTTTAACTGTATGGCCTTGGCTGTTCTAGAACTGGTTCTGTAGTTCAGGCTGGACTCAAACTCAGAGATCCACTTGCCTCTGCCTCTCAAATGCTGTGATTAAAGGTATGTGCCACCACTTGGTAGGAAAAAAATAATTTTATATGCAATTGTGTTTTGCTTGCATGTATGTATGTGTAGCACATGCATTCAGTGCTCATGGCGTCCAGAAGAAGGCATCAGATTCCCTTGAACTAAAATTGCAGGCAAATATGAGCCACATGTGGATGCTGGGAACTGTACCCAGGTCCTCTGCAAAAGCAGCAGGTGCCTTTCTTAATTGCCCAATCATCTCTTCAGTCTGGGGCCTGGCCCTTTTGTATTTTTAATGATCTCTTTAACTTAGGCAACAAGCCAATGATGTTTGTTTAGAAGGCAAGGACTGAGGGAGGCCAAGTGGTCTGCCCAAAGCTGCCTGGCTCAAAAGCCACAGAGCATTGTGGACGTGCTCGTGTATGCCTCTGAGTACAGCACTTAGGAGGTAGAGGATCCTTGTTTTCAAAAGCCCACTCCAGGCCCAGTGTCTCTGCCTCTCTGCCTGCTGATCGGGATGTAGCTCTAAGCGTTGCTCCCACCATGATGATAATGGACTAAACCTCTGAAACTGTAAGCCAGGCCCCAATTAAATGCTTTTATGAGAGTTGTTGTGGTTTCAGTGTCTCTTCACAGCCATAGTGATTTCAGCCCCAAGTTTGATTCTTTCCTGCCTTCTACTCTTCTGGGAGTATTTGCTTCCTTTTGTTCTAGAGCTTTCAGGTGTGCTTTTATGTTGCTGGTGCGAGATCTCTCAGATTTCTTTATGAAGGCACTTAGTGCTATGAATTTTCCTCTTAGCACTGCTTTCATTGAGTCCCATAAATTTGGGTATGTTGTGGCTTCATTTTCATTGAATTCTAGGAAATCTTTGATTGCTTTATTTCTTTCTTCCCTGACCCAGTGGTCATTGAGTAGAGCGTTGTTCAGTTTTCATGAGTTCATAGGCTTTCTGGTGTTACAATCCACTTTAGTCTGTGGTGATCTGATAGGATGGAGGGGGTTATTTCAATTTTCTTGTATCTGCCGAGATATGCTTTGTGCCTGAGTAAATGCTTTGTAAATTTTGGAGAAGGTTACATCAGGTGCTGAGAAGAAGGTATATTCTTTTGTGTTTGGGTGAAATATTCTATAGATGTCTGTTAGGTCCATTTGATTTGTAATGTCTGTTAGTTTCATTGTTTCTCATGTTTAGTTTTTGTATATGGATGACTTTTCAAGTGGTGAGAGTGGGTTGTTGAAGTCTCCCACTATTAATGTGTGAGCTGTATGTGCGATTTAAACTTTAGCAGTGTTCCTTTTACAAATGTGGGTGCCCTTGTGTTTGGGGCATAGGTTAAGAAATGGGGACTGGAGAGATGGTTCAGTGGTTAAGAGCACTAACTGCTCTTCCAGAGGTCCTGAGTTCAAATCCCAGTAACCACATGGTGGCTCACAGCCATCCATCCCAAGATCTGACTCCTTCTTCTGGAGTGTTGAAGACAGATACAGTGTACTTACATATAATAAATAAATATTAAAAAAAAGAATTGAAACTTTGTCTTGGTGGACTCTTCCTTTGAGTATGAAGTGTCCTTCCTGTCTCTCCGGATTAATTTTGGTTTGAAGTCTATTTTATTAGATATTAGAATGACTACTCCAGCTTGTTTCTTAGGTAAATTTGTCCTTTACTCTGGGGTAATGATTATCTTCATTGCTGAGGTGTGTTCCTTGTATGCAGCAGAATGATGGATCCTGTTTTCACATCCATTCTGTTAGCCTGTGCCTTTTTATTGGGGAATTGAGTTCATTGATGTTGAGAGATATTAATGACAAGTGATTGTTATTTTCTGTTATTTTGGTGTCGATGGTGTGGTGTTAGTGTGTGTGTGTGTGTGCGCGTGCGTGCGCGCATGCACGTGCTTTCCTTGTTTTTGCTGATATGGAACTAATTATTTCCCGTGTATTCTTGAATGTAGTTATCCTCCTTGGGTTGGAGTTTTCCTCTGGTATCTTATGTAGGCCTGTATTTGTGGATAGATATTTTTTAAATTTAGTTTTGACCTGGAATATCTTGTTTTCTCCATCTATGGTGATTGAAAGTTTTGCTGGATAGTAGTGTAGGTTGGCATCTGTGGTCTCTTAGGGTCTGCAGGACATCTGCCCAGGCCCTTCTGGCATTTAGAGTCTCTGTTGAGAAGTCAGGTGTAATTCTGATAAGCCTGCCTTCATATGTTCCTTGGCCCTTTCCCCTTGCAGCTTTTAATATTCTTTCTTTGTTCTGTATGTTTAATAGTTTGATTATTATTATATGGTGGGGGAACTTTCTTTTCTGGTCCAGTCTGTTTGATGTTATGTATGCTTCTTTTATGTTCATAGGCATCTCCTTCTTTAGGCTAGGAAATTTTTCTTCTATGATTCTGTTGACAGTATTTTCAGAGTCCTTGAGTTTTTTTCTTCTATTCCTGTTATTCTTAGGTTTGGTCTTTTCATAGTGTCCCAAGTTTCCTGGTGTTTTGAGTCCAGAATTTTTATTTAAGATTTTATTTGTTTTATGTATATGAGTACACTGCAGTTGTCAGACGCATCAGAAGAGGGCATTGGATCCCCTTACAGATGGTTGGGAGCCACCATGTGGTTGCTGGGGTTTGAACTCAGCACCTCTGGAAGAGCAGTCAGTGCTCTTAACCACTGAGCCATCTCTCCAGTCCAGAGTCCAGATTTTTTTAGATTTAACATTTTCTTTGACTGCTGTATCAATTTCTTCTACTGCATCTTCTACACCTAAGATTTTCTCTTCCATCTCCTGTGTTCTGTTGATGATGCTTGCATCTGTAGTTTCTGTTCTCTTCTCCAGGTTTTCCATCCCCAGGATTCCCTCAGTTTGTGCATTCTTTATTGCTTCTATTTCCATTTTTAGGTCTTGAATACTTTTATATATTTCTTTCAACTGTCTGTCTTTTCCTTGCTTTTTTATGTAATAGTATTCACTTCCTCTTTAAGGATCTTCATCATCTTCATAAAGATGGTTTTAAGGTTGTTTCCTTGTGCTTCAGCTGTTTTGGGCATATTCAGGACTTGCTGTCATAGGATAGCTGGGCTCTAGTGGTATCATATTGCCCTTGATGTTGTTGATTGTGCTCTTATGCTGGCATCTAGGCATCTGGGTTTGAAGTGATTATAGGCGTAGTTACTGATTTCCGGGCTTGTCTTTGTTGGATGGCTGTTTTGTTCCTTGGTTTTTGTTTTCTCTCTGGTTTTCTGGTCTGTGTGGCCTGTGGTTAATTAAGTAGGGGGTTCTCTGCCAGAATGAGAGGTCAGACTTCTGGCAGCCAGTGTGCCTGTTGTTGAGTAGGGGGTTTCCACCTGAGTTGGGGGCTGCAGTTCTGTAGGCTGCCATGGCTTCTGGCCCAGCAGTGCATCTCCACCTGAGTCTCCCTACTTGTTCTTTTGACTGGTGTGGCCTGCACTTAAGCAAGGGCTGGATTGGCATTTTCTATGTGACATAACCTAGCCTCAACCTTGTCATCCCCCCGAGGGCTGGGATTATTGGCATGCGATACTACACTTTGATAAGTTCTTAATTTTGTACCTTGAATCGTATTGTTGAGTTGTAAACTTTTTAAAGATTTAAAGATGTATACAGCATTCTGCCCACATGTATGCCTGAAAGGCAGAAGAGGGCGTCAGATCTCAATACAGATGTGAGCCACCATGTGGTTGCTGGGAACTGAACTCAGGACCTCTGGAAGAGCAGCCAGTGCTCTTAACCTCTGAGCCATCTCTCCAGTCCCGAATTTTGGTTTTTAACATCTTTGTTTCTTGGGTGGGTGGGAAATCCTGGTAGAACAGCACTTCATCTGAATTTAAAAAAAAAATCTGTATTTTGAGGTTTAGTGTTATAACTTTGTATTACATTTATTTGTGTGTTTGTGTGTGTGTGTGTACTAGTCATAACAACTTCCTGCTCAGTATTTCTATATGTAAAACAATCATTTTTGATCATAATATATCTGATAATTTGTGTTTCCCTTACACCGGAGAAGTGGTGTAGACCTAAAAAGTGGTGTGTTGAGGATTTCATCAACTGAATAGAGTCTAGTGAGTAAAAAAAACAAAATAAACATCTGGAATTTTAGAGACATTTCCCTTAGCTGCAGATAACACTTCCCATGCTGTCTTTTAGTATAATACTGATTGTTCGAGTCATCACCAACAATTTTAGATGCCACCCAGCAGTGTTTTCTGACAAAGGCATGCATTTCAGTTGTCACCACTGTTTCGAGGACATTATTTTGACTACTTTAACAATGATAAGCAAAATATATGTATCCCCAAAGGACTGGATGAATGTTTGTCTTTTGGTTACTAAGCTAAAAACTTCAGAGCTGGGCTGGTGAGATGGCTCAGTGGGTAAGAGCACCCGACTGCTCTTCTGAAGGTCCAAAGTTCAAATCCCAGCAACCACATGGTGGCTCACAACCATCCGTATTGAGATCTGACGCCCTCTTCTGGAGTGTCTGAAGACAGCTACAGTGTACTTACATATAATAAATAAATAAATCTTAAAAAAACAAAAACAAAAAAAAAAACCCAAAAAAACCTTCAGAGCTCAGTAAGGGCTGCTTAATGGTAGAGCACATACCTCCATCATTATTGACCAGACCTAGGCTCCACCTTTTAACACTAGGGGGAAAAAAGAGGCATTTAAACAGGTATTTTTTTTTTAAAGATTTATTTATTTATTATATGTAAGTACACTGTAGCTGTCTTCAGACACTCCAGAAGAGGGCGCCAGATCTTGTTACGGATGGTTGTGAGCCACCATGTGGTTGCTGGGATTTGAACTCTGGACCTTCGGAAGAGCATTCGGGTGCTCTTACCCACTGAGCCATCTCACCAGCCCTTAAACAGGTATCTTTATTGGAATAAAAATCATGCCGGGCATGGTGGCGCATGCCTTTAATCCCAGCACTCGGGAGGCAGAGGCTGGTGGATCTCTGAGTTCGAGGCCAGCCTGGTCCACAAAGTGAGTTTCAGGACAGCCAGGGCTACACAGAGAAACCCTGTCTCGAAAAACCAAAAAAAAAAAAAAAAAAAAAAAAAAAAAAAATCACAGTTGTCTTGCTTTGCTTTGCTTTTTTTTTTTTTTTTTTTTTGAGACTGTGTCTCTTTTTGTTGTTGTTTGCTCATCCTTTTTTTTTATTAGATATTTTCTTTATTTACATTTCAAATGTTATCCCCTTTCCTTGTTTCCCTTCTGAAAGATCCCCTATCTCCCTCCCCGCCCCCCCCCCCCCCGCTCACCAACCCACTCACTCTGGTCTCCAACTCATTATATAGCTGAGGATGGCCTTAAACTCTTTTTGTAAATTGTATTTAACAAGCATCACCATCATGCTTGTCTCCCATTCGATTATGCCCTATTGGTGTATTCATCTAATCCAGAAAAAAATGGAAACCG